>NC_081406.1:200014730-200708480 GCF_030272615.1 Cryptomeria japonica
TCTCACCGAGCTATCACTTCCCTTGTGAAGGTGAGAGTATATTGCTTATTATATAGAAAAATAATAGCATATACAACCAAGAGGTGCATTAACTCCCACCTCCATAAAAAGTGGGAGGTTTTACCTACTACCCCATAAAAGGTGGGAGGTTTTTACCTACTTGGTAAATGCCAAAACATGTGGCATAACCTCCTTACATGAAAACAAAAAAGGAGTTATAAGAGGTGGCACATAAGGCCAAAAGAGGGTGAGAAACCCAACTACCCCATAACCCACTTAGGAAATGACAAAATAGTGGTTATGAGAGGTGGCACAACAAGCCAAAAGAGGGTGTGTAACTCAACTACCCATGTGAGGTGGAGAGTTACACATGTAGCTAATGTATTCCACCACGTGCCTCATATTAACCACACCTAATAACCTAAGCAAGCTTAATAATATATGTGTAGGAAAAATAAATACCCCCTAACATAAGGAAAATAAAAAAACCTACACTAACATATATCCTTAGTGTCCTTCCAGACCTAATTAAGCCAATTAGGCCTAATTTATAAAGCAACTACCCCTTGTATTATTCCTCTGACTAAATAAACTCTTTTGCAAGGTGGGGTAAGGTGTCAAACCACCAAATCCAATGTTTTAGGACTTGATCTCATCTTCTTTGTCTACTGCAAGTGATTTTCACTTCTTCAGTTTAGGTGGTCACATAGAGATGCCCGCCTAGGGTCAATTCAATCTCTTCAATCTTGGAGCCTCCCTGCAAAAAAACACCAAAATATTATGTTACAATGTCCCCTCTAACATTTTCTGACAAGTTTTTTGGTCCTCTAGTGAAAACGTCAGATTAAGGCCATTTTTACAGTGAAACCCAAGGTGTTGGTAGGGTTTGTGACCAGTCCCGATAGGGTTTAATGGATCTCTACAACCCGATTGTTACAACACCTAAAAATTGATTGAAATGAAAGGTAAGAGACTTCCCTAATTCATCCAATTGGTTTCAGGCATCCACCAATCCGTACCGGTCAGAAATGAACATCAAACACGAAGAATTTCAGGAAACTCCAAGAATATTGTATTGCTCCAAAACTCCCAAAAATCACAAATTTCAACAACTTCAACAAAAAAAACCTTGGAATCGATCCAAGTGGGCCTAATATAGACCCCTAATAGTTTCCAACCACTTTTCAAACTTTGGAACCATTGGAGGATTAGTTACCTCTTTTTACAACATTTTGCAATGACAACAAAAGTTGTCAACTTGTACTTTTCAAATTTGGTGACTCCAAGGTGCATTCGTCCTATTCCAAGGATTGGTCTGATGTTTTTAAGACTAATATTTATTGCCTGACTCATGCCTAGACTCCTACTGACCCACATGGTCATTTGTCTATGGTGTCTTATAAAATGCAACCATGACAATGCCTTACATCAATTGGGTCTTATTGACTCACAAACCTATCAACCTACTACATATGATCATTTTCACCTCATGGGTGATATTAGACTCTTTAGGCTTCATTTGTGTCTTTGGGTGCTCCTGTACCACCATTACTATTTGCATGCATGCCAAATATTTCAACTTATGGTTATGCATTTAAGGACAAAATAATAGCAAACTTTCATTATTTCTTTTTAAGATATCATATTTATAGACACTATCACACACATCACATTAAAAATGCACTGATCTTGGTTTCTCTATTTTGATTGTGTTACATCAACTTAGATTTATAAATTCATCAAAATATGAAGGTGGATTTTGATTAAAATAGATCATGTAACTATTT
The DNA here is from genome assembly GCF_030272615.1 of Cryptomeria japonica. Taxonomy (NCBI): domain Eukaryota; kingdom Viridiplantae; phylum Streptophyta; class Pinopsida; order Cupressales; family Cupressaceae; genus Cryptomeria; species Cryptomeria japonica. Next base: position 200,016,518 of record NC_081406.1, read on the forward strand.
TGATGTATTCAAATTGATAACCTAAATATATTAATAGGTTTTGTTTGAGGTTGCATAGCCAATGGCAAAGTGGAGGTCATTGTAGACTAACAAGGTGAATAAGTCAAGTTAATATTGTAGCATCGAAGGATGAGATCAAAAAAGATAAATAAGATGCAATAGTTAGGGATTCCTAAGTCTAGATTGAGGTGGAGTTATCAAAAGCAATAGGTTTGCATCATGCTTCAACTCAAGCTCCATCCCTCCCAACCTTCGTTATATAGTACTCTCCTACTCTCCCTCTCCCTTTCCTTGTACCTATCTCCCCTTCCCTCTATACTTATATTTGTATCTCCTCATGTGCTCTCTCTTTTCCTATATCTCACTTTATTCCTTCTAGTATACCTATGTCTCTCTCTCCCCTTCCCTCTATACTTATCTCTCTTAGGTCCTGATCACCCTTTCTAGTTTGTCTTGATTCTTACTTATTTTTCACCTTATCCTAGTCTCCCCTGATTTTTTTAATAAATTTCACACAAATTATTTATATCTTTAGGAAACAAGTTGTGTATGGAGTTTATGTAGTTAATTCATCTAGCATTTCTTTTGTAGTTCATAAATTAGAAAGATAATCATATGGTGTTGCAAGGTACAGGTGAGCAAGAGTGGGAGGTGGAGTTAAATAGTACCAACAATAAAGTGAATTTTGTTGTAGGCGATTCATCCTGAAAACCCTACACATTATTTCTCGTCCCAGAAGCACATGACAATAGAGTCTATTGTTCCTCTCTCTCTCTCTCTCTCTCTCTCTCTCTCTCTCTCTCTCTCTCTCTCTCTCTCTCTCTCTCTCTCTCTCTCTCTCTCTCCCCCCTAGATAACTCACTCTCTGACTCCCTCCCTCCCTATATGCTTCCACCTTATCTATGTGTGTATTATACAATATTTATAAGGTATCTTTGACATAGTGTTTAATTTTTTTTAAATTATACCAATGTATATCCATTTTGTCTTCTCATATAAAAACAAAAGAAGGTAAGGTTTGATATATTTTTGTTGAGCATTTCTTTGATTGTGGATGGATTTTCTCTTTGAAATATTATAATAACAAATTTGTTTTACATTATAAAAATAAGAATTATAATATTTTTAAATTTTCATTAAAACAATATATTAAGTGAATTAATATATTGATAAATTATACTTATAATATTATTATACTAATTATAATAAATTAGTTAATACAATATAAAACTAACACTAGAAATAAATTTATAAAGACTGGTCTTACCTAACACATGCAACTTGCTGTGAAGTAGTCAATAGTGGCACTACGAATCTGTCCAAGCGAATAATTTTATTCATCAATTATGTAGTCAAATTCAAAAGTGATAAAAACAACAGAGAAATACACAGAAATAAAGAGGGAACAAACAGACAGAATGAAAACAAACAGAGGATTGGAGGAGAGACAGAGGAGAAACCCATAAATGGGCTCTAGGATTGTATTTTCAATACATTCAATCTATAGACTTATACATAGAAGACTCTAGATAAGAGTTAGTTACAAAATTAATGATGGGTAGTTGAAACAGTGACTGAAGTCTCTAGAGGTTACTGGTGTGCAGGAATTTTCTGGAAGACAGAAGTTTCTAGAAATGTCTAGAGGATAATTAATTTATCTCCAACATCCCCCCATAAATTAATTATTGAATTGTTTTTGATATCCCCCCATAATCGAATTAGGATGGGTCCTGGTCTCAAGCCTTTTTAGGTACCCATTTACAACAAATTTTGTTTCCCCTAATCACTTGGGTTTTCACAGTTTACCCTTAACTGATTCGCTACAAACTTCACTTTTACAATAAATTTTGGGTTTTTAACTGGTTTACCCATAACCATTTGGGTTTTCCCCAACTGATACAATCACTTTGAATTTCATATTACTTTGGGTTTTCTTTTACCCAAACAAGTGGTTTTGGCTTACCACAAACCATCACAAGAGACTCAGCTCTAACATGGTTCCAATGACCATTGCAATGGGGAAACTTTCATCACTGCCGAATTTTTTTCTAAAATTATTGAGTCCATATAAAAAGAAATCCATCTATCAAGACACATGGGTAACCAGCCACTGTGCTCACTAGTTCTATAGGAATCCTTTTCACATACATGGTTCATCAATAATGTATAGCAAAAACTCTGGGGTGTCGGGTACCACCGATCATGCACCCCTTACATCAGCACACTTGTTAACTTCACAAACAACACTGAACTATGCCAATTCTCACAGTCTTCATGACTCGCAACACTAAGGGGATATCTATGAATTCCACCAATCTTATTTGACATGACCGCTTTTTGACTGCAACATTGCCTTCACATTTAGACACACCAATTTTCTCATGACTGACCAACACTTTGCACCCCATATAATCACAACTAACTCTCATACTTGTACAATTTTATTATTTTCATAAACCAAGCCTATATGCAAGATCCAAGACTTAATACAAGTCAAAAACTTATAGCTAATGGTGACTCTTTTGCTACACGTACCAATGCATCATGAAGGTCTAACTTCAACGGCTTCAAACACCCGGCTTTGAATCTTTGATGGTTGTAAATCTTTTACTTCTTCCATGTCATTTTCTTCAGCAACTATCTCCATACTAAACAATGCACTTTTTGTTGCATGCCTCCATTACACGGACTTCTTTCGACTTGCAAATGAACACAATTACATACACCACTCTCCTCAATTTGCCTATATGCAACAACTACTATAGCTACCTTTATTTTGCTAGCAGTGATCTCATCGACAATCACTTTCCTCAATACCTCTGGCATATTCCTTGTTATGCAATGGGGGCTTATAAACTAAATCAATCTCCCTTTACTTTGGCAGACTCTCTCTCTCTTTCCAAATCAATCTAAGATGCCCACATATTAAGATTCAAGAAACCCTACACGGTAACTGGTTCGACTCTATCCTGTAACTGGTTCGACTCTAACCATTCACCAGTGGCAGTAGAAAGGGATCGCTAAGTAACAAAGACTCCCATCCATACAAAGCACATCCAAGAAAGACACTCAAAAGCTCACATTCAGCTTTAGAAAATATGTGAACGGGGTCACTAGCTGCAGAGGAGGTGAAATGGCTCCTTAAAGATTCCAAAAGCAACTTCTCAGAAAACTCTTGCTCAGCACAAATATTTCACATAGCCCTGAATTTCACAGAACACTTGATAAAGACAGTGACATAAACAGAGTGAAGAATTTTACAAGCTACAACACACAGTCCTGTCCCCTCTGAATCCTTCAGCTCTGAATCTTCCTACTCTCCAAGATCTTTTGATCATGTACCATTGGCTCTAATACCATGATAAAAACAATAGAGAAATACATAGAAATAAAGAGGGAACAAACAGACAGAATGAAAACAAACAGAGGATTGGAGGAGAGACAGAGGAGAAACCCATAAATGGGCTCTAGGATTGTATTTCCAATACATTCAATTTATAGACTTATACATAGAAGACTCTAGATAAGAGTTAGTTACAAAATTAATGATGGGTAGTTGAAACAGTGAGTGAAGTCTCTAGAGGTTACTGGTGTGCAGGAATTTTCTGGAAGACAAAAGTTTCTAGGAATGTCTAGAGGATAATTAATTTATCTCCAACAAAAAGATATGGACTCATTCATTTCCACCGTCCCACACTGATTATTTTTATTTGTATTTGAATTTGCTGCTTTTAATTGTGAGGCAAAAAAATTGAAATATCCCATTTGTTAGCAGTAGTTTTTCTTCATGCATCACGAAACTAACAGTTCGCTTGTTTACCATAAATTGCATAACTGAAGTGATAGTTTGCTTCACTTCTTCTCCGTAATTTATGGGCATTCATCTCATATGAATTACTACAATAAGCTAACTAATGCAACAGTGTGTTAGCCTAGTTTTCATCAACTTCTTTTATTGTAATCTCTGATTGTGGTAGTCTATCTTCAGTTATTCATGCATTGTGAATTAGTTAAAATTCATTGTATTGATATAATTGTCTATTGAATAAAAATTAATTCCTTTATCGTAAGCTCTATTTTTTTTCTCTGTATTTTTTCTGCAAACTCTATTTTTTCTTTTTTCTTAGAGCAGATCAATCCTATATCGTGCAGCTATAGCTGCATTTTTTACATGGCATCAGAGCTTAGGTGCTAGAAAGGAAAAGTAAATCTTTGTTTGTTGCAGATATAGAAGATCAGAGTTGAAAAATGGAGTTCTCAGGCTCTACTATTCTCACACCATACAACTATTTTGATTGGAAGCCAAAAATTCTACTTCAGCTCAGAAGTAGAGGCCTCTATTGGATAGTTGTGAATACAGTGGTTGAACCCAATCCAGTAGTTCAAAAGTATAAATACTTCAATCAAATGGATGAAGCCTTTGGTCTGCTATACTTATCCATCTCTCCAAAATTGATGTTTCATGTTGAGGCATGCAAAACTCCAAATGAAATTTGGAAGACATTGGAGGCACTCTTTGGAAATAAAGATGAGATACGAGGTCATATTCTTGAAAATGAGTTCAACTCATTAGATCCAAGAAGTTTTGATAATATTTAAGATTTCTTCACAAAGTTCAAATCTTAAAGGATGTGGTATTGACAAATCCAAGGAAGAAAGCAAATTAATCCTTGCTATTCTATCAAAGCTAGGTCCAGAATATGCAGTATTTGTCTCTGCTTTCCACATGGTCAGGCTCACAATAGGAGCACCTTGGAAGATGCCCACACTTGATGCCTTCATTGAGTCCTTGATACATGAGCAAAATAAGCTCATAAAGATGGGCACATTGAAAAAATCCAATGCTCATGCACTTGTTGTGCATGGAAGTGGAAAGAACAACTCCAAATAGAATCAGCAATCCAAAGGCAAAGGGAAGAAGGAACTAGATCCAAGAAAGGAAGGCAATCCCAAACCTCCAGATCGATCTACTAGCTCAAAACAAAAGAAGGACAAAAAGGGCAAATCAAAGTGTAGCTACAACAAATGTGGTTACTATCCCGAATCATCATGCATGAAGAAGACCATTGATCTCATGACACAAACACTTCACCAAAATAATCTTGGTAACCTTATCCTAGAAGGTGCGAAGAAGAAGCAGGAAGAAAAAGCACCAGAAACAAGAAACAATGCTCATGCATTGATTTCTATTCATTCTTCTTCAGATGCATGGATCATAGACTCTGGAGCTTCACACCATATGGCAGCCAAAAAAGATGTTCTCTATTCTTTGAAACCATATTCTACTACACCTATTCACTAGGGAGATGGATCTTCTATAGCAACAACTGGAATAGGGAAGGTTGAGATAGGAATTGGAAGTTTTGAGAATGTCTTGCACATTCCAAATCTTTCTGTCAATCTTCTTTCTATGTATCAAATGACACACACTGGCACTAATAGGAGAGTTGAATTCACTCCAGATTCTATGAACATATTTGATATTGAAGACAACTCCAAAATTGTTGTTGGTAAGGAAAATCATCAATCTCATCTGTACACTTTCACTGATTTTGTTGCCAAATTAGATTCTACTTTACTTCTAACACATGCAAATGATGAAAGTAGAGTTTGGCATGAAATATTTGGTCATTTGAACTTTAGATACATGTAGCAATTGAGAAAACAAGGGATGGTGAAAGGCTTGCCTACCATCGAATTTTCTGATGGAGTTTGTGAAGGTTGTGATCTTGGAAAGCATCCACAAGAAAAATTTCCAAAGGGGATTGCATGGAGAGCCTCCTCCCCTCTAGAGCTTGTTCATAGTGATCTAATGGGCCCATTTTCTGATCCTTCCATGAGTAAAGCTAGATATGTCCTAACATTCATTGATGATTGCACAAGATACACATGGGTTTATTTTCTCAAATTCAAAGCTGAGGTGTTTGAGAATCTCAAGATTTTTAAAGCCCGTGTTTGAGTATGTCAACAATGATGTTCAACATCTTTATGATGAAGCAGGAATACATTTGTAGAACATAGTTCCTTACACTCCACAGCAAAATGGGGTAGCTAAGAGGAAGAACCAATCCTTGAACGAGATGGCTAGTTGTATGTTGCATGCTAGATCTCTTCCCTCCAAATTATGGGTTGAAGAAATCAATTGTGCTTCATACATACAAAATAGATCTCCTCACAAAACTGTCACAAAAAAGACACCATTTGAAGCATGGAGTCGCATTCAACCAGAAGTGACCCATTTTCGAATTTTTAGATCACGTGCATGGGATTGCATTTTTATAGAGAAGAGGAAATCTTTAGGACCTCAAAGAAAATAATGCATCTTTGTTGGATACCCAGATGGTCTAAAGAGATACAAATTGTTAGATCTTTCAATAGAAACACTCTTAATTGAGAGGAGTGTCTACTTTGATGAAATTCCCATGCATGCATATTAGGAGCCACATTCTAGTACTTCTTTACTTCCTCCTCTTACAGATCTCAAAGATAATACATGCAATCATTCAGATGTCATTTCTGATACATCTGAATCTGATCCCGATGAACTTGAGCATGCATGTGCAGATCCAAATGCAGTTCTTGATTGGGCTTCTAGTGATGATTTAGTATCTCCTATGAAAAATCAAAGGACTAGGAGCTTGGCTGACATATATAATGCCCCTCATGCACTTTCAGCTATCGATCCCATCATGCCAATGCATGCCTATATGATTCAAGTATCCGATCCTCAGACTTATCCAGAAGTTACATGGAATCCTCTTTGGGAAGCAGTCGTGGATGAGGAGTACAATTCTCTCTTTGAGAATCTCACTTGGGACTTGGTTGCACTTCCACCTGATCGTAAACTTGTAAGATGTAAATGGGTCTATAGAACAAAAAAATCAATATATGGCCATGTAAGTAGATACAAAGCAAGTTTGGTAGCCAAAGGCTTTCAGCAAGTTCATGGCATTGACTATGATGAAACTTTTGCTCCAGTGGCAAAAATGGATTCCATTTGGTTGGCTTTTGCAATTGCAGCAGCAAGAAGGTGGGAGATTCATTAGATGGATGTGAAGAATGCATTTCTTCATGGTAATCTCGAGGAAGAGATCTATATGGAGCAACCACAAGGGTATGTATAGAATTCCTCATTGGTATGCAAACTCAAGAAGTCACTATATGGCCTCAAGCAGGCACCTAGAGCTTGGTATGCTAAAATGGATTCTTATCTTCTATCTCAAAATTTCATGCGATGCAAATCTGATCCAAATGTATATATGATGAGAACATCTAACTCTCTGTTGCTCATAGTACTCTATGTAGATGATCTGTTAATAACAGGTGATTCGGTCAAAGCCATTGCTACAACCAAAGCAGCTTTGCATGCTAGATTTTACATGATAGGCATGGGTCTCCTCAACTTTTATCTTGGTCTTGAAATCAAACAGAATGAATCAGGTGTCCAAGTTTCTCAATCCAAGTATGCAAGCGATATTCTATCTCATATTCACATGAGTGATTGTAAGCCAACACCCACACCTTTCTTGTCTAGAGTAAAGCTTTAGGACGACCAAGATACACCATTGGTTGATTGCACACTCTATCAGTAGCTTGTGGGGAGTGTTCTTTATCTCACTCACTCTTGTCCAAATCTATCATATGCAGTGGGTGTTGTTTCCAGATACATGCAGGAGCCTCATGAACTGCATTGGAAAGATGCCAAGCATATACTTCACTATGTTCAAGGAACCATTAGCTATGAGATTCATTATTCAACTGGACGTACTTTGGATCTCATTAGCTATGCTGATTTTGATTGGGCTAGTGATAGCATTGATCGTAACTTCACTTAAGGATATGTTCTCAATTTGGGCTCTGGTCCCATTTGTTGGTCAAGTAAAAAGCAATATTCTATTGCTCTATCATCCACAGAGGCTGAATATCGAGGTGCAGTCAATGCAACCATTCAATTTCTCTGGGTGCAAAATTTTCTCACTAAGTTGGGTATATGTTTTCATCAACCAACCATCATTTGGTGTGACAACCAAAGTACACTGAAGGTTTGCATAGATCTAGTACAATGACAACAAACAAAGCACATCGAGATCCACATGCACTTCATCTGAGATTTGATCCATGATGGCATCATTGATTTATAGTATTGTCCCACATCTCAACATATTGCTGACATATTCATGAAGGCATTCACTGAGCAGAAGTTTCACTTTCTCTGATATCTTCTTGGACTGAAAGAAACTGTACCACAGTAGTTTTCTCGTTATGTTAGTTTTTATTTTGAGGGGGGGTTTTGTTCCCACTCGGTTTTCCTTCCTTCCTCATTTCTTTCTTCACTTTATTCTATCTCCTTCATTAGACTTACGGGGGGATGTTAGGAGTATTCTTGCTTCATCCACCACGGAACTGACAGTTTGCTTGTTCACCGTAAATTGCATAACTGAAGTGATAGTTTGCTTCACTTCTTCTCCGTAATTTATGGGTATTTAGCTCATATGAATTACTACAATAAGCTAACTAATGCAATAGTGTGTTAGCCTAGTTTTCATCAACTTATTTTACCGTAATCTCTACTTGCGGTAATCTATCTTCAGTTATTCATGCATTTTCATGCATTTTGAATTAGTTAAAATTCATTATATTAATAGAATTGTATATTGAATAAAAATTAATTCCTTTATCGTAAGCTCTGTTATACTACAAACTCTATTTTTTCCTTTTTTCTACTAGCAGATCAATCCTATACAGTGCAGCTACAACTGCATTTTTCACAACATCACTTGGTCAAGCTCGGCTAGTGTTCAAAATGATAAATATGAAATTTTATGTATTGTGACTTGCCAAGAAATTTTGAGCACCTACGACTGTATATGAAGGACTCATATTTAATAGTTTTGTGTGCTTATCTAAATTCAAATTTAAGTGTGTGAAGTGCAAACGAAACAATGGACCAAGCTCCTTGTTGTGATAAAATTTGAGTAAAGAAAGGTCCATGGTTTCCTCAAGAAGATTGAATAGTAAAAGATAGAAGATAAACAAATACAGTTTTCAGAAGCAAAAAGGATGAAAAATAGAGCACAAAGACTAAACACCAGATTTTATCGTGGTTCAACAAACTTAGCCTACATCCACACTAAGAGCAGAGGTTTTTTATTATATCAATAGATTACATTTTACAATGATACAACGGTGGCTTTAAACAAGCTTCCAACTACACCGAAAACCAAAGAGAGACAGTTTTGGAGGGAAGGTAATGATCTATGTTGGTCTTCATCTTAACAATCCCCCATCGGATAGCCAACGGATGCTGCTATTTATTAGTCATTCCCCTACTCTTCCTGCTGATTTACTTCTTCTTTATGAGCCCAGGAGAAGTCCTAACACTTTCGAAATTCTCCTTGGACACACTTTTAGTAAAGATATCTATCGGGTTGACATTTGTATCAATTTTAACAACCTTCAACTTGCCTTCTTCAACCATATGACAAACAAAATGAGCATGCACATCAATATGTTTAGAACGTCGCTAAGAGGAATGGTTATGGGCCATAAAAATGGCACTGCAACTATCACAAAACATAACATAATCGCTTTGTTGGTACTTCATTTCACCAAACAATCATTGCAATGAGATCATTTCTCTCACACCTTCAGAAAGAGCTAAATACTCAACCTCTGTAGAAGAAAGGGCAATAGAACATTGCAGCCTAGAGGCCCAAGTAATGGTAGCTCTAGCAAATATGAAGACATAACCAGTAGTAGACCTCTATTTGTCTAAATCTCCGGCAAGATCCAAATCCATGAAACCTTGTAACTGAACATTGTTTCCACCAAAGCATAATGCATAATCTAAAGTTCCTTTTAGGTACCTCAATATCCACTTAACCACTTCCCAATGAATTTTCCCGAGATTGCTCATGAATCTACTCACAACTCCCACAGCATGAGCAATTTACGGATGTGTAGAAACTATAGCATACATAATGCTACCAACTACTAATTTGTAAGGAATTCCTTCCAAGAAATCCTTGTCTTCTTGTGTTTTGGGGCACAAATCAGAAGATAACTGAAAAAGAGTAGCAAGTGGGGTAGAAACAATATTGACATCAGCGATACCAAAACAATCAACTACTTTGTCAATGTATTCCTTTTGTGACAAAGTGATCTCCTTCTTTTCTCTATCTCGGGTGATCATCATGCCAAGAATCTTCTTGGCTGCCTCTAAATCCTTCATAGAAAATTTACTTGCCAATTTAGTTTTTAACTCACCAACAATTCTAGAACTTGTACCAGCTACCAACATGTCATCAACATAGAGAATAAGAATAACAAATTCACCATTCGGAAGTTTCTTGTAGTAGATACATGGATCGGATTCACATCTTATGAAGTTATGTTCAATCATGAAAGAATCGAACTTAACATACCACTACCTCGGGGCTTGTTTGAGCCCATACAAGCTACATTTTAGTCGACAATAGAGATGTTCATGTCCTTTTTGTACAAAGTCTTCAGGTTGATTCACGTACAATTCTTCATTAATGTCTCCATGTAGAAACATTGTCTTCACATCAAGTTGTTCCAACTCAAGGTCCCATACAGCTATGAGTCCTAAAATAGTTCGAACTGATGCCATCTTTACAACTAGAGAGAAAATTTCAGTGAAATAGATCCCCTTTTCTTGAGCATAACCCTTTACCACCAATCTGGCTTTGTAAGGCTTCCTACCTTCGCCGCCTTCTTTCAATTTATATACCCACTTATTCTTAAGTGGTCTTCGATTTGGTGGAAGGACAACCAAATCCCATGTGCTATTAGCTTCAATCAAACTTATTTCTTCTTGCATAGCACCCTGCCATTTATTGCAATTTTAATCCTTCATAGCTGCTTGAAAATTTGAAGTTTTTGTATATTCAGAGAGCAATAAAGTGCGCTCTGCCTCTACAGTGAAGAGAAGTTCATAATCAAAGAATTTGGATGGAATATTTCTCTATCTACTTGATCTTTTGATATTCCTTAAATCAATTTTAACATCAGCTAGGTCTTTTTCTCTTATATCCCCATCACTATGTTCTTGGTCTTTTTCAGATGGTGAATGCCTTTTATCAACACCTTTCTGCACCCTGATGTTTTCATCATCATGACCATTATCACCACTACTTTTGTGCATATGTTGGTCAATACTACAAATTGGAGAGTCAACAAATGGCTTCATACCAAGCTGTGAGTCATAGATAGGGGAATAACTTGTAGGCTATGTATTGAACAAAGACTATTGCACCACTAAAGACATACCATCATGCCACCATGTAGTATCAAAACCTGCTAAAGTGTTATGAATAGAAAAATTATTTCGAACAAAATTGCCATTATTACATAAAGCTGGCAAATGTATGTATTCATTTTTTGAATTGTCATGTTTCTCCAAGCTTGGAAATACTGTCTCATTAAAGACAACATCTCTACTACAAACTATTTTCTTTCCAACGGGATCCTAAAGTCTGAAACCAAATTGATCTTCACCATAGCCTACGAAGATGCCTCGCTACGATTTAAAATCCATCTTTGTTCTTTTTTCTTTAGGGACATGAACATAGGCTTCACATCCAAAAACTCAGATGTGTGAATATGAAATCCGATTTCCTAACCATTCCTCTTCCGGAATACCAAAATTCAACCATGATGAAGGACTTCAATTGATTAGATACACAACTGTATTACAAGCCTGAGCCCAAAACTCCTTGCTTAAACTAGCATTTAAGAGCATGCACCGTGCTTTCTCAAGGATAGTTTGGTTGAGCCTTTCCGCTACCCCATTCTCTTGAGGGATGAATGGAACAATTTTAATTCTTCTAATGCCATGATTTACACAAAGGTTATCAAGCTCCAAGGAACCAAATTCACCTCCATTATCCATTTTTGAACACTTTATTTTGTGACCACTTTGGTTTTCAACAAGTGCTTTGAAAATTTTGAATTTTCAAAACACTTCAGATTTATGGGACATCATATAAATCCAAACTTTTCTAGTACAATCATCTAGAAAAGTAACAAAATAGTTTGCGCCTCCATAAGAGGTTACCTCCATAGGTCTGAAGACATTTGCGTGCAGCAATTCTAGTAGTGTTGTCTTCATGTTGTGTCAATTCTTTAAGAAGCTAACCCATCTTTGCTTCTCATGAAGACAATGTTCACAAAACTCTAAATTTGTTGATTGTAGACCCGAAATTTGGTCACAGTTGAGCATCACCTCAAGGCCTTTCTTGCTCATGTGACCTAACTGTTGATGCCAAAGGGCTACATCGCTTCCCACAAGTGTCATAGAAGCTCCCACCTCATCAATGGTTTTCACAATGTAGAGATTACCCATCTTATCTCCTTTTGCAATAGCTAAGGAACCTGTGGCTATTTTCCATGTGTCCGTGAGTTCAATTTCAAAGCCTTGTGTATATAATTGGTTGACTGAAATCAGATTTCTCTTTAATTGAGGAACATGTCTAACATCTTTGAGCAATAATATGGCTCCTCCATCTAGATGCAAGACAACATCACCTTTCCCAATGATTTTACAAGCTTTGTTGTCGCCCAAGTATACTTCTCCAAAATCCCCTTCTTGATAATTTGTGAATGCATCCGTGAGAGAGGAAGCATGAAAAGAGGCACCAAAATCAATTACCCATGAATCAGATTTTGTATTAGTAGCAGCAAGTACTAGAATCCCATCATCGTTATCATGGGCTATGCTTGCTTCCCTATCCAATACTTTGTCTTGTGCCTTCTTGTACTTTCTACAATCTTTCTTGACATGACCAGCCTTCCCACAAAACCAACAACTGCCTTCTCTTCCTCTAGGCTGCAATCTTCTAGCTTATTTGGACCTCCAATAGTTATTATTTCTGCCTCTATATTGGCTTCTTCCTCTATTTTCGGTGCTCACCATTGTGAGAGCATCACCGGATGAGGGCTCATCATTCTTCCTCCTTAAATCTTCGGAGAGAAGAGTGGTTGAAATTTCATCAAAGGCCAACTTCTTGGAGCTTGATGTCATAGTGCTTATGGCTGTCACAACTCCATCTAGCTGTTTGGTAGAGAGCATAAGAGAAGAACAACTTTATTTTCATCGTCTTGAGTCATTCCAACCGAATTCGCTTGGCTGATCAAAGTGTTGAATTCATTAATATGGTTCGCCATTGCGCAACCTTCCTTCATCTTGAGTTTATAAAGTTTCTTCATGATGAAGACTTTATTTGCAGTAGACGTCATAGCATATATTTTTATCAGTTTGTCCCAAACTTCTTTTGTAGTATTCTCCTCTGCTACACTGAACAGAACATTTTCATTCAGTGAAAGAAAAATTGTTGCCTTGGCTTTTTCATCAAGAGTCTCCCAATCTTCGTCTTTCATGGTAGAAGGCTTCTTTGATTTTCCTTCGAGTGCAAGTTTAAGGTCTTGCTTGATCAGCAAAGATTGCATCTGAATCTTCCTTATCCCAAAATTCTTTCCAGAAAATTTCTGCACCTTCAAATCCTCCATCTTCAGGAAATTCAATTACCAAATTTCCAAACAGCTGTGCACCCAGCTCTGATACCAATTGTAAAAGATAGAAGATAAACGAATACAGTTTGCAGAAACAAAAAGGATGAAAAACAGAGCACAAAGACTAAACACCAGATTTTATCATGGTTCGGCAAACTTAGCCTACATCCACACTGAGAGCAGAGGTCTTTTATTATATCAACAGATTACATTTTACAATGATCCAACAACAGCTTTAAATAAGCTTCCAACTAGACCGGAAACTGAAGAGACACAGTTTTGGCGGGAAGGCAATGATGTCCGTTGTTCTTCATCTTAACAAGCAGGTTTCATTCTCATGAATGGCCATCAGAACTGGCGTGCACTGCCTAAGCAAGCAGGTTTTTCAATTCTACACATTTTTTCAATTTCTACTCCACATATTTCTTTTTCTTTTTGCAGTCTAAAACCAATAAGTATTCTTCTCTGGTGATGGCAGGACTGTTAAGATACGGTAAAAGCTGTCGTCTAAGGTGGGTTAATTACCACAGACCAGAAATTAGACATGGGAAATTCACTTCTGGTAAAGGAAGAGACTATTATTAAGCTTCATCAACTTCTGGGCAACAAGTTTGTTCACCGTTCTCATTATCTTTTCTTATTGATTTGTTTGTTCTACGATATCCTTGGGTGGTATTATTGAATTGTCTTCATGTATATAATACAGGTGGTCTGCCATTGCTTCACGCCTACCTGGAAGAACAGATAATGAGGTAAAGAACGTGTGGAATCCTCATTTAAAGAAGTGGGTTTCAAGAATGGATACCGACCCGGTAACATATCATTCAAAGTCGCCCAGGAAAGGGTTTGATTACGATGAATAGTGTGAGAAAAGTCCATCAATGGAGGAGGGCAATTTAGGTCTAATTCAAGCAAAAGATATGGTTTATTCGCCCACCAGAATCTCTAATTCTTCCCAGACATTGTATGATTCATACAACATGTTGATTAGAATCTTTTCATCTATAAATAGTATAGATAGTGAGGTTGTGAATGAGGGTTCAAGTTCAACTTTAGATCGGCTTGAATTCAGTTGTATAAATTCCTTTGATAAGCCACTTCGGTATGATCAGCAGCCACTAGATATTGAAGATGACACATTTATTGTTGAAAACCAGGATTATGCAACCGAAAGAAGCACATATAAGGTATTGTGGGAGGATAGCTCAAATGGGGAAGATCATTTTATCACGTCAGACTAACCAGAAGATAATTTCATGAGCTGCATGAATGGTGCCGACACAGATCCCCATTTGCTAAAAAATATAGATGGTGCAAACATAGATCCCCATTTACTCAAAAATTTAGAGTTGCAGAGTAACGGTGATGATTCAGATTGCTTTGGTTACTGGTTAAATGTTTTGAGCGAAGCCGGGTCATCACCCACTTTATTGTAGGTCTCTCTGCTTCATTTCGGGCCCTTATAAATGGAGTTGTTGAAACATCCCAGGGGGGAGGGGAAATAGTACAAATTGAATCAATAATCAAAATTTATTTAATTTTGTTTCTTTAATCAGTCTTGTGACTCCCAACTGTTCATTCTGGTTTTCGTATATGTGTGATTGACCAATTCAATCTACAACCAAATTCAGCATAAGTAAATTTGCATGGTCAAGAGTAAAGTCTTATGCTGTAAATTAGTTTTTTCTTCGTTTGGTTTAGTGGCTAGTGCACAATCCTTTCTATTTTAATTTTTACTTTTCGTTTGAAGTTAGTGTTTCTATACTATATTTTTTTAATTCAAAGGAAAAGATTTTTTTATCAAAACTTATCAATCAATAAGATAATTGTAGTTCGAATATATTTTCATTTATCAAAGTTAAGTTTTGTTGAACATATTAATAACATCATAAAAACTAATATTTGGAATATGATATTCAATTATTAAAATTAATTATTTACAAAAGAATAAAATGCTATTTAATAAATAGAAAATTATTGCAAATGACAATTTAGATTAAGTTAAAAAATATTGAATAGACTTGCTCATTGACAAAGTGACAAGTTCTTTCTTTTTATCTTGTAGTGATTGTTGGTCCCATTTTGTATTGTTTTTTATTTCAACTTTCATCCTTCTAAATTTAGAGATTATTTTAAAACTCTTATTTAGAATAAATATATAGTCATTATGAATAAAATTTAAATGTGAAACAAATAACTTTAATACAAAACTATTCAAACAAAGAATGGGTCTAGTATAGTAAATTATTTTTTAAAATTCAAAGAAACACATCCACTTTCCAAAAACACTACTGACAAACTATTACATATATTAGCACTTCATAGTATACAAATCTAAATTTTTGATACAACATTAGATTACCCATTACTAGATCTATAGTGAAGTACATAGAAATAAATGCAGAAGTGAGCAAAAAGATAAATGTGAACACAATAAATCTCAAATGTTCTACCCCAAATTGTCCTAACTCTATAACCTTTGTTTATGATAGTGAAACTTTTCACTATATATGAAAGCCCTTATGATGAGGTGGGCCAATTCTTTGAGCCCACTTGTCATTTACAAAATTGTAGTGAAATATCATAAGATCCTAACATGCTCTTTAACATCTCAATATAGCTTTGTTATTTTGAGTCCTCTAATTCCACATGTTCATATGTACATACAAGTAAGGCAATTCTCTATGAATTCCAACTATATAACATTGATGGACCTATTTTGATTTTTTAAATTCTTGTGAAGTCTATAGTAAGATTTAAAATCTTTTAGTAAAAAAAAATAGTAGAAAATTGATATTTTTGGATAATGACTATGCATGTCTACAATAATTAAAATAAATATAAATCTTAGCTATTAAAATTTATAGCAAATAAATGGTTAGTAATAAATAGATAAGCTATTCTAGTTGCATTGGTATCTAGGTTAAGTTATGCAGTAATAATATCAACATTTTATTAATATAAGGGTTAAGATTGAATCTAAGCGAACACTCATGAATTTGTCGAGGAATTTAACCCAAAAGAGGATGAAGCTTCCTCTAACGAGGAAATTGATGATGAAGAGTTTCATGTGGAAGAGGAAGAATAGGAGGAACACTACAAGGAGGAAATGGCAATGGAGAGTGAATCATCAGAGAATAGGGAGGATTTTGAACCAGTTTCCTTGGTCCATAACTCTCTAGATGACATTGATATGGCTCCCTTCTTTTAGCATTCACCCTCTAGTGTAAAGAAGAACAACACTAGGAAGTTGCATAGCTAGATAATTGAACTACAAGTTAGGGTGATGAACCTTGAAGCAAAAATCAAAGCATACATGCAAGGATATCATCAAACGGGCAACTCCTTAAGCTCTCTATGTGCCATCATTGATAGCATTATGAGGAAAGTTGCTATGGTATTTGTTTCTAGACAAAGTAGGGTGAAAAAGAAAGTTAGGAAGTCGTCAAAGCAAGGCAAACTGGACGAGGAAGACAAGAATGAGGAGACAATTCCCTTGCAGATCTGGAATGAACAAGTGCAAAGACTAGAGAGAAATGGAAGATTAAGAAATTTATTTTTTTCTTTTTTCTTTTGATGATATCTAGTATAGTTAGGAGTAGGTGTTATAATGAAGCTCTTATGAACATGCTCGTGTGTCGTATACTTCAGACTTTTATTAAAACTATCTGCTTTGCAAAGTTTATGGACTTTTTATGTTTAGTTATTTGTAGTTATACTTTAGATAGATGCTGGCTTGATCAAAACAATATGTTTAGTTGTGTGGAAATGATGATTTTTTATTACTTTTGAGAGAGGTTGATGTGGTTTTCTTGCTTTGGTTATTTGATGCCAGATTATATAATGCTACTCTGTGATTTTTCTATTTTGTAGGGTTCAGAGCTCTCTCTCTCTCTACTAATATAATAAAAAACATTTTATTAATATAATGTACTATGTCAATTAAATTAAATGTATTATTATTAAAATAATATTATAATATAAATAAAAAGATAAAAATCTAATTGTAATAGTGATGTCATAACATAATTAGTGGATTGTCCAAATGTGAGAAAATTATTAAATTTATAAATATTTGTTGCTGTTGATATTTTTTGACGGTTAATTTTTTTTTAAATAATTCTTGATAGTCATTATGATTATTCAACTACTTATAAAGAAATTAAGAAAATTTCAAAATGTGATAAATTTAAATTCATACTTATGATGACATATTATATATTACCAAGTAAACTAGCATAGATATCTTAAATACCTCTATCTAAAAGACATGAGAGTCTTGATGCACCTATCTATTCTCCATAACAGTTTTTAATATAGTGTCGCGAGATAGATATCTCTTAGTATCTTTTAGATAGATGTATTTAAGATATCTAGATGTTATTTCTATTTTGTTGAGAGACATAAGTACGATAGAGAATTGAGTGCAATGGTGTGAGTTTGTTCAATAATAAATATTGAAAAGTTGGGTTTTTTTTTTTTAAATAACTTTTAAGTGAATTAAATTAATTTTATATTAAGTATGGCACTTTTCAAAATAAAATTAAACAATAATATTACAAAAATAACAAATGGAAATTCTTTAAAAAGTAAAATAAAAATTTACATACAAATTATAATTGATCTTTAAATAAAAATAAAACAAAAAATATAATCAAACAGAACTAAAACAATTTTAAATGAAGAAAAAATATTAAGTAAATAAAAACCATTCTTGAATTTTTCTACCCTTTATAAATAAATAAAAAACACTTTGGTAAAATAATTTACGATATATTATTTTCATTGGCTGACTATTTAATTGTCTAATTTAACAATTTTCTTTTTTTTTTGTTAACAAGCACACAACACTCACCCCATACGTGTCTTCAATTATTTTATTCACTTTAAAATAATTTTATTTAATAACTAAAAAATAATCATTATTAAAACATAAACCAGAAGGGACCCTTACCAAAGTTTACCCTAGTAGATCAGCTAAAAAAAAGAACCCCCCAATCCGTCTCCTTATTGAATGCATTGTTGAAGAGCTAGAGGTAGAGGAGAATATTTTTGAGGATTAAGTTTCCTCCTAGTCTACTTGGTCAGAATCGACTCTAGACAACCCTTCTAGAAATTCTTCTACCCCTTCTACCCCCTCTTTTGGCTTCCCTCCCCCCTTCCCTAATAAATCCCCAAGGAAATGGGATTTTAGGGCCTTTGTTGATAAAATAAACGAGCTTTGTGATGCCTATGAAAAATAGGAAGCCATATTTTGTTGGCTTCTAGGCTAACTCAATGTGATAAAGAAGAAAATTAATAGGCTTGAGGCCCTAACTAAGCATGACATAAGAGCTTCCAGTTGGGTAGTGGATGAAAAGGATAAGAGAGATTGGGTGGCAACAAATGATTTGGTGGATAAACTTGAGAAGTGGGAAGGGCTAGAAGAGGAATTCATGGGACTCAACAAGAGAATGAATGAGAAGGATAATAGGAGGGAGATGATGAAGGCTATTGAAGAGCTTTGGGACAACCAAGTGATCCTCAAACAAAAGATGAATGAGATGATGACCATAAACAACAAAATGTCAATGAAGAACTTTGCAAATCTCTAGGCCATTCAGGAGGAAATTGACAAAAGGCATGCTAAAAAGAAATGGCATGTGGATTCATCCCCTACTACAATGATGGAGCCTTTAGTGTTGAGGGTGAAAGCTATGCTAGAGTCCCATGTTGTTTCCTCGGGAAAAGGTTTGAACAAGAGGGTCTCCTTTGCGAAAGTGAAAGTGATAAGTCAAATAAAAATTTGAGAAGACCCCCACTAGGTAGACCATTGGATTGTATCTATAGTGGGGGTGTGTATCTATTGTTTTTTTATTTATTTTGAGTAGTCTTCATTTTCTTTTTTGGTGTTTGGCTCTAGTTGTTGGTTGGGTTTTGTTCCTTTTTGTTAGTTGGTTCTCTAGTTTGGGGCTCTCACTCCTCGTGAGATCCCAGATTTCCTCACTTTAGTTGTTATGTAATGGTTCGAGCCTCTTTTTTTTTTTCAAATTAGACCAAAAATTAAAATAAATAACAAAATAACTTTACAATATATAAAAATAAGTCTTCAAATCAATAATTTATAAATAATATTTTTTTTTTTCTATGGAGGCTTTTCCACATGTTTGTTTTTGCTATCATGAGAACGTGGTGCGCTACGAGCCAAGGACTAAGGGGTATCCATTTTGCTAAGTTAGCCTAGATACGATCCTAACCTCATCCCTTTTTTGATAAATAATTTTAAAATAATTGTTAAATAAATTATAAATATAATCAACACTTCTATCTAAAAAATACAAGTTAACAATCTTGAATTATTGAGTGTAAAAGTTTCCTCTCCTACATGTGTCGCATGGCCTAACACAGAAATAGTTTATGCTGCACAATTATTTATGAGTGAGCATATAGAAGTTTCTCCAACAACTTACAACAGATATCATCTAGGACTCTTAGTCACATGACTACAACATGTTTGTTTTCTTTTTGGGTGGGATCTAAAGTGATTACAATTAAATTTTCAATAGTTCATACTATTCTTGTCCAAATGAATGTATCTAAGATATCTATGTAATATATTAATAATAAATTAACAAAATTCAATTGAAACCACAAATAAATCAATAATAATAAAAAAATGTAACTAGCACGTAACAGTCAGTGGCACGGCGAATCTATTTTCGCTCGTGTCATTTTCAACCACATAATCCATTATGCAGTCAATTCAAAAAAGATGGCCTCATTCCTTTGGCAATGGCTACGCAGCGGACAAAACGGCCCGCCCCATGCCATGTCATGCCCGCATGCGATGACGTGACCGTCCCGTCCAATCAAACCCTCCATGCCATCTTCAGTCCTTTTCGGACATTTTTTCATTTTTTTGACAAGTCCGTGTGGGTGGGAAAAAATGTAAAAAAAAAAACTTTCCTATAATCAATTTACTTTTAACTTTTTTAAAAAAAATGTATGATTATATTTTTTAAATTGAAATAATTTATTTTAATATGTTTTTATAATATATATTTGTAAAATAATAAATTAATATTTAATAATGTATTTAAAGTTTTTAAATAATAAGTTATTGTTTTCGTTTGATTATATTTTGAAAATTAAAATAATTATTTTAATATTTTTTCATAATTTTTTATTTATTATATTTTTTTCAAATTTTTAAGTCATATTTTTGAAATAAATAAAATCAATTAATAGTTAATTATAATATTAAAATTTAAATTAAAAACATTATAAATTATTAAGTTAATTAAGTTTTATTATTAATTTTTAATCTTTTTAACCTACATTATTAAGTTATATTGTTTTTAAGTTTTATTAATTGTTTATTTATTTAAGTTTTTATAATTTAATTAATAAAATTTACTTAGTATATTTTCTTTGTATGTTTATTATTATTATTTAATCTAATAATATATAAATTTAATCAAATATTGTAACAATTTTTTTGATATGCCATATTAAACACTAATCTAAAATACACCTATCAAATGAAATTTTGAATAAATATATTTTAAATTGTCAATCTAGATACAATATTTACATATTTTGAATTTAATTTTTTTACTTGTGTAATTTATATACATTTTATTTTTATTTTGTAAATTTGAGCAATAAGTTATAGTTTGAATTAAATTTTTACTTATGTGCAATTTTTACTTATGTATCATATATTATATGTTTAATTATTCTAAAAATATTAAGAATGAAAGAAGATGAACTTTAGAAGATGTCATTCTTTAAGTAAAAAGTTAATTCAAACTATAAAAACTTAAAAACATTCAAAGAAAATATACCAAGTAAATATTGAACTTTAGAAAATGTCATACTTATTATATATTTTCTTAGTATATTTTCTAAATACATTATTATTATTTAAAAACTTTAAATACATTATTAATTATTAATTTATTATTTTACAAATATAACTAAAAAATAAAAAATTATAAAAACATATTGAACTATAATCCCCCACGGACTTGTCAAAAAAAATGAAAAAGTGTCCGAAAAAGACTGGAGATGGCATGGAGGGTTTGATTGGATGGGGCGGTCATGTCATTGCATGGGGCATGGCATGGCATGGCATGTCGCATGGGGCATGGCATGGCATGGGGCGGGTTGTTTTGTCCGCTGCATAGCCATTGCCGAGAAAAATAATTCCATGACTGTAACACTCCCCAAAAGGGGCAATAAATTGTTTTACAAAATGAATAATGACTTTATTGCATTTTATAAATTAAAAAGAGGACAATATGTTGTTAGAAAAATTAAGTGGTTGGTATAATCATGTTTTCAAAGTTTTAATTGAGGCTACACTTAAATAATAACAAGATAAGAAATGAAAAGAAAATTTCAGTAGGGTCAAACTCAAACAATACGAGCCAACAAAATTTGTAGGTAATGAATATTTTATATATAAGGAGAAGGATCATGATCATCTCATTTATTCATATATTAATAGGTTTTAAACTGTTAATTAGTGACATTCTCCTTTTTTTTTTTCTTGGACTTCATTCATAGGTTGTTGAAAAGAAATAAGGTAAAAACCTAGAGTTAGACAAGGAAGACATTGACAACAATTTAGCCTACTAAGGGCACCATGTCATCAAAAGATGTTGATGGTACCCAAGAAGGTTGAGAGCATTCATGAGCAATACAATACCTACTTTTAAGAGGCTAAGAGGTTGGTTATATCTACATTTGTGCCCACCTGGAGGAGAGTGACCCTTGTGGGAGGTAGAAGAGATAACTATACAAGTGGGAATTCTCCTATGATTTAAAATCTTAGGCAAATGGATAACTTCAAGTACAACTTCATTAGTTAAATTGCAACTAGATCTACATAAGAAAATTAGAGTGAATCACAACTATAAAATAAAAAATATCAGCAACACAAATTATAAAATACCAAAAAGAAATCATCCCAGTGGTGAAATAGCTTCCCTATGAAATTATGCTAGATCTAGGTGAAATTGACAGGGAAGTAGGACACATCTCCCAAATAAATCATATGACAGGAGAAGGGAGTAAGCTTGGATGGTTTGTAGTCATCAACCCAAGTACAAGATTACTTTGTTATAGTATACAAATGCTGAAATATTTTCCCTTTAAAATTATGCTTAATGTAGGTAAATTTGAAAGGGAAGTAGGACAAATCTCCCAACAAAATCACATGACATAAGAAGAGAGTAGGCTTGGATGGTTTGAAGTCATCAAACCAAGCACAAAATTACTTCGCTATAGTATACAACAAAAAAAAGTTCTTGAGAGTTTCAAGTTCTCCACAAAAATGGACCAAAGGGGTTAGTAATTCATAGATGAAAGATGTGAGAGTTAAATGGAAGACCTTGATAAAGAATGTCATGCCCAACTTTTGGGCACGAACGGAATAATTTTTTTTTTGAAATAAAATACTTAACTAATTACGACTTACTTAATTAAAATAATCAAACTAAGTGCGATCAACTTTAATAAAAATGCATTTTGGATTTGGTCTTAATTACTTTTGTGCCAATCGGGTAATCAGATTCAATTTAAATACTAGGTTTACTCAGCCGCCAATGGGCTAATATTTCCCAAAAAGGGGTAACCACTAAGCTCTATTAATAAATTAAAATCTTAAATACAACGACTAATATAAGCGTTTTAAAATTTATCTTATCCTCCTTAGTCCACTAGAATTATTTTAATTTAGAATTCATCGTGCCTTAAAACACCTTATTTAATTCGGACCTCCATAATTTAAAATTACGTTATATTTATATACAAAATTTGGCCCTCTTGACCCACTAATAATTTCCCTTTAATTTAAATCTAATCTACTTGAATGTTAAATTTTTTTATTTTTATTTTTTAAAGTTTTCTTCTACAATAGTCCAATGGATATATTTTTAAAATGTAAACTAAATTTAACAACGGATAGTTAGAATCCCAATTGATTATTGAAAACTAATTCTATCACGAATATATATATATATATATCTATATTTACTCACTTTAATTCTTTTTACTTAGTTTATAATTATGTTCTCAGAAGTGGAAGGGAAGCCTCTTTAAATTTGTTACATTAAGCTACTCCAACAATTACTTCCCCACTTATCTACACTCTCTTTTTTTTTTTAAATAAATAACTAGGCTTGCTTAACCGCCCAAGCTAAATTAAATCTCCCATAATTGCTTATCCACATAACACTATATATATATATATATATATATATTTTACACACATATATATATATACATATATATATATATTTAAATACATAAATAAACATACACTTACACATATAACTATTCCTAAATTTACTTTTTTTTTTAACTTTGCCCCTCAAAAACAATGTAGAAACTTAACCCTTCTTTTTTTTTAAATTTTATTTTGGGTTATTATATTTCTTATCCCACCCAACACACACATATCCCTATTTTTTTTTAATCTTGTAAAGCGTTGCCCTACCCGGCTAGGGTTAGGGCGTTGTAAAAAAAAACAAGAAGCATACTTTTTTTTAAAAAAAAACACATCCTTTATCCCCAACCCTGCGTGTGCTGTGTGCAGGGAGGAGCGGCGGACGGGACGGGGAAGCAGCGAGGGTTTGGAGTGGCGGCGAAACCAACTCCACAGCGCTGCGTGAAGGGTTGGAGGCGGTGGTGCGGCGTCCGTCCTTTTTGAACTGCCGCAGCGAGGGGTTTCAAAGGGAGGCGGAGCGGGGGAAAAGGGGGAGCCGGCAGCGCCGCCACCGCCGGCTGCGGACGGCGCCGCCCGCAGACTGTGGCTCCCGCAGTCTGCGGACGTCGCCGCCCGC
Source organism: Cryptomeria japonica (assembly GCF_030272615.1). Classification (NCBI taxonomy): domain Eukaryota; kingdom Viridiplantae; phylum Streptophyta; class Pinopsida; order Cupressales; family Cupressaceae; genus Cryptomeria; species Cryptomeria japonica. Next base: position 200,040,880 of record NC_081406.1, read on the forward strand.
GGCCTGCGGGTGCCGCAGGCTGCGGCCGCCGCCACCAAGGGCACGGCGCCCCCTCTCTGTGCGTTTAAAACTATTTTCGTGGTGTAATCTTTGCATGATCTTTTTTTTTTATATTTAAATTTAAATTTATATATTTATATATATATATATGTATATATATATATATGTATATATATATATGTATATATATATGATTTGTAAAACAGAATACATAGGGTTTTATCTTCATTTGATCTGGCAGAATTTTTTTTAAAAAAAACATATATATATATATATATATATATATACTGAAAGATTTAGCAATATATTAGTCCCTTTTTGAAGTAAAACCAGATTTACCAATATATCCTTTTGCAACAGATTCTTTAATGATTATATATATATATATATATATATATATATATATATATATATATATTTTAGAAGGAATGGTTTAAATTAACAGATTTTCTTTGCTGTTTTAAAATATTATCTGAACTGTATCTAAAACCAGTTTGTCCAACTATCATTTGAAAGCAATAAATTTTTTTAAAAAAAAAAAAAACTAAATATTCTTTTGAAAGGAAGGAACTATTTTAATCAGTTTTGATTTCTGCAATAAACATCAACTTTAAAAGACTTTTTAATAAATTTCTGGGCAACATTAAATAGATAAATAATGGACTGTTTTCATTTAAATTTTACAGCAGCTTAGTTTTCATCTATTTGCAGAATACATGTAATATAGAATGCATTTACTATTCCTTTGCAACATAAAAATTTTCATAAAAATCAAATACATTACTTTTTTATTAGCAACTACTAGAAATAGGGATAGAAAGCAACAATTATTTCATTATCAAGTAGAAATCAAGTAATTTCATGTACACAAAAACAATCTTGAATACAATGGGTTGAGCACCCTACAAGGTGTTTCTCTACATAGTTACTTAAAATAATACAACCCTTTTTTTTTTGAAGGAAAATACTACAACATTGAATGCTTCCATTTCTCCCCTATCTTTAAAACATTTTGCTGCAACAAAAATCAGCCACATAGCTTTTTAATCCATCTTTTCCCATTTCCATGCAACCTGCAATAAAAACATGTTTTGACCATGGGAAGCTCACCTCCCAGCCTAGGCTTACTAGAAGCCACCCCCGAGCTTGGAGAACCAAGCACTAGACGGGTTACACACACACAAAACCACTACAAAACATAGGAACACATTTACAATCAAAATTCCCCTTCCCAAGCTTCACATTCACCACTTTCATGGTGACTCTCCCATGGGTGGAAGTGGACCATGTACCAATGGGGAGAATGCATGCCAAACAACAATACTACACTAGCCACCTTATGGCAACACAAATGCAACCCAATCATTTCACAAACCTTATGCCCCCCAAAAAGGCTCAAGGCCATATATGCTCCCCTTATGACCCCCAAATGCATACACAAGGCTATGCATCAAGGGTCACCAAGGACTCCTTGAGAACACTCTCCATAAGGAGAGCCTCTCACCCATGGCTGTCAAACTCCTTCCACCCCAAGATCTTCCTACCCTCCCAAGGATAGGAGATCTTGGACACTCGCATAAAACAACAAGAAAACACAACAAACACATAGAAAGGAAAACTATACATTTTACTTCAATACATAAACTTCTTAAAATACAATCTTTCAAGCAACTCCTTCATTGTTACAAAACAACATAAACTATCATTTTCAACATAATAAGAGAAAGAAGAGAGTAACCAACCTAATTCTGCCAAAAGGTTTGCTAACTTTAGTTGGGGATGAGCTGCCCAATTTCCACTATCTTTTCTCCCAAAATTCCACTAAAATGCCAACTCCTACTAACTTTTTCAAAACAAGCAAAATCTCCAAGAAAGGAGAGTGGGTGATTACTCACTAAGTTTGAAAAATCTTGCCTAAGAAGGCCTCTCACACACTTCCCAACTCCTTGGGTGAGGTGTGAGTTCCCATTGGTTGCCCTTCCCAAACTCTTACACACTACCAAAATTGGAAAGGGAAAAGGTGGAAGAAGATGGGGAAGAGAGTTTGACTCCTAAAGGGAAGGTTCTCTATCCTAGGGAGAACTTTCTAAGTTCAATTTTCGTGCATCTTGGAATTATCACTTTTTGAAGTGACTTCATAGTCACATGGGAGAAGCTACATGTTGCAAAACACCCCTAACCCATAGGTATACCCTTTGGACCTTTGGAAAAGCCTAAAAACTTATCCTAGGAGTCCATTAAACCCTTTGGAAACCCCACTGAAGTTTACCTACGGGTCAAGCTTGAGTTGACCACTCCCATGACTCCCTACCCAAGACAAATTTGGGACCACACTCATGTTTTTGAATGGCTTTGGTAGAAACAAAACTCCCTCCAAGAGACAAGTCAACTCAATGACACTTAATCAGCACATGTGTCAAGTGACACAACAAAAATAAAATATAAAAATCACACATGGAAAATTGGTCTCTTGAAGGATTACACAATTACATATAAATTAAATTTTACATTCAAGCATTATACACATCACAAATAAAATACATTACAAGGGGCGGGGTGTTGTCTCTCCAAATAGACAACTCCCGGCTTAACAAACGCACATTGGTCTAGGCTTGATTCTCCATAAATTCCATGGTCACATGGATAATTTCCTGCGCATCTCAATTAACACATTAGTAACTCAAAATACTCACAATTATTCATAATCAAATACATGGATTCTATTGCAAATCAAACACTCATACATTAAGCAACAATAATTCAATTCCTCATTTGTTTTCACATTCAATTTCACATAAGCAACCAACATAATTTCCCAAAAATGAACCATTCATAAATATGCATCATTTTTCTTTCATCAAAATAAAATCCTGCAAATGACATTCACCATCATAATGTAATTCTATTCTAGTAACATATCTAAGGTTCCATAATCATCATGCATGAAATAAAACATCAACAAATGTCAGTGCGGTCCAAATCATGGTATCATATGTGTTCTAAGTCCATAATGCATAAAATAAAGCATCCATAATAGTCTCAATATGCAAATAACTGAAAATGTCAAACTGAATCGGGGTAGGGCCTCACAAAGAATTTGCTAAGCAAAAATATCAATCTTCGACTCAAGAATAATTGATCAAACAACCTCAAATAATGCACTAAGAAAAATAATCAATCTTGAATTCAAGAATAGCTAAAGAAATCTACTTTAAAATCTACACTGCAAGTGTACATAGAGAATTAGAGGCACCAATAGAAATTTAATTAGGCCACCATGAGAAGATGGGCCATAAGAAAAAAGAAAATATTGTAGGGCCTATAATTATAAAATCTTGGTGTTGGAAATGGTATACTTTTGAAATAGTATAAGTTTTGTATAGTTATAATTACTCCTAAAAAATAGAATTAGATATTTTTTATATTTTTGATATTTTTTCATTTAAAAATAAAAGTAAAAATATGTGTAATTAAGTCTATGTAACTAATATACAAAATATACAAATTTAACATATATATTAAAAAAATATTAATATAACTTAAAAATAAAATTAAAATATGTGTAAGTAATGTAAAATTTTAACATCCATAATATATAACTAATTAAGCGATTTTAACATATGTAAGTTAAAATTAATGATTAGTTACACATATTTAAGTTAAAAAAAAATTAAAAAATAAACTAAAAGTAACTAAGTTACTTAGTTAAAAATATTTAAGTAACTAAGTTACACATATTTAAGTTAAGAAATATCAAAAATTTACTAAACTAAAAATAAAAGGAACTAAGTAACTAAGTTACTTAAAAATATTTAACCAAGTTACACATATTTTTTATATTTTTTAAAGCTTCTTTTTAATTATATTATACTTTGATTTTTAAGTTATATTAATAATTTTTTTAATATATGTGTTAAATTTTTATATTAGTTACACATATTTTTACTTAATTACAACTTTTTTACTTTTATTTTTAAATTAAATTTATTATTAAAAAAAGAAATATATAATTAAAAAATTAAACTGTTATTTACCTAATGTATATTAAAAAGTTAAAAAATAATATTATTAAAATTTACATATATGTTAAAATCACATAATTATATATTATAATACAATTATATTAAAATAAATAAAAATAAAAAAATTAAATATTTAACTTATGAGCTGATGGATCGATGGTAGTGGACGTGTACGGTTTGATTGACGTTTGCGCGGTTTGATTGACGTTTGCGCGGAAGGACGGAAGGCGGTGCAGTGCAGTGCGGTCAGGACATGGGGGGCATCCATGGAGAAGGCATGGCATGCGCGGGCCATTTTCTCCGCTGCATAGCCATTGCCCATTCCTTTCCACTGTCCCACACTGATTATTTTGTTTATATGTATTTGCACCTATCGCTTTTAGTTTTGACCCACAAAATTTGAACTATCCCATCACTTGGTCAAGCTTGGCTGCTCTTCAAAATGACAAATATGAACTTTTATTCATTGTCTGTTGCCAGGAAATTTCGAGCACCTAAATATGGAGGACTGGTATTTAAAATTTCTGTGTCCTCATCTACATCCGAATGAAACGTGTGAAGTGCAAAACAAAACAATGGGCCGAGCTCCATGCTGTGATAAAAACAGAGTAAAGAAAGGTACATGGTCTCCTCAAGAAGATCAAATGCTCATTCATTTTATTCGCATGAATGGCCATGAGAACTGGCGTGCACTGCCTAAGCAAGCAGGTTTCAATTCTACACACTGTTTTAATTTTTATTACAAATTTTTCTTTTTCTTTATACAATCTAAAACTGATAAGCATTCTTCTCTGGCAATGGCAGGACTCCTAAGATGCGGTAAAAGCTGTTGTCTAAGGTGGGTTAATTACCTCAGACCAGACGTTAAACTTGGAAATTTTAGTTTTGAAGAGGAAGAGACTATTATTAAGCTTCATCAACTTAAGGGCAACAGGTTTGTTTACTGTTCTCACTATCTTTTCTTATTGATTTGTTTGTTCCACCATATCCTTGCTTAATGGATTGAATTGTGTTATAATACAGGTGGTCGGCCATTGCCTCACGCCTGCCTGGAAGAACAGATAATGAGATAAAGAACGTGTGGAATACCCATTTGAAGAAGCAGGTTTCCCGCATGGGAATCGATCCTGTAACAAATCATTCAACGTCGCCCAGCGCGGGGCACATTGAGAAAAGTCCATCAATGGAGAAGGGCAATTTAGATCTAATTCAAGCAAAAGCTTTGGCTGATTCGCCAGCCACAATCTCTAATTCTTCCGACACATTGTATGATTCACACAATCTGTCAAGCGGAATCCTTTCATCGATAAATAGTATACATAGTGAGGTTATAAATGGGGGGTCAAGTTCAAGTTTAGGTTGGCTTGAATCGAGTTGTATAGATTCATTTGCTGGGCCAATTGGGTATAATCAACAGCCACCAGATATTGAAGATGGCCCATCTAATATTGAAAATCAGTATTATGCTACCGAAATAAGCACAAATGAACTAATGTGGGAGCATAGCTCAAATGGGGAAGCTCACTATTTCACTTCAGACTATCTAGAAGATGATTTCTTGAGCTGCATGGATGGTGCAGTCAAAGATCCTCATTTGTTCAAAGATATAGAGTTGCAGAGTAATCGTGATGATTGCGATGGCTTTGGTTACTGGTTAAATATTTTGAAGCAAGCCGGGTCATCACCCATGCTATTGTAGGTCTCTCTGCTTCAATTGCGGCCCTTACAAATGGAGTGGTAATTTAATTTTCAGGCCGCTTGGTTTCCCATTAAAGGAGCGGCAGGGGAAATCAGTACAAACTGAATCAACAATTATAATTTATTTACCTTTGTTTCTTTAACGAGTCTTTCCTGAATCCCAATAAATGGTGAACTGATCTTCTTCGTTTCCATAAATGTGTGATTGACCAATTCAATCTATCCAGCGTAATTTAAAAAATTGCATACTCAATTGTAAGATCATATGTTTTAATTTAGTTTATTTTGTTTAGTGCTTAGTGCACAATCCTTTAAAGTGTTTGTATTTTTTAATTTGCTTTGAAGTTAGTGCTTCTATGATATATTTTTTTCAATCCATCCAGCGTAATTTAAAAAATTGCATATCGTGGATAGGGAGGCAATTTGCAGAAAAAAGTAGACATATGGAACAAGGTTTTTTTTTTTTTTTTTGTAAATTGAAAGACAGTAATGGTTTTGCTTCATTGTATGATAACGAGTATATGGAATAAGGTATTAATTTGTCTTGAGGTTAAGAGTATGTAGAGTTCTTTATTATCGTGGTTGAAGCAATAACGACAAAATTTTGAAGTGTTTCATTTGGTGGATAAGTATATATTTTTGAATTGAAGAGTTAAAAGTCTTTCTTTCTGTTTTTGACCAATAGTATTAGATTTTATTCTTCAAATAATGGGGTGGATGGTTGTGATTATTTGAAATGAACATATATAGTTTGATAATAGTGGATGGTTTGAAGACTAATTATGTTTTGACTTGTTTTTAGTAATTTATTTTTTATTTTATTTTTTTACTCATATATTTTTCAATGGATAAACATGGTTGATTTGTTTCAAATTTTGACAAGAAGGATGGAATGGGCAAGAACGAAAGAAAAGGTAAATAGAAATGCATAGCTTCATAGGTGGTCGTGGCAAAGTTTTTCTTTTATACAAATTGGAAAATGATGAAGGTTATTTTTAAATTTTTTTTTGGGAAGCCCATACGTTGTACGGCAATGAATATATTCAATGCCATGTTAATCAATCTTTACCTCAAGACTCTGTTGGGCTTCTTATTACCATATTCATAGTACCAAGGAGAAAACATTAAAGGTTTGTGCTTGTTGGATAGATACATATATTTGAAATGAAACTATGTACTTTGATGATAGAATATATTTGGAAGACCATTACAATTTTTCTTTTGTTATTACTTTATATTTTTACAGTGAACGAATTGGAAAGTGATTAAATTATGGGTAAGTGATTCTTTACATATATGAAACAGTAGTTATAGTATTGGCAGATATGGTATATATAGCAAAGAGGACTAAGATTTTATTACGTAAAGAATTTAAAATAATAGATTTTATTTACATTCAATTTAAATAGTATACTTCAATTTATGATAAGCACTAATAAAATCAGTTATTATTTATATGTAATTTAAAAATCAAATTTGAAATTATGATTTAGTTGGTGGATGGAACCGTTTGTTTGAAACTAACATAGTCACTTTGCTGAGGGGGGTAGCTAGAAAGACAAATTTACTTTTGAACCCTTTTTAGTTATTTCTTTTAGGGTTATCTTTAATCATCCATTCTCGAATTAATTAAAATGATCACTTTGTTCAAGAGATATGTTATTAGTTATCTATATGTTGGATGTAGAAACTTGATTTTTTTGTTCAAGTGATGATACAAATAGATGTTAATATTTTAAAAGTTGTCTGTGCAGTAGATATTATTGAATGTTTTTTATCATTTGTAAAGTTTGAAGCAAACTCTAGTACGTTAAAATAGAGGTGGCTTTCATTATCTTTTTAATTTCTTTTTATGTGTTGCATAGAGCAAGCCATGCCATATTAGTTAAGAGCTTTAAGGAAAGCAAACGCGGGAAACTAAATTCTAATATTTTTTGTAAGAGATATGACTATTTTAGATAAATGCTTGAATTTTTTAAAATGTTGATTAAAAAGTATGATTTGAGTTTTACACAGACAAGAAGTAACACATGGTATTAGAAAATTATTTATATATGAAAATGTAAATATGTGTTAACCTTACTACTTAATATGTTGAATGATCATAATATTTATATGAAATTAAAGTAAGTTGAAACATAAAAAATTATATTTAGAAAAGTAAAAGAAAATATAGATCTGAATGATGAGGCCATTACAGAAGTTGGTTATAAAAATGTGGCATCATAAATAAAGAAATTTGATTCCTATTTAGTGGTGAAACATTTGAGAGATTGAAAGAAAGCTAAATTAATAATAGCTTGTGTACTTGCATAGAGAGAAATAGTGTCTTAAAATTAAAATCAATTTAAAATAATACTTAACACAAAAGATTGGAATCTCGAAAAATGTATAATAACTTAACATGGTTGATCATGACATAAAGTATTTCATAATTTATTCTACAGAACACAAGAGAATCAAAATTGTACTATTTAACTAGACAAAATTTAGGGGACTGATTAATTTGTTGATGTCAATATACATTTTGAAGTGAAATATTGATGACTATTGTAACACTTAGAAACCTTTTTCTTTTGATGATGCATCTTGTATAGGTTGTTTGTAAAAGTGGTGATGTTGTATATAAGGATTGAATATAGCTTTTGTAGAATAGGAACTTGAACAAAAAATGAGCATTCAAAATCAACAATTAGAATTCAATAAATAAGTATTGCATTGAATGGAGGCAACATAATGTAAGTGAAAGTCCATTGTGTGAAAATTCAGCTTGGTTTCTTGTGCGAGAATTTGTGATGGTTTGAAGATAATAGAAGTATGTTATGGTTGTCGCAATGTAACATTGTGCATGTATTTTAGGGAATAGTTAATTTTTACATGATGAATGAAATGCAGAAGAGAGAAATATGAAAAGGGTGTTGAAGTGTGTACGGACCCGTACGTACCATACGATTGTTGTCTCCTACATACCATACAGTTGTTTCCTCGTACATATTGAGTTAACTCATACGGTAGTTGCCAATGGTGACGCGTATGGTGATTCCGTGATTTTGGTAGTTGCCAATGTTGACGCGTACGGTGGTTCTGTTAGTTGCCAATCCTGACCCGTACGATGGTTTTGATAGTTGCCAATGGTGACCCATACGGTGATTCCAATGGTGTACGATGACCATGGTGTAGCATCCATTGTATGGTGGTGTCCGTACATAGTTTGATGACCACCAGATGGATGGACGAGAGACAAGGTTGTCAGTAACCATTTTTTGTGTAGTGATAGTTAAAGCACCTGGTTTCATAATGGACTGTAGTGTATATAAACTACTACAAGTTTCATTAGGAAATGAGTGTGATAGTAATTCGGGTTGATTGTAATACAATCTGAGCCTATGCAAAAAGCTCGTTGTTAATTGTATGTAACTTTATTTACTATAATACAAGGGAGATGCTTGGCTTTTTGGTGTGTGGGTTTTCTTTCAAAAGGGTTTCCTATGGTAAAAATCTCTGTGTATAAGTGCATGTTTTTTATATGTTCTCTATTCTTCTGTATAAGTCATCTCGAGATTCTGAAATTTAGCAAGTAGATAGATATTGTTGTTTACATCCTCTGCGAATTGGCATTAGGTGAGCGCTTCCACACCATAGATTTCCTTACAAGTGGTATCAAAGCCTGGCCAGTTGTTGTTATCCTTGTTGGGTAGGGTTGGTTTTTTGTGTCGATTTGTTTTCAGTGGGAGTTTGCGAAGTTGTTATCGGTTGTGTCTGGAAATTGAGATGGCTAGCATGTCAAGGAGAATAGACATTGAAAATTTTAATGGCACAAACTTTGAGGTGTGGAAACTTAAAGTTGAAGACATGTTGGCTGACCGAGATCTGTGGATCATTGTGTCTAGCAACAAGCCTCTAGGCATGAAGCAGGAAGATTGGGATCTAGCGGATCAGAATGCCAGAGGGCTGATAAGATTGAGCCTTGCAGATTCTGTTATGTTGAATGTTCGTGAAGTGAAAACCGCACATTCTTTGCGGAAGAAGCTGGGAGACATTTATCAGGGAAAATCCTTGGTGAACAAGCTCTTCCTGAGAAAGAAGTTGTACTCTCTGAAGATGGACGGAGGAACGTCTGTGGTAGATCATCTAAATGTGGTCAATATGGTGATTGCGTAGTTAACTTCTATTGGTGTGTCCATTAGTGAAGAGGAGTGTTGTATGTTTTTGTTGAGTTCTTTGCCTGATTCATGGGGTCATCTTATGATGGCCATCAGAAGTACTACTACCAAATTTAAAATGGGTGAAGTAGTTGCTGCACTTTTGTCAGAAGAGATGCAAAGGAAATCCTTTGAGGCAGCTAAAGAAGCTCTCATTGTCCAAGGTAGATCTAAGGACAAAAGCAAGAAGAAGAACACGAAGTCAAAGTCATAGGAGAGATCCTCTACTCCTAGAAAGAAGTCCAAGGCAAAGTATTGGAATTGTGGTTAGAGAGGTCATATCTAGAAGGATTGCAAAGAGGAGAAAAAGAAGAAGAAGAAATGTACTTCTGACACTAAATCTTCTCAGAGTGATGTTGATGCCTTTGTAGCAGCCTTGGTGAAGAGCTTAAAATATGCTCATAATTTGGATGTTATGATAAACTTTTAAATGCCTTTGCTTTTGTTATTTCATGAATGTTTAGACTTTGTTGAAACCTTTATGGGATATCCTGTAGCAAGATACTTTTATATTCCTGTAGCTTTTTGTGTTGACTTGATTGCATTTATTGCCCCGTTGACTCCCTAAAATGACTGATATATTGTATACAGTTTTTGAATGATGAAGTGAATTTAAATGTGTGATTACTGAATAGATATCATGTATGTGCCATACGGCTTTTTCTGTTGCCTGTTACCTTTTGTTTCGCAGGTTGTTGAAGAATGATCGAGTCAAGTGCAACCGATCTCGGCCTTGTAGTAAAGTCCATTTCCTGCACGACTTCGAGGGAGCTCCGATGAAGACTCTGTGACCGAAACCATGGGAAAGAATTTTAATGGCAGTTAATTGGGAAAGAGTGGAGCGCTAGATTCTCTCCGGATTAGATTGAACGCATAAATTCATTTATGAAGTTTCTTCCTTGACTCGGGGATATATTTTACTCCCACATCTTTCTTTGATGGAGTTAGTTAGTTAGTTGCTCTCCTGTTTTAAAATAAAGCTCTCCTCCTGCGCGAGAGAGAAGAGAGGGAGATATAGATAGAGTAAGATAGAATCAGAATAGTAATTATCATGTAAGAATCAATATGATAATGAAAGACAGAATCTGTTTAACTAGAGACAGAGTTTGTTGTTAGTTTCCACATCAACAAAACAATGTATATCATTCTATTTTTATGAATAAAGTTCAATGAAGTTCTGAGTTTAGCATCTGCGTAATCAGGAGATGCTTGCTAAGGGGGCCCACTTAGTAGGTATCTGTAGGTAGTTAGTTAGTTGTTCTTTCTTGTTAAAGCTTCAGTTTGCTTTCATCTTTAAAGTTTTTATACAAACTCAGCTTTACATTGCTCCTGCAGCACAAGGAATCCATCACTGTGCCTGTTCCTGCAGCATAAGGCCAGTTCATAGTTTGTGTTTCAATTGTAGTTACCATGATTTCTGTTTTAATCAAATCATAGTTGAGTTAAAGAGCTTTGCATTACCTTCCTGTAGCGTAGGTAGAATTTCTTTCCAGTATGTATTTCTACTAAGATTTGACCAAAATGAGTTCCTAGTGCATATATTTTGTTGCACCATTTAAAGTATATGTCCCCTAGTTTGACAAGTAAATGAACGTCTACAGAGAGAGATATTGGTCACCTGAGGGAATGCCCAATTCCCAGGAAAGGTTTTACTGTGATTTTCATATCCTTTTGTGGGCGCGACCATTTTTGGCACCACTGTCGGGGATGGTGTCTAGCTAGGAGTTTATCAGAAGTCATTTTTAGCATTAGTTTAGCTTGTTGGTAAAAATTTTTAAATCCGTCAAGCCACTATTCATCATATTGCATGCATAGAAGAAGAAGAGACGCTCTGGGAAGGTTCCTCCCTAAAAATCTATTTATTGAACTACCATTTGACCCAGCTAACAACGAACTTGAGGAAAATCCATTCGCTCTATTATTCCAGCAACCAAACATGGCAAACAATCCACCTCCTGCATTTGAGTTTCCTATTGTTCCTCGAGGGGATACTGACAATCTTAAAAATATTCCCTCTTCTTTGCTTCCAAAGTTTTATGGCCTGGTCATAGAGGACCCAGAAACCTTTCTGTTTGAATTTGATGTCCTCTGCCGCAGTTATGACTACAACACAGACGCTCATAAACTAAAGTTATTTCCTTCCACCTTGAAGGAAGGAGCTCTCAGATGGTTCATGAGTCTGGGAAGTGGTGTCGTCGATAGTTGGGAGGTCATGCAGATGAAATTCCTTGAAAAGTATAAGGAATATTGTAAGAGTGCCAGCAAAAGTGATGACATATTCTGAATTCAGCAGAAGGACGATGAAAGTCTGGAAGATTATATTTCTAGATTCTTGTTTTCACTAAAGAGGAACTCAAACCATACCCTCAACGAGGACTCTCAGAAACTACTGTTTCTAAGGGGTATCAGTGATGTCTTTATAGATGCCCTGGACCTGATAGGAGGAGGTGATATAACCCAGCTGCCTTGGGATGATATAAAGAAAATGTCTTAACTACTCTCGAGCAATAGTTAAGAAAGGTCGAGGTCATCACGCTACAATAGGGAAGTCTTCTTCTGGTGGAGTTTCCCAAATGGAGATAACAAATTGGCTATCTGACTTCAAGCAGGACATCATTAATAATATGGCTACACAACTAGACACTATGCAAGCTCAGAAGAAACATGAGGAGGCTGAAGCAGTTTTGGCCGAGTTCTGTCCACACTGCAGACAAAAGAAGCGTAACTGCAGATGCAAGATGGTGGCTAATTTGGAAGCCAAACAACTACTTACTGACTTCAAGCCAGTAGAAGGAGATGATGATCAAGTGTTCTTTGTTGCACAAAGGAGACCATGGGCCCAAAGACAAGGTATGCCTCAAGACCCTTTAACTTTTGGTAATTCTTATTCTGGCTATAATAACCAATGGCAACATGCATATGGACCACCACCACCCTGGAATCCACCTCAACCAAATTGGCCTAATTATCAGAACTAGTAATGGCAATCCCCTTAAGGAGGATGGCAGCAGCCACAAGGGCAATGGACCCCACCTTCAAGAAATTGGCAACAAAATTCTTAATGGCGAGGCCCTCAGCAATGGCAAAACCAGTCCTCTAGATTCTTGCAGCTTCCACAGCCACAACCACGGGCCCTTATGCCGCCTCCTGTAGTAACTGCCACAAATCCTAGACCTCCAAAACAAACACCTATGCCTGCCCAGTCGTTGCCCAATCCCAATAATAAGCAACAGCAGGAGCAGTAGCAGCCTGCGTATCTTGCTGAAGCCAACAAATATCAAGCTTATGCTTTAAACGTTAATGACATCCATTTGAGGTCTAGAACTACTTTACCTGCTCCAAAACCACCTCTGATTACTGAAATGTCAGATTCTCCCCATGAAGAATCTACTATACCCGTTGTTCCTACTGAGCACATGCCCATAACTGATACAATTCCTAAAGAGTCTGTTCTGCAAAATCAAGACAAACCACCTTTTCCTCAGAGGTTGCAAAGTACTGCATATAAATCCATGGAAGAACCCACTTTTGACATTCTGGATTAGCTCAAGAATGTGCAAATTCAAATTCCTTTATTTCAAGCTATTAAAGATATTCCTATTTTTTAAAAAGCTATTAAAGAAGCCTTTTTGAAGAAGCTTGGATGAAAGAAAAAGGATCTTCAAACAATTCATGTATTAGGAAAATTGGCTAATATAATGCTGGGAAATGTAGTTATTCCAAAATATATTGACCTTGGAAGTCTTGTAGTGCAGATAAATGTAAATGGCCAAGTTATAAAAAATGTTTTGATTGATTTAGGTGCTGCCATTAATGTCATGACAAAGCATACTATGGACTCCCTGAACATTTTAAACATTAGGTCTACACCCATAGTTCTGCAGCTTGCAGATAGCTCCACAGTTAAACCTGATGGCATAGTAGAAGATGTAATTGTCATTCTTGAAACTTGGGAGTATCCTGCTAATTTCACAATATTGTCAGTTAAGACAACTTCAGGAGAATATCCAGTTATTCTTGGTAGACCATGGTTAGCAACTGCTGATGCTTTTATAGGATGTCGTTCTGGAGATATGACCATTTCTGATGGGCAGTCCACAAAGAAATTGGCTCTGTATCCGTCTGCTAGACCTCAGCCAGATTTGTCCCAACCTGTTTGGCTAGATATGGGGGAGGAAATTGAAGAAGCCAATTCTTTGGCTCAATTAATGATGATTCAAAATGACCTATTCTCACAACTTCAGAGTGAAGAGGCCTTGCTGTTTCAAATTCTACAGTACAACTCTGATATGGATAGTTCATCCGATCCAAATGGTACTCATTTACAATGTTTCCTGCAGCAACCAGATTCTGAAAGTTCACTGCCTAAACTTCCAGCGATTTTTCATAATTTGCTTCCACAAGAGATACAAACATTACCTATACACTCTATGAGTAATCTCACGGAACAGATAGAATTGTCTCAAGGTCATTGTTTGAATATCAATAACAAGCTGTCACAGTCTCAACAGGCTGACCTATTAAAAATGCTACAAGAACAGTATAAAGTTTTTACATGAGAATATGGGGACATGCAAGGAATAGATCCTCGAGTTTGTACTCATAGGATATATATCAAAGAAGATTGTTCACCAATTAGACAACCTCAAAGAAGAGTAAATCCAGCACTTAGAGAAATAGTTAAAAGTGAGCTTCAAAAGTTGCTTAATGCTGGTTTTATTTATCCAATCTCTAGCAGTCAATGGGTTTCTCCATTAGTCATTGTCCCCAAGAAAGGTGGAAAATGGAGAGTATGTGTAGATTACAGAGAATTGAACAGTGCCAATAAAAAAGATCACTTTCCACTACCTTTTGTAGATCAAGTACTAGACTCACTGTCTGGAAAAAGATATTTTTCCTTTTTGGATGGTTACAGTGGGTACAATCAGATAAAAATTGCCCCTAAAGATCAAGATAAGACCACTTTTACCTATCCATGGGAACATTTGCTTATTCGGTCTTGCCTTTTGGTCTATGCAATGTGCCAGCAACATTTCAGAGAGCAGTAATTAGTATCTTTGCTGATATATCTCATGAATGTATGGAGATTTACATGGATGATTTTACTGCTTATGGAGTCACATTTGAAGAAGCACTGGTAAATTTAGAAAAAGTATTGAAAAGGTGTAGAGAGCAAAATTTGTCTCTAAACAGTGAGAAGTGTTTTCTAATGATGGAAGAAGGTATTGTTCTAGGTCATCATGTTTCAAAGAATGGAATTCAGGTTGACCCTGCTAAAATTGAAGTAATTCAGAATTTACAAACTCCTGCAAAACAGAAAAATGTCAGAAGTTTTCTTAGTCATGCAGGGTATTATAGAAGGTTTATTAAAGACTTTAGTAAAATTGTCAGTCCACTTTATGCTTTGTTGACAAAGGATTCCCAATTTGAGTGGACAGAGGCCTGTGAAAAATCTTTCCTACAACTAAAAGACTTGCTTACTAAAGCCCCTATTCTTCAAGGTCCAAAATGGAATTTGCCTTTTCACATACATGCTGATGCTTCTGACTTTGGTATAGGAGCAGTTCTGAATCAAAAAGAAAATTCAGTTGAACATGCTATTTACTTTATCAGCAAGAACCTTCAAGGTCCTGAGCTCAACTATACTGTCACAGAAAAGGAGTTGCTTGCAGTAGTGTATGTTTTAAATAAATTTAGGCATTATGTCACAGGTTATCAGATATTCGTCGATACTGACCATGCAGCAATTAAGTATCTGATGAACAAATCTGCCATCTCTGGTAGGTTGGCACGTTGGCTCCTATTGTTACAAGAATTTGACATTTCCATAATTTACAAACTAGGGAGAGATAATATTGTAGCCGACTTTTTATCAAGACTTCAATCAGCTGCACCTATTGAACATGAGATCATTGATAATAGGTTCCCAGATGAACACTTGTTTTCCATCGCTGCACATATACCCTGGTATGCAGACATTGCCAATTATCTAGCAGCTAACAGAATACCAGACCACTTTTCTCCAAAAAAAAAGAAATTGTTAATAGAGAAAAGTTTTAACTTTTCCTGGATTGCAAATAATTTGTTCTATACTGGACCTGATCAAGTAATGCGAAGATGTGTAAGAGAAGACGAAACTTATGACATATTGCATGTTTGCCATGATGAACCATGTGGAGGACATTTTGCAGCAAAAAGAACATCAATGAAAGTTCTTACAACAGGGTACTATTGGCCAACATTACATAAGGATGTTGTGGTCTATACAAGAAAATGTGACAGATGTCAACACATGGGAAGACCAACTAAGTCCGATGAAATGCCACTATATCCGTAGATAATAGTCACCCCTTTTGATAAATGGGGGATGGATTGTGTAGGACCAATTGATCCACCATCAAATGGAAAGTCATACATTCTAGTTTGCACGAACTGTGTAACAAAATGGGTCGAGGTAGCAGCTATGACTCATGCCCGAGATAACAAAGTTGCTGAGTTTCTATATGAACAAATTTTCATAAGGTTTGGAGTTCCCAAAGAGCTTGTAACTGATCAAGGAGCTTAGTTTACGTCGAATCTGATCACTGCACTAATGAATGACTATAAAATCAAATATAGGAAGTCCAGCCCTTATCACCCTCAAGCCAATGGTCAGGCAGAGGTAACAAACAGAGAAATTGAGGCGATCCTCACAAAGACAGTGCAGATTCATAGAAAAGATTGGAGCAATAGACTTCCTGAAGCAGTTTGGGCCTACAGAACTACATGGAAAACAACAACTAGGTTTACACCTTTTGAGCTGCTTTATGGGAAAACAGCTATGTTACCCATAGAATTTGAACACAAAACTTTGAGGACAGCTCTTGAACTCAATATAGACATATCTAAAGCACAGAAGGATCGTTTCCTGTAGCTAAATGCTTTGGACGAAATGAGAAAAGCCGCCCTGCAGCATACAGAAGCAATCCAATAGCAAAGGAAGAAATGGCATGATCAGCACATTAAAACCAGAAAATTTTCTGCTGGAGATTGGGCTCTGTTATATGATTCCAAATATCAAGAAAACCAAGGTAAGCTCACAACACGCTGGCTTGGCCCCTATGAAGTTGAAAATGTGTTCGACAATGGAGCTGTGCAGTTGGTAACAATAGACCCAGTCTGCTTCAAATTGCTAGTGAATGGCCACCGACTCTGGTTGTACCATAAACCAGTCTCCAAGGAAGAATTCATGCAGCAATTCATTCAAGTTCCTTCCGCTACTCTTCCTGCAGCCGAAGGCTTTAGCCTTTCTCCTGTAGCGTTACCATAATTTTTAAAAAAAAAGAATGCCCATAATAAAGGTTTTCTTTTTAACAAGGAAACCCCTTTTTTTCCTCCATTCTCATTCATCGCCTCCATTTCACTTCTTTATCTTCCGCCCATCTCACCCATCTTTGTCATCCGCCCGCATCAGCCTTAATTAAGATATCTTTCCCACTTGTCAATTCATACAGATGTCGTCATCTTTCTTCACACATACGTGCAATTATCAAAGGTACGCCATATCTTTTCTTATCGCATATTTGATTTATTTCATTCTATTCATTTACTGCTATGCATGTACCGGTCATTATTACTCGAACCTTTACCTGTTCTTTACAACATGTGAGGACACATGTCATACTTTAAGTAGGGGGCAAGGTAATCCATCATTTAAAATCTATCTTTTCACCGCTGCCATAACTGCAAAATAATCTTTCTTTAATACTTTTCTGGTACTTTCCAAATATGCTCGCATGTCCTTCTTTATTGCATGATTTTCAATTAAGACTGCTTGTACAAAGAGTTCATTTTTGAAAAAAGAAAGAAATGTAACGGCACGAAAGAAAAAAAACCAGAGCAAAAAGGGAAACAGAGAATTTGAACCTTCAGCAAGGAATTGAGTTCAACTAAAGGAAAACTACAAACATGGGTGGTCAGTTGGTGCGAGATGAGCCTGTAGCTCATGAAATGTTATTGCAAAATCTGCAAATAGTCCAAGCATTCAGCCTCTGTGGGTGGTTAAATTATTTCTTGAGATTAAATGATTTTGATGAGGAGGCTGCTGGAGAATTTTTGAGAACCCTTTCTGAAGGGGAAGCCACCATATGGGGTCTAACGGTTGTTGCAACCAAAAATAGAATTGCTGAAGTAATTGGGCTTCCAGCCGTTGGAGAAAACTTTTTTTCAGACGCTGCAGCTGCAAGGGCTGAGTTTTTAATGCCTACTGATGGACCTCTGGAAGCCTGCAAGCAGGGATGCAGGCGCATATCGTTGCCTCCTCCTTATTCAGAGTATGCTATTTACATAATCAGGTATTTGACCTATGAAGGCCGTTTTTCCTATCTGCATTCTCATCATTTTAAATTATTGAGGCATGGGTTAGTTATAAATGTTCCAAATTTCTTGTTAAAATTTTTAGAACAAAGTGCCCACGAAACTCAACAGGGGAAAGATAATTCTGTCGCTCATCATGGCCTTATTAAATTACTGATTGAGCGCTCTTTGAGGGATGTCTCACCTCTCTCCTGGCAACAATTTGTTGCCCCAAAGAGTTTGCAAATTCCACAAACCCCTAGGGTACTTACCCCACAGCCTCAGAAAAAGAAGAAAAAAATTGCATCTACCAGTACAATAGGGCAAGAGTCATCTACTCCTGTAGCACCTTGTCCTGCAGCTTTCGCACCTAAATCCTCTACTAAGGTACAAACTAGGTCTGCCACTAGGAAAGAAAAGGGAAAAACAAAGGCAGAAGGGTCCCCAAAATCTGACCCTCGTTCTCAGAAAAGGCAATGCCCTTCTCCTGCAGCACCTTCCCCTACAGTTGTTTCTCCTACAGCAACACCTGTTGCTATTACTAGTTCACCGTCATCCTCTGGTAGGGCAAAGCCCTCTGAACAAACAAGGAAGAGGAAAGCTACCGAAACACCTCCTGCAGCCACATCAGTACCAAGAAGGGTTTCCACAAGGAAACAATCTAAGACCTCCCCTGTTTTACCGCAACCAGAGGTGATTGTAATTTCAGAAGGGTCTGTTGAGTCTGGATTTAATATTTCTCAGAATGTGTCTGAGAATGCTACCCAGAGTTCATTCGTTCCTGAAGAGGAACAAGTTGAGACAAAAGAAACAAGGCATAATGAGAAAGGGTTACCAAATCTTGATGATTTGGCTACTGCTGCTATGCAATTTTCAGAGGAAGCACAGACTTCTCCACTGCAGCAACAAGAAGAATTTATCTTGCAGCAAGAGCAAGAACAGACTGAACAATTGAATGTGCCTAGTGAAGTTGTATTCCACCCTGCAATTTGTAAAGCCATTGTTGTGTATAAGAGAACGTTTTTAATTGAGTTTCGGGAATATGTTAAAGCTAATTGGGAAACAGTTACATTGCAAACCTTGACTTTCTGATACATAGCCCAGACTAACATGTAACAAAGTCTATGGGGAATAGAAAAGAAGAAATTGAAAAAGAAAATTGAAAGTCAGAAGTAGGAAATTGCTGAGTTGAAAGCAAAAATGGACGAAATGTTAAAAGTAACTGGTCAGGTTATGGAATATAGACCACCACCTAGAGTTTATGCTCTGTGCCTTAAAGAACAGTTTTTATGGTTCCAATTGATGAGAATTTTCAGAAACCAAGATCCTATAATTCATACTGCCAAGGAATTCTATGAAGTATACCAGGCAGCCCCTAACTGATTAAGGAATTCTTTGTGTGAATTCTATTTGCATGGCTTTTTAATACCATTTGAAACAGAATGGAATCCTCTTCCATATATTGGTGATATTCATTTGAGAGCATTTATGTCATGGGCAGCAAATGAGGCAAATTATGGCAAATAGTGGGAAACATATGAAGAAGCTGAGAAAACAGAGCCTGTTCCATTACGTTCTCAAAGTTCAAACCCCCATGTAATGTTGAAAGATTGGTTTGACCTGACATATGGTATTAATAATGTTTCAGCAAGAGAGAAAATATTTGATATCAGAAAACAAATATATGATGAATTTCAGGCACAACAATATTCATTTTGGAAATTGGCATTCACCAGAAATGAGAAAAGATGGGAGAGATTAACTGTTGGGTTAAGAAAATCAGAACCGCATGGTCCACTAAATTTCATAGCAGCTCTCAAATGAACCAGCAGATATATTCAATTGGGACTTCAAACAAGATTTGAACTGTGGTTACCGCTGACATTCAGACCCCCTGTGCTAATGTGGCCATTTTATCCTCACCAGGCTACAAATCTTAACAATGAATTAGAAGACCAAAGGTATGAAAAATGTCGGGATTTCAGAGGATTTTATTACAAGTTTAAAAATCCATTTCAGAGTCATGTAATAGCCACCAACTTCAAAGAAACCACTAGGAAAGTTAATGCTAGAGGACCAGCATTGGACTAAGTAGGGGGCAGTAATGAGCTTAAAATATGCTCATAATTTGGATGTTATGATAAACTTTTAAATGCCTTTGCTTTTGTTATTTCATGAATGTTTAGACTTTGTTGAAACCTTTTTGGGATATCCTGTAGCAAGATACTTTTATATTCCTGCAGCTCTTTGTGTTGACTTGATTGCATTTATTGCCCCGTTGACTCCCTAAAATGACTGATATATCGTATACAATTTTTGAATGATGAAGTGAATTTAAATGTGTGATTAATGAATAGATATCGTGTATGTGCCATACGCCTTTTTCTGTTGCCTGTTACCTTTTGTTTCACAGGTTGTTGAAGAACGATCGAGCCAAGCACAGCCGATCTCGGCCTTGCAGTAAAGTCCATTTCCTGCATGACTTTGAGGGAGCTCCCGCGAAGACTCTGTGATCGAAACCATGGGAAATAATTTTAATGGCAATTAATTGGGAAAGAGTGGAGCGCTAGATTCTCTCCGGATCGGATTGAACGCATAAATTCATTTATGAAGTTTCTTCCTTGACTTGGGGATATATTTTACTCCCACATCTTTCTTTGATGGAGTTAGTTAGTTAGTTGCTCTCCTGTTTTAAAATAAAGCTCTCCTCCTACGCGAGAGAGAAGAGAGGGAGATATAGATAGAGTAAGATAGAATCAGAATAGTAGTTATCATGTAAGAATCAATATGATAATGAAAGACAGAATCTATTTAACCAGAGACAGAGTTTGTTGTTAGTTTCCACATCAACAAAACAATATATATCATTCTATTTTTATGAATAAAGTTCAATGAAGTTCTGAGTTTAGCATCTGCGTAATCAGGAGATGCTTGCTAAGGGGGCCCACTTAGTAGGTATCTATAGGTAGTTAGTTAGTTTTTCTTTCTTGTTAAAGCTTCAATTTGCTTTCATCTTTAAAGTTTTTATACAAACTCAACTTTACATTGCTCCTATAGCACAAGGAATCCATCACTGTGCCTGTTCCTGCAGCATAAGGCCAGTTCATAGTTTGTGTTTCAGTTGTAGTTACCATGATTTCTGTTTTAATCAAATCATAGTTGAGTTAAAGAGCTTTGCATTACCTTCCTGTAGCGTAGGTAGAATTTCTTTCCAGTATGTATTTCTGCTAAGATTTGACCAAAATGAGTTCCTAGTGCATATATTTTGCTGCGCCATTTAAAGTATACGTCCCCTGGTTTGACAAGTAAATGAACATCTACAGAGAGAGATATTGGTCACCTGAGGGAATGCCCAATTACCAGGAAAGGTTTTACTGTGATTTTCATATCCTTTTGTGGGCGTGACCACTTGGTAGTGCCTATATCTGATGATATATGGCTAGTTGATTTTGGAGCATCATTCCACATGACATCTCATAAAGAATGGTTCTCAAAGTATGAACCATATGACGAAGGAAAGGTGTTTCTAGCAAGTGATTCCACACTAGATATCATTGGAAGGGGAAGAGTCAGAATTCAGTTCCCCGATGGTAGAGTAAAGGGAATTGATGGCATACTTCATATACCTGGTCTGGCTTGGAACTTACTCTCGGTCAACAAACTGAATGATGTTGGAGTTCAGGTAACTTTTGTGCATGATGGTTGTAAGATGACTAGGGGTTCTATTGTTTTAGCTAAGGGTGAATGCATTGGAACACTATATAGGTTAGATGCAAAACCCATGTGCTGTAATAGTATCTCATTAAAGTCCAATCAAGCTGCTATGGAAACACATGATGTGAATTCAATGGAAGCTAAACTTTCAACAGAGAAAACAATGCTCTAGTATTATAGACTTGGCCATACTGGCGAGAAAGGTTTAAAGACCTTGAAGAATAAAAACCTTGTTGAGGGGATAATTGACTGTAATCTTGAGTTTGATTTCTGTGAACATTGTATATATGAAAAGCAAAGCCGTGTTCAATTCTAGTCCTCAAAAGTTTTCTGGTTTGCTGGACTATGTTCACTCTGATGTATTTGGTCCTGTGGATGTTCCTTCTTTGTCCAAATCAAGATATTATGTGTCGTTCATAGATGATTATTCAAGAAGAGCATTCATTTATTTTTTGAAGAGTAAATCAGAAGTGTTCAGTTGGTTTAAGGAATTTTAAAGCCTTGTATAAAATCAGACTGGGAGAAAGATTAAATATTTAAGAACGGATAACGGTGGTGAGTTTTGGAATGTAGATTTTGATAAATTTTGTGTAGATCATGGAATTAAGAGGCATAAGAATACACCTTATACTCCATAGCAGAATGGAGTAGCTGAAAGGTTGAATCGATCTTTGATGGAGAGAGAAAGAAGCATGTTGAGCAATGTTGATCTAGAGCAAAATTTCTGGGCTGAAGCAGTGGCTACAACGTGTTACTTGTTGAATCATTCTCCTACTGCAACACTAGTCGACAAAATGCCTATGGAAGCATGATCTGGTAAGAAGACCTCATTGAGACATTTGCGTGTCTTCGGCTGTGAGGCATATGCTCATGTACTTGATGTGAGAAGGTCAAAATTGGATAACAAAGTAGTGAAATGCATCTTCATTGGTTATGACATTGGTGTGAAGGGATACAAATTGTGGAACCCTCTCACTAAAAAGGTGTTGTATAGTAGGAACATTATCTTTCATGAGATGAAACTTGTATCTACAGATCCGCAACCAGGGAAAGCCGAAAAAGGAAAAGAAGCAGTTAAAATCCCTTTATTACAAACCCCAAATGTGTTTGAGACTGAAGATCCAAATATGTCTGAGAGTGAGGAGAGCTTGGTTGGTTCTGGAAGTTCAGAAGAACATGATCATGAACCTCATGAAGACTCACCACAGGAAGTAAGGAGATCCACATGGGAGAGATGACAACCTGATAGGTACGGTTATTCACCAGAAAGGCTTAATTACTCAATGTTGAATGTTAATTGTGCCTATGCTTTGCTTACTAATGTTGATGAGCCTAGAACCATGAATGAAGTAATTAATATGTTAGATTCAGATTCTTGGTTGGAAGTCATGAAAGATGAAATGAAGTCATTGGAGAAAAATGGAACCTGGGATCTAGTACCCTTGCATAAAGGTAGAAAGCATGTGGGTTGTAAGTGGGTATTTAAGAAGAAGTATGGTCCAGATGGAAGAATTGACAAATACAAGGCAAGACTGGTTGCAAAGGGGTATTCTCAAAAAGAAGGGATTGACTATGGAGAAATATTTTCTCCTGTAGCTAAGCTAACATCCATTAGATTTTTGTTGTCACTTGTAGTAGCACATGATTTTGAAATTGAGCAGATGGATGTGAAAATAGCATTTCTACATGGCAATCTTGAAGAGGAAATATATATGTCCCAGTCGGAGTATTTTGTGGAGAAAGGTAAAGAACACTTGGTTTTCTAGATTAAGAAGTCTCTTTATGGTTGGAAACAATCACCCAGAATGTGGTATCAGAATTATGATTCATATGTCTTATCTTTGGGTTTTATGAGGTCTAAATTAGATCATTGTGTGTACTATAAAATTGAAGATGATCAGATACTTATTATTGCACTATATGCAGATGATATGTTGTTTATAGGCAATAATAAAGGAATGGTCTCAAATTTAAAATCACAGTTGTCCTTGTAATTTGAGATGAAAGATTTGGGGGCAGCTAAATTTATTCTGGGGATGGAAATCAGGAGAGACGGGGCTGGTAGGAAACTTTGGCTCAGCTAGAGCAAATATATTACCAATATTCTTGAGTGGTTCAATATGACTGATTGCAAGAAGCAAGTAGTTCCAGTTTTACAGGGAACAAAGTTGTCAATTAATGATAGTCCAAAGTCTCTGGATGAGGTTGAAGACATGAAGCGGGTACCTTATGTGAGTTTTGTTGGTAGCCTCATGTATGCAATAGTCAGTACAAGACCAGATATTGCCCAAGCAGTGGGAGTATTAAGTCAGTTTATGGCAAATCCGAGCAACCTGCATTGGGATGTTGTGAAAAGAGTGCTTAAATATTTGAAGGGTACGACATAGTACGCTTTGTGCTATCAAGGTAACTCAACTAGATCAAGTAGATCTATTACCATTCAAGGTTATGTAGATGCTGATTGGGCAAGGGACGTTGATAGAAGAAGATCCACCAGTGGATATGTGTTCACGGTGAATGGTGGTGCCATCAGTTGGATGAGCAAACGGCAAAGCGTAATTGCGTTATCTACAACTAAGGCAGAGTACATGGCATCTACTTGTGCATGTCAAGAAGTTGTTTGGCTTAAGCGCTTGTGTTCTGATGTTGGTTTTGATGTAGGGCAAATCACTATCTAATGTGACAGCTAAAGTGCAATTTGTTTGGCAAAGAATCCTACTTACCATGCCAGAATAAAACACATTGATGTGCAATATCACTTTGTACGTGACATGGTTGAAGATATGAAGGTGAAGCTAGAAAAGGTTGGCACTGAGGAGAATGTTACAGATGCATTGACAAAGCCGGTGAGCACGGTTAAATTTAAATGGTGCGCGAGCTCCATGGGGCTTAAAGCTCCTGACTCTTGTTAGTTTTGTTGAGTAACTCTGTGGATATTAGTATGTACCTCGGCAAGTGGGAGATTGTTGAATTACGTACCGTATGGTTGTTCTCTCCTACATACCATATGGTTGTTGTCTTGTACGTATTGAGTTAACTCGTACGGTACCTTCTAATGCTGATGCGTACAGTGATTCCGATAGTTGCCAATGCTGACACATACGATGGTTCTGGTAGTTGCCAATCCCGACCCATACAGTGGTTCTGGTAGTTGCCAATGCTGACCCGTACGGTAATTCCAATGGCATATGATATCCGTGGTGTAGTATCCATCATATGGTGATGTCCGTACATAGTTTGATGACTACTAGATGGATGGAGGAGTGACAAGGCTATCAGTAACTATTTTTTGTGTAGTGACAGTTAAAGGACAAGGTTTCATAATGGATTGCAATGTGTACAAACTGCTACAAGTTTCATTAGGAAATGAGTGTGATAGTAATTTGGGTTGATTGTAATACAATCTAAACCTCTGCAAAAATTTTGTTGTCAATTCTATGTAACTTTGTTTACTGTAATACAAGGGAGACGCTTGGCTTTTTGGTGTGTGGGTTTTTTCCCGAAAGGGTTTCCCAATGTAAAAATCTTTGTGTATATGTGCATGTTTTTTATATGTTCTCTATTCTTCTATTTAAGTCATCTTGAGATTCTGCAATTTAGGAAGTAGATAGATATTGTTGCTTACATCCTCTGCAAATTGGCATTAGGAGAGCGTTTCCGCACCATAGCTTTCCTTACAAAGGGAATGTATAGGTATTGAAAATGAGACAACAATAAAAGGAAATGAAAGATTATTAAATTGTATGTGGTAAATTGAAGTTGTAAACACAACGGTGTTCTTGGGAAACTGAAAAGGCTATACTATATGATCAACATATCAAGATTGTTTATGGACGAAGAGTGAGAGATGCAACCTAGAATCATGCAAATGCTCAAGTTAGCAACATGGACGGTTGTTTAGGCATATGAATTTATAGAAGTAAAAGTAATTTGGAGAATATTAACTAAATTTTATGTATTTAATGTGTGCATATATACATTAATTATGGAAGTTGACATAGCATAAGAGAAGGAGGAATTATGGTACTTGAAAGAAGATGTAAGAGGTGACCAATTTATCAAGGTATGCATAATGGCTATGTACCAAAAACAACAATGGAGAACACAAACTATCATAGAACCAAGGGAGTTAGAGGTACTCATAACAACCAATTTAAGTATCGGTAAACTATGAAGAAGTGAAAAAGGAAGTGTAAGAAGAAATAAAGAGACCAATGTTTACCTAGTTTTTAAGACACCCTTGAATAGGATACAATCAAGAGAAGAGATTATTAATCTAACAAAAGACCCAATTAATAATATTCTGAAGTATATTAGCATATATAAATAAGAGTAAACTATTACTGTTTAAACAAAATGATGTTACCTATTAGAAGAGTTTGTTGATGAATTTAATTGTTAACTTGAGAACCATCATGGGATGCAACTGTTACAAGTATGATTCTATCATTAGTTGTCTATATTATGCAATTTTAATATGATGAGAATCATAATGTAAAGTAAGTAGAAATCAAATTTGACCTATCGATATAAAAGAAAACCTTACTAAAACTCAAAGATAAGTCTCAGTCGTAATATAGTGCAGTTGAGAAAGATCTATGGTTATGGCATATGAAGAATTTGTGTAGATAAGCTGTGAAGCGACAATATCTAATGGTAGGAAAAATTATTATACACTCAAGTCAATACAAATTTTTGTAAATAGGGTGAAATAATATAAAAGTTGAAATTCGTGAATGAAAGCAATCAAATCGATATTACAAACTGTGAGAAATAAGTAGGAAGCCATAATGTAATGTGTGTGTGTATAAATTAAGTAAATAGTTGTCGGATGTTGTGGTTGTCATCTAAATTTTTGGATATGAATGGAGAATGGACATATAATGATATATACAGAGGAAAGATAAAATTGTGGGAAGGATACACAAAAGTTGCACACCTGCAAGTGGAAATGGCAACATAGAAGTTACAGTAAGGGAATATTACAACATAAACAAGAATTTAACTATACTATTTTAAAATCTTGTAATGTAAATTGGCTACTGAATTCATTAAATGGAGGAAAAGTCAATCAGAACTTACAAACATGAAAAATGTTCGATTTTCAAGGAATGATTAATCTTGAAGGAAATTGCCATTGTAATAGTACAAAAAACTATGTGGTCATTGAGGGTGGTTTCTTGCCAATATCGGTGGAATTTGAATGTATTAACTGAACAACCAAATGTAAATCACAAAGTGTGTAAAAGGTATGGAAGAATATAATGTAACACATACGCATAAGTTAATAGAATACCTATGACGAATGAAGAAAATATAATGATATGTGTGAAGACGATAAATTTTTTTGAGAGCATGTGTGTGCACATATACACACACACAAAACATAATGTTAATTGTTTGTAGGCATAAGAATAGAAAATACCTATAAGAGGTTGAGGTTTCATCATGAGATATACACTATGGTTTGTTGGATATGCACTAATCATGGAAATAAAGTAATATGTGAGTAGATTGTTGACAACAATGTAAACTAGGAGGGAGGGGCGAATTAGTTTTCTCATAAATTCTACACAATTCAAACTTAAATTTAGATCTGATAATAAATAGTAAAAGAATAAATTAACACCACATCAATAACACACATAACACCAAGATTTTTTACATGGAAAAATTGGTTAAGGGAAAAACCACGGTGGTAACCTATCCACAATGAGATAATACTCTGTTAGGAGTAAGTGTATATATTACAATGGGGAATGCACATGCATTCATGCATACTGCCTAGAGCTCACTGCTCAAATCACAAAAAAAAAGGTCTCCAACCCTGGGGAAGGCTCACTGCCTTACAAAAAGATTTGGATTACATCTGGAGGATCATAAACTGATGAAATAGCATCATCTCATGCCTAGTTATAGTTTTCGTTAAGCACATATACTCAAACTCTACTCTTCCACACTTTTGCACACTTCTCCTCTGCAGCTAAAAGATCAAATCAATATTCTCACTTGCAAATACCCAACAAATACATCCATAATATAACAATTACATATATTTATACAAATTATCAACCTATGTTTCAAGGTCGGCTAAACCCTCAACACAAATTACAAGATAATAACCTCACACGCTACAATATTACATGCAGACCAAAATAATATCGACTAAGACATAGTTTGGACTTCTAGACCAATACCAAAAACATGCAACACCTCCAACAATTACGCCTCAAATATTCGCAACACGGTACAACCACCAAGAATGTCGCATAACACAAAGAACACAATCAGATCAAGAAAATGATCAATAATGCGCACAACGATCAATGCAGACCATCAAAATGGATATAACTTAATCTAGAAACATCCACAAGCAGTGTGAATCACCACAACAATAATCACAACATCACCAATTACTAGAATCTTCATCATCATTATACCGAACCTCAAGAACACCAAGCAAACTAATTGTCAAACTAAAAGATTCACTTACGGAATTCCAAATCAGGAACCATCTGAATTGAGGACACATATGAACATCCCAAACACTCTGTCAAATATGATAACCAAGATATAACAATTCAGGAGCAATGCAGAGTACAATCCAGAATATTGAATAACACGAACAACTGAATATCAACCATAATACTAAATCTCTCAACTCAACCAAATCATCTTGTGAACCTCAGAAACTTCTGTTGAATCAACTAGAGATAAGTATCTCTAAACCCATTCAACCAACTCATTCAATATAACTGCAACACTGGAATACACAGAAGAATATGTTGACATCAATGTCAAAACATCATTCTAGCAAACTCCTTAGTAATATCCAACAATCTCCCCCTTTGTCATTGATGACAACATATGGATGTGAAAAACAATCAATGCAAAGAAAGAAATCAACAACCAACAATCTCCTCATAACTCACAAAAATCTCCCCCTGAGATCAACACAGAATATAATAGTTTTTGTCATGCTTCTCTCCCCCATAAGTTTTTCACATGCTTCTCTCCCCCTTTGACATAAATGCAAAAGGAACATACAAAGCATTATTCTCTCACATTGCAAAATAGTCTGTCCTTAGGATAAACACACAAATCTGAACAAGTGAGCCACACACTGACTACTCCCCCTGAGTAGCAACCTCACTCATCAATCCAGATCACAAGACATCTCTGTGAATTCCATCGAACTAATGCAACTCCATGCATCTTAGTTCTCATCAGTAGGGGAAATCACCCCTAGATTCTCTTTGAGATACTCAAAGTTATCTTTAGGCAAAGGCTTCATGAAGATATTTGCAATATGTTCCTTTGTAGAGACATACTCTAGTTTGACTTCCTTCTCATTCACCTTCTTTCTCAATAAATGAAACTTGATTGATGTATGCTTAGTCTTTGAATGCAACACCAAATTCTTAGAAATATTCATAACACTTGAACTATCATAGTATATAGCAGTAGGCTCATAGAAAATAAATCCAATATCCTTTAACATTTGCTTCATCCAAATTACCTGAGAACAATTTCTAGCAACGACAATGTATTCAGCTTCTATAGTAGATAAAGATATAGCATTCTTCTTCTTACTCATCCATGAAACCAATCTCTTACCCAATAAAAATGCACCGCCACTAGTACTCTTTTTGTCATCAACATCACCTACCCAATCAGCATCATTAAAAGTACTCAAAGTGAAATCACCATCTCTAGGATACCACAAACTAGAATCAACTATCCCTTTCAAATATCTGAAAATTCTTTTCACAACAACAACATGAGATTCCTTAGGATCAACTTGGAACCTAGCAACAAGACATAGAACATTCATAATATCTGGTCTATTTTGAGTCAAATATAACAAACCACCAATCATAGATCTATATATAGTCTGATTTTCTTTAGGAGAATCATTATCCTATGTCAACTTCCATCCGATCACCATAGGTGTACCAACTGGCTTTGCATCATCCAAACCAAACTTCTTCAACAATTCCTTTACATGCTTAGACTAAGATATAAAAATACCTTTATCCAACTGAGTAATTTTCAATCCCAAAAAGAATTTCATCTCACCTATCATAGACATCTCAAACTCATTCTTCATATCATCAACAAACTTCTTGCACAAACTATCATTTCCACCAAAAATATTATCAACAAAAACTTCAACAATCAAGATGTTATCATTATCAATCTTGAAGTACAAATTGTTGTCAGCAATACCTTTATTAAATTCAAGTCTCATCAAATACTTATCTAATCTGGCATACTAAGCTCTTGGAGCTTGCTTCAATCCACACAATGTTTTTTTTAACCTACAAACCATATCTTTCTACTCTGTTAACTCAAAACCATCAAGTTGCTAAATATAGACTTCTTCTTCCATCTCACCATTAAGAAAGGATAACTTGACATCCATCTGATACACCTTGAAATATTTGTAAGTAGCATAAGCAAGAAATAATCTAACAGCTTCAAATATAGCTACTAGTGCAAAACTCCCCTTAAAATCAATACCTTCCATCTGAGAATGACCCTACAAACAAGTCTTGCTTTATCCCTAACAACTTCACCCTATTCATTCAATTTATTCTGGAGCACCCATTTAGTTCCAATTACATTCTTATCCTTAGGCTTAGGAACTAAAATCCATGTATTATTATTTTCAATCTGATTCAACTCTTCTCCCATAGCTTTAACCCAATTTTCATCTTAACAAGCTTCATCAACATCTTTAGGTTCAACCTTAGAAATCAAGCAATACTCTTCAACAATTCTTCTCCTAGTCATCACACCTTTATTCTTATCACCTATTATTTGACTCTCTAAATGATTCAACCTTACATACCTGGGAGTCTTAGGATTTTCATAATTTTTAGACTCTTGAACTTTTTGTTTTAAACTAGCTTCTCCTTCATTCTCAAGTTTTTTCAGAGAACTCTGACTTTGATTCTAGGTTTGCACATCCTTTCCTTTATTTGCACTGACATCCTAATCATCTCAATCATATGTGCAAGATCTGATTTGTCTCTCATTTCCTTCATCAACCTTCACATTAGTACTTTCAACTATCTTTTTCAATCTCTTATTATAACACTGACAGGCCTTACTCTTAGTAGAATAACCAAGAGAGATTCCTTCATCACTTCTAGCATCAAATTTCCCTAGATCTTCATCTCTTCTGATATAGCATTTATTAACAAAAATTCTCAAATATCTAACTATAGGAACATGACCAAACCATAACTCATAAGGAGTCTTACCGGTATCACCTTTAATATGCACCTAGTTAATGGTATACATTGCAGTACTCAAAACTTATCTCTAATAGATATGTGGAAAATTTCCTTCAATCATCGTGGTTCTAGCCACTTCCTGAATTGTATTGCTCTTTCTCTCCATAACACCATTCTACTGAGGGGTCTATGGAGTAGACAACTGTATCCTCATCCCATTCTCTTCACAAAAAAAATTGAACTCATCGGAGGTAAATTCACCACCTATGTCAGATCACAGACACTTCAGCTTCAGGCTAGTCTCAATCTCAACTATAGCTTTGAAAATCTTGAACTTCTCCAATGCTTCAGACTTCTCCCTTAATAAAGTAACCCACATCATCCTTGAATAATCATCAATCAACAACATGAAATACTTGTCACCCTGCAAGCTTCTCATTCTAGAAGGACCACACAAATCAGTATGCACAAGATCCAATATTCCTTTAGAAGTATATTGTGTGCTTATTTCGATAGCATAATACTGATTTTTTATATTAAATGTGTCATCTTCAATATCTAGTGCTTTCTGATTAGACCCAATTATCTCAGCAAATGAATTTGTACAACTCGATTCAAGATAATCTAAACTTGAACTTGAATCCACATTTACAACCTCACTATCTATACTATTTATTGATAAAAGCATTCTACTTGATAGATTGTGTAAATCATACAATGTGTCGAAAGAATTAGGGATTGTGGCTCGTGAATCAGCCAAAGTTTTTTCTTGAATTAGACCTAAATTACCCTTCTCCATTGATGGACTACAAAAAAAAAAGAAAGATGTGGATTAGAAATTAAAATAGTGTGTAGAATTGAAAACTGCTTGCTTAGGTAGTGCCCGCCAGTTCTCATGGCCATTCATGCGAATAAAATCAATGAGTATTCAATCTTCTTGAGGAGACCATGGACCTTTCTTTAATCTGTTTTTATCAATTATCATAGCATGGATCTTGGTGTTAAAACAAAAGACAAATTGGGGACACAAAAATTATAACAACAGTATTTAACATGGTTCACCGATTTGTCTACATCCACCAGAAAGCGAAGTAGAGATCTTTATTATTATTGCAGCTTGCATACATAGGTATTTGCCCTCATATTTATACAATAGTCTTCAATAGAAGACGAACGGACAAAGATGGGGAAGATAAAATGAAGATCCATAATTCACATCCCAACAATCTCCCACTTGAATTTCGATTCATGCTGTGACTTCACATCTGAACAACCTCCCACTTGAAGTATACCCCCTGCTTTCCATTCTCAACCAATATCCAAATGCAATCACCAAATCCCATGGTAATAAAAAGGCTGAGAATCAATCACTATAGCTGGAATAGCAACCACAACCAATTTCTAATCACATCTAACTAACCACACAACATAAAAAAAATCATGCCAGCTTGTCTAGCCCATACAACAATTTGTGTAATCCCATCTTCCAACAAAACACACCAAAAACCCTTGATGTGCAAAAAACTAGAAGACATTTATATAGTAGTCCAAATTTTGCATGAGCAATGTTAACCAAAAAAATAACTCAAATCTACCAAGCTCACTAACATAAAAGGTGTGGTAATAATCAAATCACAATGGCCTGCAACCTACAACCAACCTGCTACAAAAACTCATTTGACATCCTCCAAGTCCTCATGAAAAGACCATATATTGTTGTTAAAAAAAAAATAAAGTACAACAACAATAGATGACTTCAAAAAAATTTAGGAAGAAACATCCATGCAAACCATATCTCATTCTTCTACCAACACCACCAAGTGCTTAGCTATGCCAAATATGATCTCCTTTACCTCCACAAATGAAAGAATTAACAACACCCAACCAGCATGGATGTAAGCTCCTGTATTCAAGGAAGATCAAACTCAGTATCATTCCAAAACTAGGAATCATCTCAAACATCTCCTAAAAGGAGATAAATTTTCTGAGTAGACCAAGAGTGGGGACTAAGAATGCTTCTCCAGGATACACCAAGTCACAATGACTCTCTCCAAGAACAATCTCCTCTAGGTCTAGAATGGACTCACGCCCATCACCAAGTGTAGGTTCCGCGGTCTTCTTTCTAAAACCTCTAAAGAGATACCATCTCAACAAATGTTCTCTAATCCCAAGAGAACTCCAACCTCACCCAAGCCTCTTAGTTTTCAAAAGCACCTCCATGGTCAATCCGCCAATGTACTCGATACTAAAAGCACTAACAAGACCAATGGCACAGAATGGAGCATGGTGTGGGTAAATTCTAGAGGCAATTTAATTAGCTAGAGCCAATATAGATATGGATAAGTTAATGAATTCAATTATTAGTTAGGAAAAAATTTCTTCTAAAATTATTGGCGATAGGGCAAAAATCCGGCCATATGTTTCTGATTCCTAATCTACAGGATAGTGCATTGTTAATTGGTTGTCTGTATGATAAAATTTGTTTTCCAATGAAATCCATGTATATATTGATTGGAATTTCTATTGGTCAAGAATTTTCTTTGTGTTGCATCCAAATATTAAGACCCCATTCATACTGGATGAAGAGGAGTGAGCGAGCTTTGTAATGCTTGAAGGAATGTTTGCTGGAAGCTTTTTCTATCCTTTCCAGAAATTTTTTTGGGTTTTGGCTGTCGCCTTTGTTTCCAATCTGCAATCATAGTTGTGACATTTAGTTATATGCATCTTCCTTTCTGGGACACAGTGCAAAAAATTATAGTGAATATTTTCTTTTAAAACTCTTTCTCGGTCTACTTTTGGTGTTGGCGGATTGTTGTTATTCATAGAGACATTAAAAACTTATAATTTTTCTCTTAAGGCTTGAAATTAAGTGGGAGTCTCCTAATTATAATTTTGTAATATTTTTGTGTTTCTATAGTGGAGCGAGGGAAGGGGAGAGAGAAAGATGGTATCCAACTCTTTAAACTCACCTTGGGTAGCATGCAGATTTTGAGAAGAAAGTGTACATCAGAATGCATATTTACACCTTATTTTCACTGAAAGAACCTCAGAAGTTCATGAATGTTCCCAACATCTCTAGAGCGAGTAATGTGATCAAGTGTAGGAAGCGGCAGTGACTTCTGTGGCACGGAGAAATAAATTCAGTCGGTCTACACCATTTGTTTTGAGTAGTGACGAGTTTAAAATTGGAATCCAAAGTACTTGTGAAAAAAAAAATTGCTTCACAATTTTTTAGAAGATGAACAAACAGGGGAAGTGATAGGGTCTGGGAATGGGTCATAAACTGAAGAATCACATAGGTGTTGAGGCTAAGCTACCTAAGTCTGTTATTCAGAACTGTGCAAGAGTTCAACTTATCAAGAATAAAAAGAATATTGTTGCTTATGTTCTCAATGATGATTCTTTGATTGAACAAAATGATAGAGGTGTCAATTGCTGGATTTGGCCCAGATTTTGCAAGGTATGGAGAGTAATTGTGGCTGTAAGTTGTAAGTGTAGAGTTTTGGTATCATTTTATAGATTTTTCTTATGAGATCTATTAACCTAACTAATCATTGTAGATTGGCAAATTGGATCATGAATTTGGTGTTTGTGTCTTTAAGTTTACAAATAATCCAAATGGATAATTAGAGTGTTCTTGCTGGACTTGTAGCATGCTTATCATGATACCATGAATAGTTTGGTGTCACACTACAATTGGGAGTTTTTTTTTTGGTTGTGAGATGTTTTTTGTCAAGAGGTGGTTATCTTGATGTGATTGGATATGTTTATTCTTAGATGCCATGGTAGGCTCTTGATTTTAGATTAGAGCATTGGCATGATCCAGGTTCTCTTGGCAAGTTATGCTTATTAGAGCATGTGGTCTTCATTTGTGAAGATGTAAGATCAAGTTGTCATGTTGTGTTCCCAGGTAATGTAGATGTGAGGATTAAGGATAACTTCCTAGGCTAACAAGCTTAAACAAATACAAAAAATTTCTAGTGGTTGGGAGTTGAACAAAAAAATAGAATGTCCCTTATTGACTTAGAGAAAGTTTATTATAATAAGAGACTGGGAGAATTGATAATTTAGGACTCTTGGTCCCTAAATCTCTCCCTTATGGCTAAGATTGGCTAGAGATTTGTTTCTAAATGTGTGGACTGGTTGGTTGTCATGAAATATAAGTACCTCCAAGGTAAAGACAATTGTTTCCTTTTTACTTCTAAGATCCTTCCTAGGGGTTCTCACATTTGGAATAACCTAATGAAAACTAAATATCTCCTTTTAAAGGGTATGCAATAGCAAGTTGGCAATGGTTGTAGAGTCAGATTCTAGAAAGATCTTGGGTGTCCACTTTTCCCCTATAATTTCATTTGGTTTGTTTGGTTATTGAAGGGATCCTTTTGGAAAGGTATGGAATTCATGTGAGTGATTACTAGATTCTTACTTCTTCTCCATTAAGGTGGAAATTAAACCTATCTGAATTTGATCTTCATCTAAACACAACGGTTTGAGAACTTCTTAGAATTCTTAACAAATTCAATTTTTGTTTAGACTAGAGGCTAAGGATAGGCTAATTTGGGTTTCCTCAAAATATGGCAAGTATATAGTCTTTCTGGGTTTGAGCTAGGAAATCCTTCCCCTCCACTCTTTAATTGGTCTATAATTTTGAGAGCGAAAATGATTCTGAAGATGTGTTTCTTTTGGTGGATGGCTTGCCAGGGTAAAGTCCTTACTATGGATAATCTCAAAAAAATTGGTTTTCAATTTTTCAATAGATGTGCTCTATGTGAGAATGATGAAGAAATCAACAACCACATTGTGTTTAATTGTTAGTATTCTTAGAATATTAGATAGAGAATTTCCCATGTGTTCCTCATTGAGTGGGTTTAGAATGGGGATTTAAAGGATTGCATGATAATATGGTCTCCCACTCCAAATCATCCCCTTTATCAGAGAACACTCGTGGTAGACCTTTTCCCATATTGGCCGATGTCTGTAGAAAGAAAGGAATAATATAATCTTTAGCGATAAAAATAAAAGTTGGGATTCTCTGTTTGTTACTATTTTGGTTAATGTCAAGGAAAATATGGGTTGTTTTTAAAGATGTAAGCATTCTAGCCTACCCTCAGCCCTAGATTGGTTGGTGGATAAAAATTGGTTCTTAACTGATTCTTAGGCAAGATTCATAGCCCCACCTATTGGATTCAATAATTTTATTAAATTCCCTTCACCCTGATCCTGGTTGGCTGAAATTGAACTTTGACAAATCTTCTAAAGGAAATCCAGGTCAGGCGAGTATGAGTGGGGTCATTTGTGATCATAGAGGCAATCTAATCCTTACCTACATGATTAATTTAGGTTTTCAAACTTTGAGTATAGTGGAAGCAACAACAATTTATTATGGCCTAGTCATTGTGAATGAAAGAAGGTATAATCAAATCATCATAGAAGGTGATTCAAAAAATACTATCTTATTGCTCACGAATGAAGTCAGACCTGACTAGAAATATGATCACCTCATTGCCAAGTGTCATGATCATATTTTTAGGCTAAGAAATGTCCACCTTTGTCACACATGAAGGGAAGAAAATAAAGTCGTAGACAGACTGGCTTCATTAGGCCCACTTTCCAATCATTTTGAAAATATGGATGGGTAGTTATGATATTACAAATATGGTTTGTGTCACTATCTTTGAGGACATAAAGGATCATGATGGAGTATAATCAAAGGATTTCTTTTTTCATTATTATCACGGCCCTTTTGACCACTCCTTTATGGTTTAGGTGGTAGATGTCTCTTTCAAATAGCAGTGTGACTTTACGCTTCCCTCATTAGTGTTGTCATGCTCATATTGTTGGTTTTGGTTCTCCCTACCTAATTTTTTTCTCTAGACTCTCTGTGATAAGGATGGGGGCATACTTTATTCAAACTAAACTTGATACTAGTGATGAGTTCAAAAGTAACTCTAAGTTGTGGTAGAAGGTGTTTAAGGAGAACCTCGCCAGTTATGTTGAAGGCATGTAGGGTTTTGATCTTGAGATTTGCAAAAATATTGATCTTGGGAGAAGAGGGAGGTGAACTTTGAGGAAGTTGCATTCAAAGTCTCCCTAGACTTGATCATTGCTATCACAAGTTTATCATAGGAGGGAATTACTTTTCATAAGAAGCCAAAAGGTTCATACAAGGAGGAATTTAAGAGATTTTTCAAGACCAATGAAAGGGTTTCAAGGTTACAAAGTGGGTAAAACATAGAAGAAATACCTAATATTTGGAAGGATGTTTCTCTTTTACTTATGAAGTACTTCACTTTGGATAGGTGGTTTAAGAGATTTCATACCCAACTTTTCCCTATGCTAAACCACCTATGGTATGGTATAAAAATGATTTTTTCCTTCTGGGTTTGTTCTTCTTTGACTCAATTAGTTGCTAGAGCCAAGACCAAAAATTCCCTTCTCCTTCATGAAGGTTTAATCCTTAGGCTCTATAATTTTCATCTGGCTTTACCTCTATCCAGTGGGCCCCTTTTCAATCCTCTTAGCCCCTTGCAGGAGCCAAATTTAGTGGTGGAGTTCTCAGGTGCCCCTATTGCTAAACCTAACCCTAAAGCTATTACTTCTTCTAGACCCAAGTTTGTTCCTACCTGCTTTAACCCTATCATAGGCATGAAATAGAAAATCTCCTCTAATCCACCTTTAAATGATGTGGAGTTGCTAGATTAAAATGAGGAGGAAGTGCCTGAGTATTTTGTGTCATCCTTAGCTTCAGAGTCTAACTAGTCTCTTACGACCTTAGAGGATGATGCCCCTTTTCCCCCTAAATATAATATTCCTAACCCCAATCCTGACCCCCCTACTTTGGTTGCTAAGGTGTCAAGGCTAGAAGAGAGCTTTGAGCAACATGAATTGGTTATTAAATGGCTCTTCTCATAGTTTTATTTGAAGATTAAAAATATTAACAAGCTTGAGCCAATGCCTGAGGCAGGAATTAGGGGTAATAAATGGGTAATGGAGGAGAAGGACAAACGAGGACCTGCAAGACTGCTAGCAATATGGTTGGTAAAATTGAGAAATGGGATAAGGTCGAGGGTATTATGAATGACCTTAGTGAAAATGTCTTTCAGAGAAAGGAATTTAAGGAAGTAATGGAGCTAAAGAAAAGCCAAGATGTCCTAAGGTGAAATGTTGAGGAAATCTCTAAGTTGAGTCAGGAGATGGCCTTAAGGAATTTGGCTTCCTTACATGATATTCAAGAGAAAATTAATCACAAGAAAGAGAAACATAAGAGACATGCGATGTCTCCCTCTGCTTCTATGGAGCCCCCTTCCTTTGTGATTAAAGCTACTAAGGGTTTGGGTATTTTGACCTCTGTTAAGAACTCTAACAAGAAAATTTCTTTCTCTGATAAAGTCATTGGTCTATGTAAAAATTGCAATAGGGTAATGCCTCTACCTAGTAGAGCATCCCTTTGTGTCCTTGGTGATTGGCTTGTTGGTTTTTGTTTATTGGTTTTTGGGTTTTGTCTCTAGTCTTTATTTGGTTATTAAGTGGTCCCTTGCTAGTTTTGGTGTTTTTTGTCTTTGGCTAGGTGTGCATTCTTCATGTACCCTAGGTTTTTCTATTTAGTAGATGTGTAAAGGTTCAGGCCTATCTCGCTTTTAATTAAACAAAACCTAAGCTACATATCTACTTAATATATGTTCCTACTAACCATTTATGTGCCATAAATTTGATAACTAAGAGTTATATTTATTTTAACTATTGTAGACATAGACAATTGTTACTCAAAAATATCAATGTTCTACATTTGTTTTTGGCTAAAAGGTTTAGAATTTTAGTATATAGTTCACAAAAATAAAAAAATCCAAATACATCTATGAGTGTTAAATACTTCAAATTTTTAGAGAATTGACATAGTTGTATGTACATATGAACATGTGGGATTAGAGGACTCCAAATAACAAAGTTATTTTGAGATGTTAAAGGGCATGTTATGATCCTATGATATTTGATTACAATTTTATATATGTGACAAGTGGGCTCAAAGAATCAACCCACCTCATCATAAGGGCTCTCATATACAATGAAAAGTTGCACTACCATAGACAAGGATCACATGGTGTGGACAATTTAGGGGTAGAACCTTTGAAATTTATCGTGTTCATTTTTATCCTTTTTGGTCACTTTTGCATTTATTTTATTATGAATTTAGTAATGAGTAATCTAGTGTTGTATTAAAAATTTAGATTTGTATGCTATGATGTGCTAATATTTTTAGTAGCTTGTCATTAGTGTTTCTTGAAAGGGGATGTATTTCTTTTAATTTTGAAAAAATACTACTATACAAAAAGTTCTTTGATTGAGTACTTTTGTATTAAAGTTGTTTGTTTCACGTTTAAATTTTATCCACAATGACTACATATTTCTTCTTGCTAAGATTTTTAATATGATCTCTGAAGTTAAAAGGATGGAAGTTGAAATGAAGCATACTACAAAATGGGACCAACAATCATTACAAGATAGAAAAGAAAAAACTTGTCATTTTGTCAATAGAACAAGTCTTTTCAATACTTTTTAACCTTATCTAGATTGACCTATTCAATAATTTTCTATTTGTTGAATAGTATTCTATTCTTTTGTAATCAATTTATTTTAATAGTTGAACGCCATATTTCAAATTTTGTTTTCCTTATGATGTTATTACTATATTTAACAGAACCCAACTTTGACAAATAAAAATATATTACAATTATAATTATCTTATTGATTGATAAGTTTTGATAAAACATCTTTTTCTATTAACTTTTTTATAATAAACTTATCAAAAAAAATTATACATAGAAGCACTAACTTCATCTTTATACTCATGAAATCATACTTCTTAAGATATGGCAACATCATACTGAATTAGAAAATCAATTTCTTGACATCAATGACAAAATTATAATATTAAGACAGTAAACATCCATAATCATCAACAACCTTCTCAATATCCTTATTGAAATGCCAACAATCTGTTATTGTCTGTTATAATGCCAACATCATCATCAGGATGAAAATAATTCCAAAGATAGGAAAGATATTGAATTGTAGA
Organism: Cryptomeria japonica; assembly: GCF_030272615.1. NCBI lineage: Eukaryota > Viridiplantae > Streptophyta > Pinopsida > Cupressales > Cupressaceae > Cryptomeria > Cryptomeria japonica. Next base: position 200,081,165 of record NC_081406.1, read on the forward strand.
TTTGAGATAGAATAAAAAGAGATGTGGGGTAGGGGAGGGCACGAGGATCAAAAAAAAAAAAAAAAAAAGACCACCTATAGATTGGGTGACAAAAAACCTCTGGAATAACCACCCAATGAAAAAGAATAAAGAAAAGGCTAGTAACACATACATACCTATAAAAAACATAAAAGAGAACAAATAAATATATATATATAAACATATATATACATATACATATATATACATATACATAAATATATATATGCATATATATATATACATATATATGTGTGTGTGTGTGTACATATACACACACACACACACACACACATATATATGTACACACATGTACATATATACACATACATATATATACATATACATATATGTATATATATATACATATATACATATACGCATACATATATATATACATATATACATATATGCATACACATATATATATATATACACACACATAGACACACATACACACACACAGACACACACAAGCACACACAGACATATATAAGAAAGTAAAGGGAGAAAAAGAGAAAAACAATACAGAACACACAGACAAAAAGCGAACCAACACCGGAGAGCAGAATATTCCTTTGAGACCCATTGTTGATACCATTGGGTCTCCTACTTACAAATTAGCCTCTTTTCTTGCCAAATTAATCTCTCTATTTGTTGGCAATTCCAACTCGTTCATCAGAGATTCCAACCAATTTGTCCAGTTTATCAAGGACGCCAAGTTGGACACTCATGACACTCTTGTGAGCTTCGATGTGGTGTCTCTCTTCAGAAAGGTCCCCATTCTTGAATCCATCGAGATTGTCAAGCATAAGGTCAATGAGGAGATCGCCTCTTTGGTGGAACTTTTCTTAAGGTCAACCTTCTTCTCCTTCCAAGGTGTTATCTATGAACAGGTTGATGGAGTAGCCATGGGCTCCCCTCTCTCGCGGGTTATAGCCAACTTATTCATGGAACATTTTGAGGAAGTGGCCTTACATTCTTTCCCCCTAAAGCCAAAGTGGTGGAAACAATATATGGGTGACACCAATGTCTATTGGTCACATGTCTTGGACAAGTTAGAGGGTTTTCATGCTCACCTCAACAACATTTCTCCTTCTATCGTATTCACCAAAGAGCTTTAATATAACAACCAATTAGTTTTTCTCGATGTCTTAATCTGTAAAAAACCTGATGGATCCCTTGGTCGTCGGGTGTTTCGCAAAACTACCCACACTGACTTATATCTTCATTCGGCTTCTCATCACCACCCTAGCCAGAAAGTTGGGATCCTCAAAACGCTTTCTTTAAGAGCCCATCAGATTTGTGACTAGGATAACTTAAAGCAAGAGCTCTCCCATCTTCGTAAAGTCTTTAGATGGAATGGCTACTCTAACAAGCAGATCACTAGGGCCTTCCTCCAAGCCAAATCTTATTTCCTCTTAATTTCTAACCCCATGCCCTCTCCTCCGTCTTCGGCTCTGTTTGTCTCTCTCCCTTATGTTGAAGGCATTTCCTACAAGATTTCAAGAATCCTTTTGAGAAAAAGGTCTTTGTTGTGCCTTCAAACCTATTTCCACCATTAAGAGGCATGTTCCCTCACTTAAGGACACTAGGGATGCCTTTTTAGAGTCTGGTGTCTACAAGATTGTATGCTCTTGTGGAACCTCGTACATTGTAGAAATAGGTCATTTGTTCATGACTAGAATAAAAGAGTATGGCACCAATATTAAACATGAGCGTTCTGTCAAATCAGCCTTAGCTGAGCATTCATCAGCTACCAAGCATCATATTTGTTTGGAGGACACTCAGATATTGTTTAGAAAGGACAATTTTTTCAAAAGGAAAGTTAAAGAGGCTATTGCTATTATTCATCACCCCTCCAATCTTAATCACAATTATGGGTTAACCTTTAGTATCTCTAGGCACCCACTCCTTTCTATCCTCTAGTATCATCCTCGCCCCTAGCCTTGACTTCTCCCCTTCTTTCTTTAGTCTTTTTCCTCTGCACATCTCCCACTTCCTCTTTTAGTTTGCGCCCCCTGTACCTTGTTCCCCCTCTCCTTAGGTTGGGTTCAGTCCCTTTCTCTCTTTACCTTGGGGTTGTCCACTTTGGTTCAGCTCTATTTCTGCTCTTCGGTGTTGGTTCACTTTCTATCTGTGTGTTTCGTATTGTTTTTCTCTTTTTCTCCCTTTGCTTTCCAATATATATATATTCATTTATTATCTTTTTGTTTTTTATAGGTTTCTATATGTTACTAGCATTTTCTTTATTCTTTTTATTTGGGTGGTTATTCCAAGGGTTTTTTGTCATCCAACCTTTAGGTGGTCTTTTTCTCTTTTTTTCTTTTTTTTTTTCTTTTTTTTCTTTTTTCCTTAATCCTTGTGCCCTCCCCTAACCCACATCTCTTCTTAGTCTATCTCAAACCTGCAACTCAATATCTTTCCTATCTTTGGAATTCTATTCATCCTAATGATGAATCATGGAGTTTGATTCGAAACATTGATGGGAAAAAAATACACACAATCAAATCCAGAAAACTTCATAAGAAAATTTCATATTTGTCATTTTTAAAGGAATCAGTCCACCTTTTTCTAATTTGACTGAATAATGTGCACTAATTCATAGTGCTACTGTTGACTATTCCACAACAAATTGCACATGCGAGGTAAAACCTATCTTTATTAATTATTAGTTTATTTGTAGTATAGGTTTTATTTTGTTGGTCTCTTATTCTTTTTATAGTATTTATGTTATATCATTATTATAATATTATAATATGATTTATTAATTTTTTTTATAATTATGTCATAGAAAGTATGAGGGATTGAAAGAGTGCACATAAAATCCATTTTTTTCTCATAATAATAAGAATAAATATAATGATATGATAATATAATAATGATTTAATTTTAATAATTTTCTTTCTTTTGTAAAGAGTTTAATAAAAAATATAACAATATAATAATTATAATTTATTCTTGAAAGCTTTTTTCTTTTGTAAAGAGTTTAATAGAAATATAAAAGAATTAAGAATAAGAATATATTAAATATAATAACATAATCATATATAATAATAATTTAGTATTAATTATAATATCACAATACAATTATGATTTAACATTAATTATAATATAATAATATAATAATTTTTAAGTGGAATAATGAACTAATGTGATATATTTTGGTATCATTTACATAAGTTTTTCAAAAAATATATATGTTAGTATATTAATTGATTGAATATATTGTACCAATTTTTATTCTTACAATGCAAATAATATTGCAAAAAAAACTCTATTATTATAATATGCAAAGATAAAATCCATCTACAACCAAAGAAATGGTAAACCAAAATTTATAAATTAGATCCATATGAATAAATTATTTTATAAATATAAAATAATCATATTGATATTATTTTTATTAGTATATTTTTTTTTATATTAAAAATCGAGAGAATCCAGAACAAGGAGGCCTGGCCTCAGCAAAACATAGCTGTCACCGCCACAGGACAACAAAAACCCAAGTAATCAACAAGGTGCGTAGTCTGCACAAAAGAGTACTAACAAACTAACTGCATCATGAGAAGTCAACAAAAGCATCAAGAGAGGATGCCATCTTGGGGTTCAACCCATGCCGCCCATCCCTAAGGTCCTTCCATCCAAACAATGGTCTTCTAGCTATGAATCTTTGCCAGCATCTCAACTTGGGCATAGGAGGGTTCCCTGTTATCTTTAATTTCATTTTTCAGCTTCTTGAGAGCCTCCTCAAATGAGGATAGGTTGTCCTCGTTGCATCTCCACTCATAACCATCCTTCATCTCATTGATGAACATGGTGGCGTGACCATCCTTGAGGAACCTCAGGATCTTGTGTCTCTCAACATTCATAGTAGAGGTAACCTGCACGACAAGTTTGAAGACTGTGATTCTTCGAAAGGACTCAGTAAGGGCCCTAGCTTGGCCTTGAAACCTATCAGCATTCATAATTTTCCAAATATACCAAAGAATATTGGCAGATAAAGTAAACAAAAAAATATTAGCATCCTTTTTCAATCCTTTAATGTGCCCAGAAATAATTTCCAAAATATTCACAAGGTCGGGGATAGAAAAGCCAAACATTAACCAGATTTCCTTGGCAATGGAGCAATCAAAGAAAATATGCCTGCTAGTCTCAGGAAGTTTACAAATAGAGCATAAATCATTATTATCGTAATTCCTCAAGAGAGGAAGTCTATTAAGTATCATAAGCCATTTAAAGCACTTGATTTTTGGCTTGATCAGACTTTTCCATAGCATGCTTAAGGTCTTTTGCCACTGCATAATAGGCAGATCAGAATACCATAAAATGTTAACGTGATTAATGATGGAAGCCTCATAAATTAAGACAGAGTAAATGTTATGAGACTTGATTTTAGCCAAAAGAGTACCATCATCCCATTTAAAAGACAGAAATCTATGAGAATCAGCATCATAGTCTTTAAGAAGACCGAAATCAATACAAGCATGCTTAATCATGTTGTAGGCTCTTTTTTGAGTGGGGGGGAGGTTACATTTTGAGCTGAGATCTTCCCACGTAATAAGAGTATCATCTTCTAAAAATTCAATAAGATATTTGATCCCTTTCCTGGCCCAAGCTCTAGCCGAGCATCCCTGAGTAAGGGCCAAGGATTTGCCAGCGTGGAAGAGGTTCCACCATAAGTATATCTCGCCATGAATTAGGTCACCATTGTTGACACTAGTGTTGACCAAAAACCCCCTAACATGTTCCCAAGCTTTCCAAATAGACTTGAACACACAAGTGCCCTAGACAGAAATGGGAAAACCACCAGCCAGAAGGTCGGTGAGAGGTAAACCCTTCCAAGTCTTAGCATTCTTAGGGACAACCCTCTCAATATTGTGTTTGATTAAAACCTTCCAAGGTTCCTAACCTTTGAGAGAATGGAAGATCCATTTAGCCGCAAGGGGAATACCTTGGATCCTAAGATCTTTTAATCCAAGGCCACTAAGAGATTTCTCAATATGGCACCACTTCCAGTTAACAGCATGTAATTTATTATTACCTTTGCCATCAGACCAAAGGAACCATCTAACAGCCTTTTGAATTTCAAGGATCTAATAGTTGCTAAACATCCAAGTAGAGGAGTAGTAGATATTATAGGAGGAGAGGATTTTTTGGCACACTTGAACCCTGCCTGCCAGGGAGAGGAATCTATTGTTCCATTTACTAAGTTTCTTATCAATTTTCTCCTTAACCCAGAGCCACGTATCTTTGAGGGAAGGGGACACCAAGAAGGGAACTCCAAGGTATCTGACAATTTTGTTAGGACCACCCCATTGGTAGCCAAGGTGTCCAAACCAATCAGGGGGGTGATCCATCCAGCTAAGGAAGGTAGACTTGGTCTGGGAGACCGAGCTCTAGAAATTGACCCAAAGCATTGGATTTTAAGGCTAAGGTTATCCATGTTTTGCTTGGTGAGCTCAAGAAAAAGATCCGTGTCATTGGCAAACTGAATATTCATCAATTCATTATCATCAAGGAGCATAATCCCATTAACCTTTGGGGAGAGGGAGTTATCCCTAAGGAGGTAGAATAAAGCATCAAAGGCAATAACAAATAGAGAAGGGGCCAAGAGGCAGCCCTATCTAATGGACCGAGAGAGCATAATGGAAGAGGAGAGGGAGCCATTAACATCAATCTAAGCAGAGTCATCTTGAAGGAGGACCTTGACATAAGTATAGAATTCACTAGGAAAGCCAAAGGCTTCAAGCATTGTAATAATAAAGTCCCATTCCACCCTATCATAGGCTTTCTCAAAGTCAAGGAGAAACATAGCAGTGTCTTTACCAGAAAATTTAGACCATTCCATGGCTTCCCAACTTGTGATGAGATTTTCTAGAATATACCTACCTTTAATGAAGCTGGTTTTGGTGGGGTAGATGAACTTGGGCAGGATCTTTTCTAGATGGACGGCCAATATTTTAGCTAGGATCTTATAGAACACATTGAGAAGGGTAATGGGTCTCCATTTCTTAATGAGGGCCTTGTCCCCATCCTTAGGTATGAGTTTAATAATACCCTTATTGATAACATTGCCAAGGGAACCCTTACCCAAAGCCTCATTGTATATATCAAGAATATCAAAGCAAATCTAGTTAAGGTTGGCTTTGTAGAACTCAACTGGGAGCCCATCAGGCCCCGAAGCTTTGTCATTGTGGAGGGAGTTGATGCCTTTCTGAATTTCATCAACTGTGAAATTTTGTTTGAGGAAATATTCCCACTCGGAGATCCTACAGGGAATGATGGATTTGCATTTAAGTCTGAGGGCCTTGGCAGCCTCAGAGTCTTCAGAGGTGAAAAGTTTTTGGTAGAAGAGGGAAAAGGCTTCTTTAATATTGTCCAGATCAACAATTTCTCGATTATCAACAATAAGTCTATCAATCTTTTCCCTGATTTTCTTATGTTTAAGAAGATTAAAGAAAAACTTCGAGCCTTTATCACCAAATTGGATCCAAAGGCTACGGGCTCTAATCATGGCCCCCTTGATCTTAACTTGCTAATGTAATCTAAGGGCATCCCTAGTTTTCGCCACTTGGTTGGCAAGGTCAAGGTAGGAAGGAGTCAACTCAATTTCATTTTCAAGGTGGAGCAGATTAATATTGAGAGTCTTTTCCACAAATCTGGAGTCTTTGGCCCTTTTTTGACCAATAGTTTGCAAGAGTTTTTGCCAGGAAACAACATTATAATTCCACCTATCAATATGCGAAGCTAAGTTCTTATTATCCTTATTTAGGAGTCTAATGAGGTTAATGGCAGCAAGAACATCAAGATCTTTCAGTAAATTAGTGTTAAGAATGAACTTCTTAGGCCCCACCACATCACCAGGTAAGAAGTTAGCAATTTTGATGTGTGCAGTAATAGGGTGGTGATCCGAGAGAGTAAAAGGCCAAACAACAACATAATTGCCATGGTTACTAGGGATAAATGAAAAACCATATTTATTGGCATAAAAACGGTCAAGTCTGCGATAAATTTTATTACAACCTTTTTGGAAATTGCACCAAGTGTTCTAGAGACCCCTTGTATCGACCTTATTACCAAGAAGAGGATCAAACAGGTTTTTTTTAAATTTCATTCTATCCCAATGAGATTTTTCAGAGCCTTTCCATTCAAAAGAATTACCACCCACCTTATCATCACAATTCTCAATCATATTAAAGTCTCCTCCAAGGATCCAGGGAATATCAGGTAAGGATGCAATCCAATCCCAAAGGGCACTTCTTTCCTTATAGTCATTGGACGTATAGATAGAGCACACCCCAATGAGGATGTTGTCAACATTAATAGAGGCCCAAACAACCCTGTTACAAGGTGAGCAACCCTTGTCAGTAATATGGTTTGACCATATGGGATTAATGAGCAGTCCAACACCACCTTTACCCCTGAGGCGATTGGAGAAAATTATGATGGAGTCTTTCCAAATGAAATTAAGGTTAATATCCAAGGTAAAATTAATATTTTTAAGCTCTTGAAGCATCGGATAGTCCAAGTCTTTTTGAGAGTCCAAGAAACGTTTAACAATCTGCTTTTTGTCTGGGGCTTCCAGCACTCTAACATTCCATGAGATTTACTTCATGGTAAACAGGGGGGGATTACGAGTGCTTAGCAGCATGAAGGTTGCTATCACATGCAAGGAGACCTTTGCCCTTCTTCTTCTTCTTGTCAAAGGGGGCCTTGTTCTTGAGCCCACGGGGCGTCCTCTTCTATTGGGTTTGGAACAACCCTCAATTTGATCTTCATGGTTTTCACCAGAATCATCATCTCCTTGAGATACATTTTCAGAAGGAGGTTCCGCATAGGTAGTAGGCTGGACCGGGGTATCATTCACTGCCATCCAAGGCATTTTTGTGGAGGACAAGTTAGAGGGGGAAAAGACATAATTTCTATCACCCCTAGTATTAGCAGTGATGACCTGAATCACATCATCAACATCAAGTTTTTTTAAGACTTTCAGAGGCAAACTCACACTAGATTCACTAGTGATACCGATACAGGGGGTGGGATCGACGAAGCCGAGGTTATCAGAGATGCAATTAGCCCTCGGGGAAGTCACAGAGCCATCACCCATATGGAGATCACTAGTGCACGTACCGGGGGTTTCAAAATTATTAATGATACTCTTAACTTTTGAAAAATTAGCATCAACTACGGGTGGGGTGAGATTGACATTATTCTGAGCATGGTTAACACCGACATTGTCAGACCTAATCTTATCAATGGCTAATTGTTGTGCATTCTTCCTTTAGCGCTTCTTGGACTTGTTTGTAGCCATATGAAAACTATCTTGTTGTTCCACACTCGATTGTTCTATGTTATCTGCAATAGGGGAGCAGGGGGGAGCCATATTGGTTTGAGAGTTTTTAGGGCACGTATCTGATATGGGTAAGTCAGGAATAGTTGTAGGGGTGCTACCCATGATAGACTGGACCACAAGGGAGGATGGAGCCATAGGGTTAGGAGGGGGACCAAAGTTATCCATATGGGTTCTCCGCGAGTTCAAAATTGAGGATTTCTTATTAAGAATAGGGCAGTTTTTACAGACATGGCCATCTTTTTACAAAGTAAACATGCGTTTAACCCCCCTAAAATTTCCAAAGGGTAGGAGAAAATATCTCCCTCAATATTGTGATTGAGAATATTAGGAAGATCAATCTCAAGTTTAATGGAAATGAGCACTCTGACATCAAGATGGGGCACGAGCCATGGAGAGTCATCCATACGGATGAATTTACTGATGGGTTTCATAATTTGAGGGATAAATTTCCACAAAAATGGAGTAATGTTCTTGATAATTACCCACCTAGGGCACGAAAGAGCTGGGATTTCTTCAGAAATCGCCTCAGGAGACCAACCTAGGGCACGAAATGAAGTTTTACCAACATTCCAATACAATTTCTTAAGAACCTCTAACTGCATTTCATGCATATTAAAAAAAAAATGAACAATCCTTTCTGAATTTGCCTAAAGAAGAAGATTCGAAACCCTAATTTTAAATTCTAGTAGTTATGAAACCAATCATCCATAAATTTCTGAGGAGGGCATTTATCAACATCCACACAAGCAAAAAAAATTGTAGTCTTTCAACCATTTTTTTTCAATAGCAATTTCATTGGCCATAGAATCATTAGGCAAAATGGAGATAGTGTTGGAGTCGAGGCCAAGGTCCATACCATTTGGACTCGCTCCTCCATCGCCACTGATGGCAACGAATTTGGCATCCTGGTCAATTGATGATGAAACCCTACCCATGGCTTCTCTAAAGGTTTTTTTTGGTTGCAGATGGGGTTGGGAGGAGGTAGGTGAAGGATGAGACTGAGGGTCTCCATCCATTTCCACCTCCATTATGGTAGACAAAAATTCACACATAGAAAAAGCAATTAAAATAGAGGACGCAGAGTAAAGAAGAGCATTAAATGAAGAGAATAAGGGAGAATTGTTTGCAAACCATGTGGAGGAGGGAGTCCTCCAAAACCACTGATTGTTCATGTGCCTCAATCCTAATTTGGCAATCTGCTTTTAGCAGTCCTCTGTTGGATTTCGTCTTCATGCCATTCGCATTTTTCACCCTAACAAATCATTACTGTTGTGCAGAGCGCTGGAGATGATAATGTCGCTGAAAATCTTTATTAGGAGGATAACTGTGAATGCAAAAGTTTTAGTATTCACGCTTTGGGCTGAGAGCCATCATTTATCAGGAGGATAACTACGACCACAACAGCCTCAGTATTTGCACTTTGAAAATCTGCAATTAAATCTGCTCTTAGGGCTCGCTGATCATTTCCAAAATTCTTATTAAATCTGCTCTTAGGGCTCGTTGATTGTTCATTGGCAGGCTTTCCTAATCATTTCCAAAATTCTTATTAAATATGCTCTTAGGGCTCGTTGATCATTCATCGGTAGGGCTCGCTCATATTCGTTGATCCTTCATTCGGCAGGGCTCGCTCATATTCGTTGATCGTTCATTCGGCAGGGCTCGCTCATATTATCTGATCGCTCATCAATTAATTATCTATTCAATTTAAAATTTCCAAAAAATATGATCGCTCATATTATTTGATTGCTCATTTGGCAGGGCTCGCTCTGTTCCATGGAAGTGAAGTTTAACTCAATGCATCGCTTGATTATTAGTATATTTTAATAATTAATTATATAGTTATGTTAGATACATTAATTTAAACAAGAATAGTATGAGTTATTTAAAAGTTAATTGTAACCACATCAGATCCCCCTACCTTCAAAAGAGAACATGCCATGTAAGCAAGGAGTCCCCAAATGGTGCATTTTGTAAGTCTATGCAAAGAAGTATTGATCATATTTATTAACTAACTAAAAATTAGAAGTAAAGTATAATAATTAAAAAATATATATTTTAATTTTTAATTAAATAATAAATGCAATCAATTGTGCACTCTGTGTGTTGCATAGACAATTGGCATTTACATGTCTTAAGATAAAATAAGTGCCACATAGTGGCGAGTACTTGCCTTTATAGTATTATAAGAAAAATATTTATTGTAATTTTTAACTATTATAATTTTGAATTATTGTTATTTAAAAATTATATTATTTTAATTATACTTTTGTAATATTAGCTATAACTTTCACTTCAATAAAATAATATTAATAATTATAAAATAATAATATAAACATTATAGTGAAAGTACTCTGATGAATCTGGTGATGGAAGCGACTAGAAGAAGTGGGTGGGGAAGGAGATTGATATCCTCAAAGAGGGGATTAAGGAGATAATTGATATCTTCATTGATTCACCTGAGCCTAACAAAATAGAGAAGCTCATGATCATGACCTAGAAGCTTTCCCATGATGTGGAGGTTATGATATGTAATCATGAGCAAAGAATTGAGAAGGTTGAGCAGTCTATGGAGGAGATTAAGAATAACCTTAAGAATTTGGTAGACATAAGCAAGGAGGCCATGAGAAATAGTATGGAGGGGCTGGAAAAGATCAATGCCATGGTGGCAGAGTATAGATCCATTCCTATTGACAGTGATTATCCTGGTGATAGTAATAGAAAGAAAGATCTGGGCAGTGAAGATTCTGTTGTGGGTGGCAATAAAACTACAGGCCCTAGTTCTAGGACCAGAAGCAGGAGCAGCAATAAGGGTACCTTCGGGTATATTATGGAGGACTTGGAGGAAATCAACAAGGTTAGCATCCAGAAGAACAAGGAGTTGGTGCACTTGCTTAATTGAGTGTTTGTCTATGCTTTGTTTTGTTGCTTCTTGTTTCTTTTTTCTTTTGAGCTTGGTCTGGGGTGTTCCCCAAACCTGCTATTGGTTTCTATTTGGTTGGTTGTTGGCTAGTTTCTATAAAACTCTTGGTTTCAAGTCCATGTAAAACCCTCTTATCTTTATCAAAAACATTATAGTGAAAATATATATTTTTCTTAAGAATACGGTCTTAATTTAATTATTAAATCTATATAATTATAATTATAATAATAAGATTGATTAAACAAGTTATTTGGCAAAGGCAGAATGGATGGATCAAGATCAATTTTGATGGGGCATCAAAGGGAAATCTTATCCCATCAGGTGCAGGATGTGTTGCTAGGGATGAATTTGGAAACATCTTTGCAATCAATGCTCAAAAGTTAGAAGAAAGCACTAACAATGAGGTGGAAGCTCAAGAAACAATCTTGGCACTTAAAGGTAAATAAATTTATTAAGATTATTAAGTCAAAATTAAACGAGTTCCAATACTTCAAATTTTCCCATATCAAACATGAAGGTAATAAGGAGGCCGATCTTCTCTCAAACTGGGTTTTTTGGCTAGTGGCAACAACATGATGAAATGGTGGGAAAATTTTAGAGATAAATTTAGTTGATGAAGGTGAGGTGGGTGTTGATGTGATGGATGGTATGAGATTCCTTCAAGTGTACAAAGGGGTTCAGCGGAGGAGGTAGCGTGGAGGTGAATACAATTAGCAGTCCGCAACCATTAGAAATCTATGCAGGTTGCAAGTCTATTCAGAATGAGGTGGAAACTTGTGCAAGGCAAGTAATACGATGAAATAATTTTGCCATCAGTTTAAATGTGTTAGACATTGATTATTGTATTATAGTGCTTCTTGAAGGTAATGAGGGAAATTTGGGTGGTGAGTTGCAGGGAGGCCGAAAAAGTTATCATGCCATCAATTTACACACAGTCAACCATGATCATATCAACACGAGGTTTTCTTGAGGGTAGTGTAGGAAGCTATACTGATGACTTGCAGGGAGAGTGGGGGTTTGTTAGGATTTTGCATGTCAATATGGAGGCCAATTTTTTTGTTTTGACAGACAAGTAGCCACTCACCTTCATGAGGAAAATTTAAGAGGAAAGGATGATGAATATCTTTAAAATTGAGGATTCCAATTTCTTGAGGATAGTTGACAAGTTTATGGGGGAAGAGTATATGAAGTTTGAGTTCAGATACCAAACAAATGTGGATGTGGCCTTTGTTTTTCTTTGCTTGGTGCTTGGAACTAGGCACCAAAGAGGATATTGAATGGGTAATAATGGAATGTATAAGGGAAGAGTAACAATTTGGTATGGAAATCCTGATGGCCATGGTACAGCTGGGTGAAGAATTTGTCACCAAGAGCGAAGAGTGGATTCAAGATGCTGAATTTATCCCTCCTTTGAGTGCATTTATCATTTGGGAGTATAGAAGGATGGAAGCTTAAGGTGGCTAGATGCTCATTAAAGAGCATATGTACAACCGTGGTCAAGTGGATGAGGCAATGAGTGGAGAGGAGCTAAAGAAGGGAAGAAAAAGCATGGCTTCCATAAGGAAGACTATTGGATCAATGGTTAGAAGTCAAAGGAGAAGAGTCTACAGTCATGAGTAGGTTGTATAATGCAAGTTTTGGTTGCAGATGACATTTATTTTTTCTAGAGCTAATCTTATGTGTTGTCGTAGTTTATAGTTTTAGTCATGTAGTTGTTTTTGTTGCCTCTTAAATAGCTATTTATTGTGTCATTGGTATGTAGCAAGATTCATGTTTTGGGGGGTTGGGGTACTTTCATCCACAAGGATAGTGGTTTAAGAATAAGCTTTTTGATATCTATGTAATTTCTCCTTTTAGTATTAATAAATAAAATCTAGTCTTTTAACGATCAAAAAAATATATGATAATAAGATTAATCTTTAATCTAACTATTAATTATTAGTCTTAAGATTATATATTATTTTAATTATATTTATGTAATGTTAATTATAATAGATCTTAATAAAATAATTATTAAATTATATAATATAAACAATAAAGAGAAAATAGTATATATATATATACTTGATTTATTTATTTATAATAGAAATGTTTATTGTGTAATACTTATAATGAAATAGTTTAATTATATATTTAAATTTCTATTTTATTTAATTTAAATGGTGTGAACCAAATCCTATGCAAAAATATTAATATATATATATATATATATATATATATATATATATATATATATTAATATAGAAAAATCATTTTATTTACAAGATTCTTGATAAAAAAATGAAAAAAGTTATTTAAAATAGAAATTTATTTTTTAAATATATAAAAAATCTAAAAATTGTTCCTATAAATGTTCTCCTATAACAACAATTTTTTTCATCCAATCATGTTGTAGATAAATAATTTATAATTTAAAAATATAAATCTCAACTTTATAAAAAGAATGTTCATTTTGAAAACAAAAATAATAATTACTTTTAATTGGTGCAAAAAATTGACTAATTAGGCATAAGTGAATGCAATAGTATTGCCTATGGAAAGGACTAATATTACATATAATAATTAAGTCTGTTTTTTAAATAGAAATATTTGTATTTGATTTAATTTAAACTAAATCAAATCTCTATCATTGTTTTTATTATCTATATTTTGAGATAAAAAATAATTATTAAAATTTATATCTCTATTTAGAAAAAATATATTATTTACAATGTTATAAATAATAAAAAATGAAAAAAATATTTTAAAAAGGACATTTCTTTTTTTAAAATACAAAGAAATCCAAAAAAAATTTAAAAAATCTATCATTCCTAAAACTTTGCTCCTATAATGCCAAATTTTTTAAACGAATCATACTATAGATAAACAATTTCTGCAATATCTTAAATTTAAAAATATAAATCTCAACTTTGCAAAAACTAAGTTTATTTTTAAATAAAAAATAATAATCACTTTTAATTGGTGCAAACTAATTGATTAAAGCACTTCAGTGAATGCAATAGTATTGCCTACAACAAGTACTAGTAACACAAAATAAATTTTAATTAATGATAAGAGGCATTCTACAATGGCAACAAAGTGTGGAGTGTAATGGTGAGTGTTAATGTTAATAAAGACTGTTAGCTTTTAGCTTAAATTGGATAACCACTTATATGTTGAAATATTAATATTGATTATAAAAATAATATTTTTAAAGAAAACACCACATAAAAACAAATATATGACTTCATCAAAATGATTAGTTTTAGATAGATATATAATTAGCATGCCTATATTTTGAAAAATTTATGTAAAAGATAATGAAATATATCATATTTATTCATTATTCCACTTTAAAAATATTATATTATCATATTGTAATTAATATTAAACCATTATTATATTACTATATTGTAATAAATACAAAATTATTATTATTATATTTTTATTACAAATTTTACAAAAGCAAGAAAACTCAAGACTAAATTATTATTATTATTATTATATTATCATATCAAATATTTTTATTTCATAATTGTTCTTATCCTTATCCTTGAAAAAAATACATTTTATGTACAGACACTTTCAATCCTTCGTGCTTCCATTGTAATATGCATATCAACATAAATATTAAATAAAAATAGTAATATTTTAAAAAACTAATATACCTCATAATAATAATGTATAGGAAATATAGTTTTAAAATTAATAGTAGAGAATAATTATTTTAGTTAAAATATATATTTAATAAATTTTTATTTTAAATGATTTTTTTAGTAATGATAAGAAGTTTAAAATTTGAATATAAAACATTAGATGAAAGTAATCAAATTTTACAAAATAGAATATAAAGTTGGTGTTAGGTAAAAAATGAAAGAGAGAGAGGGAGATTTATCTAGAGAGAGAGAGAGAGAGAGAGAGAGAGAGAGAGAGAGAGAGAGAGAGAGAGAGGATGGGAGGGATAGCAGGAGGAATAGAGGAAGAGAGAGAGGGGGTCGGAAGGAAGGAAGGAGGGAAGGAGGGAGAGAGAGAGAGAGAGAGAGAGAGAGAGAGAGAGAGAGAGAGAGAGAGAGAGAGAGAGAGAGAGGATGGGAGGGATAGCAGGAGGAATAGAGGAAGAGAGACAGAGAGAGGGCTGGAAGGAAGGAAGGAGGGAAGGAGGGAGCAAGGGAGCGAGGGAGAGAGAGGGGGGGTTGAAGCATGATGCAAACCTATTTATTTTGATAATTTCCCCTGAACCTAGACTTAGTAAACCCTAGGTATTGTATCTTCTTTATTTTTTTTCACCTAATTCTTTTGTGCT
The DNA here is from genome assembly GCF_030272615.1 of Cryptomeria japonica. Lineage (NCBI taxonomy): Eukaryota > Viridiplantae > Streptophyta > Pinopsida > Cupressales > Cupressaceae > Cryptomeria > Cryptomeria japonica. The sequence goes on from NC_081406.1 coordinate 200,096,741, forward strand.
ACAATATTAACTTGACTACCTCCTTGTTTTTTTATAATGACCTCCACTTTACCTTTTTTGGTTGTGCAACCTCAACCAAAACCTATTAAGATATTTAGGTAATCAACTTGAATAGACCACAACATGATATATCTTAATGGAAATCCACCTTCATTTTTTGATAAATTTATACATCATAGTTGTTGTAACATGAAGAAAATAGAGAAAATGTAGCTTACCTTGGGATTCAACTTTCTTTCTGGGGAGGTCATAAAAAGGTATGGATTGAAAGTGACTCCTTGAATATTATTAATTATCTAATTAAACATATGACTCTGAGCTGGACAATTAAACACTTAGTTTGGGACTACCTCAATATGATTACCAAGATGGATGAAGTTTGAAAAATGCATGTTTTTCAAGAAGGTAATCAACATGTGGACTGCGTGGCAAATCAGGGTGTGGCTTGCGAGAAAATAAAATAGTGGAGGGAAACTTTCCTGATGCAATTGTGTGAACTGGTATGAAAGGATGTTGATGATCTAGTGTATTCTCAACCGATGATTATTCATGATGCATTATTATCACATGCATAAAGCCACTCTTTGCTATAATTGGATTCACCAAAATAGTCAAGCTTCCAGATTGTTCTTGGCTATTTGGTTGTGTGCCTTCTGGTTTTGGTTTGGTTATGAGATGGTGAATCTCAAAATTGGCAAGGGCAACTCAAACATGGGGGGAGATAAAAATAAGATGGATTCATCCTCTTATCAAAAGTGGGAGAAAAATAAGGATATATGTGGACTGCGACTGCGAATGGTGGTCTTGTCCCATACATTAAAAAACTGCATGGTCATGAATAATGGTTTCTCAGTGTTTATGGTGTAGAGTTTAAAATTGATGAGGAGATTATTGTGGGTATCACTAGGTTGCAGATGGAGGGGAATAAGTTATATATGGAATGGAAGGCGACAAAGGAATCCCTCTCTATTTTCTTTGATAAGCAAATCGAAAGAGAAAGGGTTAGGAAAACAATTGCTAGGGGCTACAATAGAAAGTACCTGATGAGACTTTGGGCTGATGTTGCGGAGGTGATTATAGGTACATTACCTTGGATGGTTGTTCTGTCAATATATTTTCTTATCATTTTACTACTTTGAATCATTTTAGACATGATAGGAAAATCTCTTTGTCATTTTATTTGGTCTGCTCTTTGGAGCATAGCCTTTCCAATCATGCTAAAAATAGTGAAAACCCTCTTTTACATGAGGTCCTCATCCTTCTGATTATGAAATATGCTAAAATAAATGAAATTAAATCCTCACTGACCCATAAAATTGAAACTAATCCTGATGTACATGTTGTGTCAGATACGAAAATAGAGGATGAGTGGATGTCAGGAGAGATGGCTATGGACTCACATGACCTTCAAGGGTCGAAAGATGACCTAGAGCATACGCCTTTTGATGAAGAGGGTACCCCCCTCAAAGGTCACTCTTGGCACCAATAGTAGCAAAAAGTGTAAACCATCACCTTTAAATGCAGCCAGAAAGAACAAAACCCTTCTTTCCCAGGAGAGGGGTAATGATAGCCCTAAACGAAAAATTTAGGGATGTTTGTGGAGCCAAATGATAAAGGTAATAAGGAAATTGAGTTGGATATTACCCTCAACCTGAACCAGGTGGACTCTAATAATAGTAAAAGTGATGAGGTGGATTTTGATCTGCTTCTAGCTAACTCCACCTCCAGTCAGGAGAAGTGTTTTTGTTGGGCGAGTAATGAAATCCTCATAATTAAATAGTGGGTTAATGAGATTTTTAATACCTTCACCAAGACCCTGATGCCTAATAAAATTGAGAAGCTCCTTAAAATGACCCAGAGATTGATTGAAGATGTTAAAGTCATGAAAACAGAGCATGAATCCATAATTGCTAGTTTCGAGAAAGATGTGGAACACCTTAAGGGAAGTCTCAAGAATGTGGTTGAGATCAGCAAAAAAATATGAATAATAGTGTTGAAGGCCTTAAAAATTGAATTATTAAATCATAATCCATAAAGCTCAATTGATCAAAAACATTGTGACATTTGATACTAAATCTAAAAAGAAAAATCTAGATTCTAATCCAAAAGAATCGGAGGTGCGGGTTTCTATAGTCTCGTCTCTAGGACTAGGAATAGGAACTAAGAGAACAGTTCCACGAGGAGCATCATGGAGGAGATGAAAGATATCAATAAGGAAGTTATTGAGAAAAAAATTTAAATCTTAGGTGCTTTTGTTTAGCTTTTTGCTTGCTAGCCTAGGCTTTAGCGTTGGTTTTTAGTTGGCCTTTGTGGGGTTTGACCCTTATTTCTTTTGTTATTTGGCTATTGGTTTTGGACTTTTATGTTGATATTTTTATTTCTCTATACTAGGATTTGGGTTTTGCGTCCCTGTAAAACACGTTTTATCTTAATAAAAAACATGTAGAAAATAGAGAAATAAAGAATGGTGCATTTCTAACCTATGAGGTGTATGATAGTATCTATAAATATGAGATGCTAAAAATAAATAATAGAATTTTCCTAGGATGGTGTCCTTAAAGACATAACCTCAAACACATATGTTGAAATATTTTGCATTCATGCCAATAGTTAATGGACATATTTTAGAGTTATTATTCCTAAAAGGTGGAATTTTAAATTTTGTAACTAGATATTGGAATGTGCATAAGTTCTAGCCTAGGGGATGAGACCATAGATGTGATATAGTCTAAGAAAATATAGAAAGAGTAGAAACAATGTTGTTTCAATTTTGGAAGTTAGTATATATGAATGCTAGATTCAATATTGATATGAATGAATGCATTAAAAAATCCAAGATAGATAACCACTTTGTGCATTAACAACATCCACACAAAAAAGAGATAAATTAGAAAGAAAATTGTAAATTATAAAAAATTTATTGTTTATACAAAGAATCAAGAGAAAGAGCATAAGACTTATGAATGGAGCACTTATTCTCATCATTGACTAGTAGGGGAGAATTATTTTACTTATTTTATTGAACATTATTGTAACAATCTTATAGAAGGGGAACTTATCCTCATAAATTTAGTGTAGGGGGGGATTTTTGTTTCCTTTCATTGAATTTGGTTACATTCTTATATGGTAGTGTCATGTGATTTCTTATCGAAGTTTGTTGCCTAAACCTTAGCAACATAGGCTATCCTTTGTAAATATTGAAATCTGTAATGTTGGAACTACTACAATTTAGCTATTGAACCGAGGTTATGAAAATAGGGGTGCTAAAATTATGTGGCTAGTGCATAATAAAAAAAATGTCACGTGGTTGAATACAATCCGTTCCCTTCTTTCTTCATTTTCTTCCAGATTTACCTCCATAGTTTTTCTTAATCAACTAAAATAAATACCCATATCCACAATTTATGTAATTACACAACATATGAACATGCGAAAGGGGAATATATTCAAACTTTTAAATTTTATACACAATGACAATATTTTTCTTCTTGATAAGACTTTTAATATAATCTCTAAACTTAAAATAATGGAAGTTGGAATGAAAAGAACTATAAAATGGGAGCAACAATCATTGAAAGACAAAGAAGAAAGAACATGTCATTTTTTGTCAAAAAGCAATTCTATTCAAAATTTCTTAGCCTTATCTAGATTGACATGTTCAATAATTTTCTCTTTGTTGAATTGTATTTTATTCATTTGTAAACAATTTGTATTAATAGTTATATGTCATATTCTAAATATTATTTTTTATGATATTATTAAAATGTTTAATAAAAGATAACTTTGACAAACAAAAATATATTGATGTGTAATTACATCTATCTCATTGATTACTTTTGATAGAAAACCTTTTTCTTTAAATATTTCATAATAAACTTATTGAAGACAAAAATATCATAAAAGGACCAACTTTTGGAAAAATATACAAACACTTTGAAAGGATCATGTTCTGACGGCTAATCAAAATAAACTAAATTATAACATAAGACCTTACTCTTGACCATGCAATTGTTTAATTACGTTGGATTTAGGTGTAGATTGAATTGGTCCATCACACATTTACGAAACGAAAATGAACAGTTCCCCATTCATGGCGATTCATAGGAAAGACTCTTTAAAGAAACAAATATAAATAAATAACGTAGAGAGATCTACAATAACGTGGTTGATGGCCCGGCTTGCTTCAAAATATTTTACCAGTAACCAAAGCCATCGCAATCATCTCCATTATTCTGCAACTCTATATTATTGAGTAAATGGGGATCTTTGTCTGCATCATCCATGCAGCTCGAGAAAACATCTTCTGGATAGTCTGAAGTGAAACAGTGAGCTTCCCCATTTGAGCTATACTCCCACATTACATCTTATGTGCTTATTTCGGTTGCATAATCCTGCTTTGCAATAATAAATCCATCATCTTCAATATATAGTGGCTGCTGATTATACCCCAAGCCAATCACACACTCTTTGCATCACACTTCTCTCTTTTCTTTGATTTTCCTGCTCTCTGCTCCTGCTTCCTGTTGCCTCTGATCTCCTCTTTACTTTCAGGTTTTTCTGAACACAAATTTTATGTGATGTTATTGACTGCACTGACTTTGTGTAATGTGCACCTACGGAAATTGCTTCTCTTCGGGCTCTGTTTTTTTGTAGAGCTGCTACTTTTTCCTACACACGGACTACTCTTTTTTTTTTCTTCCTTACACTTCTCAACTATCCACTAGCTTCACTTAGTGGTAATCTATGTACAACGAAGATTTTCCCTCCAAACTGATATTCATAAAAAATCTTTTTGAGCTCCTAACAAATCTATCCTGCAGGTTGATTAGATGTCATCATTCATTGCACCATCTTCCCTCTTCAAAATGATCTTTGGATTCAGATTACTATCTTTAGTATTCTTCACCTAACTGCAGCTGTGATGTCTTGTCAACTGGAGGTATTTCAAATCTTTTTCATGGCGGTGATATCTTCTTTTTAAGTTTCTCAAGTTGCTAAATGATTTGCCTTGTCAATTCATTCTGTCTGGAAACTATCTAAATTAAATGTCTTCTTACTTCTTTCAGCTACCTCTACTATCTAAATTAAACGTCTTCTTACTTCTTTCAGCTACCTCTACAATCTGGTTTGACATTGCACACAATCCCCATTCCGAAAATATATATATTTTGGCTAGAAATCTGCCCAGCATTTACTCCTCTTCTAGTTTTCTGCTCAAACTGAAAGATCTCCTTCGATACGCATCCATTTTTTGTTACAAAGATATTTTCAAAGATTTGTCTACCTAATCTTTGTCATGTCACTGAGCCACTTGGCAGATGGTGGGATCCATCAACAACTCCCTTTGTTCATAAAAAGTCCACGTGCGAGATAAATCCATGTTGGATTCGCAGGCTGCGTTGATGTGTTCCGTAGGTCATATAACACACATTTTATACGCGTCACGAAACAACCAAAACTTTCTTCCTGCGGGCTAGCGAGATAACACGCCTTCTTTCACTTCACTTGACCCACAAGATCATTCTTTATTTGTCTTTTTGGTTGCAGGAGTTTCTTGATGAAGTGAATATGGATCTGGATATGCTTAGTACACCGATGCTCCGTAGGGTTTCATGAGATATGAATGACATTATGATTATCACACCAAAGAGTAGTAGAGTGATCAAGAGAAAATCAAAACTTAGTCATCAATTGATGAAATCAAATAATCTCTTAACTTGTCAAGATAACATCTCGATGATCTATTTGTCTATGATAGTGTAATAGTTGATTTCTTCTTGCACAACTACGCAATCATATTAGTGTAGACACCCAAAATTGTCATGTATAATTAAATAAATATTTTATTTATTTAATTATCTAAACTTAATTCTTCTATTAATTAAATAAATCTTTATTTATTTAATTAATTCATTTATCCTCTTCTAGCCTTATTTCTCATTTAAATAAATACATTTATTTATTTAAATTATCCTTTTCCTAAATTAAATAAATATCTTATTTATTTAATTATCCCACTTCTCCTATTAATTAAATAAATCTTTATTTATTTAATTAATTCATTAACCTTTTCTACCCATGACACATGTCATTCATCTCTTAATTCATACACTACCTACCCCTTTCATTATTTTATTTTTTTTTTTACCTACCCTCTAATCATAGCCGACCTCCTTTTACACCTCTCAATCTTATCCCTCCATTTCATATTGTGTCTTCTATATAAGGAGATGCTTCCTTCATTATCAAACCCTAATGATGCATCCTAATGAATTTTATGCAATTGACTACACTACGATCCTACTTGCAACCACATTCCGTTCTTTGTTGAGATCTTGTGCATATAAAATCTGAGAGCAAATATATCAAGCAAGATCAATGGAGATAGGAATAATGGAGATCCAAACCCTATTGGACATGTGATGGTATAATCTTTGTGATTTCATTTGATTTGCATTGTCTTAGGTAATCTTCATATGTTATGGTGGATCTTTGTTGTTGTTAGGCTAGGGTTTTGTGGTTGAATTCATTTAGCCTTTCAATATTGTTATTATTGTTATCCATTTTCACCATATACAATTAGAACCAAGGTAAAAGACAAATCCAAAAATAGACTTTCAATCATCAATATCACCAACCCAGTATGAGTTAGTGAAGCACACAATATGACAACACCTATAAATTCTAGAAAGATTCATAGAGCTCTAAGTGAACTTAACATGTGAACATGTGTGAATAGGTCCTAATAAATGAATAGTTGGATATTGTGCCATTTTCACACTACAAATGATGAAATTAGACAAGAGATGCCTCCATTCACACTAATACCCCCTTAAGTGCAACTTAAGGAGAACAATGAACAAATGCAAATGATGTAGTATTAAAGGATGGGTCCTAGGTACTAGGCCATTTCAAGAACCCATGTACAAATATACAATCTCTCATAAACAAAGAAATAATGAATACCTAGTGGGACAAAACTCCTCTCAAAAGAGAAAAAAAAAAAGTGAAAGAAGGAAGCAGGGGGACTTAATATGATCCTCCAAGGACCACTTCTATGTAATGTCCCTTAAAATTAAATATCAAATTTAAAAATGAATTTATCCTATTAATTGCACATTTCATCAAACTAGTGATGCAAAACAATTGAAATGTTCCCAAACACTAAAAATTGAATTTTACTGTCATTTCTAGAATTTATTACAAAAATGGAGGTATGATAAAATATATTTTACATGAGAAAAAAACCTCTATAATTAATTCTAATCTCCTTGAAAGGAAGTTAAGTGAATAATAGCACTTGCAACACTAATCAAATCGAGAGAGTGAATGCGAAAAAATCTTACACACCCTTAACCATTATAATTTAGATGCACATTAAAAATAATTATAGAATAGAGAACAATGCAAACCACAACACCATATTTATGTAGGAAAATTGGAAAAACCCACACTCTAAAACAAAGATCTCAATTGTATTACAAATAACAACAGTTACAATACAATGCATAGAGTGAATGATCTACATGAGTAATAACAACAACGAAGAATTTTGGAGTGATTCTGACAATGTAATGGAATCTAAGAAAAACATCAACCTATCATACAAAATACTTTAAGGCATCGAGTATATATAAAGCTCAAACATGAAGAGTAGGAGCCCATAGTTTCCAAAACCATCTATAATACCTAGGTAGTAAAGTGGTATCTTAAATAGCAAATTGCCATTAACAAGACACATTTCACATAGCAATTTACAAAACTAACACTTTTCTCTTCATCAATGGCCAACTTTCCTTATACAAGACACCTTCTACATAAAAGTTCTAATAAAAAACAAGAATAGGTGTTTCCCTTTGCACATATCCACTTGTCAAATATAAACTCAACAAGAGATATCAACCACTAAAATTATCTCCTCTTAACTCTTACAATAGACAAGTTATTCTCATAGTTGTAATAGGAAATTGTCATTTTCCCAACATAGCAATACATGGAACCCACCACCTAAAATATAGGTCTTCCAAGGTGAGAGCAAACTTCTTAGAAAATAGGAGCTTTGTCATAATCATCACCCACCACATTGGACACCACCTCACCAAGAGGTCCCACAAAGTGACATGACAAAAGGAGGTTATCAACTTAGGATATAAACACTATATGCATAAAATATTTTAACAAATCATCACCATTAGGGTTCTAAGGTTGAGACACCTTAATCCCAACACTCTTATTGCAAGCTTACACCAAACAAGACAATCACAATGAGTGTAGGGTACCTAAAAAGCTTAAAATTACATCATAAACCCTTCAAACTTGTAGTTTGATCTAGGAACTCGCAAGAGGGTATGTACAACCAAAAAAATAAAATAAAGCTACTTGTACAAAAAAATTAATAACCAGATCAAATCTCAAACATGGAACACATAAAACTACTTCATCAAACCCTCTTCATGGCAACACTAGAAAATACTAAAGCTATAAAATTTTCCTACACAAATGTAACCTCTAGATGAGATTAATCATTATAATTCAAGTCTTACCATCCTAAGGTCTTATAAAACCCATGAACATCTCAGCCAAAAGCTTTCAGCTTCAATGGTTTACTAGCCATTGAATAAACAAAAGAAACACCTTTGTGAGATGAAAGATAAATTTGCAATAGTCCTCTAAGTGATATTTTTTGTGTCAAATATGAAAATGTCCCAATATGGGCTTCCAATATTCTCACTCCTTTCATCTAGAATCATGCTCAAATGGTAACCCTAAAATAGCCCCTGACAACTATCATCACTAATCAAGTCTCTCGATTCTAGCAAACTATTAATAATTGGATTTCTCCTCCAACAACTACGTAAAAACTCCAAAAATGTCTCCATGACAAAAAATAAAATTAAATATTTGTTCATAATTTAATTGAATAATTATTTTTTTAAATATATAATTACACTAAAATAAATAAATTATTAAATTAACATCTTTTGTTCCGACATTGTCTCATGACTTAGACTTACTATTTCCACGTGAAAAATCTGTGTGTCATGTGTAGTATTTTTCATGTGTTGATTTAAGTGATTTGTGTTTGAAGGTAAATCATGCTGAGCTAGCTATTATTATATTTCTAATGATAGATTACCTATTCATGCATAAGGGTGAAATGGAAATGTAGTATTAAGTTGAGTGGAAAACTAAGTGATTAACTGGTTAACGCTTGTCACAGTCATTCCTAGCCTTACCAGTTGTATTCTGTTTCTGACCAGTGTTACTGTTTGTCAAACATTTGCACTGTTTGCAGTCAAACCGGGTCGAGAGAAGATATTGTGACTGTACTGATTCACCTCCCCCTCTCAGTATTGGTTTGGTACTTATTGTTCATCATTGAGTTATCAGTATTGTGTCTAATATCTTAGCTATAATAGTAGTTTTTTCTTTTTCAATTGATTTTTTGTGCATCTTTAGATAGAATTTAACCATAATTAAGTATTATAAGGGTTATGGTTAGGATTATTATAAATTTGGCATTAATAATAAATATTTGAAGTAGTTTTAACTACAATTCTATTTCTATTTCTATTTAGGATTAAGTATTATTGAATCTAATATTATTATTAATCAATTTTAATCAAATCGTGACAATATTTTTTAAGCTTACAACTATCTCTAAAATTATAATAAAATTTCATTTAAAAATAAAACAAAAATGACTAATTATAATTTTAGAATAAGTTAAAGACTACAATCTAGATTTAAAAATAAATTTCAATTCTAATTTATTCCTTTTTGCATCCAAAACATTTCATATTAGAATTTTTAAATGATTAGTATATTTAATTTAAATTAAATATATCAAATACCAAATAGATGTATATTAACTAAATAGATGTATATTAACTAAAAGTCTTTCTATTTTTAAGCCTATAGACTTTTAGTATGGGATTTTTAATTGGAAAGTTGTCAGCCCTCCCAGAAAATTATCATCCCTTCGGAAAAGCTACACCAAAAAAATTAATTTCTGGTCGTAGACTTCGGTTGTTTCCGGTGACGCATTGGACCTTGTCTCTAATGAATAAGGATTTAATGAAAAAGGTAAGAAGTACAACTTGGGTACAGTTTCGCACGAAAGATTAAAGCATCTGCACTTGAAATTCCACTCTTTATTTTGGGAGACTCTAATGTTTTCTAAACGCAGTTGAAACATTACAAACAATGAGGATATATATTATGCATATATGATTTGGCCAGGACAATAAGGGCACAAGGTGATCATTTCAGAAAGTGGCAAGGGCGAGCTACCAAACAGACGCAAGTTCTCCACACTACATTCAGTGAACATGGGCACTTCCAGAGGAGATTCTAAGGTATGTTTTTTTCAAAACGTACTTTTGTGATGTGTTTGGATTTCTCTATTTTGTCTTTTTTTTCTACTGTCTCTGACCTTGAATGTTATGCCGCGTTGTCATTGTTTTTACTCACCCACTACCATCTTTCAACCTTGTTGCTATTATAAAATTACTCACAGGTGTCATCTGATCATGTAAATGATCAAATACTTAAAAGAGAATTTTAATTTCCAGTTAAGAAAACACAAAGGACCCATTGAATTTCCCCTACATTCTCAATCTGAACTTGGCCCACATTGATTTACTGCCTCTATAAATTGAAATCAATCCTCCTCAGAGCTCCCCATCCAAGCTTCCAAGCGCCCCAAAGCTTAGCAATTTAATTCCACAGTTCCCGTGTTTCAATTCGGGCTTTCTTGTTGAACGTCATTAATGGAGTCAAAGATAGAAACCTTGGTGACTCTCTTTTGTCTATTTGTTTGTTGTAAGGCATCAAGGATTCTAGAAACCGATGCCCTAAACTTTGTCCATTGATAGTAGACAATGACTGTGAATCAAAATATATATTTTTAGCATAAATCCCTCTGAGGATGATCCCTCCATGAAAACTCCTTCATTTAAGGCAACTCGATCCATTAAAAGTGCATTACAATCCAATTATGTAGTTAAGTATTTTTTGTTTAACTAGTATACTAGAAGATTCTTGCATATGAGTGACACTCCATCACAATTTTCTTTGTGCCTCTCACAATTTTATTTGTGCCTCAGAGGCCACCATTGGTGATTTCAATAACAACATCTTGTTGTGCCCAAGCGGAGAGGATGTTTAACTGATGTGTGACATAATGTAGCTTTCATTTACAGAGTATTTTCACCATGATTGAAAATAGTAAGACCAATATAGGTTTGGATTTTCAACTCTCAATACAAAATTTGAGATTTTGGATGCTCATCTTCTCATGTTTCACAATAGGCTTCTACTAAGAATATAAAAAATGTTATCTCTTTTGGCTTTATGATGGGACATTCACAATAGGTACATTCTCATTCAGTTTCATAGAAACAGAAAAAACATTATATGTTGAGGAAACTATTAAATCTTCAATGAAGAGGTTAATTAAGACTATGGACAAGATTGGTAAACATCTGATTGGTTCTATAAGCAAGTAAGGTACGCCATGTTTTACTGATGAATGAGAGGATCGGTGTGAATTTCATAACCAAATAAGAGACCCACATCATGATAAGTTCACCATGTTAGCTACGTTGCTATTAATAAGAGGCACCAAGTGACAATTTCTGCTCTTGACTAAAACTTTGATCCATCGAGAATTATACCTCCATGAAGGGGAGTATTTGGTTCAACGTTATCTATTTTTCCAATGAAATATTATTTCATTTTCCTTGGCAGTTCCTTGTCAGAGAAAAACTATATATATTATATACTAGTTTGTTTTTTCTGAATTCGATGGAAAAAAATACACACAATCGAATCCAGAAAAACTAACTAGTATACAATATGGATTGTGGAAATCTCATAGCTTTAATCTATATATATTATTAGTCTACTTTACAAATGAACCCTCTCTATTAAAAATAATGTATCCTAAGTTATCTTTAACTCAGAATAGCTACTACCTTAATGAGAAAATATGCTCTCATTCAATATGGAAGGTGTGAGTGACTTGTAGTTCACGAGTTACACAACCAAGTATATACAAATGTATGAAGGTAGACTGCTTGAATACATTGTTCCTAACTAGTGTGAACTCAAAAAGAAAATATCTGATTGATTTGAGGCAGATTTTAGCATGTTACTGTGTTCTTTAAAGATATCTCTTATCAAGTAAACCAATGCAATGACTCAAAATTAATAATCTTTCCCATGTTTTTCCTATCACTTAACTGTCTACCACAACATATATAACTGTCTACCACAACATATAAAATCATTCGCTTCCCTTGTTTTCAGAAAACCACCTTGAAAATCCATGAATATCCTCTCCGATAGTTTATTTAGAACGTTAAATTGGTATATAAAATTACAAAATTTGGTTTCCTGGATGATACACATCCACTTATGAACCTAGCTTAATCCATTTCCATTGTTCTGACACATACTGGTCCAAGTTGATAAAGTATGTGATGTAGTTATAAGTTATCCTCTCTGAATTTTTATCTTTTCCAATCATGCAATTTTTTAAATGCCTTTTCAACTATAGCATTTTCTCCATTTTGCTTCACATAAGTGTTGAGGGTGGGTGTTCCAAGGTGCATGACACTGCCTATAGTTTTCATTTCGTGAACCTAAGGTGGAGACAACATATAACCTTTATAATTGGATGTACTTTTCATGTACATGCTTTCAAAGTGGATTTAATGAATAAAACTAACTCATTAAAAATGGATGGATTGCTATAATTTATTTGTATATGCATTATGCAAGTATATATCATAGTAGGTGATGATAGTATGTACAAACAACTTCTTTCCCCATTGATTAATGTGTCTCCTTCTTCACTTCTTGTACTAACACATGATTCTTAGAAAGACAAATAACAACTACAAGTGATAGAGAATCGATCTTTTCTTCAAAATAAGATTACCTTGCATTGCATGTCTAGATGCATCAATCTCAATCCCAAATGGTTGTTGCACGTTAGGTAAATATAAACTAGAACATGTTGTTTTGTAAGGTTCAGGGCCCTCTCCCTGCTAATATAATAAAAAACATTTGTTATTGTAGACACTTGAAATTGCCCTAGCCTAATTAAATAAATTATTTATTTATTTAATTATTATATCTTAAGCCTTCGATTAATTAAATAAATATTTAATTATTTAATTATTTCATTAATCTTCTTCTAGCCTTTCTCTATGTAAATAAATATTTTTATCTATTTAAATAATCCTTTCCCTAGATTAAATAAACATTTTATTTATTTAATTGGCCCCACCTCTTCTATTTATCAAATAAATCTTTATTTATTTAATTGATTCATTATCTTTTTCCCTCCTTGACACTTATCATTCATCTCTTAATTTACCTTTAACCACCTCTCTGATATTTTCCTATTTCCTCTACCTACCCTCTAATCCGAGTCTACCATTTATCCTTCCACCTCTTAATCCTTGCCCTCCATTTCTAGGGTATTTTCTATAAAAAGAGGATATTTTCCCTATCCTTTGATATATCTCAATTATTCAAGTGAAGCATCTAGATACTGCCAAACTACACAACCACAATCTATTCTTTGTTGATCTCTTATGCACACAAAATCTGAGAGCAACCATAATAGCAAGATCAATGGAGATAGGAAACTATGGAGATCAAACACTATGAGCATGTGAATGGTATAATCTTTCATATTTGATGTTTTTGCATGTTTCTAAGTTCTGCATTGGTACATATTGTGGATTACATTGTAGAACTACGGTTTTATGTGGTTGAATCTTGTTTAGTTTTACAAAACCTTAAATACACAATTCCACCATATACATTTTGGCATGCCCGGTGAGGCATGGATTTCTATTAGATCTATATTTTTCTAGGTTTTTCTAACCGTATATTATTGTTTTGAAAAAAAATTGGAGACTAACCTTGTGTAGTTAGGACTTTGGACATAGGATTAGGGTTTCGAGAAGATTTGATCATATCTCGCAAAGAGAAATGAATTTATACATAAAATTTTCTCTATAGGTTGTAAATTATATCAATTCTCAGTTCGGAAATCAAAATGTTTTGCATCAATTTTAAATTATTTATATATTTTTTTAAAAAAATTTATAAAAAAAAAATTTTGGGAGTAAATTAGCAATTTTTTCATATTTTCTTATAATTTTTAGAAGATCTCAAAATTTTAGAGGGGTTTTATTCTTTGTTCTTTTAATTTTGATGCAAAATAATTCATGAAGAATCAGATCTTTGGAAAGTAGGGTTTTGCAATGATTTGATCACATCTCACAAAAAGTTGTGTATTTTTGTAAAAACTAATTTTTGCAAGTTTGGAATGGTATCATAAATGCTCAAACTGAAAATCAAATTTTTTGGATTAGTTTGGAATTATTTATGATTTTTTTATGATTTTTCATAAAAAAATTAATTTGGGAGTAAATTAACGATTTTTTTTAATTTTCTTATATTTCTAGAAAGATATGAAAATTATAGAGGGGGTTTATTTTTGTTCTTTTAATTTGATAAAAAATAATTCATGAAAAATTAGATCTTAAAAATTAGGGTTTTTTAAATAAATCTTCTTTCTAGGGCTCAAATCAAGATATTTTTATCAAACTTTAAAATTTTCAAAAATTTATTTGAATTTTAGCAAAGGTTTGTTCTTTGAATTTCAATTTTTGGGGTAAAACTCATTGCAAAAGAAATCATATCCTGTTAACTAGGTAAAAAAAAAAAAAAAAAATTAAAAATATCAAAAGTACAAAAAAATAAAAAATAAAAATCATCAATTTGGTTAAAAATTGGCAAGTAAGCACCTTGGGACACAAAAAAAAATGAAAATTTTAAAAATGTAAAGAGAAATAAATTCATCCAATAGTGAAAACCACTTTGGTGGCACCCTGGGTAAGTACCATGGTGAAAACTAAGTTACTAACGTCATGTGTAGGGACTTTTTATCTTCCCTCCTTTAGGATTCATTTTTGTCCTTTCACTTTGCACACACTCACATCCTATCATTCCATAATGAATTTTTCCATTCGCATCATGGCTTGTTATTGATCTACCTAATATTGGTTCGTCATCCATAATAAACCCTTTCCACCCTTACCTTTCACGAATAATAAATCAGGTCCTATCTATAACTTGGGGCATATCCTAAACCTAGTGATGGAAGTGAATCCTTGGCATCACATGTTGTGAGAAGCATTTTCTTTTTATTTTTTCCTTCTTTTCACGCACAATCTGTAATAAAAGATCACTTGCATCGCCAATCTACAATAAATTTTTCACTCTTCTCCATAATAAAGTATCGATTTCATGGAGTAAGTCGGTTTCAAATGAAACACAAGCAACATTGAACTTTCAACAAGTCAATCTTTTGGTAGACTTTGACTACAACAAGGCTTTTCAACATTATAGGTCCTTTATTATGATGACAACGTTGTGACCAGATCAAACATGTTAACATATGTGGCAAGATACAATTATAACTTGAGGATTTCAGTTTATGTTGGTATCATGTCTTTGATTTTCTTTTGGTTTTATCTTTTGTGGTGTCATGTATCCTATGCTTCTCAAGGATGTCTATGGACTAGAGTGTCTAAGATGGAGCATGATATCCTATTTTGCTATTTGTGGATTGCCTCTTAGTAATACTATGACTTGTCCAAGGATATGAGGACACTATGGGACTATTGTGTATAGGGGTGTTCCTTGTTTGTGACTATCTAATATCCATGCAAATGATATAATGACTATCTTGGTTGAACGTCTATCTGGATGGTCACAATATATTTCATAATAATCTCAATGATGACAAATGCACAAGAAGCTCATTTCACTTCCATATCTTCTACCTTTCGTTGTTTGATCCTGCCATATCTATTTGTCCTATGTAGCCACGCATCATCTGACTGAGTATAATGACACATTGGAAATAAAATCATGTACATATCCTTCATCACTACATAGTTAGTCCTACATGTATCATCATAATATCATTATCATGCATACATCTTGCATTCATTGCATTAGAACATAAGCATCATAAATACATGCCTCTATCATATAAAATCATAATCATCATTTAGAACATGAATTATAATCATGTTAGGATCATATAAATTATCATAAGTAAAATGCATCACATAAAAATCATCACATAGGTCATAATTGCATCATACATCTATAAGCATACATCATATCTACATCATATGATCATATAAGATCATATTAAATATCATATAGAATAACTACATCATCATGATAGAATGTCATAATCATCATATAGAATCATAACTTGCATAGCATAAGCGTCATAAATAAACATCATAATCATCATGCATCATCACATAAACATATAACCATTAAGAATAGGTCTCATCTCATATATATATCAAAAAATAACAAGTGTCAAGATACAATGATGTTAATATCTCAAAAATGGCTACAACATCACCCGCAAGTGTTTATATCATCATACAAAAACTAAGCATCGATATAATTTACTGGATCTGAGGGAGCTATGATGAGCTCTTGCTTTTGAAACTAGCTAGTCTTGAAGGCCTTTGAGCTCTTAATGATGGTCCAACCCCCTATCCCTGGTGATGGAACTCCTCCTTAGGATTAATCTACAATCAAATGCAATTGCACCAACATCAGCTCTATCAGGTTTATCAGCTTACATCAAGCTTTATCAACTTACAGATCAAGCTTTATCATCTTTTTACCCTATTAGCTTTGTCAGCTTCATCAGCAACATTTGTGTATCACATTTGTCACTCTAGCTTCATCATCTATCACTTAGCTTATCTTACTAGGGTAACTATTCAATTTTATCAATTAGACAATTAGTTTCATCAGTAGCATAGATGTCTATCAAATTTTTAGCTCTAGATCTTAAAATCTATTTGTCCTACCGCATATGCAATTTCAAGCATTACACCTGTGTTTTCTCTCTTTTTGTCAAGAGATTGTCTGAATCTTTCATGAATTTTTCACCCAATCTCTCGAGGGGGCATGTCATCATCCTTACTAGGGATAACCTTCTATATCAATGAATTATTTTTTTCTTTGAAACAACGTAGTAAACTACATTGTCTCAAAGAGAGGCTAGACACCTAAAATTGTCTTGGCCTAATTAAATAAATATTTTATTTATTTAATTATTTCATTAATATTCTTCTAGCCTTTCCCTATTTAAATAAATATTTTTATTTATTTAAATTATCCTTTCCCTAAATTAAATAAATATTTTATTTATTCAATTGGCCCCACCTCTTCTATAAATTAAATAAATATTTATTTATTTAATTGATTCATTATCTTTTTCCCTCCATGACACTTGTCATTCATCTTTTAATTTATCTTTAACTACCTCTCTAATATTTTCCTATTTCCTTTGCCTACCCTCTAATCTGAGCCAACCATTTATCCTTCCACCTCTTAATCCTTGCCCTCCATTTCTAAGGTATTCTCTATAAAAAGAGGATATTTTCCCTATCATTTGATATATCTCAATCATTCAAGTGAAAAATCTACATAATATCAAACTACACAACCACAATTTGTTCTTCGTTGATCTCTTGTGCATACAAAATCTAAGGGCAACCATAATATTAAGCAAGATCAATGGAGATAGGAAATTATGGAGATCAAACCCTATGAGCATTTGAATGGTATAATCTTTCATATTTGATATTTTTGCATGTTTCTAGGTTCTTCACTGATGTATGATGGATTTTGATGTAGAACTAGGGTTTTATGTGGTTGAATCTCATTTGGTTTTACAATAATTTAAATTCACAATTCCATCGTATACAATTATCCTTCTTAAATATTGATATCTTGCTTGATTGTTGCCAACATATGAGCATTTATACTTGAAAAAGAAATGATCATGCATGTAATCTTCTGCCAACTCGACCCATAGCTCCATCCACAATCCATTTGCATGCATCCTATTATAGGTTCATTCTGTGACACTTTATTCCAACATATTTTTTCACAGTGGTTCTTTAGTCCACATATTGTACAAGTATTAATATCCCAACATATTTTTTCATCTTGTAGTTTACAATTTTCTATTGCCCTCTCTCTTATCATTCTAGTCATATTTTTTCTTAATTCCATCAATTCTTCTTATATTTCACTTCTCTCTTTCTTAACTCTTATTCCTATTTTCTCCATTGAAACAAACAATTTAAACTCACCTTGTTCACATGATTTTTCTGCCTTCTCCAACTTTGTGTGTCTCTCCTTTCTTTCAAAATTTTCTTGTTGAATCTGCAATTTGAAAATAGCTTACTAGCACTACAAACTGCTATATTTCTCTCTTCATTTCTAGAAATTTTATTAAACAAACTTTAAACAAATACTTTCTTTGACTGTGACTTATGATTGATATGAATGCCTCGGAAAAACTTCAACTTACAATTTCAAACTCTAATATTTCACTTAATTACAATTTTGTTATTCGACTACTTCATGTGACACCTCTACCTTGATATTTTTCACTCTTAGACTGTCTTTCTTGATGTAATTGTACTCCTTTACATTTTCTAACAGAGAATGGCTTGACATAATTTTACTATTGTTGGATAACTTTCTTCACAAATTTCTATAATGTCTCCCCTTAATAACAACACCAGCTTTTCAGAATTCTTAGAAACATGTTACCATTTCACACACTTGAACTAGTGCTGACAATGATTTCTTTCTTCAGTCTATGCCTCTTCGGCAGAATTCTTGCTTTCTTTGTTGGCAACTTTCCTCAACCTCCTTTTGCAAAAATTCTTTGTTTGACAGTGAATGTAGGCAACCAGTAGTTTCTTTAGATACTGTGATCTATCTCACTCAGCAACGACTCCCTTTTTCACCCATGCTTACATCAATCTTTACAGAAACGGCTTCAACCTCATTTCGAACTTGTTCTGATACAAAAGTCAATTTAGTATATATAATTTAATATATGCTAATTGTTTGTCTCCTTCAAGATTAATTATAAATTTATAATAATTATTAAAAAAAATTTTAAATATTTTTTGAAATGTAATCAATTTTATTATTTAGAGAATTTTTTTATAATTTTATTTATAGATCTATTTATTAATAGTTTTGGCTATAAGATAGTTTTTATGTTGTTTCTCATAGTTTCTATGCTGAATATGTATTGCATTGGGCAAGATTACCGTTTTGGATGAGATAGGTGTTAGTGCTTTGAAAGTTGCTATGTGCAATGTATCCTAGGAATGGCAAGTTGTTATTTCTAACACCACTTGCCTTTTAGACATGGAAGATTGTTTTAGAAACCATTAGTGCCTATATCTTCATGTTGAGCTCTATAAATATGTCAATGCCTTAATTTATTTTATGAGACAGGTTGATTATTTATTAAGACATTATTACACTGTCATGATTTCTCTACATTTATTTATTGTGGTATCTACTTCTAAAGAGAATTGGTTGTGTACTTTTTATTGAAACTAATTGTTGATGTAATACAATTGATCTCTCTATTTTGGGGTGTGGGTTTTTACCAAAAGGGTTCTCCCACATAAATTTGGTATAATAGTTTTATTTATTTAAATTTGAAATTTAATATGTGCATCGAATATTTAACTATTTAAGGGTTTGTAAGAATTATTTTGCATTCACTCTCTTGTTTAATTAGTTTTGGTAGCATTATTCCACACTCCACTTCCTTTCTGTTGGTATTAGAGCCTGGCCAATTTTGTTATCTTTGTTGGGTAGAAAAAAAAATTGTGTTGATCTTTGTTCCAATGGGAGTTTTATAAAGAAAGATTTTGTAACCTTGTCGAGGATATGCTTGTGGATAGAGATCTATGGGTTACAATTTCTTCAATAGATTACTCACTTGTTCTTATCATAAGGTGTTCAAAATAAAGTTGTCATTCCATTTAAAATAAATTGATTTTCTTTTCTAATCTAAGTGCAAATTATTTCAATTGCATCATTATTTCTCTTGTTTATCCTTTCAAAAATCCACTTAAATATATACTTATTAAATCCTAAATTATGTTTGAGAATTCTCAAAAATTTTGGTGATAGATTGCAACATGAACCTTTATATCAAGTACAACACTCTATTCTTGTAGTTTTTACAAGTTATAATTTGTTTCTTTTTAAGACATATTAGAAGAAATATTTCCTTCTTCAATATCCATGTATTTATTGTAATTTTATTTTTTTTAATATTTTCTTCAATATTTTTAATGAAATTAAAGATGTCATTTTGTTTCCTAATTCAAAATTAAATAATTAAATAGAAAACATAAAAAAAAACTTGAAAAAATATTCAATTTTTTCAAAACAATTTATTTTCTTATTCAAATGTTTTACTTGTACACAATTACCTTTATGCTTATTTAAAGAGTGTATAAGAATGAAAATTACAAATACTTAATTTTCAAAAGTAGCATTAAGTCCACCTAGCCCAGTCACTCTATTACAGTTATGGGTCTTCTATTATGTAATAATAATGTATCTCATGTGCATAGGTCCATACAATTTATGATAGACTAAATGTAGGTATGCTTAGCTTACTTCCTAGTTTTAACTAGTAATGTTGCTAAAAGATACTATGAATGAATGATGTTTGATCAAGTTGTGATTAAACTTTAACAATATGCTTAGTAGTCCAACATTATGTTGATTATGTAGATGATAGCTCTAAATCATGTGGCAATGATTATTATGTAAATTATTATAATTTCATTAATAGTTAAAGTGAAGATGACAAATTCTTGTGAACATAGTATCAATTGTTTTAAGTGAGTAAATGTGACTTGGTCATATCTACATAATAAATTGAATTAATTGAGAATAGTGAGTTTTAAATAGAAGTCAAATAAATCATATGTTATGAGAAATATAATAAATCATATGTTATGAGAAGTATAAACTATATGAATTATGGTTAAGGTGATGTTCTGGCTATATTTATTATGTTCTACTATGAGAATGATTGAGTGTGATCCGAGTTTGGAATTGAAGGAATCAAGGAGAAGGGGACAAGATTCATATGGTAGAGGATATATTTAAATAAAATTTTAATTTTCAATGGATGGATGTTGAAGAGAAGATATGGGTTCATGAGGTATGATGATTTCTCAACCTTATTTTTATAATTATGAAGAGGAATTTATTCTAATTATGTTAGCGATATGATGCTAATTGAGGAGATTTAGACACTAGTAAGAGAATGTGAGGCTCCTTTATCTAGTAAAATTAAGATGAAGGATATAATTGCTAATAGATACATACTTTGTATGCATATTCATAGAGATAGGACTAGCTATCGTCTTTAAGAATAAACAAGAATCGTACAAAGACTGCTCTACAATAAAATTTATATTGCAATATTGTCATTTATTAATGAAGTATATATTGCCTTATACAATATACTAATTACAATTCTAATGATAATGATCTTGAACATGTTAGCATAACTATATATATTCTAGATCTATTCATGATGCAATTGCTTTACTTGTTCAAGAAAATAGAAATGATTTAAACAAGATTCTTCTATTTTTAAAATTATTATATAAAAAAATTGATATATTAATTTTATCATGTTCAAAAGAATCACCAAAAAGTTGGTAGAGATGCTAATTATGGAGATCAGAGGAGAGATAACCACCTCCCCCCCTCTCTCTCTCGCAGCAATTAGGTCCTATCCTTTTTATAATCCCACACGTATAGAGTATGAGAATCCAGTGAATCACTGCTAAAGTTGTGATAAAATTGCAAAGAAGACAATGGTCGGAAATATCGTGCTAAACAATTGTTTTTTTTAAGTGGGATTTCATAGTGGCTCCTTAAATTAAAGATGTAATTGTATATTTTAGTGTTCAATTACCTGAAAAATAAAAGTATCGTATTATTTTTTTGTAATCAAAATGATTCAACATTTGTAGTTCTCTCTCACTTAAGTTAATTTTTTTTATAAGATGATTCATGATTAGTATTAGATTTTGGAATGTGAGGTTAAATTTAATTTATGAAATAATTATGCTACGATTTCAAATTTTAGTTACAATGTTTTTAATGCATTTGTAGTATGAGGTGTATGTGCATGTGTTAAATTTAGCATTGCATGATATAAGTCATGGTTATGTTTCAAATTATAGAGTGTTGGTGGATTTAATTAGTCTTACCTTACTATGTGTGCTTTGAAATATAGTCGTGATCTATCAAAAAATTGAATATCTAACTAAAATTCATTAGGTGAATTAGTGATTGTGCGGTCTTTTGATAGCATGCTCCAAAAAGCATATGCATTGGAAACAAATTTGGTCAATTAATTAAGTGAATGCAATGAAAAATTGGTATTTGTTTTGGATGGTTGATTGTGTTTATTTTGGGCATGACATATTATCACAAAGAGGAGATGAATAACTTCCCTTGACTCCTAATGATAACAACTTTTACTATCCATCATATTAAATTGGATTTTAGGATGGAAAAGAGTATATAGATAGTATATTTCACTTTGACTCTTCTATATAAAATATGATATTATAATTAGATAGTATGTAAATTGAAGTTACTAAGTTTTGTTTAATTATTGTAGTTGAATATCTATTTTTTTCCCTATAGTCAGAACTTAAATCTTAACACTAAAGGATATTGTTTGTGAAAGTCATGGATAATTATTGTACCACTTATCACAAATATAGGGAAAAATGCAAGTCTAAAATAATCTCATCAGAATACGAATAAAAGACAAAACCCTAGGCCCATGGAAAAGAATAGTTTATTCTTGTTACGATATTAAAATATTAATTGATAACCTGTCATAGATGCTAAAAAAGTATGCAATGGCCAAATACTTGAAATACAACTGTTGAAGATGTTTGGAAATGATATAACTAATGACAAACTATTCCTAAAACCCTACTGGAATCTGATGTTTATCAAGACTGAAAACTGGACATGATTGTCGAAGTTATTTGACTTGAAGGTGCACATTGGAGCATCCTACAAAGAAACTATATCAATACCCCTTAGATGAGAAATTTATTGTCCTGTTGGCATTGAATTTCTCCTATTTTTTCTCTACAACTCCATCGATGAGCTTCTTATGCTACCAATAGATCCCAAAGTCTAAGGGTTGGAAGGACCTACAACCAATGAACCAGGGATTTGTCCCTTGCTGCCAACACCAAAGAGCGCATTGATATTAGTTAAATTCGGCATAACACCCATGGGTGCTGAAATTTTATTTATGTATGTCATGCCCATATAGATTGAAGCACCTTTTGTTGACATGATGCAAGGAGGAAGATAAGGAACCTTTTAAGTCTTGATACAAGGAGGTAGATAAGGAACCTTCCAAGTCTTGATACAAATAGTGACATCTCTATCATACCCATAGCAGAGAAGGAACTTTAGATAAAGTTCTTCAAGATCCTCTTGAAAAGAACAGAGACCAAGGATATATTATCACTTTATGTATTTTGATGTTGTAGATAGTCATAATGCCTAATAGCTGCATCAACATTTAGCAAAAGATACATACCATAGAGAACCAAGTTGGTGATGATAGGCTACCACAAAAAGATCCTAAGACACAACCACACCAAGGTTGGACACACACCTCTATGTGAACCCCTTGCAAGTTGCACATGGTATATACTCTTGGAAGAAATAATGTAAATGTACATCTTCAAAACCCACAAGAAAAGTATTATTGGGTTATTACAATCAACTTCTAGATTTGCAAATATTAAATTTTTAAAACCCGTGATTGACCAACATCAGCTAACGAGAATTAACCGCAAATAGTAATAATATCCTAAAATTAATCAGAACCATGTTAACTAATTACAATTAGACATGTGCACTGCTAGAAAACACCTCAAATTTTTCAAACCCACAATTGACACACCATCAGCCAAATGGAATTAGATTTGCATATCACAAAACTAACCTAAATTGTAACTATCATCTAATCAGAAGTAAATCGGCTAATGGGATGTATCTTAAAATATAACAAACAAATATTGGATACCCACAATTAAACATGTTCATTTAAAAATGACAATTGCCCAAAACTTTTTGAAACCCACAATTAATTCATCAACAACCAACTACAATTACCATAAAGTATTTGATGAGATACCCACAAATTCACAAAACTCATTTCAAACCCATAATTAATTAATGCAAATAACCTTCATTTTGCCAAAAAGGTCCTTGATTTTCAAAACCCAAATTATTGGCCTAGAATAGGCCAACTATAGTTAACCTTGCATATTTGCATATAGTTTCTAGAGTTTCCACATCTAGCAAATGACCCAACATTAGTTAACTCCAGTTATCAAAACCATACATTGTCAAAAACTCACTTTGCCTACTCCCTTTTTTAGTCCAAAATAGCAATAATTCATGCAAACATAGAAAAAAAGCTTACCTCAGCTCTCCTCCTCTTATATTGATTTACTTCAAGAGGCTTCTCTACATTATCTAATGAAGAGGGGCATTTACTCGAAATGGATTTTTCTTTTAATGGAAGGAGGGTTGTACTTGATTCTTGTCTTGACAATCTTAAATGAGATACCCACCATTATAAATCACTAGCACTTGCAACTTTAGGAGGTGCAAGGGATGTGTTGATAGGAAACTTAAGGGAATGATATTATCATCTTCTCCATGCATCCAACCGTTATTATCTTCATCACTAATTCCTTCAAGATTTTCCACAAGTCAAAATATTTTGTTCGCAGGAGCTTCACTTAGTGAACCTAGGTTATATCATGTGCATTCATGGCATGCTAAAGAATCCCCCTATTTTCAAAAAATATTTCCCTAAAATATTTTTTTATCTCCACCTCCCAATACACAACCCGAATTAAAACCCCCCTATTTTAACGAGATAGGCAATATATTTTCTCCTATTTTTTAAATATTAAACCCCCCAATATGAATGCACGTGATATAATATTGCCTAGCTAGTGAAGCCCCCATGATTTTGTTACACCTGGAAAATAAGCACATGCAGCTACAAAATAATTAGACCACTATAAAGATAGGAACTAAAAATATCATTCAATTTTATTTTATCGTGAGATACTAGGTCGTGTCAAAATATACAAATATTACTCATCCACAATACATAAAACAAATAGATACCTATATCTAGAAATATGAAAATGTCCATTAGTATTTTGACAAGTCATTCCGAGCCATAATTATTTTGATTAATGTCACACTTTTGCTTAGTAACATGACAAAACAAAACCGACAGAGCTAACTAAAAACCCAATTAGATAAGCTCAAATTTTAAAAACAACCTTTGTATGGGCCCTTAAATTTCTCACCACTTCTACTAAATTTCCCATCCTAAATCTTTTTTGAACTAAAATCCATACTTAAACTTCTTAAATGCCACATAAAGAAACATAAATGTCTCAACAACTTAGAGGTCATTGATGTACTATAAACTAAATCTCCTTCAACCATGTCATTTAAATTTCAATTATCTTATTTCGTAAGTGGTGCAAGCAATAAGAGCTTTGATATAATCATGAAGAGTGACAACCACTTCAAAACAAGATTAACAACTTCAATTGTTTTCTAAATTTCAAGAGTAATATATTACAGTTCTTTTTTTTTTCCTTCTCGGAAATGAACTTTATAGAACACACTATTTTGCTTATAAGTGCCCACAATTATTGACTTTTAAGAATAAAATGAACCTCTAAATTGAGTTACAAATATATCAAGTATGAAACTTGAAAAATATAGAATTATTATGTCAAAATTTGTTGAAAAAAGTGACTTAATTGTTGTGGTCACATGAAGAGTACATGCAGCAATTTTATGTGCAGGTCAATAACCACACTATTTTGCAAACACAATAAATGAATTAACTTATCAAAATTTTTTGCAAACTCTCAAATACCCCACTGTCGGATAGGGTTGAGATTATGTTTTCTATGCAATCATTATTCCATAAATTTAATATTTATTCTAGATAGTGCTTATTTGTTGTTGCCTCTTAATATAGACAAGGGTGAAAGTACAATATTGTGTCACATTTCAAAGAGTAGATGGAGTGGAGCAGGGAGAAGCTAGGGTTTTGGAGGGGTCGTGGCAGCCATGGATGTTAGATGAACGCTTGGCCAAAGATTCAGAGATACTAGCCTAGTGCTTGGCGACCCCCACGATGGACTTGGGAGGGTCAAAATTAAGGAAACTCTTCACAAAGATTTGGGGGGTTCTCTTCTTTTGATGGTTATCACCATTAAAAGTCGATGGCTCACCAAGAGAGGAAGGGTTTTGGCTATTCAAGCTTGTGGGCTCACCGCAAAGAGGATTGGAAGAACGTGGAAAAGAAAATATGGATCCCAAAAGACAATGCAATAAAGGAAGCCACGACAAAGGTATGTCATCAATCATTCACAAATAACCCCATTTCAATTGTTATCGACCACTCAGGTTGGAATGATGTTGTCAATTGGTTAAAAGATAAAAGGTTTATTTCTCAAATGGGCCAGAGATTGGTTGGCACTAGGAAGAATTAAACAATGGTGTTCTCAAAAGTGGCAATGTAAGGTTGAGATAAAAACCTAACCAAATGCCTTTTACCTGGTGATTTGTGAAATGATGCATGAGAAAGAACAGATCATGCAGAATGGTCCATACATGATGGGAGGTGTGGGTTTCTGCATTAAGGATTGGGAACCGAACTTCAATCCTCTCCAGGCGATGATCGAAGAAGTCCTTGTATGGATTAGATTATATAATCTACCCTTTGAATTTTGGTACATGGATACCTTGCAAGCTATAGGTAATAAATTAGGGAAATTTGTTCAGGTGGGGGAAGGGGTTAAAAGAAAGGACTTTAGCATGCACTCAAGGATTTGTGTGAGCAGGAACATGGTGGATCCACTTCCTAAGGAGATTTAACTTCACACTAATGCTAGGGTCTGGAAGCAATCCATGGAGGTGGAAGAACATGTTGATAGATGTATCAGGGCAAGTGCAAGGTAATGAGTCACAAATTCGCGGAAGTCCGCGCATTGAAAAATGCGCTCTTATAAATGGGGGCCCGTTTTCAAAAAACGGGGGCCCGTTTGTGCTTCGGGCTCCCGAGCCAAAAGGTAACGGGGGCCCGTTTTGTTTAAAAACGGGCCCCCGTTTTGTTATAAAACGGGGGCCCGCTTTTAAACAAAACGGGGGCCCGTTTTTAGAAACGGGGGCCCGTTTTAAAAAACGGGGGCCCGTTTCTAAAAACGGGCCCCCGTTTTGTTTAAAAGCGGGCCCCCGTTTCTAAATGGCATTTTTCCTTTTTTTCCACAATCCGCCCTTGTTTGAAAACGAGGGCCCATTTTGTGGAAGTTGATTCCACAACCCGCCACTTGGCTCGGGATTAGGCCCGGGATAGGCCTGGGATGGCCACACCTGAGACATGGACCTGCAAATTCAAATCTCCATGAATGAAAGCACAAATATGAACTTCAGAAATAGTTTACGCGCCTCTAATTAGAGAATTTTTATACGAAATTAAAAACCATTTCAGATTATACTGCCTAGATTCTAAATATGTAAATTTATTTAAAAATTGATTATTTTAACTATTTTTCATTTAATTTATACTAAATCGGGTCCATAAATTTGAAATATTAACTAATTTTGTTAATTTAATAACTTTTTTATTTTAAAGAATTTTGGAAAAAAAATTATATGTCATCAATCTACACAAAATTCTTTTGTATTTAAAAAAAAAAAAAATCAAAAAATGTTAAGTTTACATCAAATTATGTGGGTCGTACACGTCAAATTTTTAAAAAGATAATTACGGCCATTAAAAAATTAATTAAAAAAAAAATATTAGAAAAAAAAATACAAAAAAATATGCTCATCAATCTTCAGTGTGTTACAAACCATTTCCCAAAACGGTTTGAGAAAATAATTTTAATTGTGTCAAAAAGTGTGGGTCGTACACATGCATGGTATGGTCCTGAAACAGGCATTTTTAAAACATAGTTTTCAGAACTCCATTTAAAAAGTTATTTTTTATTATGTGGGTATTAAAATAAATTATATATTTGGAAACTACACTCAGAGGGCTATCTTTTATATTACTGACTTTTTCCAAGATTCAATCTCTAAGTGTTTCAAAATTTAAGCTCAAATGAGACAAAATCTGAAAATCAGGGAAAACACTTCCACTTTTTGGCCAAAAAGTGGACTCATCTTCTTGCACTGACCCATCATTTGTAAGGCATTTGGGTAATACAGATTTGGAATGTTATAGAGATGGGAAGGGGAAGCTTGGAGTTACTGAGGCTTATCTCAATCAGGTTATTGAAATGCCAAGGAATAATAGTGACACAACTCAGGAGAATGGAGAAGAGAGGGTTCGAGATACTAATGACTCGTAGAATAATATGCAGGATCAACATAATCATGATCAAGGTGAAGAGTGTCTTCTTGGGGTCAGTCTCTTCCCTGGTGTGAACCAAGGACATCCTCTGGTGCATTCCCCTAATGAAGGAAATTTAGGCAAGTCTTCATTGGTAAATGGGGGAAATTTTCTAAATGTTTTGGAGGAAGAGCCAACTAAGGAGGAGGAGATTGCAAGTGGGTCAAGATTAATTTATGCAGGTGAGTTGAGCCCAAATGACAAATGTACATTCCAAGAACAAAAGAAGGATATGGATGTTATTTTATCTTTAGCTAAGAGCACCCCTGTGAAAGTGAAAGTTGTGAGAAATATTTGTATGGAGACCTCTTAGTTGGGAAGGTTTTTCTCAAAGGATGTCAAAAATCAATTTGCCTATGATTCACCACCCATGGCAGATAATGAAGAAATTTTTTGAGTTATTTTTTAGGAGCCTGATATCAAAGAAAAAGAATCCAATTTTATTTCTACACATGGGAGAAGCAAACATATGATGTAGTAGATGGATGGAGTGGACTAGACCTCTACTATCGAAGCATATTTCAGGCCTATTGAGCTAGATAAGAATGAGGACTTGATAGAGGATCCAGGGAAAAAGGTGTTTTCGCTGTCAGATGGGGAATTCAGCGTTGATCTTGATGATGAGGATGTTCTAGAAAAGCGAATAGTTAGCCAAATTTGCTCAAAGATTCAGAAGCCTTTGATAGGGGAAAAAATGAGGGATTGGGTGTCCAATAAGGTAAAACTTGAGTTGGCTGGTAGCACCAAGGGATAAAGAAATCTACGATCTGGGAAGGGCATTAACCTTCCTGAGGAGAAATGAAGGTCTTATCATGGAATGTCAAAGGCTGCGATTCCTCTGACAAATGACATCTGATCAAGATATGCCTTGATCGTGAATGCCCAGACATTATTTTGTTACAAGAAACTAAGCTGCAGAAAGTGAAGTTTGAGGTTTTGGTTAGGAAATGGAAGAAGTGGAATGGCCTATGTATAGGTTCAACGGGGGATTCTAGAGGGTTGGCTTGTCTCTGGAATCCTTCTAGTGGTATAGTGTCTGAGGTTGGTGGTAATTCTAATTGGCAGCTCATTAAATTTCAAGGGGTGGACAATAAGGTGGAGTTTTTTTCCACTAATGTGTATGGCCTAGTGAGTACTACTCATAAAAGAGATCTCTGGGATACTATCTCCATTGAAATAAGGAGATTGGATTTCAATGCTACCAAATGTGTCGTGGAGAAAGCTGGAGGTGTTGGGGATATGTGTCAGATCCAAGTTGATTTTCATAATTTAATTTTTAGTAACAAGATGGAGAAGATTGTTCCTAGGAAGGGCTTCTTTTCCTAGACTAATAGAATGTTTGGTTTCTCCAATATTTCTAAGAGATTGGATCACTTTTTTGTAGCTTGGAAATGGGAGATTTGCCCCTTCGTCTTTGAGTCCTTCATCTTACCTCATTCAAGATCATATCACTACCCTATTTCTCTGCATATTCAAGTTGATAGTATTCCAATTTGTTCCCCTTTCAAGTTTGAAATGATGTGGTTGAGAGACCCGAACCTTTTGAATCTGATTGCTATATGGTGGAACCAAGCCCCAAGAATGGAGGGTACTCGAGCTTTTTGTTTTTTCAAAAGCTACAGTTTATCAAAGAGAATCTCAAGAGGTGGAACATATATCATTTCAAGAACATTTTGTTTTAGAAAGAAATAATTGAGACTAATCTGGAGAGGTTGCATGCTTTGGTTATCCAACATGGGATGCGAGATGTTGATTTTTTGCAAGAGAAAGCACTCATGAAGGAGTATACAAAGATCTTGGCTAGAGAAGAACAATTTGAGAGACAAAAATATAGAGAAGGATGGATAAAGGTTGGGGACAAGAATACTAAATTTCTCCATGCCCTAGTGAAAGAAGAGGGATATTTGTATAATTCTAAGAATTAGATCGGGTAGATTGCCTGGTAAATTCTTTGGGTTACCACTCTTTGCTGGGGTAAATCAAGTTACTTTATGGAATAGGTTGGTGGATGTGTGTTGTGAAAATTAGAGGGCTAGAAAAGCATACGGCTTTCTTCTACGGGTAGATTGATTATGCTCAAATCGATGATATCTGCTATACCACTTTACTCAATGATGTGCATGAAATTACTTGCTAAGATCATTAAATTGGTAGAACAAAAAATAGAATAAAAATGGAATGGAGGACAGTAGCGAAACAAAATCCCTTTGCTTGCATGGGAGAAGGTGTGTCTATCAAAGACTTCAGGTGGAGCTGGCTTGTGGAATTGGAACATAATGAATGAGGCTATGGGTGCAAAGTTGGTTTGGAGTTTATATAGGAATCCCAACCAAAAATGGGCAAAGATTCTTATACATAAGTACCTTGACTCCTTGGAAGAAAACAGGATCCTAACTATTCATGACCCACCTAGAGGTTCCTCTATATGGAACTTTTTATTGAATGTGGATCACCTTTTTTGGAAAATGGGTGATGGTTCAAGTGAAAATCTATATCTTGACTCTTTGGAAGGTTATCCAGCACTTGTTGAAGGTAACAATAGGGAAGATTTGTAGCAAATCATTGAAGTCAAATGGGGGGTGAAGGTGAAGGACTTTAATATCATTAAAGAAGAAGTAGAAGGGGAGGTCAAGTGGAGATGGAAGGATGGTATTCAGTTGGGGTTATCATCAAATGATATTCAGGCTCTAAGGACTATTTTAGAAAGCCAAAAATTTGTACTGATTGGAGAAAAGGATGAACTGATTTGGTGTGGGTCCAAAAGAGGGGAATATAATGTTAAGATTGGGTACAAGATAGTCGAGGGATCAATAGATGATAGGGAAGGGGTCGGATAGTTATGTTGGAACAAATTTTGCCTACCTAAAGAAGGGTCCTTTTCATGGTTGGCAAACAAGAATAGGTTCTTGACTGGAGAAAGATTGATGAGATATGGTTTCCATGGCCCTTTTATCTATGCTCTGTGCAGAGAGCATGAGGAGATGATCAATCACTTGTTTTTGCATTTCATGTTTGTGAGGCATTGGTGGGTAATGGTATTGGGTAAGTTGAATTATGCCTATGTGCTTCCTAGATCTATAAAAGAATTGTTTCAAGGATGGTGGATTCCAACAATTTGTTTGGATTTTGATTGTATCTGGCAAGTATGTCCTTTGATGATGATATGGGAGATTTGGAAGGAGTGGAATAGAAGGATTTCTTAGGGAAAAGAGGATACAGACACTAGGTTGTGTCTTAGGATTGAGAACTCAATATCAGTATTGGTGAATGCAGTCAAGGCATCCAAAACCCCAGAGAGAGGAGCTACAGTTGCATAGATTACTATTTACAGAGACAATGGCATAATTTGAAGTTTTTGCCCACTAATGGGAATCACAAGTTTGATCCTGGAGAGTAGGGAGGATGTAGAACGGCCCAAACTAGGACCTAGATGGGTGAAAATCAATTTCGATGGAGCATCGAAAGGGAACCCTAGACCATCAGGTGTTGGGTGTGTTGCTTGGGATGTTGATGGAAATATTCTTTCTTTGGAAAGGAAAAATCTGGGGATAGGTACCAACAATGAGGTCAAAGCATAAGCGACATTAATGGTAGTGGGTTTCATGAAAAAACTAAAAGTTGAGAAGTTGCACTTGGAAGGAGATTCTCATGTTGTCATCAATGCGATAGCCAATAGGTGTGCCCATGTGTGGAAATTGGACAAATGGGTACATATTATTTGAAAGAAAATAGAGGGTTTCAAATTCTTCAAAGTGACTTGTGTTTATAGGGAGGGTAATACCTTGTCATATTCTTTGTCCAAGGTGGTATTCAAGGTGGCAGGATGACACGGATGGAGTCAAAATAGTGGTCGAGTTGGTAGGTGTGAAGGAAAATTGACTTGGCGACATTTTGAGCTGGTGGTATAGTTGTTGCATTTATTTCACTCAAACTTGGCGGCTTCCAAGTTGATAGGGTGGCCGACGTACATTAAGGTGGAGGATTTGGCCAATTTGCATTTATTTCCCACTTGATACAAGTATGAAGAATTTTTTGCCTTCTTGGGTGTCATGGGTGATGCACCTTGGGGAATTTTTTGTCTACAATGCAATTATTCATTTCATTTATTCATATGGTTTTGAGGTAGTCAAGTGTGGAGAAATTTGAATTTGTCTATGGAAGATGGAAGTGAATTTCAATCTGAAAGCTTACAAGCAAAAAATGGTGTTTTGGGGCAAGATTACCATTGAGCGCTTGAAGATTGTTTTCACCACTAATGATTCATTTTTTCTTATTTAGGTATAGAAGGTCCTCAGGTATGATTTCCTTCTCGCAAACCAAAAATATCGCACAAACATAGATATATAATCCATGCTTTGTGCACGGGGGCTGTAATATTCAAGCATACAAGAGGTGAAAAGAATCATGGAGAGATGTGTGAAGTTGGAATGGAGGCAGGGGTCGGACGCTTTGCTAGAATGGGTAGAGTCGAGCAGAGGATTCATCACGACCTTGGGGGATTGGGTGGTCATGCCTGGCTGTCCTCAACATGTGCACCCCTTCACTCTTTGGAGGGCCATGGAGGGAAAAAATGTGAGAAGACATAAAGTTGTTGAATGACAGCAAGTAATGAGGGACTACACTATAGATTGGGAGCTTGTTCTGGCCTCCGGGGTGCCACATGAGATGATGGATCTCTCCAAATTGAAGTTCAAGCTAGAAAATTATTGTCGGGGTGACAAAAATCAAGGTAGACACAAAGGCCGAGTTTTGCGTCGCAGAGGAGTGACGAGAGGTCGAAACTCTAGGAGGAACCAAAGGCGTGGGAAGGTGAAACAGGTTGAAGGTGGAAGGGGCAAGAAAATACAGGCTTGATATTTTGAAATTTCATCTTTTTTATTACATTTTTTCATGTACATTGTATATTTTGGTGTAATTTTTTTTTTTTGGACTAGGGCATAGATTGGGAAGTTTTCATGAGTGAATTTTTGTATATCTGAATGATAGATATAGATTTGGAAGGCTAGGGGTTGGGGTTTCAATTCTACTGAGATACTTTGATGAAGGTGTTTGTATGTTTCTAAAAAAAAATTATTTTCTAATAAAAAACTAAATATTTACCAACCAAAAAAAAAATACTATCACATTCCAAGACAACTTATCAGCAAAAGTGAATTTAAGTTTTTCTAACTAAAAATTAATTTTTGTCAAACATATATTCTATGTAGATTCATTATAGATAAGTTATATATGGACCCCAAATATTATAATTGGAAGTGTCTACTAAATTTATATTTTATATCACTTTGGGTCTAATTACCAAAAAAAAAAATGGAAAAAAACTTGATGTTTCGACAGCTCCTGCTCTTATAAATAATATTTTTTTGAAATGTAAAAAAACCCTTTTATAGATCTATAAGTGAATATTCCATAATATATCTTTTTTAATATTTTAATTACTTTTTATATTCTAGATTTAATTTTTATTGAAAGTAGGCCATCAAAACTTAAATATAAGATTGATTATCTTGACAAGTAAAAATACTAAAAATTTCAAAAAAATATGATACACTAGAGAAAAAAATCTATGTCAAGATGATATAATTCTTTTCTAATTTGGATAAGCCAGCAAATGGAAAGGCTTATATTTCAATACACGCAACTTTTTAAATTTATTGAGAAATATAAATTTGTGAAAAAATAGTAAAAAATATATATCCATGCACTAAAGTTTCAAGTTATCAATATACAAAATAAAAGGAAGAAAAAAATGTAAATTTATTAAATAAAGTGTGGTGTCTTGTGTAACTTCAATTTCAGCATTTTATCAACAACTAAATTATAGTGTTTACTTTATACAAAACTATATTCAAATAATTTTTTAAATTTTTATAAAAATTACAAACATAAAATACACAAAATAATATACATTTATTAGTTTACATCATTTCAAAATTCAAAAAATATATTTCACTTTCTATTGATTCAATTTAAAAATTTGAATCAACATTGGTCATTTCCTTTATAAAAGTGTGCCACAACTTTGTACTTTTATCCACCTATGGTCTCTAAAGGGTCATCATTCCCCCAAAAGTGCCCTCTGAAACCACCTTCACACTCCAAATCTTTGACTTTCTCCTAAAGAGATTGACCTCCATAACCATTATCTTAGATTATTGAATCATAAATATGTCTTCTTGTGCAACCTCCAAATAGTGTCTTACTAGTCATTTTTTGATAGGGGTGTTTAAGCCCCTAACATTCGACAAAATGAGCCTCATGGCTCCCAAAAAGGGGTAATTCTCTTCCCAAATATTAGCATTCTAGTGATCTTTACTTTTCCCTCATCTTCTCCATTGGTATTTCTTTTCTCTTGATTTGTTTCCTTTCCCTTCCTTCTTCCTTTCCCACAATTCTGTGATCTCCTAATTGGGTCTTTTTGCTTAATTTCCAATTTTTTAGTGGTTATTGATGATAAAACTAAGAAAGGTCCCCACATTTATCTTTTGTTTTGGTTAGGCCTTCTTTACTGAGATCTTCATCAATAGGAACCTCAGCTTTTGCAAAGTGCCCTTCTATACTCTTGTTACCTCCCTCGCCTAGATTTGCATTAATCAATCCCAACTCTAACTCCTTAGAGAGATCCAATAGTTCACATCCCACCTCCAAGAACAATTCAAAATCTTCTTTTTTTGTCTAAGAACTTCTTCTACTGAAGCTAGAAAACCCCGTCACCTATATAATGCAAAAGAGTTCAAGAGAACCTTATTGCATCTTATCACAATGGCCAATATCTCCCTATAGATTAGAATGGGAACAACATGGAAGATATACTATAGCATATCCATGTGAGAGTAGTTGTGGATTGATTGTTCAAAAGTTCTCTTCAGCAATTTTTTTCACTATTAAGAAGCTAGAACCCAAGCCTATGAGAGATCCGTGTTGAAATCTCATGTACTTTGTGGAGCCTTCATAACACATCACACAGTAGACATCAGTTCGCACCCCTCCACATCAATGTTTGGTGTTTCTTCATCTTCCTTAAGTCAACACACTTATTTTGTTGGATATTAGACTTGGGGCCTATCTAAGTCTAATGCAAATTACTTCTAATCCTTGAAGCCAATAAATAATCATTATCTAAGTCAATAGGAAGTAACTTAGTAGTTAGGGGTTTAGTAGTTAGAATAAGCCTATGATAGTCTGTGTGTCAGCATGTGTGGCCAATGAATCCTAATGTAATTTGCATATAGTAATTCTTGTAGGAACATGTATGGTTTATGTTTTCCATCAATAAAGTTTCATATTTCTCTCAATTGTGTGTGTTGTGTTTAATTATGTTGGGGTGAACTCACAATATTGGTTTCCACTTTTTTGCCACTTTTGACACTGAGATGAACATTTTTAAAATAATCTTCAACTTCTGACAACTATAACTTTTAAACTATTAAGAATTTGAAGATGATGTAAATTAGTGATTTGTATCATTTTGTCTTTAGATTATAAATATATTTTTTTCAAAAAATTTTGAAGATTTTTTTCAAATTTTTCCATCTCCCTCGAAAAGTAATTTTTTTTTATAACAAACTACATTTTTTAAGAGTGATGTACCTCCCAAAATGCATAACTTTTTTTCTATAAATGATAAAAACTCAATTCTTTCTAATTTTGGTTTGTAACATCAATATCCAGGGCTTGTTGTTTGTTTGATAGTGATATGTTAAAAAAAAATCATTTTATTAAGTTTTGAAGTTTAAGTAGTTATAATTCAGACATAGGTTTAGGTTTGAACATATAACTTGTTATATATATATATCGAAATTCAATTTTTATGTTTTTTGTTAGAGATAAGACATCAATACCTAGGACATAGATATTTTTTAGAATTTTTTAGAATTAGTTTCATATTTTTCTCAATGCATTGAACAAAGAAGCAGAGGTTTGAAGGCCAAAATTAAAAAAACAAGAACATAATAAATTCACAATGTAATAAAATTATACTCGTTGGAAATATTTCTCTAAGCACTACCATCTTATATTTTTGGGTTATCAAGATTATTTCATTTGAGCCTTGAAGCAGAGGTTTGAAGGCCAAAATTTCTCAGAATTCTGAAGAATTTGAGGAGAGATCTCAAAAAAGGTGGTTTGTTCGAACCCCCTAGGCAAAATAATGGCGAGATCTTTCATGTAACCACCTGGTTCGAACGAACCCAACCTTTCATAATGGCCAGCCTTCATTTGAACCCAAGCCAACCCAAATTTCTATTTTTTTTAACAATTTAGTATGTCATATATATATATATATATATATATATATATATATATATATATATATATATATATATATATATATATATATATATATATATATATATATATATATATATATATATATATATATATATATATATATATATATATATATATTCATTTTTTAAAACACAAATGATCAAAACAATTTGCATTTTTGGATGAAAGAAGACATTTGAAAGTTATTTTGAGGGCAATAATTTAAACACATTTGCAGGTTATTTTAAAATCATGGGGAACAAGAAGAGTTCAGGCAAAATAAGACTTCAAGGAATTATTCACTTGTAACAGAACAAAGATATCGAGAACAAAGAAGGCAAAGATATCATGATGCAAGTATGTATTTTTATTTAATTTTATATGTATTACGTATCAAAAATTGTGTTTATTTGTTAGTATTAGTTAAATATTTGTTATGTTATATTTTTATGAAAATTATTTTAAATAATATTAATTTAATTTATATAATAATTATATCTTAATTAATTCGAAATGATGTTATTTTTATTAAATCAATTGGACATGGTAGGATTAAAAATAATCTTATTTTAATTTAAAATAATATTTGTATTCGCATTTCAAATTCCATTAACTTGCTTGTTGTGTAATTGACATTTTCTCTCTCCCCTTAATTCTATTTATAATAGATCATGGTTTTAATTTAAAATTTAGACCTTTAGGACCCCTCTCTTTCCCATTTATAATTTAATTTAGATTTTGAAACCAAGTGTCTTTATAGTTTAGCAAACACTTCAAGTGGTGCTCTAAAATTAACAAACTTATCTTTTGTGTCTTGAGCGATGGGCTTTTTTTGTTGTATCCTTATAAAGGGGCCTACCTCCCAAGTAGCCCTTAAGGCTCGGTGAGAGGGAACGACCCAAAGTGGTAAGAAACTAAAGCCAAGCTCTTCCAAACCACTATAAATAAAAGTGATTGTAACGAAAGTTGCAAGCAACGGGTGTTGGAATGGCATAGCGATGTTAACTCGCCGGATCTATGCCCACCTCAACGGATGCCCTTACTAGTGCCTTTTTTATGTTAGAAGCCCAAAACCTTCTAGTTGTTGGGTCAGGAGCTCAGACCTCTGGAGCGGCTCACACACATACGGTTCTTAGTAGAGATACAAAGTTCACCACGGGGAGTTTTCGTACGAACTAGTGCTTGGTTCTCCCAAAGAAGTGAGTGTCATGGAGGGGAGCTAGTGGGGTCAAGCACCTAAGTATCTGCTCTAAATTGCGTAGCTTGGAGTAACCCCCAAGTGAGATTCAACAACTATTGTCCTGACCAACCCTAGGATTTGTGCTTGCATGATCATTTAAACAATCAAACACTTTCAAACAAACAAACATTGTGTCTACTTTATTTTCAAGTGTATGCAAAAATATTTCATATTATACATGAGTCCCCTTAAAACCTATATTATGTGATACCAGGACCTATTATTTGATATTGGGACCTATTATATACGATAATACCTATCTTAAATATGACATAATAGAACCTATTATGACATAATAGGTCTTATTATGACAATGCATGACCACGTATGCAAAACAAATTCACATTATATACTTGAGTCTGGGCCTTAAGACCTATATTATTAGAAATTAGGGCCTATTATGTATGTGATATTAATCACCTATTATTGCATAATTTAGGTCCTAATATCACATGTAATAGGTCCTAATATTTGCATAATATAGATCTTAAGGGAAGTCAAGTATAATGTGAAATATTTTTGCATACATGGTCATATTAAGTCATAATTAATAAGACCTATTATGTCATAATAGGTTCTAACTTATGTCATATTTAAGACCTATTTAATCGCATGATAGGTTCTAATATCACATAATATAGGTCTTAAGGGGAGTCAAGTATAATGTGAATTTTTTTTGCATACATGGTCATATTAAGTAATAATAAGACCTATTATGTGATATTAGGACTTATTATGTGATTATAGGTCTTAAATATGACATAAATTTAGAACCTATTATGTCATAAGAGGTTCTATTTATATGACTTAATATGACCATGTATGCAAAAACATTTCACATTATACTCAAGAGTCCCCGTAAGACCTATATTATGTAGATATTAGGACCTATTACATGTGATATTAGAACCTATTATGCAATAATAGGTCTTAAATATGACATAATAGTCCACCTATTATGACATAATATTTAGGTCTTATTATGACTTGGAAATTTTTCAAATTATACTTGGAATTTCATTGCATTAAAAATATTCTTTGTCATCTTAAATTATGTGTAGAACGGGCTCAAGCAGAAGAGAGTTCTCAAGCGGGAGTTGAGGCAAATGAACCTGTTGAAGAACATATTATAGTTGAAGAACAAAGGGAGGAGCTTGCCCAAGTTGAACCAATGAAGGCCGAAGGAGAGGGGTTAGGCTCCTTACCTCCTACCACCGGTATGGATGAACATATTGTGGATCTAGATAAATAGGTGAAGAGAAATATTTCTTATAAAAATTTATATCATTTAGTTGAAATGGATGTGAGTGAGTTGAAATGTCTCAGAGAAGAACCTAGACATACTAAAAGGGGGTCAATGTATAAAAGTGCAAAAGAAATAATATCTCATTTCAATAATCTTGATGCTACACTAGAGAAAGCTCAATTATTATCAATTGTACTTACTCGCAAAGAGTTAATAGATCCATTGAAATTGTTGGGTATAGATACAACAAGTCAAAAGAGGAAAACTTCTCAGCTACAAAAATCTATTGTTGAGAATGTTAAGAAAGGTTTGGTGAATATTGGTAAAAAATATCGAATAGTAGATAAGACCATTTCAAGAAGAGTGGTGTTGAAATCTTTAGTAAATAAAAGATTACCTCAAAAAAGACAAATCTCTTCACTATCATCTGAGTTTGGTTTTAGTAGAAGGACAATATCAAAATATGTGAAAAGGATAAGTTTAGATGCTACTACCTTAGAAAGGAATTGAGAAATTATGTGTAGAGCTCCTCATTCTGATAGAATTGAAGAATTTGTTAGGAACTTGGTGACAAGTTTTTGGAATGATAATACTCGTCCTTCATCAAATAGTAGATACGTTATCAAGCAAAGGATTGGCCTTGATCATTATGATCTCAATGTAAAACATTTTTTAGACACAACAAAACATGAATTGTATGTGTTTTTTACTAAAATAAATCCTCATATAAAGATTAGACAAACCATGTTTGAAAGGTTAAGGCCATATTATGTGAAGGTAAACAAAGTCTTCGAAACTTGTTGTTGTCGTTATCACATCGAATTTGATATGTACTATCAGGTGTTTCAAAAAATTAGAGAAGATAGTGATGGTTATGAAAAAGCTCCTCCTAAACGAACAAGTAAATTCATAGCATCCATCTTATGTGATAAATCAAATGATAATGCAACTCGTCAAATAAATTGCATAAAAGGAATTTTTGGAGCATGTGAGGAGTTGGCTAAATTGCCTTTGAGAGATGAAGATACTGACATGATTAAGATGGTAAATTGCAAGAGTTACAAGTACAAAAATTTGAGATAAAATTTGGAAAGGAATCTATAAGGTTAGATAATGTAGAAGAAGAGATACCTATTGGAAAATTTATGGAAATTTTTTCGTAAGTTTATAAAACCATACATATGCAATGATTTTTTTTCAAGTGACAAGAACAATAATTTCAAATATTAAGAGACACTTTTCTCTTGGAGCAATTCTATCAGTAGTGGACTTCGCAGAAAATTACTCTTTTGCACATCAAAAAGAGATTCAATCAAAGTATTACTTTTTAAAGAAATCACTATCATGGTGCATGTGTGTTATCGACATGCACAAATGGATTTGGATGGTTTTGATAGTAAATTTGAAAAATGTGTCATTAATATGTTGGCACTATGGATGAATTGATTATGTGTTGCATTGATATTTTGTCATTGATGTCAACACTAGTTGATATGGATGGTTACCGACAGACAAGTTTTGGTTACCGATATAAGATCTAGTGTTACCGATAGAAGAGATTATCTGTTGACACTTCCAGCATGTTTGGATCAGTGAAGTATATTGGATTTCATGAGTTTGTTTTGGTCAATTGGTATTGGCTTGGTAATTGGATGTTATCATACACTCTGGTAAACCCTTACCGACACTGTTTTAAGGCTTTACCGATAGAGCTTTCATTGAGGAATCGTGACAGGATGCACAATTTGTGTTGATGGAGCTTCTTCGAGGATTTCAAGATGCTAAAGATGTTCTTTGATCGTGCTTCAAATGCTTGAAGACATTGCTTTGGCATGGTGGACCCAGAATAGGTCTGGTGCCTATCTAGGTTATGGACCGGTATCATGCTAGCATGTATTCTACATGTTACCTGGATGATTAGAGATGATTTATGGATTTGTTATTATTGTTTTGGTCTTAAGCTGACATGGCAAATCATTTTAAATGGAATTATGTAATGATATTATTGTAATATCTTTAGGTGGCTAACCTAATTGGCTTAGGCCTTAGGGTTTGTATAAATAAGAGATAGAAACTCTTTATAAAGTATCATGGTTATTGGAAAGGTCATGGTCAAGGAGTGTAATGTGCGAATATTGTAATATCATTTAGGCAGAGGAGTTGATTGATCATTGGTGATCAAATTGGATTCAGAAGAGAATTTAGTCCTCCAGTATTGAGCTTAACTGGGACTATAATCAAGCATGGTAGATGTTATTTCCAACAGTTCACTCAATTGGATTGTTGTACATTTATCTTGAGAAATTTGTAGCCTCTTTGTAGTCAGTGAGACTCTTTTTTAATCTGCAGTATTCTTTAAGTAGTGTGCCTTCCTGCAAGTGCAAGACCCTCATTGTAACACATACTTTCTGTAGAAGTATCATCTGACTATGGGTAGGCTTCCCACCATGGTTTTTCCCTTTCTGGGTTTTCCACGTACAAATAATGGTGTTATGTTGTATGGTTTCTTTGCATTGATTATTTGGTTAATTGTTAAGTTGTATTGTTTATCGGTATTTATTCCTACCGACATCTATTTGTGCTTTACTGGTACTTGATTTTTTTAAGGTTGTAATATGAATTAAAAGTTATAATCTATTAACAACTGATTCACCCCCCCTCTCAGTTGTTCACCAGTTATCCTAACAATTGGTATTTGAGATTCAGAGGTTTATATCATTGCTTTGATATTTTTGTCATGTTTCTAGCATTGATGTCAAAGGGGGAGTGATAGTAATGTAAAAAATCATTTTGAACCTTATAGAGATATCATTCATAGGGGGAGAGCTATTGATTGTTGGTTATCTTCCACAAGGGGAGACTTGTTTGGCATCTCTTGGTAATTAGATATTTTTCACATCTAGTGTTTCCATCAATGTCAAAGGGGGAGATTGTTGGTATTATGGATGACTTGATTATGTGTTCCATTTATGTTTTGTAATTGATGTCAACACTAGCTGACATGGATGGTTACCGACATACAAGTTTTGGTTACCAGTATAAGATCTAGTGTTACCGGCAGAAGAGATTATCTGTTGACATTTCTGGCATGTTTAGATCAGTGAAGTATATTGGATTTCATGATTTTGTTTTGGTCAGTTGGTATTGGCTTGGTAATTGGATGTTATCATACACTCTGGTAAACCCTTACCGACATTGGTTTAAGGCTTTACTGGTAGAGATTTCATTGAGGAATCATGACAGGAGGCACAATTGGTGTTGGTGCAACTTCTTCGAGGATTTCAGGATGCTGAAGATGTTCTTTGATCATGCTTCAAATGCTTGAAGACATTGCTTTGGCATGGTGGACCCAAAATAGGTCCGGTACCTATCTAGGTTATGGATTGGTATCATGCTAGCGTGTACTCTACACGTTACCTGGATGATTTGAGATGATTTATGCATTTGTTATTATTGTTTTGGTCTTAAGCCGACATGGCATATCATTTTTAAATAGAATATGTAATGATATTATTGTAGTATCTTTAGGTGGTCGACCTAATTGGTTTAGGCCTTAGGGTTTGTATAAATAAGAGATAGAAACTCTTTGTAAAGTATCATGGTTATTGGAAAGGTCATGGTCAAGGAATGTAATGTGTGAATATTGTAATATCATTCAAGCAGAGGATTTGATCGATCATTGGTGATCGAATTGGATTCAGAAGAGGATTTAGACCTCCGGCATTGAGCTTAACTAGGACTATAATCAGGCATGG
Source organism: Cryptomeria japonica (assembly GCF_030272615.1). Lineage (NCBI taxonomy): Eukaryota > Viridiplantae > Streptophyta > Pinopsida > Cupressales > Cupressaceae > Cryptomeria > Cryptomeria japonica. Next base: position 200,139,721 of record NC_081406.1, read on the forward strand.
TAGATGTTATTTCCAGCAATTCACTCTATTGCATTTTTGTCCATTTATCTTGAGAAGATTGTAGCCTCTCTATAGTCAATGAGACTCTTTTGTAATGAGAAGTACACTCTAAGTAGTGTGCCTTCTTGCAAGTGCAAGGTCGTCATTGTAACACATGCTTTATGCAGAAGTATCATCTGACTGTGGGTAGGCTTCCCACCATGGTTTTTTCTTTTCTGGGTTTTCCACATACAAATCATGGTGTTATGTGGTATGGTTGTTTTGCATTGATTATCTAGTTAATTGTTAAGTTGTATTGTTTACCGGTATTTGTTTCTACCGGCATCTGTCTGTGCTTTACCGGTACTTTATTTGTTTAAGGTTTTATTATGGATTAAAAGTTATAATTAGTTAACAACTAATTCACCCCCCCTCTTAGTTGTTCACTGGTTATCCTAACAATTCGTATGTTAGATTCAGAGGTTTATATCATTGCTTTGATATTTTTGTCAGGTTTTTGGCATTGATGTCAAAGGGGGAGTGATAGTAATATGAAAAATCATTCTGAACCTTACAGAGATATCATTCACATGGGGAGAGCTATTGATTGTTGGTTATCTTCCACATGGGGAGACTTGTTTGGCATCTCTTGGTACTTAGATGTTTTTCACATTTAGTGTTTCCATCAATGTCAAAGGGGGAGATTGTTGGTATTATGGATGAATTGATTATGTGTTGCATTGATGTTTTGTCATTGATGTCAACACTAGCTAATATGGATGGTTACCAACAGACAATTTTTTGTTACCATTATAAGATCTAGTGTTACCGGTAGAAGAGATTATCTATTGACACTTCTAGCATGTTTGGATCAGTGAAGTATATTGGATTTCGTGATTTTGTTTTGGTTAGTTGGTATTGGCTTGGTAATTGGATGTTATCATACACTCTGGTAAACCCTTATCGACACTGGTTTAAGGATTTATTGACAAATCTTTCATTGAGGAATCATGATAGGATGCACAATTGGTGTTGGTGCAGCTTCTTCGAGGATTTCAGGATCCTGAAGATGTTCTTTGATCGTGCTTCAAATGCTTGAAGACATTGCTTTGGCGTGGTGGACCTAGAATAGGTCCAGTACCTATTTAAGTTATGGACAGGTATCATTATAGCGTGTACTCTACACGTTACCTAGATGATTCGAGATGATTTATGCATTTGTTATTATTATTTTGGTCTTAAGCCGATAAGGTATATCATTGTAAATGGAATTATGTAATGATATAATTGTAATATCTTTAGGTGGTCGACCTAATTGGTTTAGGCCTTAGGGTTTGTATAAATAAGAGATAGAAACTCTTTGTAAAGTATCATGGTTATTGGAAATGTCATGGTCAAGGAATGTAATGTGTGAATATTGTAATATCATTCAAGCAGAGGAGTTGATTGATCATTGGTGATCGAATTAGATTCAGAAGAGGATTTAGTCCTCCGACATTGAGCTTAACTGGGACTATAATCAGGCATGGTAGATGTTATTTCCAGTAGTTCACTCTATTGTATTATTTTCCATTTATCTTGATAAGGTTGTAGCCTAGCTATAGTTAGTAAGACTCTTCTGTAATGAGCAGTACGCTCTAGGCAGTGTGCCTTCCTGCAAGTGCAGGCCCCTCATTTTAACACATACTTTCTACAGAAGTATCCTTTGACTGTGGGTAGGCTTCCCTCCATGTTTTTTTCTTTTTCTGGCTTCTCACGTACCAATCATGGTGTAATGTGGTATGGTTGCTTTGCATTGATTATCTGGTTAATTGTTAAGTTGTATTATTTACTAGTATTTGTTCCTACTAACATATGTTTGTGCTTTATCAGTACTTGATTTGTTTAAGGTTGTATTGTGGATTAAAAGTTATAATTTGTTAACAACTGATTAACACCCCCCTCCTCTCGGTTGTTCACCGGTTATCCTAACATAAGAAAGAGTGCCACTTCTATATCAATGATGATAAGGAGCATGACACACTTTTTGTACAACATTGATTTAAGAAGTTTTTTGAATATTTGAAAGAGAAAGACATAACAATAGTTAAACATTTTGTTTGTTCTGATGCATGTGTAGCACAATTCAAATCTTTGAAGGAATTTTATGGACTATGTAGATATCATTGAAATGATAAAATACCACATGTTTGGAGTTTTTTTTAGAGTGGTCATGGAAAGGGTGAACATGATGGTGTAGTAGCTTGTATCAAATGTGCTCTAAGAAAGCATCAAATAAATTATACAAGAAATCATATAGATGATGCACATGTTGTTGTTGAATAGTGTAAGAAATACTTTGTGCAACCTAATTATCCTGGTGAATCATCATCGAGAACATACAGGACCATTCCATATAGAGTGTTTTAGGAGATAATTGATACGTGTTCTCTTTTCATGTTTTAATTTTTTTAAATGTTCCTAGTTCAAATGTTTTAAAACAAGTTGATATGTATGTTCGTGTACACATGTACATTTTACAAATGTGGATAGAAGATCAATGCATGGATGCAAGAGTGTGGAGAGGACAAGATCTTTTCATTGTGTCATGAGTATAGATAATCGCCCATGGACATTGTACACTAGGGATTATTCATGTTTTTGTTCTGATTGCATTTTGGAAAACTATATTGATTGCAAAAACCAAGAGCTTGGATATGTCAGTGAATGAAAATTGGTGCCACTAGATGTTTCTGACACATACAAGAAAAATGAAGACAAAATCTTTGAAGATATTTCTTTGATTTCTGTTGATTATGACCATATTTCATGATTGATTAAAAAATGTATACATATTTAAATTGTGTGTGTGTGTGTGTGTGTGTGTGTGTGTGTGTGTGTGTATACATATATACATATATATATACATAAACATATATATGTGTGTGTGTGTGTGTGTGTCTATATATAGATATATATATACACATATATATGTATATATATAGATATATATATACACACATATATATGTATATGTATATGTATATGTATATGTATGTTCAAATGTTTTAAAACAACTTGATATGTATGTTTGTGTACACATGTACATTTTACAAATGTAGATAGAAGACCAATGCATGAATGCAAGAGTGTGGAGAGGACAAGATCTTTTCATTGTGTCATGAGTATAGATAATCGCCCATGGACATTGTACACTATGGATTATTCATGTTTTTGTTCTGATTGCATTTCGGAAAACTATGTTGATTGCAAGAACCAAGAGCTTGGATATGTTAGTGAATAGAAATTGGTGCCACTAGATATTTCTGACACATACGAAGAAAATGAGGAACACACACACATATACATGTATGTGTACATACATGTATGTATGTATGTACATACATATCTATATATGTGTGTGTGTATGTGTGTGTGTATTTCCTTTAAAAGATGTTGTGTATGTAATTAAATTATGTTTTTAATCGAGTACATTTTAAATTTATAACTTATTTCGAATTGTAGGAGATATTTTTGCAGTCATAGCAGAAGATGGAAATATAGGTGTTAGTTATTAGTTATTGTGTTGCACAGAAGAGAGAGAGAAGTTAACAAAATCTGAAATGAGTGATGGAATGTCCTTTCCCACAAGTTTGAACTGATTTGAACATTTAAATTTATTTATTTATTTTAAACATGCACATGTGCACATGTTTAAATTTTTATATGTACATAGCTTAGACAAATTTTTAATTTCTTGTTTCTTATACATTTACATGCAGGCTCAGTTGTAGTGCAAGGGACATATTTCAAACAAGTTAAAATTGTTCAACATGGGATTCATTTCACTGAATACCAAATTGACAACAAGGTATATCAGATAGCCACTGGGTCATTGTTGTTGGCCTAATTCTTCATACAGTTCCACATCGCGGGTGGTCTCAAAAGTGGAGACTAGATAGTGAATATCATGAGAAAATATTAAGTGTTATTGAAGAGCGGTCTGAACCACTTGATGTGATATGAACTATTTAGTACACCTAAGTAAATGTGTTTGCACCTATGAATTTTTATTTTAATACTCTAGAATGTTCACTTCTACTTAACTTGTTCCAAATGAAGCTTCTAGAATAAATTATTGAATATGTATTAACTTGAGTTTGTTCATTTGATATGAACAAGTGTGATTTTTATATTATTCATGGCTTGTGTGGAGTGGATATATTAAATTATGATGTGTGTTTTATATGCCTTGTGATGTTAAAAAATAGTACACATGTACATGTACAAAGTAATTGTGATGTGGATTCAAGTTGAAAAATATCTTAAAGGGGATGTATGCATAATTAGGATGTATGAAATTAGGACATGCATGTTTAATATAAATTCATTTAATAATTTTAAAAATGCAAAATTTGATTGAAATTTGATTTAAATTAGGACATGTGTGTTTAAATTATCTGATACATGTGTGTGTGTAAATTTATAAAGTTATAAAATTTAATATATATTAAATTATTACTCAAGATCTATATACATGTACATATATTCAAAAATTCATTTAAATTCAATGCATATCTGTACATTACATGTAGTCAAATTTATAATATAAACATGATCTTTTTAATCTATCTATGTTCACAAATTCAATTACAGATATATATTTGAAAGTTTTAGAGTTCTTAAGCATTCTTTAAATTTCAAACACCAATGATCTAGATCTATATATTTAAAAGAATAATCAAAAATGCATACATACACATATGATAATAGGTTGCATATAATCAAACAAATCAAACTTATATTTAAAGTATATAATCAAACGTGCAAATATGATCAAACAGAGTGTATGTAATCTAACATGTGCATGATCATAGATAATTTGAATACAAATGCATGATATATAATCTAATCAAACACAAATTGTATAAAGTATAATCTAACATACATGCATGATATATATAATTTGATCAAACACAAACTGTATAAAGTATAATCTAACATACATGCATGAAATATATAATCTGATCAAACACAAACTATATAAAGTATAATCTAACATGTGCATGAATATATAATATGAAAGTCTGAAATGTACATGTAAAAAGATAAACAAATGAGCTATAAAGTGGCAAATCAGCATGCATCATGTCGGCCACAAATAGAGTGGCCCTTTGAGGGAGAGTCCTAGTGAGAGTTTGGATGTCCAATAGACCCCTACAAAAGTAGAATTTATTTAAATATTAAATATAAATCTACACATACATATACATATTATTTAAATAATCAAATCTGGCTAGTTTTAAATTAAAATATAAATTGTAATGCACATGTACATGTATATACAAAATCTATCTAACATATCCACTAGTAGGTGTAGCATCGAAAGAATGTCTCCTACGCATACGCTCAAAGCTCAAGATAGGAGTAACATGAGCTAACTATTATAAGTTTGAACAATAAATGATACTTAACTTCTATTATTTATTAATTGATATAGAAATTATACATTACAACATACATCTTTTAAAAATAAATGCACATACATACCTGTGTATCAGGAGTAGGCTATATAGTTTGATCCTATCAACCACGTCACTTGTGCTTGCATATCTATCTCTATCTATACGTATGACTAGGGAGTGTAAGGGGATAACTAGATGACTAGGCATGAAGGATGAAGTGTCTGACTCTAGTAGCATATCCATAAACCCAGTCTGGCTCAAATCTTGCAGCTCCTCCTCAAATGAATCCAAGCCCTCATTTGTGATATGGACTTGATCAGCTCATATCTTCTCCTCCAGAGCAACAAAGTGATATGTAGGTGGGTTAGTGCCCAAAGCATGTGTAGAGTGATGAGAATGTTGTGATTGTCCCAGGGTATGCGATGATTCGATAGCATGCGCGTCTCTAAGAATCTCCTCTCTAATAGCAGCTAATGGTATCCCCAATCAAGATGAAATAAAATGAGAAAATGTAGCAGGTCCTCAGATAGATACTATGACATATGTACATGTCTACCACCTCTTGCTATAGCCGCTACCTCATCTATCGAGGGGATGCTAGCAGTAATATACTGATCTAAATCTAAAGCCACCCTGTGACTAGAAGATGCATCTATGGATGATCTGGAATGTGGTCGGCTCATCATATATCTACCTAGCTTGTCAGATGATATGGTGGTTGTTGTTGATGCAATCTCTCCAATCTTATCAATTTCTTCTCTCTGAGAAGCAATCACAACGTGATCTTTTGTGGGGGAGAGGATTGGAACTATCGCCAAAAATATCTCTCCAACAAGGTCCTTGTGTCTAGATGGAGCTCTATCACGCCTATGGTATGCATATTTGTCAGGAAACCTTCCCCTCTCCTATCTATAATATGCTAGAATATCAAGATAGTTGGGTTTCAACCCATAATGAACCTCAACATAGACCTATTGTGCAAAGTATAATAGAATCTAATCATTATTAGGATAATGACCATGGGTAGCTAAGAAGCATGGATAAATCAACGATGCAACCTGTGGATCAATACATCTCATAACTTGATATCCTCTCACCTCACTCTTCTCCTGATACTGTGGAAAACATCTCTCCTTGATGATCTCCTTCGAGACCACCCTCACCACATCAACAAAAGAATGATGAACCCTCACCTCACTCCTCAACTGTCTATAGATATCATCTATAACCTCTGGTGAAAATAAGGTGTGACTAACTAGACGGTCTCTCAATGTCTGTAAACTACAAAAAACTAGATTGGCATGTACTCTTGTACACGCTATCTGTCTATTGGTCATCTAATATAAATCTCAATCTCTATAACTCACGGTCACTATAATGAAAGTGTACCGATATCAAGCAAATGAGGATCCTTCTGTGGAGGATCTACATGATGTGGCTCCTAATTAAGAGCTCGTGGAGGTGGATCCTGATCACGTACATCATGGGGAATCTCCTAGGATGCCATCTATCTAGGTAGATCATAAAGTTACAATTTACGTAAGCACACACACATGAAGTGCATTCAATTTAAAACATTAAATTAAAATCAGTTAAATTCTAGAGAGAGAGAGAGAAAGATCATTAATCTTAATCTCATTAAATTAAAATATACACATGTGAAGTTCTAGCATAATTCATCTATATACATGAAGTTCTCGCATAATTTAAATTTAAATAAATTATTTTGAAGAGAGCAAGAGGGAGATCATTGAACATATATAAATTTATCTATATATCACATACATACATTTAAAATTATTAAAACATTAATGTGAGAGAGAGGGAGACCATTTTCATGATAGAGAGAGATATCATTAATTTCAAAGAGAGAGAGAGATCATTAAAGATATATACATGAACTAAATTAAAACATAATTTTAAAAAATTAAAACACATGCTGAGCAAATTAAGGGAAGAGATCTCGAAAGACTAAATCATGTACATGTATATACTAATTCAAACACATGTTGAGCAAATTAAGATACTTGAGAGAAAAAAACTAAATCATAATGTGATAATTATGTGGTCAAATTGGGTCCTAAGGGGTGTATTATAAACATTAGGATGTTATAAGGGGTCATAAGTGGTTGTAAGGGGTCACACATGTGTTAGAACACACGCATGGCCCCTTAGGAGCACATATGACCCCTTAGGACACTTTGTGATGGACTAAGGGGTATGTTGTACACACTAGGATGTTATAAGGGGTCGACTTAATATGTGGCCCTAAGGGGTCATGCATGTGTTAAAAAACATGCATGACCCCTTATGACCACATATGACCCCTTAGGACACTATGTGATCTTAAGGGGTGTTAGGGTTTCAAGCAGATCTGAAGCAAATATGAACTAATAATTATATGCAGATTTAAATACAAAAGATAAAGAAATAAAATAGGACACAGATAACACAGAGATTTAACGTGGTTCACCCAGAATGGGTTACGTCCACCATACACAGCCATCCAATCTTTCTTATTATCCAGCAAAAATATTACATCAACCTTACAATGCCTTAAGCATCCCAGCCGCTTATAACATGCGTTTTTAGGGCAACAAACAAAGTCGGCCTTTTTAGGGTTTTATTACAATGTCGGTTTTCATCAACGAAAAAATGGCAAAAAAAAATTTCTCAAGGGCTGTCGCCCCCGAACCCCGGCAAGGATACGTGCTGAGTGTATAGTACTTTGCTGATCAGTCACCACATTTCAACAAGGGGTATGTCGTACACACTAGGATGTTATAAGGGGTCATATATGGTCGTAAGGGGTCACCCATGTGTTAGAACACATGCATGACTCTTAGGACCATATATGACCACTAAGGACACTATATGATATTAAGGGGTATTGTTGTACACACTATAATGTTATAAGGGGTCATATGTGGTCCTAAGGGGCCACGCATGTGTTCTAACACATGCATGATCCCTTAGGACACTATGTGATGGACTAAGGGGTATGTCTTACACACAAGGATTTTATAAGGGGTCATATGCGGATTTAAGGGATCACGCATGTGTTAGAACACATGTGTGATCCCTTAGGACCACATATGACCCCTTAGGACACTATGAACAATATTAAGGGATATGTCATACACACTAGGATGTTATAAGGGGTCATATGTGGTCATGAGGGGTCACGTCTAACACATGTGTGACCCCTTATGACCACATATGACCCCTTAGGACACTATATGATCCTAAGGGGTATGTTTTACACACTAGGATGTTATAAGGGGTCATATGTGGTCATAAGGGGTCACACATTTTTTAGAACACATGCGTGACCCCTTACGACCACATATGATCCCTTAGGACACTATGTGATCCTAAGGGGTATGTTGTATACAATAGGATGTTATCAGGGGTCATAGGTGGTCCTAAGGGGTCACGCATGTGTAACCCTTAAGACCACATACGACCCCTTAGGACACTATGTGATCCTATATGGTCCTAGGGGTCTTATAGTGTCGTCGGGAGAATATTTTGTTGGAAACCAATAACACTGAGAGGGGGGGTGATTCAGTGTTATACCGGAAGAGAAGAATTTAATCTTAACAAAACATTCATACACCAACCAGTATACGAGTATAAATAGAATTGAAATAAGTAATGCAACCAATAAGCCAAAAACATAAATGAGAAACATAAAATAGATTTATACGTGGAAAACCTCAAAGAGGAAAAACCATGGTGGGATTTATGACCCACAATATCAATCACTGGCCATATGAAGAGATATTACAATATATGATGGGCCTGCACTTGCAGGAAGGCTTATAGCATAGAGCACATTACTCATCACAATAGGAGTCTCATTGACTACATAACAATCTAGACAACAATCCAGAGAAGTGTTGAACTACAAGAAATAGCATCTCCTATGCCAGAATACAATTCCGGTTTAAGCTCTGTCTGTTCCTGTTGAGACCCTAAACCTTAGTATCGGAATATCCCTTACAATGAATTCCTCACATACATAGTCTCTCTAATATATTCCGCATTACATTACATCCATATATCCAACCTCTCATATATTCCTTATTAGAAAATTATCTAATCAATCTGCCCTATATACCCTATACAATTTTCATGCCTTATGTCAGCTTACAAAGATATATACAATAACATATTACATGTCGACTAGATAAAAAAAATGAATAAGCATTAAAACTATTTGTTAATGTTGGATCTAAGATGTGTCGGCCTCTAATACCGATGACCTTTTCTATACCATGTCGGCATGCATTGTCGGTTACTAAAGAAATCTTCTACCCTATCTGTGTCGGTAAAGAGTCTGTGAAGTACCTGTCAGTACACCATATGAAGTTGGAACCCAAAACATGTTGCCATCAATGACAACATAATGAAACCAACTAGTAGAGTGTCAATTGCTAACATATGTGGCCTTAAGGTGTCCTAAGGGGTCATGTTGTGTGTGTAATAGGATGTGAAAAGGGGTCATAGAGGTTTTATTTTGTCTAATTTGTTTAAATTTATTATCTAAGTTTTATAATGTTTTTCTAGATTTTAATTTATTATTTAATTTTTGTAACGTTTTTCTAAGTTTTAATTTACTACCTTAGTTTTCTAGATTTTTCATAACATTTTTTTAAAATATTGAAAAAAATAATACATATTCAGTTATTTAATTAAAAAACAAATTGACGTTAAATTAAAACATTAAATTAAGTTTTCTAACATTTTCCTAAGTTTAAATTTTGCTAATGTTTTTCTAAAAAATTTCAAACATTTTTCTAAGTTTTGAAATTTTACTATAGATATGTTTTCTAAGTTTTTGTTAACGTTTTTCTAAAATGCTGAAAAAAATAATATATATACAATTATTTAATTAAAAAACAAATTAACAAACAAATTATTTACTAATTTTTAAATAAATTTAATAAAAAATAAATAAAATAAAATAAAAAACATTATTAAACAAAAAAAAGGTTATTTTGTGCACCTGAAATAATGTAGGTCGAAAGCTGAAAGATGAGAAGCATTGGTTGCTGCTGAGAGGGCACAATGACGTAATGCTGATGTTGGGTTCTCTCTAACCCCCTCCATTAATACAATGAGGATCCAGTTAATACTAAGAGGGGGGGTTGAACCTGTATTAACAAAAACTAAAACTTTCAACACCAAAATAGACTTATCTCAGATCTGAAAACATTCAACACTTAAACCAATTCTTCATAACAGATTTCCTTATCAGATCTAGACAATCATTTTCACTTATGAAAACTTAATAATCAGATTAGCTATCAACTCAATATCAGATCAACTAACACTATTATCAACTTTTTAACGGATCAAAATGCTTCATCAATCAATTAACCATTAATACCAGTAACCATTTTAAGATCTTAGATAAGCAAACATAAACTGTCTTAACCAGTAATCAGAAATAAAACATGAACATCACAAGAAAATCATTCCACACATGAACACCATAATTTTGACATGGAAACCCAAATAGGGAAAACCCATGGTGGAGTTGATACCCACTAAAATTTGTATTCTTTTGAAGTATGCCCTGTTAGGAGCTTACAATACGCCTAGTTAGGAGTCACCTAGTTAAGGGATTTACCTATCAGTCTAGCTACGAGATTAATGATCTATTAGGATCAACCTCATGAGAGGATTTACCACCCTTTTTGAGAGTTTCTTTGTTAGGAGACTTAAATGATAAAGGCCTATTAGGACCTACCCGATTAAGGGATTTAAGTTGTTGTAACTGTTAGGGAACAACAATGAAAAGTGATATGTTGCTTTGTACTTTTAGCTTGCTAAATCAGATCCAGTTATGCTTCATAGTTTGCAACACTCAAACATATCTCTATCTTCTCTGGGATGGCTTAACCTATTCTCCTAATACCACCGACACATAAAACATCAATTGTCATCCTAAATAGACATCTCAATTAGGTCAGCCAATAAACCCTAATTACATCTTGAAATTACAATACAGATCATCTTAGATCTTTATCTAGATCATTACAACAATTTACAATGCAATATCAACTGTTGGTTGATCATAACTCATCACAAAAAAAATCTGATCTATACCGAATTCAAAACCTCAAAACACTCTACTAAGTGTTTTGTTGTTTCCTAATAAATTCTTCCTTGAATCATGCTAAAGAAACATTTAAATCATCTTTGTAGGTTGTGCCATTTTATCTCCTCCATGTATACTCATCGTTCATCACCATCATATCAAAAATCATTACCGGTTGAGTGATTTCATCACCGGTCCTTAAACCCTACTAAAACCCTATCAAGACTTCATAAAAAATTCAAAACATGCCTTCTGGTAATCATCACAAGATGCGGTTCCGGTTATATACTCAAATCCATCATAAAAGCTTATGATTCAAACCCTAAGTCACCAAACATCACCAATCACACAATTTCATCAAAACTTATCTACTTTACCGGTTAAGGTCCTAATTCCCAGTCTTGTCGGTAAACCCTGTCAGACTGTCAAACTCTAACTCTGGTACACCAAATCACTTGGCCAACAAGTCAATCATCAAAAACCATCTGTAAACATCATCAAACATTAGTTGACCCTGGTTGTCATCAATAACAATACAAATAACTGATTATGTCATCTTTCCTCTATCGTTGCAATTGTCCATTATCATCTCATCTTCATCAGTTATTCCAATCGTGCCAACATTCTCCCCCTTTGGCATTGATGGAAACACCAATCAGGTATATAATCAAACTGATCATCATCTACAACTGGCTTATTGGTAACACATTATCTTCTAGCTCTCATCCTTTTATCTTTTCCATATCTGATATGTTCTTCTCCCCCTTACCGATAAATTCATTTTCTTCTTCCTTATTTTTCTTCTCCTCCTTTGACAACAATGCCAAAGATTGAAATGAATCATCTTCAATTATGTTGCACTTCTTCCATTATCTCTTCTAATAAAATCAGAATACCAAATTATTGCATCAGAGTATTAAATCGGGACTGTATCAGCTTATTAGATCAGAGTTGTACAGAACATCTTATCAAACTTGAATCAGAGCTACTCCCCCTACGGAGTAGCCCGCATCTTCATCAATCCTTAGTGAAAGATAAAAATGAAATCCACAAAATTTATGGATCTTTAGCATCTCAGTTCTTTCAGTGTAAGGGTCTAACCCCTAATTTACCTCTAAGAAACTCAAAGGTTGTCTTCGGTAAGGGTTTAGTAAAGATATCAGCTAACTGATATTTACTCTTCACATATTCCATCTTCACTTTATTTTCTTGAACTCTTTCTCTTTAGAAATGGTACTTTAACTCCATGTGCTTTGCTCTAGCATGAAGTACAGGATTCTTAGAAATGTTTATTGCACTTGTGTTATTAGAATAGATAGTCAATGGATTAAACATATCTATCTTGAATCCTTCTATCACACGTCTCATCCATATGACCTGCATGCAATTCATGGATGCAACACTATACTCAGCTTCAACTGTAGATTGAGAAACATATGATTGTTTCTTGCTTGTCCATGCAACTAGTCTTCCTCCAAGTAGAAAATCTCCACTGGTTGTACTTTTCCTATCATCCACATTACCTTCCCAATCTGCATCAGTAAAGACATCCAAAGTTAATTTTCCTTTGTAGGGATACCATAATCCATAGTCTAATGCGCCTTTGAGATACCGAAAAATCCTTTTCGCGGCCATCATGTGACTTTCCTTTGGTTCCTTTTGAAATCTAGCTACTAGGACAACAACATGAGCAATATGCGATCTGCTATGAACAACATAATGTAGCTTGCCAATCATGGATTTGTACTCCTTTTCACTAACAGTAGGGGAATCATCTTGCTTTGACAACTTGCAACTATCATCATCGCTGTTCCTACCGGTTTGCAATCTTTCATGTTAAAATCCTTCAATACTTCTTTGATATACTTTCTTTGACAAATAAAGATACCATCATCTAGTTGTAGGACATGTAAACCAATAAAGAACTTTATTTCATCGATTAGAGACATTTCAAATTCCTTTTTCATAATATCAAAAAATTCCATACACATATCATCATTTCCTCCAAAAATGATGTCATCAACAAATACTTCAGTTATCAGCATCTTGTCTCCATCAGTCTTCAAATAAATATTATTGTCCTCACTGGTACGCTGAAATCCAATCTTGATCAAATTTTCATGTAATCTCTCATGGCATTCTCTCGGTGCCTGCTTAAGACCATATAGTGCTTTATGCAATTTACACACCATTTCCTTATCATCAGTCAAGGAAAATCCACTAGGTTGTTCAATGTATAATTCCTCTTCTAGGATTCCATTCAAAAAGGCTAACTTGACATCGATTTGGTAGACTTTGAAACCTTTATATGTAGCGAATGTTAGCAGCATCCTTACACTTTTTAATCTTGCAATTGCTGCAAATTTTTTACCATACTCCTCAGCTAACTTGACATCCATTTGGTAGACTTTGAAACCTTTATATGTAGCAAATGCCATCAACATCCTTACACCTTCTAATATTGCAACTGCTGCAAATTTTTCACCATAGTCCTCACCTTCTTCCTATGCATACCCTTTGCAGACTAACCTCACCTTGTTTCTTGCAATCCTTCCTTCTGCATCCAATTTATTCCTAGAGACCCATTTTGTTCCAATTACATTCTTATCCTTTAGTCTAGGAACAAGTGACCAAGTCTGATTTTTCTCATTTCGATCTAATTCTTCATTCATTGCATTCACCCAATCATCATCGTTTAGTGCTTCCTTTACTATCTTGGGTTCTATTGTAGAGATCACACGAGAATTTTCTCTAATATTTCTCCTGGTTTGCACACCTGCATTCTTATCACCAATTATCTGATCTTGTGAGTGATTTAATTTGACATTTCTAGGTATGGCCTGTATCAGTTCTGCATCTTCCTCTTTTGATTCTACAATCTCTTCCTCACTGTCATCACTTACTGATTGAGTACCTAATTCTGTATTTGTCGGTTCTTCACTGTTTAGTGCTTCCAGTTCAATGATCACAAATATTTCCTCATTATCATCTTTTTTAGGTTCTGATATGCTTGTACCTTCAAACTTTCTAGATAGATCATCTACCTTCACATTAACACTTTCAATAAATTTCTTAGTTCTCTTATTGTAACATTTATATGCCTTACTCTTAGAAGACTAACCAAGAAAAATTCCTTCATCGGATTTTGCATCAAATTTCTCAGTGTAGTTATCCTTCTTAATGAAGCATGGACTTCCAAAAATTTTGAAATAAATAAACACAAGATGTTTTACCATATCATAGCTCATAGGGTATCTTATTGTTACCTTTCTTCATAAGTACCTGGTTTAATGTATATACTATAGTACTCACGGTTTCTGTCAAAAATATCTTAGGTAAATTACCTTATAACAACATGGTTCCTGCAGCTTCAACTATTATTCTATTCATCCTTTCTGCTATGCCATTTTGTTGTGGTGTCCTTGGAGAAGACATATGTCTCTTAATACCCTGTTCATCACAATACTTAACAAATTCATCAGATGTGAATTCTCCTCCTCGATCTAACCTTAAACAGTTCAATTTCTTACCAGTTTCATTCTCAACAAGAGCTTTAAATGATTTGAACTTACTAAAAGCTTTAGATTTCTCCTTTAAGAATGTAGCCCACATCATCTTAGAATAATCATCAGTAAAGATCTCATAGGACCATAGAGATTAGTATGTACCAAATCCAAAATATTCTCAGATGTACACTTTCTACTCTTAAAATAAATAGAGGTCATCTTACCAATTTGACAATCTTTACGAATCACATTATCCGATTTAACAATTTGTGGTAATCCTCTTACAACACTTGACTTGCTTACCTTCACCAAGTTATTAAAATTCATATTAAAACATCTCTTGTGCCACAACCTGCTATCTTCTATTCTTGCAACCAGACTATTATTAACATTAGCATCAAATGAAATAAGTTACCTCTAGTTTGCTTCCTGGTAGCAATCGACTCACCATTACCTCCAAGAATTCTGCAGACTTCACTTTAAAACTCAAGAAAATATCCTTTATCATTGAGCTGACTTTTGACTCTAAATTTTACTTTGAAAGAAGACAGCCTTATTGAAAAATTTAGTGACAAGGGACCTATTACACGAGATTCATTGAATAACCTTCGTATTTAAGAAGTCGACTCTTCCTTATAGTTTTGAGAAAAGGGGAAGAAGAAAACTTAAAACAACATGATCTAAACTACTAAGGCGATACGCCAAAGCATTTTGTAAAAGCATTAACAACATATAAAACCCAAAGACATGTGGTTTTAAAGCCCATTCAACAATCTACATATCCGAACAGAGCCACAATTAAGACACAATTAAGATTCCTTTGCAATATAAAGAAATATCAATCACGCATCTACCAGATAACAAGTGCAAAACATAGTTTAATCGACAGAGTATTAGATATATATTTCCAAAGTCATCAAAATTATAGGGAAAAGGCATAGAAAACAATCAAAGCATACTGAAAAAGAGTCATTCAAAGGCTGCAGGAACAATTTGATTAACCTTTTTCAGGAAACAGTAACAGCTAAAAGGCTAAAGTTCTATCTAAGAAAACTTAAATTGTTTTTTTTGAAAGTTCTGAACCTCTAAATAGGAAAAAAAATAAAGCATAAATAGAGCCCACAACTTTGCTAACAACTCAAGCATCTGCCATCCATGCGCAACCACATTTGAAATAGAAAAACACTACCGTAGCACCCCACAAGAACGCACCCAACAAAACAGCCTCCGAGGTCATTACTCCCATTTAGCTGTGATGATCTCCACACTTGCCTGAATAGAAAAACAGATCTAATCACAGCCTGATAGATAGCTCACCCTCAATAATGTGTGGCATCTCAAGGGAACCCCACAAAAGGGCATCCAAACAAAAATAATATCGGTAGCACGGAGATGCCATGTGTCTCCTTCTTTCTCAAGATATAGGGTGGGGTCCAATAGAAAACTGAGTCATCAAAAACCGATGCACTCGGCAACTACGTGTTCCTCCAAACTTGGAACATAAAACGCGAGCGGTCAGGGGCAATCCCGAGATGACATTTGGCCTGTACGTTGAGCGCAGCTGGAAATTTAAAGAGAAAAAGGCACCCCGATCAAAATTCCGCCCGTGGACTTTAACTGAAAATAATGTGAACATTTCTTGGTGACTAAAAGGGGGAATTCAGCATGCAAAATGCAAGAACCCAAAATTGTTGATTTGGAGACCAGACTTCATGCCAAGGTGGGGCGGAGTAGGTCAAATACTTGCTACAATGAGGACCAATCTTCTTCAGAGGGAAACACTTGTGATTCCAAATTATGATAATGCTGATCCAAGTAGATAATTTCATCAAAGGGTAAGCCTATTGGTTCATCATGGACCAACTTTAAGAGCACATAGAGCTAAGATAGGGGCTGCAAGAGATGCTCAACCTCCTCTGCAGTGATGGGATCACTTAGGCACTGGGTGAAAGTTTTATCCTGTTGCAAATGCTTGCCCTGACTCAATACTTGTTCAACCCCCAATACATAACCATCTGTAGGGAACAGAGAAGGTAGGCCTAATGATACAAACCTCCTATACAATGTTTGATATCTGGGATGGAGATTTGTAAAGGCTTAAGCGTCGTTGATACATGCATAATCACTCTATGATGATTGATGAAAACATTCATCTTCTTGATTAGTTATCGACTGTCTACTATCCCTTTCTCTCTCAATTCTTCATCTTGGGTTGCATATAGCATTTGGAGTAGGTCCTAAGCCATGGGGATCTTAGGACCAAGGATGAGCATAGAGTTTTTGACAAGGGCTCCCACCTCGGTGCAAAGGGATTGCACTTCCTGAATGAATCTCGTCATGGGATGCAGTGAGGGGCTATATTGCTTAATTCTCTCCCAATGGGAAACATACAATTCTATTAGAATTGATGAAATGTCCTGATAAACTTGCATGGGAGGGGAATACTTAGAAATCGTGAGACCTCCTCTCTCTTGGAAGCTACTTCATACTGCATCTCCTTGCACCTATTTTTCTCAATGATCATATGGCTTTCTAGAGAGAGGATCCTGGCACTTCCGTCTAGCACCACTTGTTGGAGTTGCACTGTACGGTCTCGTTCTTGCTGCAACGAAACCTCCATGTCTAGAAATTTCCTTTCAGACAATTCTAGACTATCCTCCCTGTTCTACAGCTCTACTTCAAATCTCACTTTCTCCTCTGAAAGAATAATCTGTGTGTCACTCAGCTACCGGGTGTACTCTTCCTTTTGACGAACTTCTTTGTGCAGCTGAACTTGCACTTGGGTGGCATCTCTTAGCTGCTAGATCTCCAGGTCTTTCTCTTGCAATTCTTTCAAGGCCATGTTCCTTGTCACCTCCTAGCCCTTCAACTGGGTTCCCACATTATTAAGGGTTGACTGCACCTTTCCCTTCTCTGAATTGTCCCACATCAGGAAACTTTGGAGGCGATTAATTTTCGCACTTTGGGCCTTGTCTTCTTTCCTCTGTTGGGTTAGGGATTCTTGGAGATGTGCATTTTTTGCTTGTATCTTCTCTAGGCAATGGCTAGTTTTGATGAAATCTAAAGAC
This sequence comes from Cryptomeria japonica, assembly GCF_030272615.1. NCBI lineage: Eukaryota > Viridiplantae > Streptophyta > Pinopsida > Cupressales > Cupressaceae > Cryptomeria > Cryptomeria japonica. The sequence continues at coordinate 200,157,827 of NC_081406.1, forward strand.
ACGACCTTTGAAGTCTCTTCCATCATTTCAACATTGTCAGATGTTGTAGCATTCAGAAGGTTGACACTGATAGCATGCAAGGTATAATCATTGTGCCTCATTTGGGATTCTGGCTTATCAACTTTGGGGAAAAGGTTTGCAAAGAAAAGACAATCTTTCTCTTCACTGAAATGTGTTTGAAGGTGTGGATGAGCTGGATAGGCACCCTCCTTTTCTTTTCATTTTCCCATTCTACCAATGCGAGTAGTCTTGGAGTAGGTGACTTGTTGTTGGAAATCATCTGGGTTATCAATAGCCTGGCCTGTAAATGCAGCGCTAGGGGGAACCACAAAGGGAAATTGGGAAATAGGCTTGCTGAAAGTGGTCTAAATAGGATGGGCAAGGGTTGATGGAGAAAAAAATGGGATGAAAGGAGGGGCTTCAGATGGAAAAGGACTCGTGGACGCTAACCCCATAATTGAGGGAGGAGTGGACTCTCCAAAACTAAGCCTATGCAAAATTGAGGTTGCTTCATACATCTACGTGGAAAATACTACGGGGATAAAAGTGGGGGTTGGGAAAGGAATGGAAACCTATGGGAATGCATCTTGGGGCTCAAATGACATTATGGCAAGTGCCAAAGTAAGGGCAGTGGGAACCTGGGTTTGTATTGTGACAGGAGGGACAATAGAGGAAACAACTTGAGTAGAAGAGAAAGGTAAAGAAGGGCGTACTTGAACCATAGAAGTCACCAACCATTATGGATCTGGGAGGACCCTGGGGTCTAGGAAGGCGAACTCTTCTTTGTTGAACTTGAATGCTGCCTTTTTCTTGGAGGAGTGTCATGCACCTGCTTCTCAGCTTGTCTCTTACCAACCTAGGAATGGGGTTTGCAAGTGGAACCAACTAGAGGAAGGAGGATATGGGGTTCTAGATCTTTCCCTTCGACATTTATAACCTCTACATCCTATCACAGGGCCACCTCAGGGGACGAGTCCACACATGGGGAACTGTCACCTGTCTCTTCATTTGATTTATTGAGATGATGTCATTCTAGCTCGAAACACTTGTCCAAAGGGGAATTTTTGATATTAGTCTTGGGCTGACTTACCTCCTGTCGATAGATCCAAAAATCTTCCCTCTTTTTCCTAGTCCAGGCATCTGAAGTCATGGTTTCTAACATCGCCCAAGGAATAGGCTTTGTGGGGTTGTACCTTTGCAAGATTGTATAAAATCTTAACCATGGGGGTGCTTGAGGATAGGAAAGTCATCAAGACCCACATATAAACTTGGTCATTAGTCTGAGGGTCTGTATGTCCCTCCCATGATCTTTGCAGCTCATGCTTCATTACATTTTTCCTCTTACTGAGGCAACTGTTGGGGTCATATCTCTAGGAATCATCAATTACTACCAGCATGAGCTGCACTAGCTTGGATGTCAGGACCTCTTCTATGATGTTTCTCTGTGCTAGAGTGATTAGACCAATGGCCTTGTGGTCTTCAATAATAGAGATATCACGTTTTCCTCCTCTAATGGCCTTCTCAATCCTCACCAACCGCTGCACAATCTCTAGAGAAAGGGTCCTCTCAGTCACATAGATGGGCAAGCAAAAAGGTTCCTCGAAGAAACCATGAACTCAGATGAAAGAAAAATCATGGCCTATGAACCATTCACAGGGAGGGCATTCATTTTGCATCCAGTTCATCTGGACCTAAGAGAAATGAGCCAATGGTTCATTAGGGATTAAACCAAAATCTCTAAGCATGGGAGTCAAGAAAAAAATCAGAAAATTGGTATGCATCAAAGGAAGCTAGCAACAAGGGTGTCCAGGCCAACACCGACATCTTGTTTCCCAACTCATCATAGGTTTCCAACTGAATTTATTGGCGGAAGAAGGCCTCGTTTTGATGCAAGGGCAGATGGACTAAGACTGAGGAAAACTTGAACTACTAAACTACTAAAATTTTGATAATTGCTTCACCATTTCTCTAGCTATACAAGATGAGAATTAGAAATGGAAGGACTCCCTCTATTTTCTGCATTTAAAAAGAAAACCCATCATAGCAGTCATGATGTCTCGGTCATTATCATAACCACATAACCAAGCAAGGGTGGAGGAAATATCTTTGAGATCCTCATGCTTCAAGTTGTTGTGGGATAGAGGGAACCTCGGGAGCCTGGTGGATAGACTCCAATTGAGTGTACTCTGGCAAAAAGACAATGCATCCCTTCTGGTACCCCAGAATTCTTCCATTGTAGTCTTAGAGAAAACCTTTGTCCCCTCAGAAATGGGATAGCACATCATATTCCTAATAGCTTCTGGGAAGATCACCACCCTCAAAGATGAGTCGCTGATTAAATAGGAGGTGGGATCAAAACTGTCAATGCAGACCGCTACAAGCTCTGGACAGTATGGAACCATGGGGACCACAAATTGAGGCGCACCACTACCCCAGAACCAAGTTTCCATTGATTCTAGCTCTGCTCTGTGGTGGAGCATTCTGTTGCATATGGCCTCTCTGAGGTTCTTTGGCTTCTTGCAAACTTCAGGTTCAAAGATGTTTTCAAAATAAGCTAACACAACAGACGTGTTGTGGGTGATTATCTTCATCTTGATTTTGGTTCTCGGGTATTCCACCTTGGGAGGAATGAAATGTGATGAGTACAAGATCTCTCCAAAAGTATCCACCCATAGTCTTCCTGGAGTAGAGCCTGAAGATGTGGCTTCAGCTTCCATTTTCAACTTGAGGCTCTTCCTTTGCCAACCTTTCAAACTCGAGAGAAAACTGAACACTTAGGCTACAAAAGAGTAATAAGATGAAACAAGGGCAACCACATTCCTTAAATGTACTAAGTGCCTATATTTTTGCAAAAGTATACGCTTAATGGCCAGCATCCATTTACACGTATGCTAGCTCATTTTGCAGTTGAAATTAACTTTTGACAAGGACGAGCGCTGCCATTCTCGCTTTCCAAGTGAGCACTTATTTAACCTATCATTGCTTGAAGCCACTTGAGATGAAAAGCTTTCTCGAATGGATCTCCTCTTTAACTGAGAAGATCAGCAAACAACAAGGCTCGCACAAGTGGAGACATTTTTGCGGAGGCTAAATGCAATGTACCTACACATACACGTGGCATTTGCTTGCATAATCTCCTATTTCGAGGTACCGGATAGGACATCGCCAACTCTGAATCAAAGTTCATTCCCTTGTGCAAATTAATGGATAATTATAGGAGCATTGGCGTCTTAGCGACTCATCACCTTGAACTAGAATTTCATTATAAATATGTCTTTTCAAATATTCCTTAGCACAGTGCTAGCCTCAACATCAGAGTTTTTCTTCAGAAGATGGATACTCCTATTAGGCTCGTCGGCAGCAAAGCGTAGGTCGCTTTCCTTGGGAATATCTCTGACTGGAGGTTGCAGATGATGACACAGTAGAAGAATCCCTTGATAATCATTGTCGTCAAATGGGTGCTCGATGAGGATTTCATTAACAATGTGAATCGATATCGTGTAAACACAGATATTTGCTTACGCTTCATGGCCTCATCACTGGATTTCGAGTTGGCTAGGCTATTGGCTTCGTAGCTCACCAAGGCGCTCTTTTCTCAAGATTATCTGGGTGGGTTGGAAGATTTAGTGGCATACCATGTCCCCTTCAGGGGCCTCCCCCTAGCGTCTGATCTGAGATGCTTTATTACTTTTGGCGACAAAGTAACTTGGCACCCATTCATTAGTGGTCTGAGGATGATGACGCTATCCTCCCATCAGTTTTGCATCGAGCTCAGTGCAGAATTCCTCTTACGGGTTCACATGATAGTCACTATTCTGGATGGTATTCTAATTTCAGGGACTACATCTTCCCTTGGGTTTTGACGCTGCATATACAACCAAACCTGGTTGTTATCTATATGGTTGGGGTGCCTAATGACAATCACGGCCACGAGTGGTTAGAGGGATATGACACTCTAGATGATAGCGGGGACCAAGACTTCTAGATGGAGGATGAAGAAGATGAGGAGGATCGATGAGAAAGTGGTAGCCCGTCTTGTAGCGCTTTGACTTATTACTTTTTGTAAAACATGGCCAAAGGTTCGCCCTTGAAATGTAAAAGAAAAACAAAATGTCCATAATATGATAGTTTTTCTTTTTGCTTAATCATGGCATATCTTATGATTTCAATTACCTCGCTTGGATTATGACTGAGAATAATTAAAATAAATAAGGCACACAAAATAACTATTTACAATATATACATTTAGAGAGGGAAGACCTTAATGGAATGGTTTGAGGGGGAACCCATTGACTGGGATCTAGAGAGAGACTTCATTCGTATCCTCGAGGTCGAAAGAATTAAAACCGTTACAATTCACAATATGGAAAGGCCCCTCCCACAAACCATCAAACTTAGTGTGTTGTCCAAGCTTGGCCACTCTTTCATTATATTTTAGCACGAGGTCCCCTGGTCTGAATATCGGATTGGAACTCTTTTTGTTGTCAAACCACCTCTTGATAGTTTGCTGTCGTTTTTGGAGAGATGCGAAAGCTGTCTCTCTAGCTTCTTTGAGCTCCATAATTTGCACCAATCTCACAACCATGGGGCCATTTTCTACCAATTCAATGGACTTGAGTAGCTATAGGGTCAGAACCTCCAAAGAGATAGGAAACTGTTCCTCCTTCCCATAGACAATCTTGTATGGGGAGTTTTTCAAGACCTACTTGGGCGTTATTCGGTCCGCCCACAACGTGCTCCTCAAGTGGTGGTGCCATTCCCTCTTGTATTATGAGCCTATCTTGTTGATGAGCTTGATAAGGTTCTTATTGGTAGACTTGGCGAGCCCATTCCCCTGAGGGTAATAGTTAAAAGAGATTTTGAGATAGATACCTTTGCTGAGGGAAAATTGGGTGATTCACGAAATCATGAATGCATGTGCATTGTCTGATATAATGGTCTTCAGCAGACCATACCGGCACACCAGATCTTCCAAGAATGTCAAAACTTTTCTCTCTGATGAATTTTTTTAGGGGATGACTTCAGACCATCTAGTGAAGTAATTCGCAACGGTTAGGATCCACTTATGTTTGGCTAAGCTAGGGGGGTTAATCATTCCTATGAAGTCGAGTCCCCATTGAGCAAAAGGCTCTTCCACCATCATGGGTCTGAGTGGCATTGCTGCTTTTTGGCCCATACCAGTGTAATACTGGCACTTATTGCATTGTCTCACCAAAGTATGCACATCTTTGAACATGGAAGGCAAAAAATATCTGACACCGGTGATTTTGATGATAATTGTTTGTACTGAGAAATGACCTCCTAATGAGCCATAGTGAAATTCATGTAGGATTTTATCAGCTTGGCATTGATCTACGCAGTGGAGTAGAACCCCATCAAAATTCCTTTTAAAAAGTATGTCATCTACCAAACAGACACCATTGTTTTAAAGTCTATAGAACCTTTTTCTTTTTTGGAGGGAGACCCTCAGGGAAAATGCCCGTCTCCATGAAATACTTTCAGGCCTCCATCCAACATGTGTTTGGAGACTCAGGGGAAATGATCACGACTTCCTCTGTGGCCATCTCATCTTCATAGGGTTCGCACTCATGAACTATATATTTACATAAGCCTTTGCTATGAACTATTTTGGTTGGTCTAACATCAATCTCATACTCTAGGATCTTCGTGATCCAATAAGACCTCTTTTCGGTGATGTCACCTTCCATGATGTATTCCTAGACTGTAGGGTGAGCTACATACATGGTGGTCTTGTTGCAGGCAATGAAGTGCCTAAATTTATTCAGTCCCTTCACCACAACCAAGGCTTGGTTTTTGACGAAGTTATATTTAGCCTCATATTCTTTGAGAGTCTTTGAATGGAAGGCTATATGATGCTCACTCCCCTTTTCATCATCCTTCTGGGTCAGGACCATGACAATGCTATACTGACCTGAAAAAAATGTACATTATGAAGTCCTTTGACATATCTGGGTTGGATAACACAGGGGCTGAACAAATGTCACCTTTGATTTTGTCAAAAGCTCCTTTAGCTTTGGGAGTCCATTTGAAATGTGTCTCCTTCTTGAGCATCAGAGTGATGGGCCTTATTATTCTAGCAAAATCAGAAATGAAACGACTGACAAATTTGACCTTTCCTAGACTAGAATCCTTTTTTATTGACTGAAAGGGGAAGATCTTTTATTTCTTTGACTCGATCAGGGTCAATGGATACACCTTCCTTGGACACTATGTGTCCTAGTAGTTTACCTTGAGGGACACCGAAGATGCAATTATTTGGGTTTAGGAAATACCAAACTCGAGGCACTTTTGGAAAACCAGCTCAAGATGATCGAAATGATATTCTCGGTACTTAGAAAACACTGTCAGGTCATCCAAATATATCAGAATAATTTTATTGATAAGTTCTTTAAAGGACAAATCCATAGCTCTTTGGAAATTTGCCCCATCATTTGACAACCAGAAAGGCATCTTTTGGTATGCGAACGTTCCCCACTTGGTGGTGAAAGTTGTCTTGTGTTGGTCTTTTGGCTTTACCAAGACTTGATTATATCCCAAGAAACCATCGAGCAACGAGAATATTTTTGATCCCACCACCGTGCTCAACAACTGCTCCATTAGCGGCAAGGGGTAGTGATCTTTAAGAGACGCTTGATTTAGATCTCTAAAATCTACATAGAGTCGGATGTCTCCATTCTTTTTCCTTACCGGCACCAAACTGGACACCCATGTGCTGTGTTTAATGGGGTAGATAATCTGGGAATCAATCAACTTTCTGAACTCTTGAGCCATGAGAGACTCAATCTTTGGGTTGACCGGCCTTTGCTTCTATCAGACTGGCCTAGCTCCATCAATGATTTTGATAGTATGTTGAATGACATTAGGGTCATAGCCTTTAAAATATTCATAAGACCATGCCAGGATACCCACGTATTCATCACAATATCATGTCAAGCATCTCTTGTCTTCCAGAGAAACATCTTTTCCTACTTTAAGTATCCTCCCATCTCCTACCAACATTTCGGTATAATCTCCTTTATCATCTGTAATCTTTTGCTTGTCTTTTTTGGCATCATCATGGTCAAACAAGTTCTCCAAGGTGATCAAACCATTAGGAAGTTTATTGGATGTTAGCTGGAGGATTTGGTCTCCGTAAGCCTCCTTCACTTTAGGTTGCAACTAGTCTACAAACTCCCCTGAGTTTTGATTGAATAGTGCAATCTACTCATCACTTTCAAAAACATGTTATTGGGTATCGTTATCAGGGATAGCTGGCCGAAAAACCACACAGACTACTTGGGAATTGGTGAGCAATTCTGTAGCAGGGTCGAATTGTGATCCGATGGTAGCCATCTGATCGACAACAACATTATTTTTTCAGGGAATACTCTAGCTATTGAAAGAATCGAAGCTTTCAATTAAATCCCACATTATGGCATGGTAAGATCTTATGCAGACATGTTTAGCGCTGGAAATTCCTTGAACTTGGTGTACTACCAATTCAGAGTCACCCAAGACTCTTAGTTGCTTAATACCCATCTTGTCTACCAAGCTCAGACCTTGGATCAGTCCCTCGTACTCTGCCTCATTATTTGAGCATGCAAATTGTACATGGAAGGACTTCAAGATTCGTTTGCCCGAAGGTGAAGTGAGGAAAATCCTAGCTTTGGAACCAACTTTGCATCTCGCACCATCAAAGTGCAAGGTCCAGAGAGTAGATGACAATTCTTCTTTAGAAAATGGCTCTTTGGTAAGCATTGGGATGACCCGGTTTTCATTAAAAATGCAGTAGGTGCCTAAGCCAGTAGCATGGTAGTTGGAGAATGGATCAGAGTCTATGAATTCATTTAGGAAAACCTCTTGATTTGGCAGGATCTCCCTGGTCACTTCCTCATCTTCTAGGAGTTCTACAGCTTTCCTTTATTCATTCAAGATGGAAGTATGAGTGGGTTCAAAATTAATCATGGCCTATTCTGCAATGTGCTCAGCATGAAGGGGCTCTAAAAGGATTTTGAGTTTGGTAACATGCTGAGTGCAGAGGATGGGGTGGGACCAATCTAAAGACAAATAACCTCCTATCTTGGCAGTAAAATCCTAGGAAAGGCAGAGCCCGAAAACAAGCGGGATATCAATGACCACTACTTCTTGGGGTATAGTAATACTAGGGCATGCAAAAAATGTCAACGGGAGGATTTTGATAAGACCAATAGTTTGGAATTTATTCCCATCTAATTGCATAACTCCTATATTTAAAGGTTCGTACTTGATATTCAAAACCTTAATGATCTATCTAGGCATGACAGTAGTGCTAGCTCTGGAATCTATCATAGAATTATGCAAGAGTTTCTCCCCGATTATAAGGGTTAGATAGAATGGGTTCAGTTTGGGCTTACCTACCATCTGAGCCTTGGGAGATGTGGTCTCGTTGGTTAACACAATCAGAGAACACGATTTGTCTTTAGAGGGTTGGGGCTCTCTTTCGTTGTACTTTGGATCTTTGGTGAAATTTTTGCTTACTCTTCCAATAGTGTCGGATAGGGCCTGTTTAAGCTGATTATTTTTTTCTAGGATGCTAAGGAGATCCCACAGAGATACATTGGTCAGAGCCTTCTTCAACTGCTCCACCATGCCTAGTATTACAAGCACTGATGCTTTTGGCTCTCTTGGCTTATAGGGGATGAACTCTTTCCTTGGGTATGTGGGGATGACAACAAGTTTCTCAGGAGCTTTATATATGGGTGCTATCCCTGATGTGTTCATATTTTCCCTAGTGAAATTCCTTTTAGAGTGAAGATTATAATATGATTGTATGAAGGGGGCTCTCTCCTTTAAGGTAGTTGCGCCATTGGTTAACACCGCATCTTCGTCTTCCATATAAGATAATAATGCATGATTTGGGGCTATCTTTGTTTCCTATTGCATTGACATACCTTGCATTTCGGTGATGAGAGAAGTGTTATCCATGCCAGGGGATGCATAAACAGACTCATCAGGCATCACACCTAGACTCCGTTGCTCTGTGTTCTTTTCCTGTAGATTTCCTCTCAGACAATTTCTTGGTGTGTGAGTGTTATTGCAGGGAAAACACCAAGAGTTAGTACCATCCGCTAGATTATTTTGACCCACTGCCAACTCCTTGCTGGTGTTGGGGTAAATAGTCTACAAGGGATTGGGGAGTGGGACTATTTGGCCGTTTGCCTAGGTAGACTTATCAGCACGATGGTTTGCATGTTGATTATGCTTGTATGGGGGTCGGTTTCCTTGGAAATTTTGCTGAAAAGGGGATCTAGCGAGTGATATTTGGGCTCTTTTCAGATTAACAATTTCATTCAAGAAGAATCTAAGAAAGTCTTTCATGTCATTGACCTCGGTAACTAGAGATGATTACGGAGGGACATATGTTTGCTGGGGGCCAAGGTACACATACATAGATTGTGGGGTAGATGTGATGAATACTAAGGGGGGGTGAATTAGTATGCCTAAGAACTTGACCAAACTCTTAAATAATTTTCCAGCAGACTGGTGTAGTAATTTAAACAACAAACTGGTTAAAACATAAATAAGCCAAATAGCAAATAGAGCATTCACCCACAGAAGCACAATCACCATAACACAAGATATTTTGACGTGGAAACCCAAATGGGAAAAACCACATTGAGTAAAACTCACAAGTCAACTATATGCAGAATAGTAACTAGAGCGGTTAAGACCTTACAATGTTCTTCACCAGAATAGATCTTGTTAGGAATCTAGATCTCTCTTAAGAGATAAGTCCTGTTAAAGGATTTCAGATCCATGACTATGAACCACCTTGTTAGAGGATTTATAATAGGCTTGGCAGGGCCTACCCAGTTAAGGGTTTCAAACTTGTCGAAGAGATTAGTAATCAACAAGTGAATGATCTACAACATAGCACAAAATGCTTGATTAGATCCTTGACAGTTCTTCATTAATGCATTACAACATTACTTCAATCTTCTATCCTTTGCACTCACAAGCTCTGTAGTGAGATACCTATTTCGCACAAACCTAATATGCTCTACAATACTCGCACACATCAATCCTTCAAAACCCTAGACATGATGTCCTCATATAGGAATATGATTTCATGTCGGTCCAATAAGATTACACTACAATTTCTAGGTACAGTGCATCTAGACATATTTGGTAACACAGCACAGAAACACCACTAAAGTTTCGATGGATGATAACTCATCACACTTTACAATTATACCAGTTTGGCATAGTATACTGATTACTGGTTTAATGAATAAGACTGGAAAACTAGAACATAATGTTCCGATCAAAATATTAACTGCCACTAGGGGTCTTCGTTCCACTTGAGGTCTTCATACTGCTATGATTGGTAAGCTTCTTTTTCAAAACACCGATAGTCTTCAACAAATAAAGACTATACATACAATGGCATATAATATCGGTGTGAACAACACAACACATATTACTGGTGGAGAATAACTCATACATAAAATAAGTGTGTGTCCATCAATGACAATCACAACTTAGACATCATCAAAGTACCAACAATGCCCCCCTTTGGCATTGATGGAAACACTTAGGAAAATTTTGACATCTAAGTGCTTACAAAACAAAAATAGATGCCATAATAAAAAAAACTCCCCCTAAGCATATACACTACTCCCTTTGCAAAAATTACAAGTATGTGCATGAAATTTTCAATACTACTCCCCCTTTGCCAACAATGACAAAGTAATGCAAACACTCCCTATTTCACCAAAATTTACCATAGTGATATTGCATAAAACAGAGTATATGTTCATGACAATAAAGAGTAAAACTTCTCAAAAAGAGATTTAAAGTTTTTCAGAAAATTCTTCATGTCTGAAGACCATGAATCAAGAAGTGAGGCAGTAATTTCACTCTCTGTCTTCATCTGGAAGGCTAATTTTTCCATTGGATCGATGGTGCTCATCTCCTATGTTACAGTAATAGCTTCCAAATTCAGGAAGCACTTCTGAAGAACCTGCAATCTTGGTAATAGAAGCATCTAGAGCTCCTATAGATCTTGAGTCCACTTGCAGATCTTGAATTCAATCTTTGCAATCTAGCACTGGTGAGTGTGAACAATCTGTCCATACACTATGAACAAATCATATGGCAATTTGATGTTTTCGATATACTTATTTAACTCTAATTAGATTTGACTCTTCTATTGCAGAGCGTCTTCACAAAATAGGTGAGGTTGGCGGATTTTGCTCAAGAGTAGGTTGCCTTCACCCATAGCTAAACTTATATCATCCTTCTGATTAAGTAGTTTTTCTCTATCTACATCGATTTTCTTTACTAATGAAGCTTTTAGAGATTTTTCATGCTTCATCTCTATAGAAACCTGGGTAGCATCTTCTAAAGATTGTACTTGATCATCTACCACTATGCAAAGAAGTTTTAACTTGGCTAGAGAGGAATCGATACTGGGAAGGTTAGTACCAGGAATTAGATTGGAAAGAGTGTCAACAACAAACTGAATGACATCATGTTCTTTCTTTTTCCTCAGTTCTTCCAATCTGACCTGTGCTAGTTGAATGCTCCTCAGTAGCTCACTTTCATCAATCGATTGAGTAAGACAGGAAAGAGTCAAATCAGTGGGACCGATGGGATCAACCTGCTTGGCTTGATATCCTCTTGTCTTTTTTTCTCCTCTTCTTCTTTTTCCTGGGCTACCTTGGTGGCCTTTTCTTTCTTTTCTTCCACTCTCTTCTTCTCTTCTTCTTTCTTCCACTCTTCTTCTCTCTTTTTCTCTTTTTCTCTTCTTCCTTTTTCTTCTCATCTTCCTTCTTCTTCTTCTCTTCCTCCTTCTTCTTCTCATCTTTTTTCTTCTTCTCCTCCTCTTCCTTCTTCTTCTCATCTTCTTTCTTCTTCTCGTCATCTTCTTTCTTCTTCTCCTCTTCCTTCTTCTTCTTCTTCTCATCTTCTTTCTCTTGTCTTGCTTTCTCCGCTTGCTCTTTCTCTTGTTTTTCTTTCTTTGCTTTCTCTTTTACCAATTTCTCTTTATCTTGTTTCTCTTTTTCTAGTTTCTCTTTTTCCGCTTTCTCATCCTTTTCTTTCTCTACTCTCTCCTTTTCAACTTTCTCCTTCTCTGTAGTGGTGTCCTCAACATCTAGTGCATCAACATCAATGGGTTCATTTTGAACATTAATTCATTCATTTTTATCTGCTATTCTTTCACCCAAACTATCAAAGATTTCATCCTGTTTGGTTGTGGATAGGTCAGGCTCTTGCTAAGCTAGTCAATTAGCTTTTGATACTTTCTGCATTTTGATAGCTGCTTTAACCTGTAGATGAGTGTCTTCTTCCACTTCAAAGGTTTTGCCACTGAGTAGCTAAAGTCTTCTTTTTTGCATGAAAAAGATGCCTTTGTACCATTCAAGAATCTCATATAATTCTGAATTAGAGGCATCTGAAAAATATTGGGAAAATATTTATTTCCTAATTTCTTGCTCCTTTTCAATTACAATGCACCATTTATTATCCAAATAATTATACAAAGAATTAGGAACAATAGGTTTAATGTCAATCAGAGACCGATCATTATCACACAAATATTTAATGACCTCTAGCTCTACTTCTTCCTTTTCACTATCGCTAAGATCATCACAATAATCCTTTAGATCATCAAGTACTTTCCTTTTAACATTCTTCATAATTATTTGAAAGTGAGTCATAGGCTGGTAAGAAGCAACGTGTATATTTAGCAATGCAGAGGTTGCTGGTACATTACCAGTGGACTTTGTCTTCTTTCTTGGTTGCCTTGTCTTCTTCATTTCTACCTTCAGTTCAATGTCTTTTGAATCTAGTGAATTATTCCTGGTTTTTCTCTTCCTTTTGAATACCTTTGGCAGAATAACCTCTTGTTTCTTTTTAGCTGGTGACCTCTTGGTCACTCTAGCACTAGCAACAGATGTAACCAGTACCGATGTCGATGGCACTGCTTTACTCTTTTTCTACTTTGGTACTTCAATAGATTTAATCCTCTCGGAGTAAGTATCAGTCCTCTTCTTCTTTGGATTGAGTGGTGAAGCAAGTAGGGTAGAGGCACACCCTGTGACTATATCATTTACCACTTCATAGCTCATAGGATCAACTTCATCTTCTCTGGGCTCAACTGCTTCCATTATACAGTGATCCACTTTGATTGTGAAACAGATATCCTCTTCATACTTTTTAATCAGATCACCTGATATTCTCATTCTCTGGTTCATCTTTAGTCTAAACTCATCAAAATACATGTTCAGAGTCTCTGGATACGCAGTTCCAACTACTTGCAGACTCTCCTTTATTTGTCTGGAAACTGGTAGGTCACTCGACCATTGAACATCACCAACTCTTGGAAAATATCCTTGAAAATAGAAAACCAAATCGACAAGCAGTTGACCAAACTTAAACCTCAGAGTTTTGTCCACTTTGATGGACTTGAGGTTCTCCATGAGTTGTTTATGTATGCAAGTACATAAGTCACATTCTACATTCTCCTTGATCATCCTATAAGTGGCATGCACTGTAGCTGTAGGAATAGAATTCATTCTGCTAGCATAGAATACTCTATACCCAATTACCATGCACACATATTTCACCAAGTCATCTTTAATGGTATTTATAGTCATTGCTCGCTGGTCACTCATAGAACTAATGAGCTCTATCACTTTGATTTTGGTGATCTTGAGAAGAATAGGAACCTCCCCAATATTGCAGAAACTAGTCACACCATGAATTTCCTCTAGTGTAATATCATGGGTTCACTCAAGGTAAATCTTATCACCATGAACCCTACTAAGAATAATCCTAATGTATTCTTCTGTAGATTCCTTGAGAAAATATACTGCATTGTGAAGTTTCTTCTTCTTGATTACGTTGTACTCAAGTTTAATCTTCTTATCATTTCCATAGAGCAGACTCGGCTGGGAGTGAATCACTAGAGACCCTAGGTCTTCTAGTTTGCAATCAATATATCCTGAAACATCCCCTTCGACAATGATTCCGCTGGGAATTTTTTATAGAGAATTGTACTTCACCTTCCTCCTAAGAAACTCAAATGATTCCTTGGGTTCAGTAGAACTAGAAGGGATTTTAGATGTAGAATCCATATCAAGATAATTCCAAATGGTGAGAGTGATTCGATGAAAATACATTATTATTCCAAACTAGGGTTAGCCAATTTTGAACTAGGGTACACTGATGTCGAACGCAACACACTTCTCCAAAAGCTTGTTTTACCACTCTGAATGACTGCAAAAATCTTGTGCAAGATATCTTCCTAAATTATTTCAAATGCAAGATAAATCGCTCTTGTTTATCTACTCAAGCTAGAGAAATTCTTCTTTGAAAATAGGCAAGTAAAAATGATGACGAAAGTCACTTTTAAATATGCTCCTACCTAACATAATAAATGCATCACCCTAGCTTTTCCTTTTACCACTTCATTTCTTCTCTCGGTCGACAGGTAACCAATACCGATAAAGGCACTTTACCAATATACTCTAGGGGTTCGATACATTGTTACTAATATGTTCCCCCTAATCTTTTCGAAGCTTAGTTTGTCAGTTCAGGGATCTCCACACTGGGTGTGGATACTGGTACATCTTGTGGCTTCTCTTCAAATTTCTTTTTCCAAGTTTTATCCATATCTGCCTGAACGATTTCAACATATATCTTCCCTTCTGGGTCAACTGGTATGTCTTCTGATGGATTCTTTCTCAGTTCGCATACTCTGGCAGTGTATCCTAGTTTGTTGCAATGATAGCATACCATACCATGTGTTCTCCATGGTCTGGTGTTCACATTTCCATTCTTCCTTCTGCATGTTCCAGCAGTGTGATTGCTACCACAACAGATCAATTAGGTTGCTCTCCAACTATTTTCCGCTCCATAACCATTTAACTAGTGGTCATAGGTTTTGTACCGGTTTTGATTCTGGTTCATAGGAGGTTCTAGGACAACTCCTTTAGATCTTGGTGCATAACTTCCAGAGTTGTTCATAACCGACCTACACTCAAAAGCTCTATGCCCAAACTTGTTGCATGCATAACAGTGAACATTAAATCTACCAGTTCTAGCCACATTGTTTTGTATATAAGGAAAATTATTGTAAGCCTTTCTCCTACATGCATTGGCAGTATGTCCTTCCTTATGATAGTTGAAGAATACAGGTTTAAACTTTGACTTACCTTTGCTCTTTTTGTTGTTCTTAGGTGCTGATTACTCCTTTGGTGCACCACTCTTGGCTCCAGAGGTTTCACCTTCCTCATATATAGAGAAACCAAGTCTAGTGGTATCCTTTGATGGCTTCACTGATTCCAAGTTTTGTTCTAGTTTAGCAGCACTCTAGTTGAACTTTGCAAGTATCTCCTTTGATTCAGCAAGTTCCTTGGAAAGAGCATCATTGGTTTTCATCAAGGTTTCATTTTGAGAGATAGAAGCATTGAGGTCTACTTGTATGTCTTCTTTCTCTTCATTCCCCTCTTGTAGATGAGCGGTGATGGTACTAATCTCTTGTTTCAACTTAGAGATCTCACACTCCTTGTCCTTCACTAAATCTTCAACTTTTCTTCTATTTTCTAGCTCCTGACTCATCCTGATAGTTAGTCCTTCCAACTTTCTCCTTAGGTTAGTTTTGTATTCATTTAGTTTCTCCATTTCTCCAACTAGGGCCTCCATGTATGCTTCATCGAAAGAACTATTTTTCAGTAAATTCCATCAATTGTTGAGCAATTTATCTTCTCTTGGCTAAAGAGTCTTTATAATTGATTTTGAGTTCATCATAGGCTCTCTCAGACTCAATCAGACAGTGAGTGAGTTCTCTTGTGCTGTATTCCCCCATATCTCCTTCCAAGTGGTTAGACTTCTACAAAGGTTGGCTCTGATACCAATTGATGAATACTAAGAGGGGGGGTGAATTAGTATGCCTAAGAACTTGACCAAACTTTTAAACAATTTTCCAACAAACTGGTGTAGTAGTTTAAACAACAAACTGGTTAAAACAAAAATAAGCCAAATAGAAAATAGAGCATTCACCCACAAAAGCACAATCACCATAACACAAGATATTTTGACGTGGAAACCCAAATGGGAAAAACCACAGTGAGTAAAACTCACAAATCAACTATCTGCATAATAGTAACCAGGTCGGTTAAGGCCTTACAATGTTCTTCACCGGAACATATCTTGTTAGGAGATAAGTCTTGTTAAAGACTACACTATTAAAGGATTTCACATCCACGACTGTGAACCACCTTGTTAGAGGATTTTGACTGGGCCTACCCGGTTAAGGGTTTCAGACTTGTCGAAGAGATTAGTAATCAACAAGTGAATGATCTAGAAGATATCACAAAATGTTTGATTAGATCCTTGACAGTTCTTCGTTAATGCATTACAACATTACGTCGGTCTTCTATCCTTTGCACTCACAAGCTCTGTAGTGAGATACCTATTTTGCATAGACCTAATCTACTCTACAATACTCACACACATCAATCCTTGAAAACCTTAACCATGATGTACTCATATAGGAATCTAATTTCATGTTGATCCAATAAGATTAGACTAGAATTTCCTAGGTACAATGCATCTAGACGTATTTGGTAACACAACATAGAAACACCACTAAAGTATCAGTGGATGATAACTCATCATAGTTTACAATTATACCAGTTTGGCATAGTATACCGATTACAGGTTTAACGAATAAGACTTGAAAACTGGAACATAATGTTCCGATCAAAATATTAATTGCCGCTAGGGGTCTTCGTTCTGCTTGAGGTCTTCATACCACTTGAGGTCTTCATACCGCTACGACCGGTAAGATTCTTCTTCAAAACACCGATAGTCTTCAACAAATAAAGACAATACATACAATGGAATATAATACCGGTGTGGATAACACAACACATATTATCGGTGGAGAATAACTCATACATAAAATACATGTGTGTCCATCAATGACAATCACAACTTAGACATCATCAAAATACTAACAAGATGTACTAGGGACGACCTCTTTAGGAGTTTGGTGAGATATCTTAGGAAAGACTGGAATGATGGGGTGAGAGGCAAGCTTCCTAGCATCGATCAAATTATTTTATGCTTGAACAACTATATCGAATGCTTGCAGGAGGGTATTGTCTCTTAGGGATTGGATTATCACCGATATGTCAGCATTGAAAGCCTTTAGGTAAACAATGAATGCCATATCCATAGGAGGGCAGGTGGATAGCGATATTCTTTGCTAGGTCCTCTAGAATCTCAAATTGAATTCAGACAATGCTTCCTAAGGGGCCCTCTTTATTGTGATCAATTGGTGTATCAGTGATGATCTTTTAGCCTTGTCAGAGAATCTCTAAAACAAATGATCACCCAGCTGACCCCAATGTACTATAGTATTAGGGCCCAATGATTTGAACCAATCTAGAGCTCTTCCTTTGAAAGAGGCTACGAGCAATCTCAAGGCTACATGTTGCTCAATAATGTTGTGAACCATGCAGACACTGGCTATATCTTGTAAATGTTCCTCGGGAGTCTTATGACATTCTCCAGTAAACTTGGGTACAACTTTTAGCGCGTCTATGGGAATTGGCCTCCAGACTACAGGTGGAGTTGGGGGAATGAGGGGGCTCCCATTATTCTAGGTCACAAATTTTTTGGGGGGAATGTGTGCCATTGCTGTGAGGGTGACTATAGGAAAGACAGGTAAGCTCTGAGAAGAGGAAGATGCAGCCGAATGAACGTTCACCAAGGGGGGGAGAAGTAAACTGGGATTTAGGGTTGTTTGACTCCTAGTAATAAACCCGTGACTCATAAACTGGCTTAGGGCTTATTCAAACTATGGTCCCACTGGGTGTGCCAGAAAAAGAACTGTTCTCTAAATTTTACTTTGAAAGCAGACAGCCTTATGGGAAATTCAGTGATGGGGGACCTATTACATGAGATTCACTGAATAACCTCCGGATTTAAGAAGTCGGCTATTCCTTATTGTTTTGAGAAAAGGGGAAGAAGAAAACATAAAACAACATGACCTAAAGTATTGAGGTGATACACCAGAGTATTTTGTAAAAGCATTAACAACATATAAAACCCAAAGATATGCGGTTTTAAAGCCCATTCAACAATCTACATATCCAAACAGAGCCACAATTAAGACACAATTAAAATTCCTTCACAACATAAAGAAATATCAATCATGCATCTACTAGATAACAAGAGAAAAACATAGTTTAATCGATAGAGTCTTAGATATATATTTCTAAAGTTATCAGAATTACAGAAAAAAAGCACAAAAAACCATCAAAGCATACTGAAAAGAGGCACTCAAAGGCCACAGGAACAATTTTATTAACCTTTTTCAGAAAACAGTAACAGCTAAAAGGCTAAAATTCTATCTTAGAAAACTTAATTGTTCTTTTTGAAAGTTCTGAACCCCCAAAATAGGGAAAAACAAAGCATAAATAGAGCCCACGGCACTGCTAACAGCTCAAACATCTACCAGCCATGCGCAACCACCTTTGAAACAGAAAAACACTATCGTGGCACCCCGCAAGAACACACCCAACAAAACGGCCTCCGAGGTCATTACTCCCATTTAGCTGCGACGATTTCCACATCTGCCTGAATAGAAAATAGCCTACTCTAACTACAGCCTGGTAGACAACTCACGCTCAATAACACATGGCATCTTGGGGGAACCCCACAAAAGGGCATCCAAACAAAAATAATACCGATAGCATGGAGATGCCATGTGTCTCATTCTTTCTCAAGATACAGGGTGGGGTCCAATAGAAAACCAAGTCATCAAAAAAAAATCCAATCGGTAACTTCGCGTTCCTCCAAACTTCGAAGGTAAAATGCAGGTGGTCAGGGGCAACACCAAGATGACATTTGGCCTATACATTGAGCGTAGCTGGAAAGTTAAAGAGAAAAAGGCACCCTGATCAAAATTTTGCCCATAGACTTTAACTGAAAATAATGTGAACACTGACAAACACTTAAAATATTATGCTTTAGACCATCAACCCAAAATACATCATCAACATTACTCTTCCCATTTAGAGAGATAGAACCTTTACCTTTCACCATGCAGGGAGAGTTATTTCCAAATCTGACAACACCTTCAACAAATTCATTAACGGTTATAAACTTACTTTTGTCTCTGGTCATGTGGTGTGAGAAGCCACTATCTATAATCCACTCATCACTCTTCTCCATATGAGATACTAGTGCCTTTTCATCTAGCAGTTCCTCCTTTATGACTACAAACACAATTTATTCATTATCATCTTCTTCTTCAGAGTCTTCATCAGTCACACCTTCATCGGCTACAACATAACAATGTTTCTTTCCCTTTCCTTTTAATATTTTAAACTATTCTTTCTTATTGGTGTTAGGGAAGTTAGCAGCAATATGACCAATTCTACTACAAGAGAAACACTTCAAAGGTAGCTTTCCTTTATACTTACCAGTGCCTCTTGGAAATCTCTTTGCTAACAATGCATCAAGTTCCATCACTTGATCTTCATTGTCATTTCCCTAGTTACTTCAATGACTTATCCTGCACTCATGATTATGACATAGATCTTTTCCTTTTCTAGCAGATGAACCGGTAATAGAAGCTTTAAAGGCAGATTTAGTAGATTTTGTCACACTATTATCAAAACTATTTAACTCAAAAACTGTAAGTTTACCAATCAATGAGTCAACAATTACCTTATCCTTTGAAATAGATCTGAGTTCTTGGATTGCAGAAACTCTTATAGCATACTAAGGTTGAAGAGTTCTAAGCATCTTACTTACTATAGCATTATATTCTATTTTACCTCCATCACTCTTTATGCCACCAAAAAATTCTTTCATTCTCTGACCATATTGTGCAATATTTTCTCCTTCAAGCATTTTCATGTCGTCAAACTTTCCTCTCAAGCTTTCTTCTTTGGTTCTTTGTGCATGCTCATCTCCTTCATAGATTGTATCTAGCTTTTCCCATACTTCTTGTGCAGTTTCCATTCCTTAAACATCAACATGTTTTGAATCAGATAAAGTACTTACAATAGCTTCTAAGGCTTTCATGTTCTCTTGCTTCTTTTTGAGTTCATCTGGTGTCAAGGGAGAAGTAGTAGGAGCAACATATCTTGTTTCAACCTACTTCAAATATTGTGCACCAAGACCTTTAATGTAGAACTCCATTCTATATTTTCAGATCTTGTAGTTCTCCTTGTTAAAGTTAGGACCCTCTTTCTTCATCATCCTGATTTCCTCAGAATCTTTTCCTCAAGTGGTTAGGCTTTCTACACAATATTGGTGCCCAAAACCACAGATTGGAAAACCCAAAGACTTGCCAAATCCTCAAGCAATTCAATTAGCCTTGGCCAATGAATAGGGATAGTCAAAGACTAAATCCCTCTACACTTTAGGCTCCACTAAACTTAGGCAGGTGTACCTCACACTCTCAAGCACAAAAGAGATTATTTAAAGTTGATTTAAGCCTTTTAGCAAATTACAAACTCGCAAATTGTTGTCTACAATTATGCTTTATTATGTGCCTTAAATAAATGCCTTTGAAAAGAAATGATTGTGAATTTATATTGAAAATGAGATTTCTTGTAGGACCTAAAAGACATATGCATAGATCAGTTCATATAGGATTTGGGAAGAGCATTTTTCTGTTAAAGACCTTGAAAAATCAATAACAAACCAATGCCTCTATCTAGGGATATATATGACACAGTGTGGATAGAATATCTTATCAACTCAAGAGACAATTTCTCATCAACTATGAAGGTTCAATATGTGTTACACAAACAATAAGAACTCAATCTTTCACTTAATGCAACAACATGTGATTCACATCATTGCAAATCTATACATAGATTTATCAAGAGGACAAAGATAATCATCAACACAAAAGTGTGCACAATATTTAAAAAAGAAACAATGAACCTTGTATATTAACCTTCAGGAAATGATTGCATACATAAGTTGCACTTGCAGATACTCCATTACAAATTGCTTGCACAAAATGGCACTTCCTCTTCCTATAGACTTCCCTAGTACAAATGAATTTCAGTCCTTATAGCAGCATGATGTTCTATGAAAATCTCCCCTTCCTCTATAAAACTGACTCCCTTTAAATATATAAATCAATAGGCACATATGAAAGGACACACCCTTCCAGTTCCACACACGGGAGGGAGTTACAAACAGTTGCCTTCCCAAAGGACACACCCTTTGGTTTACAAAGATAATTACAAGAAAACCCTAAAATATTCATACTAATGATGCTTTAATAATGTATCTCTTATTCTCCGCCTTGATACAATTCCTCGGTAAATAGTCATCATCTTCTCAATATCTCCTGCATATTAGACAAACCAATCAAATCCCTTTGATTTGACCATTAACTATATCTTACCTTTGATTAGGTAATAATCCTTTATGTAAAATACTTGTTTTAGGATAATTCACTTAAATCAAAGTATTTTATACTTGTAATAATTTGCCCTAATAATAGTTCTCATTAAATAACATAAGGTAAAATATTTTATATAGCAAATAAAAGCATATACTACCCTGTCTAAAAAATTATATCTGTGGAAAAACATCTAATACCTTTTCACCTTTTAGGGCAATCTAAAATAGGTTGGAAATATTTTATCACATGGACATACCCTTGCAAATAAAAATCAAACCATTTAGTACATGATATGAATAATATACCCTAGTAAAAAATATTCAATTTCTACACATAAAGAAAAAAATATGCATATGAAAGGATTGCATTACAACATTAATATTCATCTCTAATAAATGCAATTTCATCACTTAGTTTGTGGTAAAAGTGCATTTTCTCAAAATAACAATAATTACACTTTGATGCTTAAAAACATTATAATTATTTACCCTAATGTAAAAAGTGTTCAATTCAATAATTAGGGTAAACATATTTATAGAAGAAAAAAAATCATTTATTCGATAATTATCTATAATTCATTACTTTTACTATATGTCAAAAGGCATTTATAAATAAACTGTAATTACTTCCTTTGACCAAGATATTGCCTTATCAAAAACAATACACTAGCATATACACCTTAAATTTTAATTTAATCTATATAAAATACGCCGAGAGATATCCTTCTCGAGGCGCCTATTTTTAATCAATTTGACACCCTAAAGTCAAATAGGCACCTCAAGAAGGATATCTATCAACATATTTTATATAGATTAAATTAAAATTTAAGGTGTATATGCTAGTGGCAGTCGCGCGACGCAACATAGAAAACATAAAATAAATCAATATATAATTATATAGTATCTTTTTATTAAAATAAATTATATTATAATATTATTATATTAATACGTAGAGATATATGAAATTTTATATTTCTATTTAGACTACTTTTTATAGCATATATGTGTTTCAAGATCAAAGAAAATACTAAAATCCGAGATATAATAAACTTTATTTAATCACAAGTATTATGGTTATGGTCAATGTTAGGGTTAAGGTTAGTGTTATGGTCGACGTTAAAGTTTACATCATGGTTCAGGTTAGATTTATGATTAGAGTTTGGTTTTACCATTAGGGTTATGATAATTTTTAGGGGTTATATCATGGCTAGGATTAGCATCAACGTTAGGGTTTTCTTTTGGTTTAGGATAATGGTTAACATTAGGGTTTAGGATTACGATTAGAATTATGGTTCTAAGGTTAGGGTTAGGGTTATGGTTACAATTATGTTTAGGGTTTACATCAAACTTAGGGTTAGGGTAAGCATAATTACAGTTAGAGTTAGGGTTAGAATTATAACTGGGGGTATGGTTAGGATTAGGATTTGGTTTATGGTTATGTTTTGGATCATGGTTAAGGTTTAAATCGTGCTTAGAGTTATGATTAGGGTTAGGGTTTAGGATTAGGATTAGGGTTAGGATTTGGGTTTATGGTTATAGTTAGGATTATGGTTAGGGTTAAGGTTTTGTTTTAAGGTTAAGTTTATGGTTAGAGTTTAGTGTTGGGGTTACAATTATGTTTAGGGTTTACATCAAACTTAGAGTTAGGGTAAGCATAATTACAGTTAGAGTTAGGGTTAGAATTATAATTGGGGGTATGGTTAGGATTAGGATTTGGTTTATGGTTATGTTTTGGATCATGGTTAAGGTTTAAATCGTGCTTAGAGTTATGATTAGGGTTAGGGTTTAGGATTAGGATTATGATAATGGGTAGGTTGTATATCATAGTTAGGGTTAGCATCAATATTAGGGTTTGGTTTAGGATTAGGATTTCGGTTCATGGTTATAGTTAGGATTATGGTTAGGGTTAAGGTTTTGTTTTAAGGTTAAGTTTATGGTTAGAGTTTAGTGTTGGGGTTACAATTATGTTTAAGGTTTACATCAAAGTTAGGGTTAAAATTAGGGTCCTGGTTCAATTACATTAAGGTTAGGGTTAAATCGGTATTAAAGTTCAATTAGGATCAAGGTTTGGGCTAGATTAAGGTTAGGAATAGATTAGGATCAAAGTTCAATTTGGGTTAGGGTTATGTTTAGGGCAGGATTATTGTTTGGGTTAGCGTTTAAGATCATAGTTAGGTTAGGGTTAGGGTTAGGGTTAGGGTTAGGATTAGGGTTAGGATTATGATAATGGTTATGGTTAAGTTTATTGTTTATATCATGATTGGCGTTAAGGTTAGATTTAGGATTAGGGTTAAGATTAGGGTTAGGGTTATTATTAGGATTATGTCTAGGGTTAGGGTTAAGGTTAGGATTAGGGTTATGATTCAAGTTAGGGTCATAATTAACACAATGGTTAGAGTTAGGTTTAGGCTTAGGGTTAGGGTTCAAGGATTATGGTTAGGGTTTACGATTAAGGATAGGGTTAGCGTTATGGTTTGGGTTAGGGTTTAGGGTTAGGATTAGGCTTATGAATAGGATTTACTCTTAGGATGAGGGATAGGTTTTGGGATATGGTAATGGTTAGGGTTTGGGTTAGGGTTTGGGTTAGGGTTATGGCTAGAGTTAGGGTAAGGGTTAGAGATAGGGTTATGGTTAACGTAAGGGATAGGGTTAGGGTTAGGATTAGGATTTAGATCACGGTTAAGAGTTAGTGTTAGGATTAATATTAGGGTCTACATCATCGCTAGGGTTAAGGGTTGGTGTTAGGGTTAAGGTTAATATTAGGGATAGGTTTAGGGTTAGGGTTAGGAATATGGTTAGGGTTAGAATTCATGGTCAGAGTTAGGAATATGGTTAGGGTTAAGGTTTCTATCATACTTAGGGATATTGTTAGTCTCAAGTTAACATCATTGTTAGGGTCAAGTTAATAATTAGTGTTAGGGTTAGGTTTAGGGTTAAGATTATGGTAAGGGTTAAAATCATGGTTAGGTTAAGTTAACAATTACAGTTAGGGTTATATTTAGTGTTTGGATTATGATCAAGTTTAGGGTTAAGATTAAGGTTTCAGATTAGATTTATGGTTATGGTTAGGGTGAGGTTTTAGATTTAGAGCTAAGGTTTATTGTTAGGGTTAGGGTTTAGGATTATGTTTAGGCTAGCATTAGGATTGGGGTTAAGGTTAGGATTATTATTAGTGTTTAGGGTTATAGTTAGGATTATGGTTAGTGTTAGGGTTGGGGTTAGGATTATGGTTAGCCTTAGGGTAAGAGTTGTGGTTAGGATAGTGGCTAAAGTTAGGGTTTACACCATGGGTAGGGTTAAGGTTAGGGTCGATGTTAACATCATGATTAGGGTTAGGTTTGGGGCTACGCTTAGGGTTAGGATTTACATCATGGTTAAAGTTAGTATTAGGGTTAGGATCATGGTTAGGGTTAGGGCTTAACGTTAAGATCAACCTTTACATCATGGTCATGGTTAGGGTTAGGGTTAGGAATTAGGATTAAGGTTCAGGTTAATCAAGTTAGGGATAGGGTTAGGATTTGAGTTGGGGTCACAATTAACATCATGGTTAGAGTTAGGTTTAGGCCTAGGGTTAGGGTGAGGAATATGGTTAGGGTTAGGGTTTAATATTAACGACAGGGTTAGGTTTATGGTTTGGGTTAGAGTTTAGGGTTAGGATTAGGGATAGTTTTTGGGTTATGATTATGGTTAGGGTTATGGTTAGGATTGGGTTTTAAGGTTAGGGTTAAAGTTAGGGTTAGGGTTAGGGTTAGGGTTAATGTAACTAATAGGTTTAGGTTTAGGGTTAGGATTAGGACTCACATTATGGTTAAGGGTTAATGTTAGGATTAACATTAGGGTTTACATCATGGCTAGGGTTAAGGGGTGGTGTTAGGGTTAAGGATAATCTTAGGGAGGTGTTTAGGGTTAGGGTTAAGGATAATCTTAGGGATAGGTTTAGGGTTAGGGTTAGGAATATGGTTAGGGTTAGAGTTCATGGTCAGGGTCAGGAATATGGTTAGGGTTAGGATTTCTAGCACAACTAGGGATATTGTTAGTCTCATGTTAACATCATTGTTAGGGTAAAGTTAAAAATTAGTGTTAGTGTTAGGTTTAGGGTTTGGATTATGGCTAGGTTTGGGGTTAAGATTATAGTAAGGGTTAACATCATGGCTAGGTTAAGTTAACAATGAGGGTTAGGGATAGATTTAGTGATTGGATTATGGTCAAGTTTAGGGTTAGGATAAAGGTTTCATATTAGATTTAGGGTTATTGTTAGGGTGAGGTTTTATTAGAGCTAAGGATTATTGTTAGGGTTAGGGTTTAGGATTATAGTTAAAGTTATGGTTTAGGATTATGGTTAGGGTTTACATCATAGTTAATTTTAGGTTAATGAATAGGGTTAGCCTTGGATTTAGGGTGATAGTTCTGATACTTAATGTAAGTACAGATCCAATAGCCAACAAGATGAGAGGGGGGGGTGAATCATACAAACTTAATCTTCCATAAAAACATCAGATTCAACCTCGGTAACATATACTTCAGTAATATAACCAAAACTACTAAACATGCAAACTCAAAAGCATATAAACATCATATCACTCATAACACCAGATTTAACATGGAAACCCAAATAGGGAAAAACCACTGTGGGATTTTGGACCCACTAAGAAATATACTCTTCTAGAGTATGCTTGGTTAAAAGCAAATCATGTTAAAGATTACAAACACATTGCTAGATGTGACCCGGTTAAGGGATTTCCCTCAGATCTGTTAGGATCTTCACTTTTTTAGAAGTGACCTTGTTAAAGGATTTCAAACACTCAATCAGAATGTCACCTTGCTAGAGGGTTTTACAAATAAGACTGTTAAGTCCACTCGGTTAAGAGATTTTCTGTCACTTTCACAAAATAACAGTAATAAAAATCTATCTGCAACTTCACATCTAAAATGCTAAAGCAGGTTCTTATTTGCTCAATACAATCTAGACATAAAAATAATCTTGTCCATCTACTGGGCTTCTATACTCTGTTATTCAAACAGGTCTTCAAGCTTCTGTGCTCGATAATCACTATGTAGCATCCCTGTGCATACATTTGCCCGCATGCATTGTTTATCAATAGTTCCCTATTTATAAACAATTCGCCAACCACTTAATCTCCTTGATCACACTTCCCATGATCAATCATAGCCATCAGATCTTCAAACTTGTCCAAGTTCAATGTATCCTTTGATCTGAAAACATTTTATCCCGCCTTGGAACTTCCATACATTTCTTGGAACTTGTGCTAGGGTAATGCAGTTCAATCTGCGTTGTAGATCTTCATGTCGATTTTCCTTTGCCATAGATTCTTTAACAAACTTCATGCATGGCATACCAATCATTTAATCAGTTCCAACTCATCAGCTTCCTTCATTAAATAACACATGTAACCATTTAATGTATTCTGTTATAGGTCAGTAACAACTCGGTAACAACTCGATAAATACTAAACTTCACTCGGTAGACATTCCACCTTCATTAACTGATAGCGATAACCTTAGGGTTTACCGACTAGGTTCCTTATGGTTTACCGACTAGGTTCTTTACTTGGTAACATAGTATAGTATTAACCTTACAATTTACAACATATGTATGATGTTAAAACAATCTAAACATCATGATCCCATCATTGTATGACTTGGTAATAGTTTCCCATTGAATACCTTATTCATCCCCTTATTCATCATATTCTTTCTGTGTCTTTTACCAACATCTTTATACTCATCAAATCATACTTCTCAAGATATGGCAACATCATACTGAATTAGAAAATCAATTTCTTGACATCAATGATAAAATAATAATATTAAGACAGTAAACATCCTTAATCAGTTATATCCATAATCATCAACAACCTTCTCAATATCCTTATTGAAATGGCAACAATCTCCCATTGTCTGTTATAATGCCAAATACCAAATGCCAACAATCTCCCCCTTTGGCATTGATGGCAAAACTAATTGATTTGACCTAATTGATTTGGATTGTTGTGAGTTGTTTGTGAGATTCTGAAATGCTCTCTTCCCATCATTAGAATTCTCCCCCATACATTAGACTTCTCCTCTTTTCTTAGTCTTTCTTTTCTACATTTTTTTTAGTCTTCTCAGTCTTTTCCAATCTTCTCCCCCTTTGACAACAATGCCAAAAAGTAAAGAATTAAAACCTAATTTATTCCTATATGAACTGAATTCCTGCTGTAATGTGTCAACTTAGTCTCGGTCAGAGCATTTTGTCTTCAATTCCAATTTCCTGTATTGTATAATGCACTGTTTCCTGCACACTTTTAGAAAACATCCTAAAGTGTGTAAATCAGCATCAACTCTTAAAAGATATTCTGTAGAGTCATCGAATTGATGCTTTCACCGAACTCAGTCAGTGAGTAGAAGATAGGGGTAGGACCCCTAACTTACTTCTGAGATACTCAAAAGTGTCCCTTGGCAGTGGCTTGGTGAAGATATCTATTATTTGTTCCTTTGTGCTAACATACTCCAACACCACTTTCTTCTCTTGAGCTTCTTCTCTAAGATAATGATATTTGATAGAGATGTTCTTTGTCTTAGAGTGCATAACAGGATTCTTCAAAATGTTAATGGCACTAGTATTGTCACAGAATATAGTTACTGGCTCGGTAACTTTCTCATTTATACCTTCCAATAGTTGTTTGATCCATGCTATGTTGGTACAATTCAATGCTGCAGCAATGTATTCAACTTTTGTTGTTGACTGTGAAACACATCCTTGTTTCTTGCTAAGCCAACTCACTAGTCTTTCTCCTAAAAAGAAAGCTCCTCCACTTGTGCTTTTTCTATCATCAATGTTGCCTGCCCAATCAGCATTAGTATAAACTTTTAAATCAAAATCATTCCTTTTCAGATATACTAAGCCATAATCCTCGGTGCCTTTCAAGTATCTAAAAATTCTTTTGATTGTTGTCATGTGTGTTTCCCTAGGATCCGCAAAGAATCTTGCATCTATACCTACTGCATGTGCTATGTCTGGTCTGCTGTGAACAACATATTGTAGCTTTCCAATCATGGATCAGTAAAGTGTCTCATCAATAGATGCAGATTCATCATTCTTTGATAGTTTACAGTTGGTAGTCATAGGAGTACTTACTGGTTTTGAATCCTCCATTCTAAATTTCTTCAAGATTTCCTTTATGTACTTGGATTGAGTAATGAAAATCTCATTTTTCATTTGCAGTATCTAAAAACTTATAAAATACTTTATCTCACTGATTAATGACATCTCAAATTCTTTGCTCATTTCATTTCCAAAGTTCTTGCATAAATATTCATTTCCACAAAATATAATATCATCAACATATATGGCTGAGATCAGTATTCCATTTTCATCATTCTTCATGTACATATTGTTGTTCTCACTTGTCCTTATAAAACCAATCTTAATCAAATAAGAGTACAATCTTTCATACCATGCTCTAGGTGCTTGTTTCAGACCATATAATGCTTTGTTCAATTTACATAACTGATCTTTACTCTTGTCTTCAACAAATCCTTCAGCTTGTTCAATAAAAACTTCTTCTTCTAATATTCCATTCAGAAATGCAGATTTGACATCCATTGATATACCTTGAAGTTTTTGAAAGTAGCATATGCCAACAATGTTCTTACTCCTTCAAGTCTAGCCACAGGTGCAAAAATTTCACCATAATCAATTCCTTCTTCTTCAACATAACCTTTGCATACTAGTCTTGCTTTATTTCGAATGACCTCACCTTTTTCATTTAGCTTGTTTATGAAAATCCACTTTGTACCGATTACATTTTTGTCCTTTGGTCTTGGGATTAGTGTCCATGTGTCATTCTTCTTGATTTGATCAATCTCTTCTGTCATGGCATTTATCCAATCTTCACTATTAAATGCCTCTTTCACTATTCTCAATTGAAATTTAGATATCAGACATGTGTTCTGTCTCAGTTTGTTCCTTCTCATCACTGGATCATCCTTATCTCCTATAATCTGACTTGGTTCATGATGTCTTCTAACATACTTGGCTAATACAAGCTCAATAGGCTCTGTATGATCTTCTTCATCACTCGGTAACTGGATATTCTCTTCATTTTCTTCAACAATTTTCTCGGTAGGACTTGTCAGTTGAACATAGACAAATTCATCATAATCTTCTGGTTCTTTGGAATTTCCTTCATCATTTCTTTTTGCAAATTCATCAATTTTCACATTTGCACTTTCTACTATTTTGTTAGATGATTTAATCAAACATTTAAATGCTTTGCTTCTAGAAGAATAACCTAGAAATGTCCCTTCTTCACTTTTCTGATCAAACTTGTCATTTCTATCATCTTTGTGTACATAACATCTACTTCCAAAGATTTTAAAATAACTTACATTAGGTTTCTTATCATACCAGATTTCATATGGTGTCTTCAAAGTACCTTTCTTCTGTTGTACTCGGTTCAGGGTGTAAACTGCTGTGCTTATTGCTTCCCTCCAAAATGTTTATGGCACTTTCTTTTCAATCATCAGTGTTCTAGCACAATCCATAATAGATCTGTTTCTTCTCTCAGCAATTCCATTTTGTTGTGGAGTTCTCAGTGCAGAGACTTGTCTTTTAATACCATGATCATTGCAGAATAAGTTGAACTCATCAGATGTGAACTCTCCTCATCTATCTGATCTAAGACATTTCAGTTGTCTTCCTGTTTCATTTTTAACTCTTGCCTTGTACCATTTACACATTTGAAAAGTTTTTGATTTTTCTTTTAAAAACATTACTGACATCATCCTTGAGTAATCATCCACAAATAATATGAAATATTTGTCACCATAATAACTTTGAACTTTCATAGGACCACAAAGATTAGTGAGCACAAGATCTAAAATTCCCTTAGAGGTGTAAGACTTACTTGTAAAGCTTGATCTTGTCATTTTACCCATCTGGCATCCTTGGCACATAGCATTCTCAAGTTTTTCAAGACTCGGTAGACCTCTTACTTGGTGCTTCTTACTTATTTTGATCAGATTATCAAAATTTACATGACAAAACCTTTTATGCCATAACCAGGTATCATCTATCTTTGCATACAGACACTTGTTCCGAGTTGAGTCAAGGTGAAATGTATTACCTTTTTTTTGTGTCTCTGTAGCAGCTAACTTTCCATGCTTGTCATG
This sequence comes from Cryptomeria japonica, assembly GCF_030272615.1. Lineage (NCBI taxonomy): Eukaryota > Viridiplantae > Streptophyta > Pinopsida > Cupressales > Cupressaceae > Cryptomeria > Cryptomeria japonica. The sequence goes on from NC_081406.1 coordinate 200,188,430, forward strand.
AACTTTGACAATTCCTTTCTGAAATTCTATTCGGTAACTTGTATTGTTTAGCTGTGCTACACTCAACAAATTGTATTTCAAACCTTCAACCCAATAAACATCATTTCATCTTGCATTGTCAAGAAGTGTTATAGATCCTTTACCTCTTACTAGACATGGTGCATCATTACCAAATCTTACATAGCCTCCATCATAATCTTCTAACATAACAAACTTGTGTTTATCACCTGTCATATGATGTGAGCATCCACTATCTATGATCCAAGAATCATTAGTATTTATGTGAGATATTAGGGATTTTTCTTCATACCTTTCTTCATCTGATCCATCTTTGATAGCCACATAAACTACTTCCTCTGTATCAGTTTCATCTGATTTATCATCGTTGGATTCCTCATCGGCTATTAAGCATGTCTTTCTATCTCTTCTTCTGAAGTCTCGATGTCCTCTGTAATGATTATCTTTCTATCTATCATCTCGATAATCTCTCTTTTCAGTAGAGTCTTTGTCAGGACAATTAGAAGCCATATGTGCTATTTTATCATATTTTATCACAATTGAAACATTTCAAAGGTAGTTTTCCTTTATACTTACCTTTGCCTCTCGGTAACCTTCTGGCTAGTAGTGCTTCAAACTCTTCCTGCTTTTTGATTTCCTCATACAGTTTGTGTACTTCTTCCATGTTCTTACGAAATCTTTCTCTTGCTCCACTATGATCTCCTTTAGAGTACTTATACTTTCTTTCATTGTAATCATTAGATTCATCAAGATGAAAATAACTAAATGCATATTCAACTTTATTTACCGAAGATCCACTATTATCAAAGTTACTTAACTCAAATGCATGTAGTTTACCAATAGTAGCATCTAAAGAAATTGGCATATTAGGTATTGACCTCAATTCATTGATTGGAGAGACTCAGATTGCATAAGCCAGTAGAAGGGTTCTTAACAACTTACTTGTTATATCCTTTTCTTCAATAGTTCCACTTGCTCCTTTGATTTTATTGACAATCTCCTTTAGTCTTGTACTATACTGAGTTATGCTCTCACCTTCATTCATCCTTATAGATTCAAGTTGTCCTCTTAGACTGTCTAGTTTTTCTCTTTGAACATGTTCATCTCCTCCATACACTGATATGAGCTTGTCCCACATTGCCTTTGCATTATTGCAGCCTTCTAGATCATTAAACTCTGAGTCGATCAATGCAGATGTTATTTCAATCATTGCTTGGATATGTTCTTTCTTTGCCTTTATTTCTTCCATAGTCAATGGATAGGTGCTCGGTGTGATGAAATCATTCTCCAGATAATATACAACATATTCTCCAACTACTAATAGGTGCAACTTCATCCTTTTCTGCCATGTAGAGAAACTTGACTTGTTCAGCTTCGGTGCATCCCTCTTATACATCTTTGGATCTTTGCCTCAAGTACCTTTAAACTTTTTCTTCTGGAGTCCAAAGCTCTAATACCAATTGATAGTTCTGATACTTAATGTAAGTATAGATCCAATAGCCAACAAGATGAGAGGGGGAGGGTGAATCATACAAACTTAATCTTCCATAAAAACATCAGATTCAACCTCGGTAACATATACTTCAGTAATATAACCAAAACTCCTAAACATGCAAACTCAAAAGCATATAAACATCATATCACTCATAACACCAGATTTAACGTGGAAACCCAAATAGGGAAAAACCACTATGGGATTTCAGACCCACTAAGAAATATACTCTTCTAGAGTATGCTCAGTTAAAAGCAAATCCTGTTAAAGATTACAAACACATTGCTAGATGTGACCCAGTTAAGGGATTTCCCTCAAATCTGTTAGGATCTTCACCTTTTTAGAAGTGACCTTGTTAAAGGATTTCAAACACTCAATCAGAATGTCACCTTGCTAGAGGGTTTTACAAATAAGACTGTTAAGTCCACTCGGTTAAGATATTTTCTGTCACTTTCACAAAATAATAGTAATAAAAATCTATCTACAACTTCACATCTAAAATGCTAAAGCAGATTCTTATTTGCTCAATACAATCTAGACATAGAACTAATCTTGTCCATCTGTTGGGCTTCTATACTCTGTTATTCAAATAGGTCTTCAAGCTTCTGTGCTCGTTAATCACTATGTAGCATCCCTGTGCATACATTTGCCCACATGCATTGTTTATCAATAGTTCCCTATTTATAAACAATTCACCAACTGCTTAATCTCCTTGATCACACTTCCCATGATCAATCATAGCCATCAGATCTTCAAACTTGTCCAGGTTCAATGTATCCTTCGATCTGAAAAACATTTTACCCCACCTTGGAACTTGCATACATTTCTTGGAACTTGTGCTAGGGTAATGTGGTTCAATCTGCGTTGTAGATCTTCATGTTGATTTTCCTTTGCCATAAATTCTTTAACAAAATTCATGCACAACATACCAATCATTTAATCAGTTCTAGCTCATTAGCTTCCTTCATTAAATAACGCATGTAACCATTTAATGTATTCTGTTACAGCTCGGTAACAACTCGGTAACAACTTGGTAAATACTAAACTTCACTCAGTAGATGTTCCGCCTTCATTAACCGATAGCAATAACCTTAGGGTTTACCGACTAGGTTCCTTAGGGTTTACCAACTAGGTTCTTTGCTCGGTAACATAGTATAGTATTAACCTTACAATTTACAACATATGTATGATGTTGAAACAATCTAAACATCATGATCTCATCATTGTCTGACTCGGTAATAGTTGCCCATTGAATACCTTATTCATCCCCTTATTCATCATATTCTTTTTGTGTCTTTTACCGACATCTTTATACTCATAAAATCATACTTCTCAAGATATGGCAACATCATACTGAATTAGAAAATCAATTTCTTGACATCAATGACAAAATAATAATATTAAGACAATAAACATCCTTAATCAGTTATATCCATAATCATCAACAACCTTATCAATATCCTTATTGAAATGCCAACAATCTCCCATTGTTTGTTATAATGCCAAATGCCAAATGCCAACATAGGGTTTGGATTACGATTAGGCTTTGGCTTAGAAATAGATTCAAGGTTAGGGAAAAGGTTTATGATTACTATTATAGTTAAGGTTAGGGCTTAGGATTATGTTTAGGTTTAGGGTTATACTTACAATTATGGTTACCGTTAGGGATGCATCATAGTTAAGGACAATGCTCGGGTTAGGGGTAGGGTTATGGTTATGGTTAGGGTATAGTGTTAGGATTAGGGTTAGATTTTGTGGTCTAGTTAGGATTAGACTTTAGAATTATGGTTAGAGTTACAATTTAGGATTATGGTTAAGGTTTATATCATAGTTAGGTTTAGGTTAATGGATAGGGTTAGACTTAACTTTAGGGTTAGGTTTTAGCTTGGAGATAGATTCAAGGTTAGAGTTAGGGTTAGGATTTATGATTAATGTTATAATTAGAGATATAATTTAATTTAGGGGTAGAGTTAGGGTTATTTTTTATATCATGGTTATGGTATATTTTAATGGTTACTATTAGGATTAATATTAGGGCTTACACCATGGTTAGAGTTAGGTTTAGTGTTAGGGTTATGGTTAGGATTTACATCATGAATAGGGTTATTATTAGGGTTAGGTCATAGGATTAGGGTTATTGTTAAGATTAGGGTTTAATTATATGGCTAGAGTTAAGTTTATGGTAAGGTTATTTTTGGCATTCAATTAGAGGGATTAGCGTAAAGGGTTAAGGTTATATTAATTAGATTTAGGATTCAATTACAGTTAGGATTTGATTATGGTAACCATTTAATTATAGTTAGGGTTAGGATCAGAGTTCAATTAGGATCAAGATATAGAGTAGATTAGGGTTTAGGATAGCTTAGAATTAGAGTTTAATTAGGATTATAGTTCAATTAGGGTTGGGTTTAAGTTGAGGGATAGGATTCAATTGTGGTTATTTTAGGGTTCAAGTTGTAATTAGAAATTAATTGTAGAGTTATAGTAAAGTTTAAGGTTAGTTTATAATTAGGTTTCAATTAGTGTTAAGGCTTAGTTTGGGGTTATGACTCAATCATAATTAGATGAGGGTTGAAGTTATAGGTAGTGTTTAATTCTCTAGGGTTATACTTAAGTTTAGGGTTAGGTTTTAATTTGGTAAGATTAGGTACAATGTTAATAGTAGGGTATAATTAGGGTAAATAATGAAGGATAATGCTCAAGGTAAAGGTTGAGGCTCCATTAAAATTAGTGGGAGAATTATGGCTAGGGTTCCATTATGAATAGAGTCAGTACTACAATTCAATTAGGGTTTAATTAGGGTTATAATTAGTTTTAGGGTTCAAATAGGGTTAAAGTGGAAGTAGGGTTAATTTTTTCTCCTTTTTTCAATTTATGAAATAAATAGCTTTAAAGTTTGTTCTAATAAAATAAATACATTTTAAAATAGCTTAAACTTAATTTTAATTAAAATAATCTTATTAATATAAATTTAAAATCTAATTAACTTTTTGTTTTAATGATAATATCAGGTTTAGAGTTTCTAGAAAATTATTTTAAAGGAACTATTTTTTTAAAATTTTGATATTGTTATTAATATATAATAAAATATTCAAATTCAACTAAGAGATAAATGAGATGTAAATAGAAAAATCACATCTATATCATATTTTTGAAATATTTGTGAATGCATGTAACTTTGATTTTTTGAATTTAGAAACATTATATTTTTATGATTAAACTTTAGAAACATAATTTTTTCTATTTTTTTAAATTGAAAATTAAAATTATATACCATTTTTATTCTTTGTACTTCTAGCATGTAATTTTTATTTTTTGAATTTAGAAACTTTATATTTTTATGATTGAAATACAGAAACAAAAGAAAAAAAAATCTTTTTGATATTTCTAAATATACCAAATAAATTTAAATTATAAAATTAAACTAATTTTTTAAAATTTATAAATAAATAAATAGTCAATTTTAGAATAAATTTAAAACTAAAATCTAGGTATGAATAAAATATTTCTATTTTTTAATTGAATCATCAATCTTTTAAAATAAATTTAAAACTAAAATCTAGATATCAATAGAACCTTTCTATATTTTTGCTAAACAACATAGAAGACATTAAAAGACATTAGATCTAAAATATTAAACTAAAATGACTATGTTGTTGGCATTATCACAGACAATAAGAGATTGTTGGCATTTCAATTAGGATATTGAGAAGGTTGTTGATAATTATGGATATAACTAATTAAGGATGATTACTATCTTCACAATATTATTTTGTCATTGATGTCAAGAAATTGATTTTCTGATTTAGTATGATGTTGCCATATCTTAAGAAGTATGTTTTGAAGAGAATTAAGATGTCAGTAAAAGACACAGAAATAATGTGATGAATAAGGAGAGGAATAAGTTATTCAATGGGCAACTATTACCGAGTTAGACAATGATGAGATCATGTTGTTTAGATTGTTTTGATGTCATACATATGCTATTGTTTGTAAGGTTAATACTATACTATGTTACTGAGCAAGGAACCTAGTCGGTAAACCCTAAGGTTATCGCTATCGGTTAATGAAGGTGGAATGTCTACCAAGTGAAGTTTAGTATTTACCGAGTTGCAACCGAGTAATAACAGAATGCATTTGATGTATACATGCGTTATTTAATGATGGAAGCTGATGAGCTGGTTATGATTAAATGATTGATACAACATGTATGAAGTTTGTTAAGGATCTATGGCAATGGAAGATCGACAGGAAGATCTACAACTCAGATTGAACCACAATACCTTAGCACAAGTTCCAAGGCAAGGTAAAACATTTTTCGATCGAAGGATACATTGAACCTAGTCAAGATTGAAGATCTGATGGCTATGATTGATCATGGGAAATGTGATCAAAGAGATTAAGCAGTTAGAAAATTGTTTATAAATAAGGAACTATTGATAAACAATGTATGTAGACAAGTGTAAGCACATGGATGCTACATATTGATTACCGAGCACAGAAGCTTGAAGACCTATTTGAATAACAGAGTAAGGAGCCCAATAGAGGGAAAAGATAAGTCCTATGACTAGACTATATTGAGCAAATAAGAATCTACTTTAGCATTTTAGATGCAAAGTTGTAGACATACTCATTACTATTATTTATTTGTAAGTGACACAAAATCTCTTAACTGAGTGGACTTAACAGTCTTATTTGTAAATCCTCTAGCAAGGTGACATTCTGATTGAGTGTTTGAAACCCTTTAACAAGGTCACCTCTAACAAGGTGAAGATCCTAACAGATCTGAGGGAAATCCCTTAACCGGGTCACATCTAGCAATGTGTTTGTAATCTTTAACAGGATTTTCTTTTAACCGAGCATACTCTAGAAGAGTATATTTCTTAGTGGGTCCGAAATCCCACAGTGGTTTTTCCCTATTTGGGTTTCCACGTTAAATCTGGTGTTATGAGTGTTGTTATGATTATGTGTTATTAAGTTTGCATGTTTTACAGTTTTGGTTACATATATCTATTAAAGCTACCGAGGTGGAATCTGTTGAATATATTGAAGATTAAGTTTGTATGATTTAGCCCCCCATCTCATCTTATTAACTATTGGCATCAAAGTTATCAATTGGTATCAAAGAATTGGACTCTGGAAGAAAAGTTTAAAGGTACTTGAGGAAAAGATCCAAAGATGTATAAGAGGGATGCACTGAAGCTGAATAACTCAAGTTTCTCTACATGGCAGAAAAGGATGAAGTTGCACCTATTGGTAATTGGAGAATATGTTGTATATTATTTGGAGAATGATTTCATTACACCTAGAACCTATCTATTGACAATGGAAGAGATAAAGGCAACGCAATAACATATTCAAGCAATGATTGAAATAACATCTACATTGACCGACTCAGAGTTTAATGATCTAGAAGGCTGCAATGATGCCAAGGCAATGTGGGACAAGCTCATATCTATGTATGGTGGTGATGAACATGTTCAAAGAGAAAAAGTGGACAATCTAAGAGGACAACTTGAATCTATGAGAATGAATGAAGGTGAGAACATAACCTAGTACAATACAAGGTTAAAGGAGATTGTCAATCAAATCAAAGGAGCAGGAGGAACCATTGAAGAGAAGGATGTCACAAGTAAGCAATTAAGAACCCTTCTACCTGCTTAGGCAATCCGAGTCTCTGCAATCAATGAATTGAGGTATGTACCCAATACGCCAGTTTCTTTGGATGCTACTATTGGTAAGCTACATGCAGTTGAGTTAAGTAACTTTGATAACAGTGGGTCTTCGGTAAATAAAATTGATTCTGCATTTAGTTCTTTTTATCTTGATGAATCTGATGATTACAATGATAGAAAGTATAAGTACTCTAAAGGGAATCACAATGGAGCAAGTGAAAGATTTCGCAAAAACATGGAGGAGGTACACAAACTTTATGAAGAAATCAGAAAGCAAGAAGAGTTTGAAGCACTATTAGCCAAAAGGTTACCGAGAGGAAAAGGTAAGTACAAAGGAAAGTTGCCTTTGAAATGTTTTAATTGTGATAGAATAGGACATATGGCTTCTAATTGTCTTGACAAAGAATCCATTGAAAAGAGAGATTAACGAGATGACAAATAGAAAGATAATCATTACAGAGGACATCAAGACTTTAGAAGAAGAGATAAAAAGACATGTCTAATAGCTGATGAGGAATCTAATGATGATAAATCAGATGAAACTGATATAGAGGAATTTGTTTATGTGGCTATCAAAGATGGATCCGATGAAGAAAGGTACGAAGAAAAAGCTTTAATATCTCACATAAATACTAATGATTCTTGGATCATAGATAGTGGATGCTCACATCACATGACAGGTGATAAACACAAGTTTGTTATGTTAGAAGATTATGATGGAGGTTATGTAAGATTTGGTAATGATTCACCATGTCTAGTGAGAGATAAAGGATCTATAACACTTCTTGACAATGCTAAATGTAATGATGTTTACTGGGTTGAAGGTTTGAAATACAATTTGTTGAGTGTAGCACAGCTAAACAATACAGGATACCGAATAGAGTTTCATAAAGGAATTGTCAAAGTTCATGACAAGCATGTAAAGTTAGCAGCTATCGTGACATAAACAAAAGGTAACACATTTCACCTTGACTCAACTCGGAATAAGTGTCTATATGCAAAGATAGATGATACCTGGTTATGGCATAAAAGGTTTTTTCATGTAAATTTTGATAATCTGATCAAAATAAGCAAGAAGCACCGAGTAAGAGGTCTACCGAGTCTTGAGAAACCTGAGAATGCTATATGCCAAGGATGCCAGATGGGTAAGATGACAAGATCAAGCTTTACAAGTAAGTCCTACACTTCTAAGGGAATTTTAGATATTGTGCATACTGATCTTTGTGGTCCTATGAAAGTTCAGAGTTATTATGGTGATAAGTATTTCATATTATTTGTGGATTATTATTCAAGGATGATGTCAGTAATGTTTTTAAAAGAAAAATCAGAAGCTTTGCAAATGTTTAAATGGTACAAGGCAAGAGTTGAAAATGAAACAGGAAGACAACTGAAATGTCTTAGATCTGATAGAGGAGGTGAGTTCACTTCTGATGAATTTAACTTATACTGCAATGATCATGGTATAAAGAGGCAAGTATCTGCACTGAGAACACCCCAACAAAATGGGATAGCCGAGAGAAGAAATAGATCACTTGTGGATTGTACAAGAACCTTGATGATAGAAAAGAGGGTACCTCAAACATTTTGGAGAGAAGTAATCAACATTGCAGTTTACACCTTGAACCGAGTACAACTGAAGAAAGGAACCTTGAAGACACCATATCAAATCTGGTATGACAAGAAACCTAATGTAAGTTATTTTAAAATCTTTGGAAGTAGATGCTATGTTCACAAAGATGACAGAAATGGTAAGTTTGATCAGAAAAGTGAAGAAGGAACATTTCTTGGTTATTCTTCTAGAAGAAAAGCATTTAAATGTCTGATCAAATCATCTAACAAAATAGTAGAAAGTGCAAATGTGAAAATTGATGAATTTGCAGAAAGAAATGATGAAGGAAACTCCAAAGAACCAGAAGATTATGAAGGATTTGTATATGTTCAACCGAGAAGTCCTACCAAGAAAACTGCTGAAGGAAATGAAGAGAATATCCAGTTACCGAGTGATGAAGAAGATCATATAGAATCTACCGAGTCTGTATTAGCCAAGTATGTTAGAAGGAATCATACATCAAGTCAGATTATAGGAGATAAGAATGATCCAATGATGACAAGGAATAAACTGAGACAAAACACATGCCTGATATCTGAATTTGAACTGAGGATAGTGAAAGAGGCATTTAACAGTGAAGATTAGATAAATGCTATGATAGAAGAGATTGATCAAATCAAGAAGAATGACACATGGACACTAGTCCCAAGACCGAAGGACAAAAATGTAGTCGATACAAAGTGGATTTTCAGAAACAAGTTGAATGAAAAAGGTGAGGTCATTTGAAATAAAGAAAGACTAGTTTGCAAAGGTTATGCTCAAGAAGAAGGAATTGATTATGGTGAGACTTTGGCACCTGTGGCAAGACTTGAAGGAGTAAGAACATTGTTGGCATATGCTACTTACAAGAATTTCAAAGTATATCAAATGGATGTCAAATCTGCATTTCTGAATGATATATTAGAAGAAGAAGTTTTTATTGAACAACCTAAAGGATTTGTTGAAGGAGAGAATAAAGATCAGGTATGTAAATTGACCAAAGCTTTATATGGTCTGAAACAAGCACCTAGAGCATGGTATGAAAGATTGCACTCTTATTTAATCAAGATTGGTTTTACAAGGACAAGTGGAAACAATAATATGTACATGAAGAATGATGAAAATGGAATACTGATCTCAGCCATATTTGTTGATGATATTATCTTTTGTGGAAATGACTCTTTAACAAAGAACTTTGGAAATGAAATGAGAAAAGAATTTGAGATGTCATTAATCGGTGAGATAAAGTATTTTATAGGTCTATAGATACTGCAAATGAAAGATGAGATTTTCATTACTCAATCCAAGTACATAAAGGAAATCTTGAAGAAATTTCGAATGGAGGATTCAAAACCAGTAAGTACTCCTATGACTACCAACTGTAAACTATCAAAGAATGATGAATCTACATCTGTTGATGAGACACTTTACCGATGTATGATTGGAAAGTTGCAATATGTTGTTCACAGAAGGCCAGATATAGCACATGTAGTAGGTATAGTTGCAAGATTTTCTGCAGATCCCAAGGAAACACACATGACAACAATCAAGAGAATTTTCAAATACTTGAAAGGCACTGAGGATTATGGCTTAGTATATCAGAAAGGAAGTGACTTTGATTTAAAAGTTTATACTGATGTTGATTGGGTAGGCAACATAGATGACAGGAAAAACACAAGTGGTGGAGCTTTCTTTTTAGGAGAAAGACTAGTGAGTTGGCTTAGCAAGAAACAAGGATGTATTTCATAGTCATCAGCAGAAGCTGAATATGTTGCTGCAACATTGAATTGTACCAATATAGCATGGATCAAACAACTTTTGGAAGGCATAAATGAGAAAGTTACCAAGACAGTAACTATATTCTGTGATAATACTAGTGCCATTAACATTTCAAAGAATCCTGTTATGCACTCTAAGACAAAGCACATCTCTATCAAATTTCATTATCTTAGAGAAGAAGTTCAAGAGAAGAAAGTGGTGTTGGAGTATGTTAGTTCAAAGGAACAAATAGAAGATATTTTCACCAAGCCACTACCAAGGGACACTTTTGAGTATCTCAGAAGTAAGTTAGGGGTCCTACCCCTATCTTCTACTCACTAACCGAGTTCGGTGAATGCATCAATTCGATGACTCTAAAGAATATCTTTTAGGAGTTGATGCTGATTTACACACTTTAGGATGTTTTCTAAAGGTGTGTAGGAAACAAAAATAGGGAACGGGAATTGAAGATAAAATGCTCTAACCGAGACTGAGTTGATACCGAGCAGCAAAGGAATTACTTCACACAGGAAGAAATTATGAATTACTTTTCTTTTGGCATTGTTGTCAAAGGGGGAGAAGACTAATGTATGGGGGAGAAGAATAATGATAGGGGGGGAGCATTTCATCAATCTCAGCAATCACAATCTCAGCAATCACAATCTCAGCAATCTGAATTTGAATCTTTTAAGTCAAATCAATTGGTTTTGCCATCAATGCCAAAGGGGGAGATTGTTGGCATTATAACAGACAATAAGAGATTGTTGGCATTTCAATTAGGATATTGAGAAGGTTGTTGATAATTATGGATATAACTGATTAAGGATGATTACTATCTTCACAATATTATTTTGTCATTGATATCAAGAAATTGATTTTCTGATTTAGTATGATGTTGCCATATCTTAAGAAGTATGTTTTGAAGAGAATTAAGATGTCGGTAAAAGACACAGAAAGAATGTGATGAATAAGGGGAGAAATAAGTTATTCAATGGGCAACTATTACTGAGTTAGACAATGATGAGATCATGTTGTTTAGATTGTTTTGACATCCTACATATGCTATTGTTTGTAAGGTTAATACTATACTATGTTACCGAGCAAGGAACCTAGTCGGTAAACCCTAAGGTTATCGCTATCAGTTAATGAAGGTGGAATGTCTACCAAGTGAAGTTTAGTATTTACCGAGTTGCAACCGAGTAAAAACATAATGCATTTGATGTATACATGCGTTATTTAATGATGGAAGCTGATGAGATGGTTATGATTAAATGATTGATACAACGTGTATGAAGTTTGTTAAGGATCTATGGCAATGGAAGATCAGCAGGAAGATCTACAGCTCGGATTGAACCACAATACCTTAGCACAAGTTCCAAGAAATGTATGCAAGTTCCAAGGCGAGGTAAAACATTTTCTGATCGAAGGATACATTGAACCTGGTCAAGATTGAAGATCTGATGGCTATGATTGATCATGGGAAATGTGATCAAAGAGATTAAGCGGTTAGCAAATTGTTTATAAATAAGGAACTATTGATAAACAATGTATGTGGGCAAGTGTAAGCACAGGGATGCTACATAGTGATTACCAAGCACAGAAGCTTGAAGATCTATTTGAATAACAGAGTAAGGAGCCCAGTAGAGGGACAAGATAAGTCCTATGACTAGATTATATTGAGAAAATAAGAATCTGCTTTAGCATTTTAGATGCAAAGTTGCAAACATACTCATTACTGTTATTTATTTGTAAGTGACACAAAATCTCTTAATCGAGTGGACTTAACAGTCTTATTTGTAAATCCTCTAGCAAGGTGACATTCTGATTGAGTGTTTGAAACCCTTTAACAAGGTCATCTCTAACAAGGTGAAGATCCTAACAGATCTAAGGGAAATCCCTTAACCGGGTCACATCTAGCAATGTGTTTGTAATCTTTAGAAAGAATTTCTTTTAACCGAGCATACTCTAGAAGAGTATATTTCTTAGTGGGTCCGAAATCCCACAGTGGTTTTTCCCTATTTGGGTTTCCATGTTAAATATGGTGTTATGAGTGTTGTTATGATTATGTGTTCCTAAGTTTGCATGTTTTACAGTTTTGGTTACATATATCTGTTAAAGCTACCGAGGTGGAATCTGTCGAATATATTGAAGATTAAGTTTGTATGATTCACCCCCCCTCTCATCTTATTAACTATTGGCATCAAAGTTATCATATGTATATTAATTTTTAGAAAGAAGTAGCACTTCAACAATTGAGCTATATTGAAACTTTCAATCTTTTTAATTTAGATTGGAAAGTTTACGCAACAACAAAAATTCCTTTTGGAATATAGATTAATACATTCATGATTTGATCATTATGCTTTGAATTCAATAACAGGCATGTATTTTCTCTTAGATGCATGTTGTTATACAAAGCTCAAGGTAGGAAAAAATTATTTGGGGTTTAATGGAGCTTATGGAGGATGCCAAAAATGATGCTTATAAGACATGTGTTCTCTCAATGCATGTCCTTATACAAATCTCAAGATAGGAAAATTTTATTTGGGGTTTAATGGAGCTTATGGAAGATACCAAAAATGACGCTTATATCTTGTAATAATATTACAACAAATCAAAACAAAATAATCAAATTTCACATTCTAAAATTTCAACTCCATTTTTATCTACTTGAATGAGAATAAGACCTATGTGTTGCCTCCCTTTCTACATTCATGTACACTAAAAAGAAGAAAACTTGTCTCTATTTACTGCCATACTTTTTACAGTTTGAGAATGATTTTAGATCCTAGTAATGTTATATGAACTGCAATCTATCTTCTTGGCAAAATAGCTAAATCCCAATAACCAAAACAAAATAGCAAAAGAGACTAATAAGAAGAATTGAGTTGTTATAAGAATGTGAAATTGTTCATTGAACAATTAGACCAAACAATAAATAAATAAATAATATCAACATTTTAATGAATTTGGACAGCAAAAAATATAATATGAAAATTGGGTAAAATTTTGGATCTGAACATTAGTTTCCAAGGCTCACCCTATATTTAAATGAATAGATCATTTAAATAAATAGAAAACAAAATTAAAAATTTCAATAAAAATAGGAGAACTGTCTATGTATAGATTCAAAATAAAACTCTTGGGAATCATTTTAAGAGAGGAATTGTATTCTTCCTTGAGAAAATTATGAGCAACTTCATTCAACATTCCCATCTCATCATTTGATGGTGTGCCCTGATCGCTATAGTGATTGGTGCATTTGATTTCCTACTATGGTGTACGCAGGTATCTGTTCCAAAAATTTCAATTTGTTTTTTCTTTCAAACATTCAAAACCTCAACAGACAAAGGAAACAAGATGTAAGTTGTTCGCTTTTAGCAAATTCACACATAATTCTGAAAAAAAATTACCTTGAAGACGTAATATGTCATCATATTCGTGTTTTGTCCATCTATTGCAACTGCCTACAACAACGTGTCAACATTTTCTATTAACTCAGAAAATTCATGGAAAAAGTGATTAACAATGAAACCCATAGAGATTCACCTTCCTTCATGAAGATACCTGAGTGCAGCAATTAAACTAATTGTAGAAAGCTAATTTTAAAATTTAAACTTATAGGTTTTAGGGGTATCCCCAATTTCAGAAAATATAAATTGCAGAAACAAATTAGCTAATTTTAAAATTGAAAGTCTAAATTGCAGAATCATCAAAGAAAGACTCCCATGAATATTGTGGTCATGGGATATGAATGACATGAGAACTATTTCTCTCCAAAGAAAGACTTTAAAATGGATTTGGAAACTTTCACATGAATTCAAATGGTGACAGAGCTATTGTGACCACCACTACCCTAGCAAACTTGCATGTAATAGATCTATTAAAATATCTTTAGAAGCTTTCAAACAAGTGGAATTCACAAGCATGAAGTTTTGAAACAAAGAATCGACATTTATTAAATCATAGAGATTTTAAAATTTCTGTCAAGATCTTCAGTTGTAATCTTGGAGACAATCGTGGAAGCAACAAGGAAGTTTTTGACTCTAGAATGCAATGATTCACAAAATATGCACAATATGATTTTCTTCCACAACATCAATGTGCTTGAACTATTCCAAATCTAAAATAGTGGTTGGAAAGTGTAAAATTAAATCAAAGAATAATAGAACATAATGTTGTATTATATCATAACATAAATAAGTTGGCAATAAACATCTGGTATTCCGTCTATGGAGCTGATTTCCATAGCAAATGGTTTATTCACTTTGGCTAGCTTTTCTACAAGAGTTGCTACATTTGTTCTTGATTGGAGATTGCCCTTTGCTAATACCCATTCCATGTTTTGAATCATTGGATGATCGCCCTTTGCTAACACCCATTCCATCTTTTGCAGAGCTTATTTGTGGAGCTTACAATGAAATTCTTCAACATTGCTATCATCTACCCCTCTAAAATAGGGAAAGGTGAATGCCTCTTGCACTTCCGTTCTCCATAACCACTTCTTCTTCCATCATCGTCAATTTCATAAGGCCAGTAAGCTGTGAAATGTTACTGGTTGCTATCCATCACTTTGCATTTGTAGTTACGTATAATTCATTGAGCAACCCTCATCAATTGCATTTGAAACAGTTAGAAGAGCATGCAGGTTTTCGTTTGTAACTGTCAGAATACAATGCCAACTTCTTCCACCTCGACAATAATTTGAATGCTTGTTATTTCCATGCATGACTGACAGGAATACAAAAAGTTTCTTTTTTCTTACACCATTACTCATGATGACCTCCTATTGATGCCATTGAAGGTTACGCCTCTCGGCGTAAATATAGAAAATGAAATAATGATTTTCCCTTTTTGGTAAAAATGTATCCTTTAGTAATCAATAATATTCACATTATGCTTTTTGAAAAATAAAAAATAATTACCCTAATATAAATGATTCAATGAATTTTAAAGGGTAAAATATATAATAAAATGATTTAATTGTTTTATAATGCAACACCCTGATAAAATATCCTGCACACAAATTAAACCAATCAAATTCATTGGTAAATCATGTATCACTCTTGATTAGGTTTTGCTTTTGTAAGATTAATAATCCCCCTTTTTTTTATATAAATACTTTTTAAAGATAATCCATTTGTATCTAATTATTTTAAACCTTTGAAAAAATATTACTTATAAAATAAGACGTTCATCCTTTGGCTTCAATATTCAAAAATAATAAATTTCACCCTAATGTATATATTTTTATTTAATGAATTAGGGAAAAAAAAGATCATTCAAATGAAAATAATACAAGATGACATGCTAAATATTTAAAGGTCGCTCAAGTCACGCATGTCAAATGCATTTTTTCTTTTTTGAGAAAATGAATGCCTTAGTACTATCTGAAAAGTAATAAATAATATTAAAATATTTTTTGCATCAAAATATAATAGATAGAGTTACTTTCCAGAATGCCTTTACAAATGATAAAGCTATATTTCAAATCATAATATCAGAACGCTATATTAAATTTAGGTAAGAAATATTTCCTATTGTCATGTTGTCATAATTCCCTTCTTGACAAAATATATTTATTTATACTCTCTAGAAGGCAATAACATTGAAACATTATCATGACTATATCATATGTTATAAATAAATTTTCCTCAAAATACTTTTGCAAATAATAAACATTATATCCAAAATAGAATATCAAAATATTATGATTGGATAAGGAATACTCCCTCGGAAAATCTATTTACTTTTGCATGTAACATCCTCCACTTGATTTCCATCAGTGTAGCTTTCCAATGTCGGGGTAGCACGTTTTTAGTTATGCCAATGCCTGATGGGAAAAATAATTTTCCACTCCTTACCATCGGGATAACATATTTTTAGTTGTTCTGATCTCCCAATGAGAAGAAAAGTAAATGAAACATTAATGCTATGTCATTGGCATAACATTTCTCCATCGGGATAGGTAATTTTCTATTACGTCGATGTCTGATGACTTGTTTAGGGTTAGGGTGACGATTGCATTTTATGCCAGTCATACTTCCGCCCTAGCATATTCAATTTGAAAAACTCGGCCATCTAGAGAGCAAGTTGTCAATGACAAATCGTACCCAGTAGATCCATTTGCTTACAGAGCAAGCGAATGGCTGTTGCATATTCCTTTAATAGTGGCACCACTTCAAGCTCCTTAATATCTTCGGTTGCCAATACAATCAGATAAGCTTCAAACTCAAGAGTAGGCAAGGGTAGTGTGAAACTATAAGCATGAACTCATCCCTGTATCACCAATTATAATGTACCTGAAAAGATAGGCGTAAGGCATCTTCAAGATCTGTTAAAAGTACTGGAATGATCGTTGTTTGCAAATATGTTCACTATAGTATATAACACCAATTTCTAATAGTGTACTAGAAATTAATTAGGGCTTTGATATCAATACACCAACAACAAAAACAAGAGAGAAATATAACAAATAAAGGGCTAATAAATGCAGTCTGATAAAGAGCTTGTCGTTGTGTAAAAAGATCTGTCAATTATATTTACCGATCCATTGTGGGTTTCTTTTCATGCAATGGTGAAAAGAATGGATGATTTGCAGAGCCAAAACTAAAGAAAGCTTTTAACAAATTTTTCTTTTGTTGGCAACCTAAGTCACCAGGTTCAGCCGAATTTCATCCTTGGAGTTCGAAATTCGCCGAACTTTAAAACATGCAATAAAAATCGTTGAAATTCGAATTTTTATTTTATTTTTTATTTTTTAAATTTTTTGCCTTCTTCTTCTGTTAATATTTTTTAAACACATCTTCAGTCTGTCGTGAGTCGCATCCTACAGGAGAAGTCGTTGGAGAAGTAGTCGCAGACCCCTGATAGTCGCAGCCTATAGGAGAAGTTTGCCTGCAATTTTTACCTGTCGTTTTTGCCGTCGTTTGTGCCCTAGCATATGTTTCCTATGGTTTATATTTTATAAATATGTCATCTTTTTGTAACGATTTCAAATCTATTTATCAATGTTAAACTATTTAGGCAATTTTATAGATATATTACATATATTTATTTAAAAAAATTAAAAAATACATCTGGCGAATTTAATTCAAATTTTTTCCTCATCAAACTTCATTCAAATTTCAAAGTCATCGAACTTCGAATTCGAATTCGAACCTGGTGACTTAGTTGGCAACTATGATATCCAAACCCCACCTTGTGCAAATGCCACTTTAATTAAAATAATTTACTTTTTTGGAAAACTTTTATTCCTTTTAAGATAAACTCAGTATTTCCTTTTGCAAATTGCTTCAAACTATGCAAAAACTAAAAAAAATTAATTTTTCCTACGACTCATTCTGGTGTAATTTTATTGCTGACTAACCAGACATCCAATTACCATGAAACTTGGCCAAAATTCATGATAATTTAAATAAAACATGGGTTTTATTTCAAATTTTAGTTAGCTCACCAAATTTTGGTACTTGCTTTGTAAACTGGCCTGTCGGAGCTAGTCGCGAGCAATATAAATTTTAAATTAATACATCAAATGACCTCTGATCTCTGTGAAAATTAAAATGGAAGCAATTGACATAAAAATATTAGGTGGGTTGTCCTCCGATCGTTCAAATTCAAAACTTTTTTCCGATGCATTTTTATGTCAAGATTAGTCAGGAAACAATTAAAAAGCATACCAAAACTTCTTCGATCCTTGCAAAATCGCTCAGGGTCATAATCCCATATACCAAAAAACCTTTCATCAACCAGTTTCTTGAGATCATTATTGAGTGCAAATATTTTGATCACCAAAGTCGACAACTTTCAGTTCTGAAAATTTCACTAGTGTAAACATTTGAAAACTGCCTTTGGTCTTGCTTTCAAAAACATATCAGATGGGTTGATGAAGGTTTGAAACCTAAAACATAACTTCATTTTCATAAATAGAATCATAAAAACCAATTCATCTGATAAGAAATCCATCATGCCAAAAGATAATAAACTCCACAAAGAGCTCCTGACCAATGTTGTCATCCTGAGGACTTAATGGGAAAGAGATATCAATGCTTGAATATGACCTTTCAATTCGTGATTTACACATTCTATGAAAATGCACATAGATTAGCCTCAAGAGGAACAAGAACTTTTATCAAGAGGATCTACAATTTGGCAGAGAACATATTTATGATATACAAAATGCATATGAACAATTAAATTGACATAATAGTGCTTAGGTAAGAAGAAATTATGAAAAAAAAAAGGCGTACCTGGAATGATTTTGTCTTTGCAACCACGTACATACCTGGAAATCGACCACCTTGTTCATGCACCAAACCTAGTTTCTTAGAGTTGGAAATGGAAGAACTTGCTTGATTATGATTGAACATAGAAATCTGTTTTTTGGCATGAATCTAGAACTCTAAAATTTTCAAATTTTAGGGTTCCAACACACACAGAGGACCAATGCACCAAAATAGACTTATCTCAGATCTGAAAACATTCAACACTTAAACTAATTCTTCATAATAGATTTCCTTATCAATTCTAGACAATCATCTCCACTTCTGCAAACTTAATAATTAGATTAGCCATCAACTCAATATCAGATCAACTAACACTATTATCAACTTATTAACTGATCAGAATGCTTCATCAATCAACTAACCATTAATACCAGTAACCACTTTAAGATCTCTGATAAACAAACATAAATTGTCTTAACCGGTAATCAAAAATAAAACATGAACATCACAAGAAAATCAATATACACATGAACACCATAATTTTGACGTGGAAACCCAAATAGGGAAAAACCACGGTGGGAGTTGGTACCCACTAAAATTTGTACTTTTTTGAAGTATGCCTTGTTAGGAGCTCAGCCCTATTAGGAGCTTACAATACTCCTGGTTAGGAGAAGACCCTGCTAGGAGTCACTCAATTAAGGGATTTACCTATCACTCTAGCTAGGAACTTAATGATCTGTTAGGATCAACCTCTTGAGAGGATTTACCACCCTTTTTGAGAGTTGCCCTGTTAGGAGACTTAAATGATAAAGGCTTGTTAGGACCTACTCGGTTAAGAGATTTAAGCTATTGTAGCTGTTAGGGAACAACAGTGAAAAGTGATTTGTTACTTTGCACTTTCAGTTTGCTAAATTAGATCTAGTTATGCTTCACAGACTACAACACTCAGACAAATCTCTATCTTATTTGGGATGGCTTAACTCATTCTCCTAATACCACCGATACATAAAACATCAACTATGTCATCCTAAATAGACATTTCAATTAGATCATCCAATAAACCCTAATTACATCTTGAAATTACAATACAAATCATATCAGATCTTCATCTAGATCATTACAACAATTTACAATGCAATATCAATGGTTGGTTTATCGTAACTCATCACAAAAAAATATGATATGTACCAAAGTCAAAACCTCAAAACACTCTACTAAGCATTTCATTGTTTCCCAAGAAAATCTTCCTTGAATCATGCTAAAACAACATTTAAATCATCTTCATGGGTTTTGTTGTGTTATCTCCTCTATGTACACTCACCATCAATCACCATCATATCAAAAATCATTACTGGTTGAGTGATTTTATCACCGGTCCTTAAATCCTACTAAAACCCTAGCAAAACTTCATCAAAAATTTAAAACATGCCTTCTGGTAATCATCACAGGATGCGGTTCTAGTTACATACTCAAATCCATCATAAAATCTTATGATTCAAACCACAAGTCACCAAACATCACCAATCACCCGATTTCATCAAAACTTATCTACTTTACTGGTTAAGGTCCTAATTCCCAGTCTTGATGGTAAACCCTATCAAACTGTCAAACTCTAACTCCGGTAGACCAAATCACTTAGCTAACAAATCAATCATTGAAAACCATCTATAAACATCATCAAACATCAATTGACCTAGGTTGCCATCAATTACAACACAAATAACTAATCATGCCATCTTTCCTCTACCGATATAGTCATCCATTATCATCTCATCTTCATCAGTTATACCAATCATGCCAACACTATAGGAGTTGACAAAATACAACACCATAGGAGCCCAAATAATCTCTGCAAGCTGAAAAACCTGTTACAAGGAGAAGCAATGAAGCAAATCACAGAAGGAAAGAATACACAGGAAAAATATGCTCCAAAAGAGAGAGCTCAATATTCACAAAAATATGTATTGTCAATAATAATCCTTCTTCATACAATGAAAAGAAAGAACTCAACCTTTAATAGGTCAAGAAACCCTAAAAGGGAAAACCTAGGTTTGCACATAATAATTAATTAAAATAATTAATTATATGCACCTAAAGTTAGCTTAAGTGTAAAAGAGATAAAGGGAACTTAAATAATTAAACAAATAATGTTTAATTAATCAAGTAAATACCCAAATACTCTAACACCCTCCCTTAAGCTAAACTTAGGGAGAAACTAAAACCTAGAACAGCTACTGAAAGCAATAAAGATGGGTCCCGGCAACAAGGCTTGATCAGGTACCCAAATACAATGAAATCTCTATGAACTGGAGAAATAGAGAAAAGCATGTGGGAACAAAACTCTACTCCAAAAAGAGATGAAAAAGAATATCATTGAAGCATGAAGAACCTACAAACTCTGTCGAAGAATAACTGCTAATCTGAAGAACATCCACTGAACTAGAACATGACTAGGTAGAGAAGACTGTAATCTGCATGAGTGTCCTCAAATGACACTACTTGAATCAGGAGGCAAACAAGGCAAAAACAACTGAAATCAAAGATACAAATGGCATGAGAAACCAAAGCCTGAAGAGTTGATCAATCGAACCATGGACGCAGTAGAACCAACAAGATAAACCTCCCCATAATGCGGAAGTGGGAGAGGGATAGGAACACTAAAAAGGACAGCCAAAAACAACTACATGATGAAGAACCAAGAACATCAAAGGTGATGAGACACATCATCATGAGGTGAATGTTGTGGAAGGAACACTCACTGGACAAAGGAAGATGGCAAACAACAGGCAAACATCAACCCCCTCATGGCACTTGATCAATAGTGCATGTACAACATGCAAGATTCCAAGTAAACAATGCATGATGGCACTTTATCTCAGTGTGATTGCATAAATACAAGCTACAATGATAAGAAGACTGGAAATAGAAATGTGAACCAAAAAATAGAGATATCCTACTCAGAGAAGAGATCCCAGGACCTGAAACAACCTTAATATCCACCAGAGTGCTGAAAAGCAAAAAACTGAATAAAATATGCATGGAGCAGAATCTAGAAATAAAACTCAGATGGCCGGAAAGTACATAGCACAGGCTTTCCAAATATATAATATTTTCGAAAAACGGAGGTCAGATGCTCATTCTATGGCTCCCGGAATGCAAAAAATAGAGCTCACTTTGACTGGAAAAAAATATAGTCAAACAGAAAAATTGGAAAAAATTACCAACACCATGAGGTCGGCCTCGAAACCAACTTTCCGATGCCTATTCATTTTCAAAAAAATGATTTTGTATGCCCAAGATAGGGCCAAAAAACTAAACCCCCCTTGAAAAAGCCAAAAAAGGGGTCTGGTGGCAAGTGGGTGGTCCGGTGGCCAGGTAGCGGGGCTCCGGTGGCGGACGGGTGGAGCTCCAGTGGCCGGTGGCTGAGCCCAGTGTACGGGCAGTGTAGGGAGGCAGATACCGACGGCGGGAAGGCTGAGCGGCGGAGGTGGTCGGGTCGGGCGGTGGCCGCTGGGCCTGCGGGCTTGGGTAGAGCGGGGGTCGCTTGGGCGGCGATCGCAGAGGGTGCCAGCGGTCGTAGGGAGGCCGGCAGGTGGTCGGGCCGGCAGGGGCCGGGAGATGGCAGGGGGTTGGAGACTGGGCCACTGGGGGCTGGAGAAAACTGCCGGGGCTGGAAGAGGGAGCGGGGCCCGAGGTCCTACAGGGCCTATGTGAAGGAAAGGGGCCCCATGGTACCCTGCGTACCATGGGGTTGCCCCCCCCAAAAAAAAAAAATTTTTTTTTAAAAAACCCTATTTTTTTTCCTTTGCTTTTTTTTTTCAAATTTTTTTTTTAAAAAAGCAAAAATTTGGCCTGCATGCCGTAAAAAGGAAAAAAAAAGAAAAAAAAAATTCTCGATCTGTGTGCCAGGGTCATATGGCCTGGATCTGAGAAAAAAATTCACCCAGAGGCTCAGGAACTAAAATAGGTCAAATTTTATATGACCATAGGGGTTTTTGGGCCTTCTGAGCATGATGGTGAGGTTCGTTTAGGCCCAAAGTGCTCAGAAAAAAAGGTCAAACCCTAGGTACATAAAAAAATTCCTGAAACCCTAGATCTGCTTCCAAAGCAAAATTCTCAAAACAAGAACAGGTAGTTGCAGATCTGAAGCTCTAATACCATATAGGAGTTGAGAAAATACAACACCACAAGAGCCCAAATAATCTCTGCAAGCTAAAAAACCTGTTACAAGGAGAAGCAATGAAGCAAATCACAGAAGGAAAGAATACACAGGAAAAATATGCTCCAAAAGAGAGAGCTCAATATTCACAAAAATATGTATTGTCAATAATAATCCTTCTTCATACAATGAAAAGAAAGAACTCAATCTTTAATAGGTCAAGAAACCCTAAAAGGGAAAACCTAGGTTTACACATAATAATTAATTAAAATAATTAATTATATGCACCTAAAGTTAGCTTAAGTGTAAAAGAGATAAAGGGAACTTAAATAATTAAACAAATAATGTTTAATTAATCAAGTAAATACCTGAATACTCTAACAAACACTCTCTCTATAGTAAACTCCAAAATTAAAAATGGAAATTTAACTGTCATTTTTGGCTTTTATAGAGATTTAAAAATAAATAAAAATTTAAGCGGTTCGATTGAACCCTATAAAAATAAATAGTTTATTGGATTCGATTGAACCCTCATATCCATCTGGGGTTCGATCAAACCCGGATCCGATGGTGGGTTTGATAGAAGCCTTGAGGGTGGTTCGCTCAAACACCCCCAATTCATTCGAACCTCCGCAAAAAACATTTCCCCACCTCCTCCAATTTTGTTCATTGGCAAAAGTAGGAACCATTATTGTGAGTTTACCTATTACAGGGTTAGACAATCCATTTCGGACCCTCCATCCTTGACTTCATCAAGTAGTATTGCAGTGAGATTCAAATTCTTTGGGATCATGTGTTTCAGAATACCGTGGTGTGGAAATATCATGGATCTAAGGTAGATTTTGGTTGTTATCAATCAAGAACCAAATTGTAAGGTAGTTGGGACCCTATAACTAGACTGTTGACTTGAGGTAATCACACCTAATTTGAAGGAAAGATGTCATCAAGGAGGATGCTTGTAATATCCAATGTCACTAGAAGGGTGGAGGAAATTATGTACATGATAAGTGAAATGAAGATTTGATTGGATGTTGTTGAGGAGGAGAGTGACAATGAGGTGCCAAGGATCCTAGAGAAAAATGATAAGATATAGGAAGAGGGATAATCAAACTAAATCAAAATGATCAAGGTCATCATGAGGATTGGAAAAAACCCAAGGATATATATTTCTAGTTATGCTGACAATTTGAATCTAAAAGATTTGATTGATTAGATAAATGAGATGGAGGAATACTTTAAATATGAAGAAGTTGAAGATATCGAGCAAGTTAGGTTTTGGGAAAACCCAGTTGAAGGGGCATGTTGCTATTTAGTGAAAGAGATTCAACTGGAGAGAAACCAAAGAGGAAAGGAGAAAATCATAAAATGGGATAGGATGGTGGTGAAACTAAAGATCAATTCATTCATGCAGATAATGAGTTGGAAATGCTAAAGAAACTTCAAAACCTAAGGAAAAGGGACAAATCAATAAAAGAATACATAAAAGAGTTTCATAAGATAAGTAGAGAGAGCAAAGGAGAGACAAAAGTGGAGAGGGGGAGAGAGAGAGGGAGATTAGATAGAGAGGAGAGATATAGAGAAGCATGAGAGATATAAGTTTAGAGAATGGGCAGAGAGGAGAGAGATAGATAGAGGGGGAGAGGGGGAATGATAGGAAGAGAGATAGGTCTAGAGATCAAGGGAGACAAAGAGTGAAATAAAGATAGAGAGAGAATGATAATAAGAGCTTAGTGATTATTAAAATTTGACTAAGTTTGATAAATTATAAGTTCTAGAGGTTGGGGAGAGAGGAGAGAGTAAGATCGAAAGATGTAGAGAGGGGGAGAAGGAGAGAGATAGGATAACAAATAGGTCTAGAGCTTGGGGGAGACAAAGAGTGTGAGATAAAGAGATAGAAAGAGAACGATGTTAGGAGCCTACTAATTAGTGAAATTTGATTAAGTCTAAAAAATTATAAGATCTCCTAAAATCTAGAATATGCTTTAGGGTAAGTGCACCAAGATGTGGTACCAAAAAGATGCCACTTTTTATCTTTTCATAAAAACTTGTCATAAGCATGAAATGGTCGTCCAAACCTTCGGGTTGGATTTCCAGGTGAAATCCAACCCAAAGAGTTAGTTCTTTCCAATGTAAACCATTTGGTGAGTGCCAAATATAGCACTCGCCCTATTTGGCAATTGCCAAATTCAAAAAATGTACTTTTCACATTTGGTGAGTGCCAAATTTGGCACTCGCCAAATGTGAAAAGTGCACATTTTGTATTTGGTGAGTGTCAGATTCATCACTCGCTAAATTTTCTACATTGGTAAATTGTAGATGTCATGAATGGGAAAATTTTCTAATTTGGAAACAAGTTATACCCAATCCCCAAAGAAGAATATATACAAAAAATATAACATTTAAGTATAAGATTTGAGAGTGGTTTCAGATCTCTAGGAGTTGTAATGTAGATTCTAGGTTTTAGAAGATCAAATAATTTTTAGATTTAGTCAATTTTTTATAATTAGCATTCTCCTATCATCTTTTTCTCACTCTCTTTATCTCCTCTAACTCTAAACCTATAGATCTCTCTCTATCACTCTTTCTATGTCCTCTTTCTTCCTAACTTTACCTCACCTTTCCTTCTTACCCCCATATCTATCATGTTGGATTATTGGGGAGATTATTAGATTTGGTTGTTCACTGCTTCTGCTAGGATATGTTGTTGTCATTAATGTCAACATATTCCTATGAGTTATTCTGGTGAGTTTTGGAAGAGTTTTTTATCCAGTTTTGTAGTTTGGTTCTCCTAATCACTGTTTTGTAGAATCCGGTATTTCGTCCAGTATATTTCGGTGTGATCAAATCTTGTGTTGAGACTTTGGATTGTTCTTTGGGATGATCTTGTGTATCTTCATTTTAGATGGTTCATAATTTGGTGGTCCACAAGTTATCTTTCCTCATAATAGTTGTTGATTGGTTGTGTTCTTGAGATTTGAGACATTGACCGATGAAGATTTGAAAATAGGTGTTGGTGCAACTATTCTGGATGATTCTAACATTCTTGCTAGTGTTTCCTAATCATTTCCTATTTATTTTAGTGATTTGCATTGGTCATTGTGAAAGTTTTTGGTGATTTCTATGAACTGGTGATTATTTTCATGTTATGCAGTATTTCTGGTGGTGTAGCATGTTGCAATTGATATTGGCGAGATTTCTGGTGGATGTAATCATTTGGGAATTTGAATTAGGTCCATGTTATGTAATATAAATCAAAATATTGGTCTGTGTTCAGTCGCAATATAAGTTTTGTAATTATGAGTTGAGAGTTGAGGGTTTAGTCAACCTTGTTATCAAGGTTGATGATTTGTATATATAGGTGGCATGCCTATGTAATTTAGGTGCTGGTATTGTGTGCATTATCAGAGAGAGATAAATGTGTGAACAAGGATATATGATTCAGTGAAGTGTCTAGTTGTGTTTGGTGTTGCAGAGCAGACAATTATGCTTAATTGGAATTGTCATCAGACATTTGTAGATGTTATCATTGCGGTTCATTCTTTCCGGATTGTAGTCTGAATCATATTGTAAGTTTTTGAGACTTCCCTGAGGGTTCTCACCTTTCAAGCAAATATCTTTTGAGCAGTGATCGCTAGGCAATGTTCCTAAATGTATGTGCATTCCCCATTGTAATATTTTCACATACTATTGTAGAGTATCTGTTGGTATTTGTTTGAAGATTGCATTGATGAACTATTGTTTTGTCATTGATGTCAATTGTAACCAGTAATGATGTTGTTATGGTGTTGTTTTGCAACTGGTAGATTGAGAAAGTGAAGGAAACCAGTATTACATTAGAAGCGGTGAGATCGACTGGTAACCCTACCTATCGATATGCCAAACCCTAATCGGTGGAGCTTAGTGAATCGATTATATTAATTTATGATTAAAAGGTGATCGGTAATGCTTATGCCACATATACATATTGTATGTGATAAGTTTCAAGTGGTTTTTGGTGCGTAGATATACTAGTTTTATCTTGGGAATGAGAAAGTACATTACATGAAGAGGAAACTGTGTGATGGGTTATTGGAATCGATGAAGCGGTGATCAAGGAGCGGTCGAGGTTTTCTTGAATAATGTCCAATGATTGCTATGTAATCTAGTGGTCATACTTGAACCTATTTGTTTGTAATCTCTATGAGATCTTAGGTTTCTGATGTGTTACTGACCTATTATTTTGCATATAAGGTCGATGAGTTGTTTTGTTGTAGTGTTGGTAATTTTGGTTAAGTATCAATGTGATTGGTTGCCGAACCAGAAGGTGTATCTGCAGTATGTGTGAAGGCAGATAGGAAAATGAAAAGGATGTGATCAAGCAGAGTAGTGCTATTTACTAGATCAACAAACCCCTATTGTTCTCTAACAATTACAACAGTTAAATCCCTTAATCGGGTAAGCCTTAACAAGATTAGTACTATCTAAATCCTCTAACTAGGTGCTCCATTAGCTTGGATTTCAAATCTTCTATCAAGGTTACTCCTAACAAGGTATTGGTTCTAATAGGGAATTATAGTCAATCCCTTAACTGGGTGGTCCCTAACAGGATCTATTCTTAAGAGGGCTTTTTGTAAAGCTTTAACAGGCTTGGCTCCTAATAGGGAAAACTTCAAAAGAGTTCATAATACTTGTGGGTATTCATCCCCATCGTGGTTTTTCCCATTTGGGTTTCCATGTCAAAAATCATTGTGTTAAGTGGTGAATGGTTTTTGTGGCTATGATTGCTATGGTTAATTTTCTTAACTGTTAAATCTACTTAGTTATGATAAGATGATCGACAGTAATCTAAAATGTGCTTTTACTATTGCCAGTAAAGTATTTTGATGTTTTGGTTAAATGGTTTTGGAGTTTCAAATCTGTTTTACTATTATTTTGGTATGCCATTCAACTGGTAAATCTATTAGTGATATTGCAGTTTCTAGCTCAGTGTTTGAACTAGTTTAGTTCAGTGATTCACTTGTGAGATTGTTTTTGAGTTTGGTGAAAGTATTGTCAGTTTTCTATCTACTGATTCACCCCCTCCCCCTCTCAGTATTTGTCTGGATCCTTATTGATTCATCATATAATCAATTGGTATCAAAGCATTTTAGGTCCTCTAGTGTCTAATCCTAACAACATGAGGTAAAGATCTAGAAGAACATGATGAAGAAAGAAGGTCTAAAGTTCAATAGGTAAAACTACATGATATGGAGTGACAGGATGAAAATCTATATCAAGAGTCTAGGAAGTCAATACTAGAAACATGTTACACCATATACTGCACCTAGTGGAATTCTGACTAATGATAAAAAAAAGAGCAACAAGAGAATAATCAAGCATTGGAGGCCATTATCAGTTCTTTGTCTGATTCAGAGTGTGTAGATGTTCATGGTCTAGAGTCTTCTTATGATATGTGGAAGAAACTTGAAGAGATCTATAGCGGTGATGAGAATGTGAATATTTCCAAAGAAGAGAATCTGAGAGGTAAATTTAATGACATGCGGATGTTTGAAGGTGAGAATATTCAACATTATGGTCAGAGGATCAAGGAGATAGTTAGTGAGATCAATAGTGTTGGTGGTAAAGTGGAGGATGCCATAGTGGTTATTAAGGTGTTGAGAACCCTTGTACTGGTCTATGCTATCCGAGTTGCAGCCATTCAGGAGCTAAAGTCTATTGATAAAACTAAGTTAACTCTTGATTCCATCATTGGAAAACTTACTGCATTTGAATTAAATGGTTATGATGGTAGTGCTCAGAAATCTGAATCTGCATTTAGAGCTTCAGTCTCTAATCCACCTATGAGGAAAAGTAGAGATGTTAGTCACAGTTATAATTCTAGATCCAATAGAGAAGTTGATGATGAAGACAATCTAATCGAGCTTGAAGAATTGTTGTCCAAGAAGTTACCCAAAGGTATCGATAAGTACAAAGGTAAATTACCTTTGAAATGTTTTGCATGTAGCAAGATTGGTCATATTGTTGCTAACTATCCTAATGGTGACAAAGAGTATAAGCATGAGAAGTACAAGAAGTACAAAGGAAAAGGCAAAAGAGATTTCCTCATTGCAATTGATGGTGGTATCACTGATGAGGAATTTGAGGTAGATGCTAATGAAGAAATTGTCTTTGTTGCCATTAAAGAGGAGACATATGATCAGATGGCATTAGATTCTCACATGGATAGTTTTGATGATTGGATCATTGATAGTGGTTTTTCACACCACATGACCAGTAACTAGAGCAAATTTCTTACTTTGAAGGAAATTGATGGAGGATTTGTGAGATTTGGAAATGACTCACCCTGCATGGTAAAAGGAAAGGGAACCATTTCTCTTAATGGAAAGAGCAGTGCAGATGATGTCTACTGGGTTGAAGGCTTAAAGAACAATCTTTTAAGTGTAGCTCAACTCAATGATAGAGGTTATCCATTGAAATTTAAGAATGGAATATGCAAAATCTATGGGAGCAAAGGTGAACTGATTGCAATCGGCAAGTAGACAAAAGGTGGCTTGTTTCACCTAAATCCTAAATTTAACAAATGTTTAATTGCTAAAATAGATGATAGGTTGATTTGGCATCAGAGATTTTATCATATAAATTTTTATAACATTGTCAAAGTCAGTAAGTCCAAGTTAGTAAGAGGTTTGTCTTGGTTGGACAAACCGGTGAATACTTTGTGTAAGGAATGTCAATTAGGGAAGATGACATCCTCAACCTTTAAGAGTAAATCTTTCTCAGCAGAACATTTGTTAGATTTGGTCCATATAGACCTCTATGGACCAATAAGGACTAAAAATATTCAAAGGTATAGATATTTTATTATCTTCATTGATGATTGCTCAAGAATGATGTGGGTCACATTCTTGAAGGACAAAACAAAAGCCTTTAGTAAGTTCAAGGCATTCAAGGCCTTAGTTGAAAAGGAAAGTGGTAAGAAGATAAAGTGTCTGAGGATTGACCAAGGAGGTGAATTTACTTCTAAGGAATTCATTAGATATTGTAAAGTCAATGTAATCAAGAAGCAACTTTCTACACCTAGGACACATAGCACAATGGTATTGCAGAGAGGAACAATCGGTCAGTTGTTGAAGCTTCTAGAACGATGCTAATACAAGGAGGTGTTGCAAAAAAATTCTAGAAAGAAGATGTTAGCACAGTTGTCTACACTATGAACCGGATATTGGTAAAGAGAGGTAAGGATAAAACTCCTTATGAATACTGGTATGGTAGATCACCTAATGTCATTTATTTTTAGATTTTTGGTAGTAAATGTTTTATCAAGAGACGTGACTATGTTGGTAAGTTTGATGCTAAGAGTGATGAAAGCATATTTCTTGGTTACTCCACCAAGAGTAAAGCCTACAAATGTTACAACAACCAGATAAAGAGAATCATTGAAAGTGTTGATGTCCGAGTGGATGAGTGTCCTGAAGTTACAGGAGAAACCAGTAAAGAGAAGAAGGAAGATGAACCTTACATTCTGATTTTGGAAGCAGATTTGGTGAAGCCAGAAGTTGATGAAGTGAATGTTGTAGTACCAATTCAACTAGAACAGATAGATTCTGAAGAAGATGATGATGATAGTGAGGTAGAAGAACTTGAAGATAATGATCATGCTATTCCAAGGTATGTGAGACTCAATCATAATCCTAACCAAATTATTGGAGATAAAGATGCTGGAGTGTTAACCAGAAGAATAATTAGAGAAAATTCTTGCATAATCTCCACTATTGAGCCTAGAACTGCTAAGGAAGCCTTTGGAGATGATCACTGGGTCAAAGCTATGGAAGAGGAGCTTGACCAGATTGAGAAAAACAATACATGGACCCTAGTACCCAGACTGGCGACTAAAAATGTGATTGGTACGCAAAGGTTATGCACATGAAGAAGGAGAAGACTATGGCGAGACATTTGCACTAGTTGCTAGATTGGAAGGTGTGAGGAATCTACTTGAATTTGTAGCATATAGGGGATTCAAAGTATATCAAATGGATGTAAAGTCAGCATTTCTAAATGGAATACTGGAAGAGTCCAAGTATACATTGAACAACTAGATGGTTATGCTTTGACAGATGCAAAGGACATGGTGTGTAAACTAAACAAGACATTATACGGTTTGAATCAAGCACCAAGAGCATGGTATGAAAGACTACATTCACACCTGATGAAGATAGGTTTCTAGAGAACCAGTAAAGACAACAATATATATCTCAAATCTGAAGGAGATAAGATATTGGTTAGTGAAGTGTTTGTGGATGATATCATTTTTGGAGGCAATGATGACATGAGTGATGACTTTGCAAATGAGATGAAAAGTGAATTTGAAATGTCTCTCGTTGGAGAGATAAAATTATTCATATATTTGCAAATTCAACAGATGAAGAGTGGTATCTTTATCACACAATCCAAATATTTAAAAGAGGTATTAAAGACATTTGGAATGGGAGACTATAAACCAGTTGGGACATCAATGGTTACAGGTTGTAAACTATCTAAGGAGGATGATGTTGCATTTGTTGATGAAAAGGAGTACATATCAATGATAAGGAAACTGCATTATGTTGTTCACAACAGAATGGATATTGCTCATGCAGTTGGATTAGTTGCCAGATTTCAGAAGAACCCAAAGGAAACACACATGATTGCAACTAAAAGGATATTCAGATATTTGAAAGGTACTATTGATTATGGATTATGGTATCCATATGCAGGTAACTTTGATTTGAAGGTTTATACATATGCAGACTGGGTAGGAAATGTAGATTACAGGAAGAGCACAACCAGTGGTGCATTCTTTCTTGGAGAAAGACTTGTATCTTGGAGGAGCAAGAAGTAGAGTTGTATATCAAAGTCCACTGCTGAAGCTAAATATGTTGCAGTGTATATGAATTGTACCCAGGCAATTTGGATGAAACACATTTTGGAAGGATTCAAGTTGAAAATCACAAAACCGGTAAATATTTTATGCGATGACACTAGTGCAATAAATATTTCAAAGAACCCAGTGTTGCATGCTAGAACCAACCATATTGAGATGAAATATCATTTCTTGAGGAAGAAAGTGCAGAGTAAAGATGTGTGACTATAGTATGTATCTATTAAGGATTAGCTAGTGGATATCTTTACTAAACCTCTACCTAAGACTACTTTTGAGTATCTTAGAAGTCAGCTAGGGGTTGTATCCCTACATGAGGTCAATTGAGAAGATGTGGAAGACATCAGTCCTGAAGCTAATTGAAGAATCTTGAAGTAGGATTGGTGTAAAGTGGAGTGATTCAACATGGGGGAGCATCAAGTTGTAGATCATTGATGAAGAACTATGAAGTATGACATTCCATGTTTTACTTTCACTTTGGCATTGTTGTCAAAGGGGGAGAAGAACTGTATAATTGATAGAGAGAATAACTATAGCCAATTACTAGCTGAAGACATGGAGACTCAGTTGAAGGAGAGTACATGGTAAATATAAATCAGCATTCCTATACCTGTGTATGTGCATTACTCTCAATCATCACAATCAAGGGTATTGATATTTGTATTGCCATCAATGCCAAGGGGGAGATTGTTGGTATTTGTTTGAAAATTGCATTGATAAACTATTGTGTTGTCATTGATGTCAATTGTAATAGGTAATGATGTTGTTATGATGTTATTTTGTAACTAGTATATTGAGAAAGTGAAGGAAACTAGTATTACTTTAGAAGCAGCGAGATCAACTGGTAACCCTAATTGTTGATATGCCAAACCCTAACCAATGGAGCTTAGTGAATTGATTATATTGATTTATGATCAAATGGTGATCGGTAATGGTTATGCCATGTATGCATATTGTATGTGATAATTTTTCTAGTGGTTTTTGGAGCATAGAGATAGCAGTTTTATCTTGGGAATGAGCGAGTACATTGCATGAAGAGGAAACCACGTGATGAGTTACTAGAATTGATGAAGCAGTGATCAAGGAGCGGTCGAGGTTGTCTTGAACAATGTGAAATGATTTCTATGTAATCTAATGGTAATAATTGAACCAACTTTTTTGTAATCTCTATGAGATCTTAGGTTTGTGATGTGTTATCGACCTATTGTTTTGCATATAAGGTCGATGAGTTGTTTTGTTGTAGTGTTGGCAATTTTGGTTAACTATTAGTGTGATTGGTTGCCGAAACCAAAAGGTGTATCTGCAGTATGTGTAAAGGTATATAGGAGCATGAAAAGGATGTGATCAAGAAGATTAGTGCTATTTACCAGGTCAACAAACCCCTATTATTCTCTAACAATTACAACAGTTAAATCCCTTAACCAGGTGAGCCTTAACAAGCTTAGTGCTATTGAAATTTTATAACCAGGTGATCCATTAGATTGGATTTCAAATCCTCTATCGAGGTTACTCCTAAAAGGTTATTGTTTCTAACAGGGCATTATAGTCAATGATGAATAATGATGAACAAATAGTACCCTAACTGGTACTGAGGGGGAGGGGTGAATCAATACAGACAAAAACTTTCTGAATAGTTTATCATATTAAAATAATGGTGACTAGTTGTCTTCACCACTAAAATTAAACATGGGTATATCGGTTAAACACAGATACTTCAAACAACATTTAATAGATCCTAAATCTTGATGACTACTTCCTGATATAATCAAGCATGAGTTGTATCAACAATACCACAATCATTTAGCACTGCATGCATATTCAACTTAAATCAAAGACTACTCAATCATCACATGAAAACTCACAACCCATAATACATATTTTTCACGTGGAAACCCAAATGGGAAAAAACCACGGTGGGGATGAATACCCACAAGCTTGTTTTGAACTCTTTTGAAGTCCACTTTGTTAGGAGCCTAGTCGGGTTAAAGAATTTACAATAAGGTTTTGTTAGGAACTGATCCTGTTAGAGATTACCTAGTTAAGGGATGGCTATAAACCCTGTTAAAGGTTGAAACCCTATTAAAGGTTACCTCACTAGAGGATTTAAAGAACTCAATGAACTTGAGTCACCTGGTTAGAGGATTTGCAACAAGCCTGTTAAAGCTACCTGGTCAAGGGATTTTCCTTCTATTGAAACGGTTAGAAGCCAACAGGTAAAGCTTTGATCTGATAACAACACTACTTGCTAAGGCAGATCCTTTTCAACTTCTCTCCTCTGCAATCACACTCTGCATATTCCACACTTCGATTTGGCAAGTATCTCAACATGCAAACACAAACACATCATTTTCCAACCCAAACAATAACAAACATAATCGACCTTATAGACAACAATTAGGTCAGTAGCATAAACCCTAAACCCTAAATATTTTAGTTTTACAATTACAAGCAGTCTAATCCTGACCATTAGATCCATTGCATAGAATAAAGCGATCTAAAATAGATCTCAAGTCATTCTGCATCATCCAATCTTCACCGCATCTAGAAATTAGTAACCCATCACACGCTCTTCATACACCGCTCAAAACATCATGCATTCCTGAGGAAGACATTCAATGCATTCGATCTTCACACACAAGATCCTCAAAGAAATCCTTCACATGCACATAACTGACATGGCACCACGATCTCATCCTTATCTATTAACTAACTCATCATAGAATGCCATTGATTGCACTGCATAAGCCAAACTGGAAACCCTAGAGCTGAACAAAGACTACCAACCAGTAGTCACACTTAGTGAACCCCAACACCCATCCACTCCATCCTGGTTGACCATAACCACTTCCAATCTTCATACCAATTCACCTATTGACATCAATGACAACATACATTGTCACCACTTCATCATATGCCAACAATCTCCCCTTTTGGCATTGATAGCAATACTCAGTTTACCATTGCTCAGTAACATCCGGTTCAGTTTCAAATGATCACTACCACCACCATCTGGAATGGTTAGCTACCACCACCATCTAGACTAGTCAATGTGTACATGCTCAATATCTTCTCCCCAAACAATATATCTTCTTCATCAGATATCTTCTCCCCCTTTGATAGCAATGCCAAAGTGGAGGCACAAGCTTCCAAGCTCCACTATGTTGCTACCCCTATGGAGTAGCATCCTTCAACACATCAATCCTATAAGATCTAACATGGTAGTATGTGAATGATGTGGAGCACACAACTTTAGTTTACTTCATGAAGGGGCAAAACCCCTAATTCACCTCTCAAATAGGTAAATGTAGTCTTCAGTAAGGGCTTAGTGAATATGCCTACAAAATGTTCCTTACTGGAAACATGTTCTAATACAACCTCTTTATTTTGAACCTTTTCTCTCAAGAAATGATACTTGAGATCAATGTGCTTTGTCCTAGCATGCAGTACTAGATTTTTGGAAATATTGATTGCACTAGTATTGTCATAGAAAATACTCATCGATTCAGATATAGGCACTTTGAAGCCATTCAATACATGCTTCATCCAGATTGCATGAGTGTAGTATATAAAAGTTTCCACATACTCTAGTTTAGCTATAGACTAGGAAATACAACTCTACTTCTTGCTCGTACATGAGACTATTCTTCCACCAAGGAAGAACGCTCCACCAGTTGTGCTCTTTTGATCATCCACATTACCTGCCCAATATGCATCCATAATAAACTACCACTTTTAGGTATCTAAGAATCCTCTTTACCGCTACCAAGTGGGATTCTCTTGGACTCTTATGAAAATGGGCTACTATGCCCACTACATGAGCAATATCCAGTCTATTGTGCACCACATAGTGCATCTTACCAATCATCGACCGATACTCCTTCTCATCCACCAATGCTGTATCATCCTCCTTTGTCAGTTTGCAGTCAATCACCATCGGTGTTCCAACTGGTTTTCTCTCCTCCATGCCAAAGGTCTTCAATACCTCTTTGATATACTTGGACTAGGTAATGAAGATACCCTCGTTCATCTGCTAAATCTGTAGACCAATGAAGAATTTTATCTCTCCAATCAGAGACATCTCAAACTCTTTCTTCATTTCATCTGTGAATGTATGGCTCATTTCATCATCTCCTCCAAAGATTATGTCATCTACAAATACTTCACAAATCAAAATTTGATCACCTTTAGATTTTAGGTAGATGTTGTTGTCCTCACTTGTTCTCTGAAATCCTATATTCACAAGATGAGAGTGTAACCATTCATACCATTCCCTTGGTGCTTGTTTCAATCCATACAAGGCCTTGCATAATCTAAACACCATGTTACTATCTTCTAACAAAGCAAACCCATCTCGTTTCTCAATATACACTTCTTCTTCTATGATTCCATTCAGGAATGCAGACTTCACATCCATCTAGTATACCTTAAATCCCTTGAATTCTGCAAATGCAAGTAGCATTTGAACACTTTCCAGTCTAGCCACTGGGGAAAAGGTTTC
The DNA here is from genome assembly GCF_030272615.1 of Cryptomeria japonica. Lineage (NCBI taxonomy): Eukaryota > Viridiplantae > Streptophyta > Pinopsida > Cupressales > Cupressaceae > Cryptomeria > Cryptomeria japonica. Next base: position 200,224,739 of record NC_081406.1, read on the forward strand.
TCCATAGTCTTCTCCCTCTTCCTGAGCATATCCCTTGCATACTAGTCTTGCCTTGTTCCTTACCATTGTACCTTCTTCATTCAACTTATTCTTGAAGACCCATTTGGTACCTATTACATTCTTGTGTTCCGGTTTGCGTACCAAGGACCATGTTGTATTATTTTCTATCTGGTCCAGCTCCTCTTCCATTTCCTTTATCTAGTCTTCATCGGTAAGTGCCTCTCTAGTGGTCTTAGGGTCAGATTCTAAAATCATGCAAGAGTTTTCTTTCACCTTTCTCCTTGTGAGTATCCCTGCATCTTTATCTCATATGATCTTCTTTAGATCATGATGTAGTTTCACATACCTAGGAATGACCCTAGCTGGTTCTGCTTGTTTTTCCTCTTCTTCTTCCACTTCATCTTCTTCTTCACCTGTTGTATCTTCTACTAGTATAGAAACACTGAGGTCTTTCTAGTGTTTGCAACTTGTTTCCTTCTTAACTGGTTCCCAGAAGGCTACACCCGATTCATCTTCTGCTTGCTTGTTGTAGGTTTCCTCATGCTCCTCAAGGGATTCATCAACCTTGACATTGATACTCTCAACAATTTTCTAAGTCTTGTTGTTGTAGCATTTGAGAGCTTTGCTTTTAGTGGAATATCCCAGAAATATTCCTTCATCACATTTAGCATCAAACTTATTTAGATGCTCACCTCTCCTGATATAGCATTTATTGTCAAACACTTTGAAATAACTTACATTAGGAGTTATCCCGTTCGAGTACTCATAGGGGGTTTTGTCTTTACCTTTCTTGATGAGTACCTGGTTCATGGTATAGACTGCAGTGCTCACTACTTCTCTCCAAAAAGTGTGAGCAACCTTTCCTTGGATCAGCATGGTTCTGGCCACTTCAACTACAGTCCTATTATTCCTTTCTGCTATGCCATTATGTTGTGGTGTCCTTGGGGTAGACAACTACATCTTGATGTCATTCTCTTCACAGTACTTGTTGAATTCATCATAATTGGATTCACCTCCCTGATTAGTTCTTAGGCATTTTATTCTTCTACCACTCTCCTTTTCCACCAATGCTCTGAAGGCTTTGAACTTTTCAAATGCCTCAGACTTGTCTTTCAAGAATGTGACCCACATCATTCTTGAGCAGTCATCAGTAAGAATCATGAAATACTAATCTCCCTGAATACTTCTAGTTTTCAGTGGACCACACAGATCGATGTGCACAAGATCAAGTAAGTTCTCTTCTGAAAAAGAATTACCTTTGAATGTTGAGGAAGACATCTTCCCAAGTTGACATTCTTTGCATAAAGAATTCTCCAGTTTGTTTAGCAAAGGCAATCCTCTTACTGCCTTGATCTTACTCACCTTTATAGTATTATCAAAATTCATATGACAAAGTCTCCTATGCCATATCCAACTATCATCAAACTTTGCCATTAGGCACTGACTAATCTTGGCATTTAGCTAAAACAGGTTCCCTCTAGTCTTCTTACCGGTGGCAATAGGTTCACTACTCTTTTCAATTATTCTACAGACTTCACCTTTGAACTCCATAATGAGTCCTTTGTCATTCAGTTGAGCAACACTCAAAAGGTTGTGCTTAAGGCCTTCCACCCAGTAGACATCATCCACACTTCTTTTTCCATTCAGTGAGATGGATCCTTTTCCTTTCACCATGCAAGGTGCATCATTGCTAAACCTGACAACACCTCCATCATATTCTTCCAGAAATGAAAACTTTCTATGGTCACCAGTCATGTGGTGAGAACACTCACTATCAATGATCCACTCATTAGAGTTGTCAATGTGAGAGACAAGGGCTTTTTGATCAGACACCTCTTCCTTTACAGCTACAAACACTATGTCCTCATTCTCTTCATCCTCAGATTCTTCATCAGTAACACATTCATCTACTGCAACAAGACAATTTCTCCTTCTTCCTCCTTTATACTTTCTAAAAAATTTTGGTTTATCCTTATTGTCATTGTTAGGATAATTAATAGCTATATGTCCTATCTTATTGCAGGAAAAACATTTTAGAGGAAGCTTACCTCTATATTTTCCAGTGCCTTTTGGAAGTCTCTTGGCAAGAAGAGCTTCAAACTCCATCAGAATCTCCTCATCATCCATGTCTCTACTTGACCTAGATTGATAATTGGTGTTGACTTCTTTTTCTTTTCTGGTTGGTGCGGAGGAAATAGACACTCTAAAGGCTGACTTTGTCTTCTGAACACTACCATCATAGCTATTTAATTCATATGTAGTCAACTTTGCAATGATAGAGTCTAGAGATACCTTTGTCTTGTCGATAGACCTTAACTCCTAAATAGGAGCAACCCTGATTGCATAGACCAGTAACAATGATCTCAAAAATTTACTGACAATGATGGCATCATCAATTATTCCACCAGTGCTCTTGATATCTCCAACCACAGTCTTGATCCTTATGCCATATTACTGAATGGTCTCACCTTCAACCATCCTCATGTCCTCAAATTTTCCTCTGAGGCTTTCTTCCTTAGCCTGGTTGACATGCTCATCACCGCCATAGATGGTTTCTAGTGTCTCTCATACATCCTTAGGATTTTCCTTATTTTGTACATCAATGAACTCAATATCGGATAGGCTGCTAATAAGGGCTTCCATGACTTGCCCATTTTCTTGAATCTCTCTTTTTTGATCATCGGTTAGGGGGTCAGTGGGGATTACATAGGTATTCTCAACATAGCTCCAGGGTTGACCACCCAAACTCTTGATATAAATCTTCATTCTGTCCTTCCATATTTTGAAATTATCTCTATTGAACTTAGGACCTTCCCTCTTCATCATTAAAGTAGGATCTTTTGCCTCGAGCGGTTAATCTTATATCACTGAGGACCTGGAGTTGCTCTGATACCAATTGATGAATAATGATAAACAAATAATACCTTAACTAGTACTGAGAGAGGGGGGTGAATCAGTACAAACAAAAATTCTCTCAACAGTTTATCATATTAAAACAATGCTGACTAGTTGTCTTCACCACTGAACTTAACCATGGGTATACCGGTTAAACACAAATACTTCATGTGTGTGTGAAAAAGGGTCTGTAGCTGCAAGAACAACACTTCAATTAAGTCATTACACGTATGGTTAGTAAATAAATAATCAATAAATAATAAACCATAACAAACTGACTAATTGCCTTCTAAAAAATGCGAGTATAAGATTGCTCTCATATTTTTATAAGCAATATCAATGACTAGACTACACCAAGATGAAGGATTTAATCTATATGAGCATGATATTAAGCTAAAATGGATGCAAGATGGATGAATAATTCAAGCAATAATAGATAAAATAAATATGGATGCAAATAATCTAAAAAATCACAATGTATTCAATGACTCCAGAGCAAAAATCAGTGTAATAATAATCTTCAAGCGTGTTCTCAAAAATCTCTGGGGTGATTCTCAAGTATCTTTGGGGTGAATTGAATGAGAGCTGAAGGCTGAATTTATAGAGAATTACAAGAGAGATGATGAAAAAGCTCAATTTAGGATTAATTGAAAATAATTGAGAAATCAGGTTCAGTTAACTTCGAGATAGATTCCAATTATAGTTTAATTGAAATGCATTTAGATAAGAAGTTCAAGTTGCATTGAAAATAATATTAAATTAATTCCATGCGTTTGTGATAAAAATAGATAATTCTTTTATTTATTCAAGAAAAGAGTCTTTTCAATGCAACTAAACTTCTTTTTCTGAAAAGCTTTGAGTTCCAATTTTAGAGAATAATTCAATAATTCAATTAATTGCTTTTGTGATTTCAAGTTCTAAATCTAGAAAAAGAAATAATATCTCAAGTTTCATTTCTCTCTCTATTCAATTCGTTTATTTTATTTTCAGTTTAACTCTTGCTTTGTAATTAATTCCTCTTTTGTAATAAATTAATTCCTTTTTTTCATGATTAATGGCAAATTTATTAATTAATTAAATTTCTAGGATATTTAATAAATTAAATAGGATTATTGATTAAAGATGATATTCTTGAAATGATTCAATTAATTAAATAAATATTCAATTAATATTGAGTAATTGATTTGCCATGTGATATTTGATGATTAAAGAATTAATAATGTGCTCAAGACTGGTTTAATTGCCTTTGGTTAGGACCTTAGTGATGTTGTCGAGATTAGGGGCCCATGGTTTAGATGACCATTTTTAGAGTATTACATTTGCCCCTCTTTGAATTAATGTGCGAGCAACGCGTTGGTTCAAAGAATATGTTGATGTCTAGGAGATACCAGTTCTGAACTTGATTGATCACGAACCAGATGAAGAGAAAGGTATTTATCTTGATTCAAAGTGATGAAGCTAAATGAAGTCTGATTAAAGTGATATCGATCCTGAACTTGATTGAACTTAGGAATGATAGAGAACAAAGATATCGAACTTGAACTGGATTGATCAAGAAGCGGATCTTACTGATCTAGAACTTTACTGAACTAGAAACAGTGAGCGAATCAATCTTGAACTTGATGGATCAAGATACGATGAGCGAAGATAAATTGTTCATCTTGATTCGATGTGATGAAACTGAACACCTTCTTAGATTGAGTGTGTGATCAAAGATACTCTTTAAACTTTTGATTGAGTTTAAATGAATAATCAGCTTGATGTAAAGCGATGACACTATTTAACATTAAGAGATTGATTCAGATGAAGACAAATATCAGCTTGATATGAAGCGATGAAACTGATATGCCTCTAGCAATTGATTCGATTTAGATGATCGAGAGATCTCAACTTGAAGTGAAGCAATGAAGATGAGATACCCCTTAGCAATAAGATTTGATTGATTTTCTTTAGTTGAAAAGATTTTTGCTTGACTTTTGATGAAGATTTGAAAAATTTCTCGACATTGAAGATGTGAGGTCATCAGGTCATGAGTATGCCCCCTCGGGAGTGAAATCGAAAGATAGTGAGGGTACATGATTTTAGGCAATTTTTTGGCGATGATAAGTTATTTGAGCACAAATTGATTCAGAGGAATTTTTGAAGATTCGACATTGATTGACGAGAAATTGAGCACAAATTTAATTTGTAGAATAAAAAATTGAATTGAGATTCAACATTGATTCATGAGAAATTGAGTGAAATTAGAAGAAAGAATGAGCATTTGATGAAAAAGTGCTAAGTGGTCAAAAATTGTGAAATTGACTAGCAAAATGATCTCGAATTTCGATTTTGATCCCGAAAATGGAATCAGAACGGGCGAATTAGCTAAGGGTACAATTTTCATGTCCATCGGAGCAAATTGAAAAATTAGGGTTTTGGCTATATAAGGGGTAAAAGTATCATTTTCAATTCATTTTAACCCTCCAAGTTTGAAAATTTGAAAAGCCTTCTGTGAAGAAAATGGTGGTCCCTACTCGTGAACATCTATTCAAGCACTAGAGATGAGATAATCAACCTCGATACTATGAGCCAGCGGTAAGTGATCAATCTTAAGCCTCTTTATGTTCTCAATTTTGAATTTTTTTGTTGATTTTTCAATTTTTTGGCACGTTGGAAGTCGGTTTTCTTGTTTTGTTGTGCGAGACAGGATCTTGTCTCATACGACAAACTGTTGAAGTTTGTTTTGTCATTTGAGACCATTAGTTTTGTCACTCTAACCCCACCCTTCTATCATACGACAACATTCATAAAAGACCATTTTGTCATCCGGGGTCTAATCTTTTTTCGTATGGGGATCTTTTGTTGTACGATGCTCAATCCTGACTTGTACGAGTTGCTACCCTTCTGTGTTTTGTCATTTGGGAAACAGTGAGCATTTTTGAAGGTCTAAACTTGAAATTTGGATTTTGCAATTGACGTAGTTGGATTTGCATGATGTTTTACTTCTCTTGTAGGCTTATTTGAAATGTTTTCTAATGCTTCGTTGTTTGATTTTTTTAGGTTCAATTTCCTCATGTGCTCTTCAGATGTGTTTATCCACCCACCATGACATTAGTTCGGCAGCTTTCAAAGGTTGAGCGGGCTCATATTGATTTGTGCAGTTTGACGCATCTTCTTGGTTTACCAGATATCTGTGTGAATCACGATATGCTCATAACATTGGTTCAGCGATTTCATTCGGAGCATAATACCTTCCATTTTCTAGTTGGGGAGATGACCATCACTCTTGAGGACATATATAGGATTCTCTCTATCCCTTTTGTTAAAGATAAGAGAGATTACGATGTAACGTTGATACCTAGATTATAGGTGGTCAGGCATGTCTTCAAGGATCCTGATATATTGACACGTTCCATCAGTTGGGATGTCATGATGAGTAGGTACAGTGAGGAGTTTCCTCTGTCTTGTGTTCTAGCAGTGTTTATCGGCTATTTTTTGATGCCAGATAGGGGACAACAGGGATTCCAGTATGGATGGGGCAAGATGCTAGAGAGATTGATGGAGACCCCTCAGAGGCTTGGTTAGGGTTCTTGCATATTAGCCCACATGTATCGCGAGATGCATGAGGTTGTGTACAGGGAGGGCAAGAGCATGGTTGCCATTGTTTTGATTTTACAGGTTTGGGCTTGGGAGCACCTCCCAGTTTGTTGACTGATTGTAGATGATAACAGAGAGCTTGGGTAGCTGATTGTATATAGGTATATAGGTTATGTTACACAGCCCCATCTAGGCAAGACTGATTTTTGGCGATGATGGCTCGATGACCTGATAGCCATGGTATGGAGACTTTATAGGGGTTTAGAGCCATGGGATGACTGGGGGCTGGTACGCAGGGATCTTTTTATTACGCCCCCACTTATTGGTAGATCTCAAACTATGGTGGAGAGATTTCTAGTATCTTGAGTGATGAGGCAATATGGTAGGCCTCAGTGGATCTCACAAGAGTACACAACATACATGAGATATGCTAATGAGGAGAGGTAGGGATGGTCACTGAGGTTATCCTATGCCCTGAGTATATAGGAGCTGAGTGGTTTACAACGTCTGAGATGGGATTATATGGATGATGTTGCGGATGCAGGGGTATTGCCCTAGTATAGGGATTGGTTCCAGCAGCATCCATTCCCCAGATTCACAAATCCAGTTGAGTAGGCTCCTCGGATTGAGGAGATTGAGGATGATGCCCTCGCACAGGGATAGGGACAGGGCTAGAGACAGAGAGCTGAGGCTTTGAGGCGATCCTGGTGCTAGTAGAAGCAAGGTTCTAGCTGGGGTTGGTCAGCAGAGGGGTGAGGGTAGATCCCTAGGGCATGTAGGTGTGAGGTTGGGTGGAGCTAAGGAGCGAGTAGCTCTGAGATAGGTCTGGAAATGGTGAGAGGAGCAAGGTGGAGATGGAGGTGGAGATGGGGGTGGAGAGCCTGTGAGAGAGCAGGGTACTGATACGGGACGGTCGATGAGAGCACATCTAGCGGAGCTACAGTCACAGTTGACAGTGGCTCAGACTTAGCTGGCAAAGTGAGATTGATAGCTAGCAGAGGTGAGAGATGAGAGAGATTGTTAGGTCATAGCTATGAGGGTAGAGCAAGATTATTTGCGATAGGAGGCTCTTCACCAGACAAGTAGGGTGGTGTACTATGTTGTAGCTTATAGCGTAGCAGTTCTAGTTGTGCAACAGGTTGTTCCCTACTCACAATATCTGGCATGGTCGGAGGGAGCTTGAGCACCTCATCAAGATTTTGATTAGCAGGCTCCTCCTCCTCCACCTAATGATGAGGGAGAGGTTGAGAGCTAGATTTTTTTTTTTGGTAGATCTGAGTTTTGTTTTGTAGACATGCCCATTTTTTTGTAGCCTATACGATTCTTGCTCCAATGGGAGTTTGTATATGTCATTTGACATCATTTTTTACTCTGAGACTTGATATGATATATATATATACATATACATATACATATATATACATATACATATACATATATATATATATACATACATATATATATATACAAGATCAATTTGACTTCATTGTACTTGTGTTGATTCATTTATGAGATACTTTTTATATGCTTTATTCTATATGTATGCATTTCTTTTCAATATGGATATATGTAATGCAAATGATTATGGATGTCTATTTTTATTTCTTTTCACATGCAAATAAATGAATGAGAACGAGTAATGAGTAATGCAATTTTATATTTTTCTATGCAATAAGATGAATAAGAATGAGTAATATGAATTGTATGAATCTATATAAGATGTTTATGTATGTAGCTAACATCTTGAAACACAAGTACTCGATCGGAGAAATGATGAAAAAGAGACCTCTTAGCGTAGAAATGATGATGCTTTCAGCTTTCATAAAATTAAGAGATTATTATTATCACACTGAAATCACTCTAAATTCACAAAATAGAGAATGAAATGCAAAATGAGATGCAAAATGCAACCTAAACCTACTCACTAGATTTAAAATGCTTAAGATTCATCACCGAGCATAACGAACATAACAAGTAGATTAGAGTTCCTTTCTTTTTCAATGTGCAATATTAATTATCTTTTCCGCAATGACCCTTTTTTCATTCATATCCTTGGACAAATTTCGCAGGGATCTGAATCGCATGATAAAGAAATTCCCTCAAAACAGACAAATAAATAATGTGGACCATCCTGTAGAATACAAATAAGCAAGGTTGAGGTATGTGAGGCGATTTCACCTTGATGTGAAGGCTCTTATCATAGACACCCAGCTAATTTAGATGTTTCGAGATCATCGAAATCATTCCTACAAGAAGAAATCAAAGAAAATATTATGCCCCCAATCCTTGCTTCTCTTAGTCACCATAGACTTCATCGAGTTACTCAGAGGGATAATAATAAAAAACCAATATAAAAGACAGCACACAAAGAAAATTTTCACTCATAGCTCAAATTGTTTAGTGATTGTTTTCTGTTAGGTTGTTTTGCTTGTTTACTTAGTGATAAAGCTCTTCAGTAGTCAGGAGACAGGTGACTGACTCGGAGTGGATGACTAGGTTTCACTGACAAAAAGATGACTTGGTTGATATTGCTTAGGACACGTAAATTGCTCAGTTGATTAACCTAAGACTAGGACATTGATCAGTTTCAAGCCATGAGGGTTCCAACAAACCAAAATGTCACAAAAGTGACTAAAATATGTACAAGCGAAAGCAAAGATGCAGAAAAGCAGGAATGCCAACATTGCGTTGATAGATGGAGTGCTTGAGTACAAGAGGCGCCTGTTTACCAAGTTTTCACCTAATTGGCAAAGATTCATTTTTTTTTACCAAGGTGCCTGTTTACCATATTTTCACCAGGGCATTTTCTCTCCTTATATATATATATTCTTCTTTTTTTCAGGACTTTTTATGATTTTTTGGATTTTTTTAGGACTTTTTCAGTTGTACATGTTGCTGGAGCAGAGAATGCTAAGTGATAATTTCTTCAAGTGGATGGTGTTAATTGGTTCATGGAGTTTTTCTCCTTCTGAGTTTGAGAGTTGATAGGCACCAGAGCTGAATATTGCAGTGACGATATAGGGACTCAGCCAGTTGGGTTCAAACTTCCCTTTGTTGTCTTGAAACTATTGATTTTTAGGATTTTCTCTCAGAACTAGGTCACCAACCTGAAATTCTCTATCTAACTTTCTTGTTATATCCTCTAGACATTCTCTTCTGATATACTCTAAGATGATCAAATGCCACTTGTCAACACTCATCCAGCAATTCGAGTTCTTGCAATCTAGATATTCTATGATCTTCATTAGTAACAAGACCTTGCAAAGAAACTCTTAGAGATAGTATTTCTACTTCAATAGGTAATACTGCTTGGGACCCATACACCAAAGAAAAAGGTGGAGCCCCAGTAGGTGTTCTAATACTTTTTCTATAAGCCCACAATGCAAGATTGAGCTACAGATGCTAATCCTTCCTAGATTTGTTCACTATTCTGTGCAAGATAGTTAGTAGGTTTTGGTTAGATGCCTCGGCTTGTCCATTATCTTGAGGGAAATATACTGATGACCAGTGTTGTTTAATCTTGAATTTCTTATAGAGCTCGTACAGATCTTTATTCTTAAATTGTCCTCCATTATTAGTCATGATGGACGAAGGTATCCCATACCTGTAGATGATATAGTTTAAGATGAACAAGGTGACTTGTTTACAAGTTGCTTTGATGAGCAGAACTGCTTCTACCCACTTGGTGAAATACTCAGTGATAGTAATGATGAATTTATGTCCGTTAGATGAAGCAGGATATATCTGACCAATGAGATCAAAGGCCCATTACTAAAAAGGCCAATGTGTAGTGAAGGGTATAAGATCCCTTGTTGGAGCATGTATGAGGTTCCCATGTAGCTAACATTTCTCACATGTCTTAGCAAATTTAATAGCATCTTTCTCCATGTCTGGCCAGTAGTAGCCAGCCCATAGTAGTTTCTGAGCTAAAGTAAGACCATTTGAATGAGATCCACAAATACGTTCATGAACTTCTGATAACGCATGTTTAGATTCTTCAGTTTTTAGAAACCTAAGCAATGTATCATCTAAATCTCATCTAAATAAATTATTAGCAATGATAACATACCATGAATCATTTCGGGTCAGGTTTCTTTTGTCATTATGAGTAAGGTTTTCAGGGATAATTTGGTCTCATAGATAAGAGTAGATGTGACTGTATCGGGATGAGTCATGTCCAATAATAGAAAAGACTATTTAGGTCTCGGGAGAATCATAGGCTGGATAATGTAACTCTTCTACCAGGAATTCAAAGCGAACATTGGACTCTTGTAACTCGGGTATAGATGCCAAGGTGGCCATAACATCTACTGCTCTATTTGCAGATCTAGGAATCTGTCGGAATGATACAAAAGAAAAATACTTCTTGAGATCATCAACCATCCTCTTATAAGGCATTAGTTTCTCATCTTGAGTATGATATGTATCATTGATTTAATTTATGATCAGCTGAGAATCTTCATAGATGTGTAATTTTGCAATCTTCCATTCAATAGCTAGCTTGATCTTGTTTACCAAAGCTTCATACTCTGTAATATTGTTTGTGCAAGGGAATAGAATCTTGTAAGCCTTTAGGATTGAGTATTTATGAGGAGTAATAAATAGTATTCCAACACCAGAACCATTTTGGGTGAAAGATCTATCAAAGAATATTTTCTAGGGTTGTTGAGTAAGATGCATTATTGATTCATCTAGAAACTCTATATGCAGCGGTTGAGTGTCTTCAAGTGGAACTTCAGCAAGTTGATCAACAATTACCTATCCTTTTATGGCTTTCCATTCCACATATTCAATGTCAAACTCTGTAAGGATCATGACCCATTTTGCCAATCTTCCAGTGAGTGTTGCTTTGTTGGGAAGATACTTGAGCAGATCAATCTTAGCCACCAACTTGACTAAATGTGCTAATATGTAGTGTCTCAATTTTTGTGATGCAAAGACTAATGCCAAGCATGCTTTTTCTATTATGGTGTAGTTCATTTCATAAGATACCAATGTTCTACTGATGTAATAGATAGGTCATTCTTTTTTATTGTCATCTTGTTGTGCCAGAAGTGCCCCCAGTGATGAATCGGTTGCTGACAGCGACATTAGTATTGGTGGATTAGATAGGTACTCTTTGATATGCCAAAGATATTCACATTCTTGATCCCAATTTTTTATTACTCCTTTCCTCAATACTTTTTTGAAAGGTTGAGCTTTGTCTGCTAGCTGAGAAATGAATCGTCTGATGGATTGGAGACGTCCCTATAGACTTCTCATTTGACTGATGTTCTTTGAAGGTTAAATTTCCATTATAGATTAGGCCTTCTCAAGATCAACCTCAATTCCCTTCTTTGAAATGATGTAGCCAAGTAGTTTACCAAATGTCACTCCAAATGCACACTTTTTTGGATTTAATCGGAGTTTGAACTTTTCCATTCTGTCTAGTATAGGACCTAGCTCTTGAATATGTGTTGATCTCATCATAGTCTTCACTAAAGTATCATCAACATAATCTTCCATATTCTTGTGCATCATGTCATGAAAAATAGTAGTGACTGCTCTTTGATAGGTTGCGCTTGCATTTCTAAGCCCAAATGGCATGACATTCCAGCAAAAGATTCCCCATGCATAGGTGAAAGCTGTCTTTTCTTGATCTCCAAGAGCTATTTTAATTTGATTATATCCAAAGAATCTGTCCATTAGTGAGTACATCTCATACCCAGTAGTTATGTTGACTATAATATCTATGTTTGGTAATGGGAAGTCATCCTTTGGACAAGCTTTGTTGAGATCTTTTAAGTCAGTGCAGACTCTGATAGATTTGTCTACCTTTGGCATAGGTCCTATGTTTGAAATCCATTCAGCATAATCTATAGCTCTAATAAAACTAGCTTTTAACGGTTTTTCTAACTCAGCTTTGACTAGTAGTGCCACGTGAGGGTGCATCTTACAAAGTTTTTTCTTGACTAGTTTAACTCCTGGTGTGATACAAAGATGGTGCATAATGAGATCAAGATCTAGTTCTGGCCTATCAAAGTACGTCCATGCAAATTTTATTTTCTTTTTTGAGAGTAGATGAGTGAAATCCTTCAATTCTTTTGCTGATAGTGATTGAGCTACATGAATGATGTGTGGTGTCTCTTGACTCCCAATTTTCATTGGTTGAGTTGGATCGATCAATATGGAAGACCTTTCCTAGAAATGACTTGGTATTATATCAAGTGTCTCACCTTCATGCGCCTCAAAGAGGTTTTCACCCTTAGGTACGTCCTTTATTTTCTATTTTTTAGATTCTGACACTGCCACAATGTGGTTTTCGCCTTCAGATCTCTTATTTTTATTTTTCTTGTTTTTGTGACTAAGATACTTGATCTCTGCTTCAGTCATGTTTTCACTTTGTTCACTAGTGGAAGAGTACATGGGTTCAACTGCATTTAGGTAATAGGCTAGCATATAGTCATTAGCAAAAGTAGGTATATTCATGGGTTGGTTTTGTAAAGTACGGTCAATTAGTTCTGGATGTAATAAGGATAAATGTTGGACAGGTTCCAGTGCATTCACAGTATTGTCATCATAACTGTGTATCGAAAAGTCAAGTTCTAGAAGGATACCTTGCATAAGTGTCTCAAGACCAGGAAGAATCAGAACATGATTATTAAAGTTCACGTTAATATTTAGTTGATCTAATCCATTAGACATACTTGTAACATCATTCCCTATGCTAGACTGGATGTCATATCATGGTTTGATAGCAATAAGATCAATAGATAGATTTCATCATTTACATCAGATGATTCAGAATTTGATGTTAAGTAGATATTGTCAAAATTAGGATTGTTGTCTATGTTATCAGAGTCACTGGATGAAGTTTTTGAGTCTTCTTCAAGTGATTTAGTGAGTATATGTATGGTATCAACACCAACATCTTTAATGCTGCAAGTTCCTTCAAGCTCTGGTTCATTTATCATTTGTATTTGACACACATGTTGACATGATCTTGATGTTTCTATGATTCATTGTCGTCTACTCCATTCAGCTTCTTCTGGACTGATAACTGGTTCTTATTCTGTAGCTTCGAACTCTTCTTGAGTAGTGCTATACCTGATTTGTTATGTCTTATTATAGGGGTACATAGATGAAAATCTTTCAGGTATTCTTCCTTCCTTTAGTCCTTGTTCATAGTTTGCTTGTCTCTTTTTTCTAATTTCCTGTATTTCCTTCTCTAGTTTTATGTTCATCAACTCTTGAGTATCATTTGTAGTACTTGTAGACTCTTCTGGAGTTTCTGTAGTGGATGTATCTAAGAGTTGATTTGGACCCCATTCATACTTGTTTGAGTTAGTCTCTGAATTGTCTACTTGTTGCCTACAAGTGTATGTGACTGGAACTTTCAGTGGTGCAAACAATTCTCTGATTCTTACTACTTCATCCCTTATATCCTCTAGGACCTCAACTTCTTGTATTATTGTGGCTGATACCATCGGAACTTGAGCACTGAGTATTTCTTCTTTCTTGACTGCTGATTCTTCTTTCTCTTTTCTACACTTTGCTTTTGTTTGTTGAGCATCTACCTCTTGTAATGTTGAAGGCGATGTCCTTTTTTGCCACTTAGACTTAGAAACATGTTTTTGGTCTGATGTCTTTTTCAGATTGTACCCCAGTCCAGCCTTATCATTTGTGGATTTTGTTTGTAGCTAAATTGGTTTAGTAATACCCTCTTGATGTTTACCCAGGGGACCAGTACATGAATATCCCATGCATTGAATCATCTTGTAGCCAGCACCATATTGGTTTGAGGAAATATCACAATGTCGTACCTCCTCATTTTGACTATCTTCCTTAAAGAGCCAATTAAGAACAACATCCTCTTCTATTTCATCTGCCAGGGAGGTAGAAGATTGTACAACGAGACCATCATATATGGTATTTGAAGTTGAAGTGTGTGTTCTCATAGCCTTTGATGGTTTGCCCAACTTTTTTGGTGATGGAGGGAGAGAGACTAATGAAAGTACCGGTTCTATCTTGTAGCCATCCATGTCATTATTTGTAATCTTTAATTTCTTTTGCAAGTCTTTCATCAAAGCTTCTGGATTTTCACTTGTAGAGGCTGCCCTATTATGAGGCACAAAAGTATCAACACCTTTTATTAATCCATTACAGGTGACATTTGTATCAGCAGGAATACTGACTTATGTTTCATTATAAGGAAATTTTAAGAATTGATGGTATGTTGATGGAACTGCCTTCATCTCATGAATCTACGGCCTACCCAGTAAGATATTGTATGACAAAGGAATATCAAGTACCTGAAAAAGGACATCTCTTTCTACAAGTCCCACTTTGATTGGTAATGATACTAGACCATGTTTATGATGTTGTCATTGCTGGTATAAGTATAATTTATTTTGGCACCTCCTTTGGTCTTTAAAGAATCACCTTGTTCGTAAATAGGTAAAGGGTCTTTAAATTCTTTATGATCAACATTGGTCCGGTAATTCCCGACAATAATTTTACTAGCGTCTATGAGATCTTGAATCTTGTGTATGAGCTTCATGCAATTGTTTGTGTTATGACCTTTATTCCGATGGAAGTCACAGTATTCATTTTCTCTCCACCATTTTGGTTTGATTTCCAGATCATATGGTCTGGAGTTATCTGGTAGTGTTATCAGGTTGTTTGCCAACGGAGTTTTGAAAGAGGATTCATATGATTCTTCAAGAGGAGTGAAATCACGCTTAGGTTTGGAAAGCCAAGGTTTCTCTTTGAACCACTCTTTTGTTTTCTTTGGAGGATTTTTTGTTGCAACTTCAACAACTTTAAGTGCTTGTGTACCACTAGCCAAGTTGAATATTGTGGGATTTGAGTTAGCTTAACAGTGTCTACTACTCCATTATTAACAATGTTCTTGTTGTTGTCTTTGCCAAATTTCCAATACTTGTTCTTATCTTTAGAACTAGATCCTGGTTGTGTTTCTTTCCAAGGTGAGATATCCCCCTTCTTTATGAGCACATCTTCCATTTGAATGGCATTATCTACCATTTTGTTAAATGATGGGTGTACTTGCATTTGGATGCTATATTTCAATTCTGGGACCAAGTTCTTGATGAATATATCTATTTTCTCAGAATCTGGGATAGGTCATGAATACCTAGAGAACATCTTTCTCCAACATTGGAGGAAAGTAAGGAAAGTCTCCCCTATTTTTTGTTTAGTATTACAAAGCTCAATCGTAGTCACGAGATGTTGAATGTTGTATTAGTATTGTTGTAAAAATAGTTGGATTAGTTCTTCAAACATTTTTATTCCTTTAGATAGACTTGAGAACCATTCCATGGCTTGTCCTCCCAAACTCCTCGAGAAAAGGCGCATGAAATACATTTGATCATGCATGAACTCCATATAGGCAGCACAAAACTCTATGACGTGATCTTGAGGGTCTGAGGTACCATCATATTTGTCAAATTTTGGGATCTCAACTCGTGAAGGGAATGGAGGCATGTATAGATTTTTGTCAAATGGGAAAGGGCATATTATCTCTAGAGAATATTGTTTTGGGGACTTATCCTTATTCTTTAGTTCTGTGATCTCAGTCTATAAGGCTTGTAATCATCTGTGTACTGCGAGTATAGGTGACTCTTCCTTTTTAGTAACGAGTGTCTAAACATCATATCCAGTAGGGAGTTTGGCACCTTGTTTTGCTAATTCTAAGAAATAGTCTTCCTTTTCTCGAGCCAGGATGACTTTCATCATTTTTCGGAAGTCTTTGTCCTTTTGATAGTCACGAATTTCTTTTTTTGGAGGTTCAGTATCTTCTTTAGCTTCACTTGATGAGGAATCATTATCGGTTTCATGAACACTAAGGTCGTCTTTGTCATTGTATTTCATCTCATATATAGTGGGAGATTCAGATTCATCAAAAATTGGTACCCCTGATGATGAAGGTTTTTCAATGAGCGGGTCCTTCACGTAGTATGGGTTATCTTGATATGTGAAGGTTTGTCCTTTTCCTTTGGCCTCTTTCTTATGAGAACTTCTAGTTTGAAAAGGCAATTTTATGGATTAGTGTGACCTAAAGTTGTTTATGATGCAGAGGTCAAGATAAATTTCAGAGCTAGTTGTTCAGTTAACATATTATTTGAGAGAAGCAATTGAGATTTAGTCTGGTTTCACGAAAGATCTATCCTGTATAAGACATTTATCTAGGTTGATTTGAGAGTAGTGACTAAGATTCAGTATGGTTTTAGGAATGATCTATCATGTATAAGATGTTTATCTAAGTGACTTAGGTTTGATAGGTAGTTGATTAAACTAGCAGAAAGATGATCGACCAAATCGTGTAATACAAATGGTAAAGGTACACTGTCTTGATCTATTTATGCTTAGGATAATGATAACCAGTATTATGTTTGTTGTAGACTATTTTAGGCAAGTTTTGACTACTCTGTACTAACAAAACCAGAGATTCGTACGACAGGATTTACTGAGTCGGACAACACTTTAATAGTTCCAGGATGACAACAGCTATGTTTCGTGCGAGTTGCTTCCTAGTACCATACGACAAATGGGTATGTCCAGAACGACAAAATATTCAGTGCATTTAGGTTTCGTACAATACAAGTTTTAGCTTCAGACAACAGACTGCTGGATTTTGTATGATAGAGGATTAAGCTTAGATGACAAATTATCAAACTCGTACGACACATGATATGGTGCAGGATGATAAATGATCAGATTCATATGAATGTTAACAGAGAAGAGACGAAAATTTTGAGTTTTTCAATATCTGAGTATGACAACTGAGTATGACCAATTCTGAGATGGACTGATTTTTTTTTTTGACCAAGATAGACTAGTTTTGGATAGAGTTTCAACTTAGGATAGACTAGTTCTGACATGGACAGAGTTTTGACTTAGGATAGACTATTTTTGACATGGACAGAGTTTCAACTTAGGATGGACTAGTTGTAACACGGACAGAGTTTTTGATTTAGGATGGACTAGTTCTGACACAGACAGTTTCAACTTAGGATGAACTAGTTCTGACATGGACAGAGTTTTTGATCACTGAGTTGTTTCTTGTCTTCTCCAATTTTGGTATTTCAGTTTCAGTTTCAGGGATGAAAACACAGAAAACACGTAATATGAACAGTAACTCCAATCACAACATGCAAACCCTACGGAAATTGGTGAGAGAAGAAAAGCTTTGCTTGTAGACTCGGGTACACACCCAATAGCTAATCATAATACATCCACTGAGTCTTACGCAATGGATTCTCAACGTCGTATTATCTGACTCCAAAAGCTAATGGGGGCACAAAATGACAAGTATCTTGGGAGAGTTACTATTTCTCTTGCACAAAGATTATGCCCCCTTTCGGAGGTGAACTAGGTAGCTTCTAATTTTAATTAGATCTAGTAAGGGGTCCATTCGGCACGTCAAGGTATAAACTCAAATAAGAGGTCTCCCAGCCTTGAAAGCCAAGGTTTAATATACCCAAAGGTATGGAGGAGAGCTATTCCCGAGCACTATCATTGACTTGATTTTCATCAAATCATGTTTAGTTTATAGTGGGTTGGAGTACTTGGCGTTTATCCGTTCCCACTTGGTTCGTTCCCCTCTCACCAACCGTAATGGCTAAAGAGTTATTAGCTCCTTGAGAGGGTAGACCCGCTAAAGATGTACAAATTTCAAACTTAAAGAAAAGGCCTCAAGGGTCTGGATTTCTAATTGTCTATACAGACAAGAGCATACTCTCCTACCTCTCAGAATTTACTTAAAACACAAAATACATATTTGTTCTTTAACTAGATAGCAAGTTAGGTTCCTAAAAATGAATTTAAAGAATACACGATGTTTAGTCGATTCTCCTTAGGCAGCCTGCAAAGACAACGAATCAATAGTCATATTGTCTTTGTGCGACAAGCGTATTCTTCGACAAGCGTTTTGCAAAAAACTGATTAGGCTGTGAAAAATTCTAAGATAGACAGATAAACAACTAGGGTTAGTCGTCAAAATAATCAATTTGAACAGAAAAACCAAAATCATGAAATTTTATTTTTTTTCTCTTCAACCAAAAAAAATAGAGTCGTACGACAGAGTTTACCAGATCGTATGATACAAGATTCCTTCTTGTATGATACAAAATTCTATTTTGTACGACACCTGTAGTTTGTCATTTCATCCTGTAGGAAATGTCGTACGAGATGACGTAGAGAATTTTCAAAAATTTGAAAAATGATATAACGAAGAGACTGTACAGACAAAAATCCGAGAAGTCAAAAAATTTGAAAAATAACAAAAATAAAAAAAGTTAGTCTTGGAGGCCAAAAAATGTAGTCTTCTGCCCCACGGTGGGCGCCAGAAATGTGTGTGTGAAAAAGGGTATGTAGTTGCAAGCACAACACTTCAATTAAGTCATTACATGTATGGTTAGTAAATAAATAATCAATAAATAATAAACCATAACAAAGTGACTAATTACCTTCTAAAAGATGTGAGTATAAGATTGCTCTCAGATTTTTATAAGTAATACTAGTGACTAGACTACACCAAGATGAAGGATTTAATCTATATGAGCATGATATTAAGCTAAAATTGATGCAAGATGGATGAATAATTCAAGCAATAACAAATTCAAGAAATAATAGATAAACTAAATATGGATGCAAATAATCTAAAAAAGCACAATGTATTCAATGACTCTAGAGCAAAAATCAGCGTAATAATAATCTCCAAGCGTGTTCTAAAAAATCTCTGGGGTGATTCTCAAGTATCTCTAGGGTGATTCTCAAGTATCTCTGGAGTGAATTGAATGAGAGCTCAAGGCTGAATTTATAGAGAATTACAAGAGAGATGATGAAAAAGATCAATTTAGGATTAATTGAAAATAATTAAGAAATCAGGTTTAGTTAACTTCGAGATAGATTCCAATTATAGTTTTATTGAAATGCATTTAGATAAGAAGTTCAAGTTGCATTGGAAATAATATTAAATTAATTCCATGTATTTGTGATAAAAATAGATAATTCTTTTATTTATTCAAGAAAAGAGTCTTTTCAATGCAACTGAACTTCTTTTTCAGAAAAGCTTTGAGTTCCAATTTTACAGAATAATTCAATAATTCAATTAATTGCTTTTCTGATTTCAAGTTCTAAATTTAGAAAAATAAATAATATCTCAAGTTTGATTTCTCTCTCAATTCAATTCTGTTATTTTATTTTCAATTTAACTCTTTCTTTGTAATTAATTCTTCTTTTGTAATAAATTAATTCCTTTTTTGCATGATTAATGGCAAATTTATTAATTAATTAAATATGCTAGGATATTTAATAAATTAAATAGGATTATTGATCAAAGATGATATTCTTGGAATGATTCAATTAATTAAATAAATATTTAATTAATATTGAGTAATTGATTTACCGTGTGATATTTGATGATTAAAGAATTAATAATGTGCTCAAGATTGGTTTAATTGCCTTTGGTTAGGACCTTGGTGATGTTGTCGAGATTAGGGGCTCATGACTTAGATGACCATTTTTAGGGTATTACACTTTAGACAACATTTAACGGATCCTAAATCTTGATGACTACTTCCTAATATAATCAAGCATGAGTTGTATCAACAATACCACAATCATTTAGCACTACATGCATATTCAACTTTAATCAAAGACTACTCAATCATCACATGAAAACTCACAACCCATAACACAAATATCTTTTCACATGGAAACCCAAATGGGAAAAATCACGGTGGGTATGAATACCCACAAGCTTGTTTTGAACTCTTTTGAAGTCCACTCTATTAGGAGCCTAGTCTGGTTAAAGACTTTACAATAAGGTTTTGTTAGGAACCAATCCTGTTAGAGATCACCCAGTTAAGGGATGGCTATAAACCCTGTTAAAGGTTGAAACCCTATTAAAGGTTACCTCGCTAGAGGATTTAAAGAACTCAATGAACTTGAGTCACCTGGTTAGAGGATTTGCAACAAGCCTATTAAAGCTACATGGTCAAGGGATTTTCCTTCTGTTGAAATGATTAGAAGCCAACAGGTAAAGCTTTGATCTAATAACAACACTACTTGCTAAGGTAGATCCTTTTTAGCTCCTCTCCTCTACAATCACACTCTGTAGATTCCACACTCCGGTTTGGCAAGTATCTCAACATGTGGACACAAACAAATCATTCTCCAACCCAAACAATAACAAACATCATCGACCTTATAGACAATAATTAGGTCCGTGGCATAAACCCTAAACCCTAAACATTTTAGGTTTACAATTACAAGCGGTATAATCCTAACCATTAGATCCATTGCATAGAATGAAACAATCTAAAACAAATCTCAAGTCATTCTGCATCATCCAATCTTCACCACATCTAGAAATCAGTAACCCATCACGCTCTCTTCACACATCACTCAAAACATCACGCATTCCCAAGGTAGACATTCAATGAATTTGATCTTCATGTGCAAGATCCTCAAAGAAATCCTTCACATGCACATAACTGACATGGCACCACGATCTCATCCTTATCTCTTAACTAACTCATCACAAAATGTCATCAGTTGCACTGCATAAGCCAAACCAAAAACCCTAGAGCTTAACAGAGACTACCAACTGGTAGTCACACTTAGTGAACCCCGACACTGGTCCACTCCATCCCGGTTGACCATAACTGCTTCCAATCTTCATACCAGTTCATACCGATTCATCAAGATTAATGACAACATACATTGTCATCGCTTCATCATATGCCAACAATCAATCCCTTAACCAGGTGGTCCCTAACAAGATCTGTTCTTAACAGGACTTTTTGTAAAGCTTTAATAGGCTTGGCTCCTAACAGGGTGAACTTCAAAAGACTTCAGAATACTTGTGGGTATTCATCCCCACCGTGGTTTTTCCCAATTGAGTTTCCACGTCAAAAATCATTGTTTCAAGTGGTGAATGCTTTATGTGGTTGTGATTGCAATGGTTAATTTTCTTAACTATTAAATCCACTTAGTTATGATAAGATGACCGATAGTAATCTAAAATGTGCTTTTAATATTGCTAGTAAAGTATTTTGAAGTTTTGGTTAAATGGTTTTGGGGTTTCAGGTCTATTTTACTATTATTTTGGTATGCCAATCAACCGGTAAAACTATCAATGATATTGTAGTTTGTAGCTTAGTGTTTGAACCAATTTAGTTCAGTGATTGACTTGTGAGATTGTTTATGAGTTTGGTGAAAGTATTGTCAGTTTTCTATCTATTAATTAACCCCCCCCTCTCTTAGTAGTTATATGGATCCTTATTGATTCATCATATCATCAGTATCATCTTATTGTTGTGGGTAGGTTCCCATTGTGGTTTTTCCCTTAATCAGGTTTTCCACGTCAAAATCTTGGTGTTGTGTGTTGTGCTCTTAATTTTCTTATCTGTTGTTGTTGCAGACTATCAATTTATGTTTTGAATTTTAATTTGTTGTGATTCAGTGAAGACTAATTCCATCCCCCCTCTTAGTCTTCCTTATTTATTATTGCTAACAATTAGTATCAGAGCTAGATCCTTTGGTAGAATATTAACCGCTTGAGAAGATCCGAGATGGAAGCTCAAGGTATTCTTTTCAAGAAGGATGGTTTGAGGTTTGATGGAAGCAACTATACTATGTGGAAGAGACGGATGGAGGTGCATTTGAAATGTCTTGGAGAAGATTATTGGAAAACTACCAAGAATGCCTATGTTGTTCCTCAGAATAGACCATCCACTCCTGATGAGGTTAAGGAAGCTTAATATAACATTAGAGTGAAGGAAGAATTGCTTAGTGCCCTGACTGATTCTAAAATGACAAATGTTATGGAACTTCAGACTGCACATGAGATCTGGGTGAAGGTTGAAATCTTGTATGAAGGTGACAATAAAGTGAAAGTTTCTAAGTTGCAGAGTTTAAAAGGAAAGTATGCGACATTTAATATGGGAGATGATGAGAACATACATTCATACATGGCTAAGGTGAATGAGCTTGTCCTTGGTATCAAATCTATCAGTGGAAAGATTGAAGATGATGAAATTGTTGCTAAGGTGCTGAGATCTTTTCCTCCTTCTTATAAACATAAGGCTGCCACTATTGATGAGATCTGGAGTGTAACTACAGTGACAAGAGATGTGTTGGTTGGAAAACTTGTTGCATTTGAGCTAAGAAAATTTGGAGAATCACATGGAAATTCTGAGACAACATTCAAAGCATCAAAATCTATGTATGGCAAGCAGAAATATGATCCTGATGAGTGCAGGATATCCATATATGAAAGAGAAAGAAGAGAGACAATAGAGCAAGAAAGAGAGCTTGATGAGCTTGAAGAATTGATTGCTTGGAGATTCCCTAAGGGTTCCAATAAGTATGATGGAAAGTTGCCCCTAAAATGTTTTTCTTATAATAAGAGAGGGCACTTTTCTTCTAGATACTTGGAGAGAATGGCTAAGTATGACAGACATGATAAGTTTGATAAGAATGATAGGAATGATAGGAATGATAGATATGAGAAACATGAAAAGTATGATAAGACTTATAAGTGTAACCAAAAGTTTAGGAACTAGAAGAACTATTATTATGTTACAAATGAAGGTGTTACAGATGATGAATCGGAAGGATATGAAGTTGTGTTTATTTCTATTAAAGAAGGTATACCTATATGCCTATTGATTCCACTAGCTATTCTGTTGAGGACAAATCTTTGGCTGCAAAGGTAGAAGAAAAGGGTGAATGGATAATTGATAGTGGTTGTTCACATCATATGACCGGTGACAAAAGAAAATTTGTAAGCATGGAAAACTATGATAGTGGAATAGTTAGATATTGTGATGAAAAAGCCTATGTAATCCATAGGAGAGGTTCTATTTCTTTTGATGGTAAGCATAACACTGATGATGTCTTGTATGTTGAATGTTTGAAGCATAATCTTTTGAGTGTTGGACAGATGGTTGATAAGGGTTATGATCTACAATTCAAAGATGGTAAATGCAAGATCTTGAATGCCTTAGGTATAGAGATTGCATCTAGAACTAAGACTGAAGGTGACATTTTTCATTTGAGTGCTGGTGAGAAAATTATTTGATTGTTAAGATAGATGAGAGTTGGTTGTGGCATAGAAGAATGTGTCATGTAAACTTTGATTCTTTGATCAAGATTAGTTCTACACAAGTTGTTAGGGATCTACCTAAGATTGTTAAACCTGTTAATCTGATATGTAAGGAATATCAATTGGGTAAGCAAACAAGGATTTCTTTCAAGAGTAAATGATATACATTAGATGGTTTTTTAGATCTTGTGCATATTGATCTATGTGGACCTACAAATGTTAGAAGTGTGAAAGGTGATAGATACTTTATGCTGCTAATTGATGATTATTCCAGAATGATGTGGGTTGTATTTTTTAAAGAAAAATCAGAAGCATTTGAGAAATTCAGGATATTCAAAGCCAAAGTTGAAACTGAGTCTGGATTGAAGTTGAAGTGTCTGAGATCTGATAGAGGTGGAGAATTATATTATTGTGAGTTCAATTCTTTCTATGACATGCAAGGAATCAGAAGACAACTATCTGCTCCTAGGACCCCACAGCAAAATAGGATTGTTGCAAGGAAGGATCGTACTATTTTAGATGCTGCAAGAACTATGTTGATTGAAGGAAATGTTTTGAAGGTCTACTGGAGAGAAGCTATTAGCACTATATTCTATACATTCAATAAAGTTCATATCAAAGGTGATACCGGTAAGACCCCTTATGAGCTTTGGTTTGGTCATGTTCCTACTATGAAATATTTCAAAATTTTTGGTAGCAAATGCTATATCAAGAGAGATGAGGATATTGGAAAGTTTTATGCTAGAAGTGATGAAGGTATCTTTTTGGGATATTCTACAAATAGAAAAGCCTACTGGTGCTATAAGAAGAGACTGAGAAAGATAGTTGAGAGTGCAAATGTGAAGGTGGATGAAAACCTTGGGAAGGAGATCAGAGCTTATGATGAAGGTCAACATGTTGTTTTAGATCCTATTTAGCTTGAAGAAACTAAACAAAATGATTCAATAGAGACTGTTAATCTGGATGTTGATGTTGCTAGTGATGATGTGCAATAACCTAAAGATCAAAACAATTAGAAGACTCTGAGGTATGTAAGATTGAATTATTCTGAGAATCAGATTATTGGTGACATGAATAAAGGTGTGATGACTAGAAGAAGGTTAGTTGCAGATGAAGTATGTTTGATTTCTAAAGTTGAACCTAAAGATGTTGTTGAAGCCTATAAAATGATAATTGGTTTAGAGCCATGAAAGAAGAATTAGATCATATTGAAAAGAACACTTGGGAACTTGTGCCTAGACCTAAGGATAAAAATGTTATTGGTACAAAATGGGTTTTTGGAAATCAATTGAATGAAGCAGGTGAAGTAGTCAGAAATAAAGCTAGGCTAGTTTGCAAAGGATATTCATAGCAAGAAGGGATTGATTATGAAAAAACTTTTTCTCCAGTTGTGAGAATTGAAGTTGTTATATTGTTGCTTGCTTATGCTTCTTATTAAGATTTTGAGGTATACCAAGTGGATTTCAAATTTGCATTTTTGAATGGTGATCTAGAAGAAGAAGTTTACATTAAATAGCCTGATGGATTTTCATTGTCAGATGATGGAGACATGGTATGTAAGTTGAAGAAATCACTTTATGGATTGAAACAAGATCCTAGATCCTAGTATGTTAGGTTAGACAAATACTTGCTAAAATTGGGATTTATCAAAGGTGTTGTTGATAGTAATTTGTACTTTAGAATTGAAAATGATAACATTCTGATTGTTGAAGTCTTTTTTGATGACATTGTCTCTGGTGGTGATGATGATATGAGTATAAAGTTTTTCGGTGATATGCAAAAGAATTTGAGATGCCTATGATTGGTGAGATGAATTTTTTCTTAGGTTTGCAGATTGTATAGATAGGAAAAGTTATCTTTATATCTCAAACTAAGTATATGAAGGAATTGCTGAAGAATTTTGGACTAGATGACTCCAAATTGGTTGGAACTCCTATGGTGACTTCTTGTAAATTATCTAAAAATGATGAATCTCCTAAAGATAATCAGAGTTTGTATAGATCTATGGTTGGCAGACTGCTATATCTTACTTAGACTAGGCCTGACATTATGCATGTTGTGTATATGGATACTAGATATCAAGTTGATCTGAAGGAGATTCATGTCACTATTCTTAAAAGAATATTCAGATAGATAAAGGGAACTAGGGATTATTGTTTATGGTGTCCAAAGAATGATGATTTCATGTTATATGCTTACACTGATGCAGATTGGACTCATGAAATTGATGAACGAAAGAGTACTATCGGTGGAGCATTCTTTTTAGGTAAGAAGTTGGTTTCATGGGCTAGCAAGAAACAAGATTCAATATCTTTATCTACTATTGAAGATGAGTACATTGCTACTACTAGTAATTGCACTTGGATAGTTTGGATGAAGCAAATGTTGAAAAATATCAGAGTTATTTATGATGAGCCTACTACTATATACTATGATAATTCTAGTGCTATAAACATGTCAAATAATCTGGTGCAACATTCAAAGACTAAGCATATATCAATTAAATATAATTACTTGAGAGATCAAATCAGTGAACGAAAGGTGAAGCTAGAATATGTATCTACAAAGGAAAAAATTGATAATATTTTTACTAAGCCTTTGCTTGTAGATACATTTATCTATTTAAGAGACAATTTAGGGGTATCTACCCCTCCTAATGAGAACTAGATGCATTGAGTTGCATCAATCCAGTGAAATTCAAAGCCCTATTCTTTTATCCGGATTGATGAGTTGGTGATGCTCCTCTGCTGGAGTAGTCTATTGATTTGGTTATGTATCCTAGGGAGACAGACTCATGATTCTATATTGAGAGTTTGATTTTCTATTTTGGTGATATTTGGCATTACTATAAAAGGGAGAGAGACATCATGTGAAAAATGTTTTTATCTATCTTGATCTTAGGGGGAGTTTGCTCATGATATCTTCTTTCTTTGCATTGACTATTTTTCGCATTCATATGTTGCCATCAATGCCAAAGGGGGAGATTGTTGGATTATTGGGGAGATTGTTAGATTTGGTTTTTCATTGTTGTTTCTAGGATAGGTTGTTTTCATTGATGTTAACATATTCCTATGAGTTATTCCAGTGAGTTTGGGAATCTAGTTTTGTAGTTTTATTTTGCTGATCACTATTTCGCAGAATCTAGTATTTCCTCCAGTATATTCTGGTGTTATCAGATCTTATGATGAGACTATGGATTATTGTTTGGGATGATTTTGTGTATCTTTAGTTCAAATGGTTCATGATTTTGTGTTCTACAAGTTATCTTTCCTTGTGATAGTTGTTGATTGGTTGTGTTCTTGAGCTTTGAGGCGTTGACCAATGAAGATTTGAAAAGAGGTGTTGGTGCAATTGTTCTGAATGATTCTAATGTGCTTTTTAGTGTTTCCTAGTCATGACCTATTTGTTTTGGTGATCTTCATTGATCTTTGTGTGAGTTTTTGGTGATTTATGCTAGCTATTTGGTGAAATTGATTATGTGTTGCATTGATGTTTTTTCATTGATGTCAACACTAGCTATTTGGATGCTTTATCAGCACCCTTCTAGTCTTGGTAGGTTAAGTGGTTTCTGGTTAACTTGGATCCGGTATGATCCAGCACACTCCAATATAATTTGGTGATGAAATTGGCTTGTTCATGATACCTATAATCATATTTGGTCAGTTGGTTTTGGTCTGGTGATTGGATGTTATCCTGCTTACTTAGAAGATTAGTTTCTGGTTCCGACGAGGGTTTCACCGATAGAGCTTTTGATGGAGATCTTTGATGAATTACATAAGTGGTGTTGGTGTAGCTTCTGATGGAGTTTCAGGATGCTGTTGGTGATCATGTTTGAGACTCGGTGTTTGGAGATCATTGTTGAAGAATGTGGACCTATACTTGATCCCGGTTGATCTAGGTTATGGACCGACTTTAATGTAACATATGGATAGGAAATTGATGTATTTCTAGGAAGTCTTATGTGTTGACATCACTTGTTTGGTCTAAGGCTGACATGGTTTGTAATTATGTAATTAGTTTATTGACTAATGGCTGACCTGACTGTTATGGTTGACGGTTTGTATATATAGATGTAAGATCTCATTATAGATCATCATGGTTAATGTAAGAGGTCATGGTCAAGGAATGTAATGTGTGAATAATGTAATATCATTTAGGTAGAGGAGTTGGTCGATCATAGGAGATCAAATTGGATTTATGTAAGAGGATTTAGTCCTTCGGTATTGAGGTTAACCAGAACTATACTATGGCATAGGAGATGTTATCTTCTACTGTTCAACACTTCTTTGGCTTGTTGTCTGGATTTGTATGTAGTCAATGAGACTCCTTTTGTGATGAGCAGTGTGATCTAGGTTTTTGGCCTTCCTCCAAGTGTGGGCCCCTTCATTGTAATTCACATACTTAATGCAGAAGTGTTATCTTACTGTGGGTAGGCTTCCCACTGTAGTTTTTCCCTTTACTAGGTTTTCCACGTACAAATCTTGGTGTTGTGTGAATGGCTTTTATTACGTGATTATTGTTTATGCTTAATTAGATTAACTGCTATTCTTGTATTATTGTTTTGGGTTCCAGTATTAAAGTTTAAATTGCTAATGCTTCCAATAATCTATGACAACTGATTAACCTCCCCCCCCCTCTCAGTTGTCTTCTGGTTATCTCAATTGTCTAACAATTGGTATCAGAGCTTTGGTCCTCTCTACAGAAAGTTGAACCGCTTGAGTTAGATCCTATTATGACTAAAAGTTCAAGTTCATCCAGTTCTTTAGGAGCTATCTTTCAAAGGGATATTCTAAGGCTTGATGGAACAAATTACATAGTATGGAAGATTTGGATGGAGACTCATCTAAGATTTCTTGGAAAGGAGATTTGAGAGATCCCATAGATTGGTGCCACACTCTATAATTTGGGATCTGACAATCCTCCTCCGAAAAACCTAGACAAGGATCTTGAGAATGATTCTAGAGAAAGAGAAGCCCTCTTGTGTGCACTTTTTGATCAACAAATAATGCGATTAATAGACAAATCATCTAGAAAGGCTATATGGGATAAGTTGGAGACTCTTAATGAAGGTGACCCTACAGTGAAGATTGCTAAACTTCATGGTTACCGGGTGAGATATGAAAACTTGAAGATGGAAGAAGATGAAAGGATTACTATATTCATGAAAAGGGTAAATGAGATTGTTATGGGAATTCAATGTTGTGGTGGAACTCTGAGCAAAGATGAAATTGTTTCTAAAGTCCTAAGAGCCCTACCATCAGCTTACAAAATGAAGGCTACTTCTATCAATGAGCTAAGAAGAATGGCTAATACATCCATCAATAAAGATACCTTGGCTGGGAAACTATCTTCTTTTGAGCTTGAAGAATTTGGACCTTTTGGAACTGTGAGTATGAAGGAAAAGCACCTTTTAAATGTTTTGCATGTAATAAGATTGGTCATTTTGCATCTAGATGTCCTGAAAGGAATTCAAGATTTGAAGAAAAAGTTAAGAGATCATTTAAGCCTAACCCTGGATATCAGAACAAATATAAATATGAGAAAAACATAGACAAATCATGCTACATACCGGATGAGGAAGGCATTACTGATTCAGATGATGAACCGACAGAAGACTCTGCTAGTGGATCTGGTAATCAAAAAGAATGGGTATTCTTGGCTATCAAGGAAGATGATTCAGCACTTGAAGAGAATGTACCTAAAGAGAAGCCACTTGATACTAAAATTGAGGAAAAGGATGAATGGGCAATTTACAGTGGTTGTTCACATCATATGACTGGAGATAAAGGGAAGTTTTTTTCTTTGCAAGAATTTGATGGTGGACTAGTTAGATTTGGAGATGACAAGGCATGTATGATCAAACGAAAAAGAACTATATCATAGGATCGTAAGAACAATACTAACAATGTTTATTATGTTGAAGATTTGAAGTATAATCTTTTGAGTGTAGGACAATTGGTAGACAAGGGATTTCAAATACTATTCAAGGATGGAAAATGCAAAATCATTAACAGATCTGGCTTGGATATTGCAACCGGTACATGGACAAAAGGTAATATCTTTCATTTGAACTCCAATGAGAGGAATGATTGAGTACACAGATTAATGAGAGTTGGCTATGGCATAAAAGGTTATGTCATGTGAATTTTGATTACATTGTGAGGATCAGTTCAACTAAGGCAGTTAGGGATATACCTAAGATTATGAAGCCCTATAATATGATATGTAAAGAATGTCAAATGGGTAGATAGGACAGAACCACTTTTAGGAGTATACAAGATAAATCAAATGATGTTATAGATCTTATTCATACTGATATATGTGACCTTGGTAGAGTTAAAAGTTTTCATGGTGATAGATATTTCATGCTAATCATTGATGATTATTCTAGAATGATGTTGGTTACTTTTTTGAGAGAAAAATTTGAAGCATGTGAAAAGTTTAAAATCTTTAAGGCTAAAGTGGAAACTAAGATAAGATTGAAGATTAAATTTTTGAGATCAGATCATGGTGGAGAATTCACATCCGGTGAGAATAATCTTTTGTGACAAGCATGGTATAAGAAGATAATTTTTTGCTCCCCGGACACCTCAGTAGAATGGAGTTGTGGAAAGGAAGAAGAAAACTATCTTGGATGCTGCTAGAACAATGATGATGAAAACTAATCTACCTCATATATACTAGAGAGAAGCAGTAAGTACATTAGTTTATACATTCAACAGAGTACACATCAAAGGAGAAACTGATAATACACCTTATGAATTATGGTTTGACAATACACCTACAATTAAGTATTTCAGAATCTTTGGTAGTAAATGTTATATCAGGAGAGATGATACTATTGGGAAATTTCATCCTAGATGTGATGAAGGCATATTTCTTGGTTATTATAAATGAAATTAAATCATATAGATGTTATAACAAGAGATTGTAGAGAATTTTGGAGAGTGCTAATGTCAAAGTAGATAAACTAAACAAAAGTCAAATCAAAATTTATGAAAAGGAACCGGTAGTGGAAATGAGTATATCTGAATCAGTAGAACCTTTACCAAAACAAAGAGTTGAACCAGTTACTCTGGAAACATCAGAGAATTCTACAGTAACTAAAGAACAGGGAAGAGGAAAAAAGAGTTAGAGGACTCCTAGGTATGTGAGATTGAATCATTTTGAAGATCAAATCGTTAGGGATAAGAGCAATGGAGAAATGACAACAAGAAGAGTGGCAATTAATGAGGTATATTTAATTTCACAAGTTGAACTAGTATCAATAATTGAGGCATGTAAAGATGAACATTTTTTTAAGGCTACGGAAGAAGAATTAGATTAGATTGAGAAAAATAACACATGGACTTTGGTTCCCCAACCTAAAAATAAAAATCTCATTGGAACTAAATGAGTTTTTAGGAATAAATTGAATGAGGATGGTCAAGTTATAAGAAATAAGGCTAGATTGTTTTGTAAAGGATATTCTCAAAAGGAAGGAATTGATTATGGATAGACTTTTGCACATGTAGCTAGGATTGAAGCTGTAAGATTATTTCTTGTCTATGTTGCTTACAAAAACTACAAATTTTATGAGATGGATGTTAAATGTGCATTTTTGAATGGAGATCTTGATCAGGAAGTTTATATTAAGAAATCTGATGGTTTTTCACTATCAGATGATACAGATATGGTTTGTAGGTTAAGTAAAGCTTTATATGGATTGAAACAAGAACCTAGAGCTTGGTATGCAAAGTTGGATAAATATCTTTTGAAACTTGGCTTTACTAAGGGCAGTGCTGACACTAATTTATATTATTAAATCATTGATGATGATATACTGATTGTTGAAGTATTTGTTAATGACTTTATTTTTGGAGGTGAAGATAAATTATGCATAGAATTTTCTAAGAATATGGAGAAAGAATTTGAGATATCTATGATTGGTGAGATGAAATTTTTCTTAGGTTTGCAGATTACTCAGACTGACAAAGGCATTTTTATCTGTCAAACTAAATATGCCAAGGAATTGTCGAATAAATTTGGTATGGGAGATTCTAAACCGGTAAGTACTCCTATGGTTACAAGTGAGAAATTGACAAGAAAAGATGTTTCTGCATCGGTAAATCCTACAAGATACAAATCTATGATTGGAGGTCTGCTTTATTTGACTCGGACTAGGCCTGACATTATGAATGTTTTTTGTATTGTTGCAATATTTCAGAGTGATCCTAGAGAAAATCATGAGATGACGGTGAAAAGGATTTTTAGATACTTGCAAGGTACATCAAAATATGGTGTGTGGTATCCTAAGGATGATAACTTTACTTTATATACATATACAGATGTTGATTGGGATGGAGATGTTGATGACCAGAAAAGTACTTCCAATGGAGATTTCTTTCTTGGAAAGATGTTGGTTTCATGGATCAGCAAGGATTAGTCATGTACTTCTCTATCTACTGCTGAAGTTGATTATGTCATTGTTGCTACTAACTGTACACAAGTTTTATGGATGAAGCAAATGTTGAAGGATATAAAGGTGGATTGTGATGCACTGGTAGTTATTCACTATGATAAATCTGCTGCTATTGATATAGCAAAGAATCTAGTATTTCATTCTAAGATAAAGAAGATATCTATCAAGTATATTTTTTTAAAGGAGAAGGTGTTAGACATTTCAGATAACTGGAAGACAACTGAGAGGGGGCAGGGGGTGAATCAGTTGTCACAAATTATCAAATTTATTTAGCAATTTAAAAATTAATACCGAAACCCAAAAAAATAATACCAGAATAGAAGTTAATCCAACCAAGCATAAACAATAATCACATAATAAAATCCATTCACACAACACCAAGATTTGTGCATGGAAAACCTGGTAAAGGGAAAAACCATGGTGGGAAGTCTACCCATAGTCAGATAATACTTCTGTAGTAAGTATGTGAATTACAATGAAGGGGCCTGCACTTGAAGGAAGGCCAATAGCCTATAGCACACTACTCATCATAAAAGGAGTCTCACTAACTACATACAAATCCATATTACAATCCAGAGAAGTGTTGAACTATGAAAGATAGCATCTCCTATGCCAGAGTACAGTTTCGATTAAGCTCAATACCAGAGGACTAAATCCTCATAAACCTAATTCAATCTTTAATGATCGACCAACTCCTTTTCCTGAATGATATTACATTATTCACACATTATAATCCTTGACCATGACCTCTTACATTAACCATGATGATCTACAATGAGATCTTACATCTATATATACAAACCCTCGACCATAAACAATCAGGTTGGCCACCAGACAATAAACCAATTACATAATTACAAACCATGTTGGCCTTAGGCCAAACACATAATAAGCAACACATAAGTTATCCTGAAAATTATATCAATACGTCATATCCACACGTTACATCAATGTCAGTCCACAACCTAGATCAACTGGGACCAAGTATAGGTCCACATGCTTCAACAATGATCTCCAAAATCCAAGTCTCAAACATGATCACCAACAACATCCTAAAACTCTATCAGAAGTTGTACCAACATTACTTAAGTAATTCATCAAAGATCTCCATAAAAAGCTTTATCGTTGAAACCCTCACCGAAACCAGAAACCAAGCTTCTTAGCAAGCAAGAGAACATCCAATTTCCAAACCAAAACCAAATAACCAAATATGAGTGTAAGCATAATGAACAAGCCAATTCCATCACCAGATCATACCGGAGTCTACCGGATCATGTCGGATCCAAGTTAACCAGAAAGCCACTCATCCTACCAGGACCAAAAGGATGTTGGTAAAGCATCCAAATAGATAGTGTTGACATCAATGACAAAATATCAATGCAACACATAATCAATTCCACCAAATGGCCAACAATCTCCCCCTTTAGCATTGATCGCAACACTAGATGTGAAAAACATCTAATTACCAAGAAATGTCAAACAATTTCCCCCTTGTGGAAGAAAGCCAACAATCTCCCATAGATAGCTCTGAATATCAATATCTCTCCCCCTTTGAATAATATCTTTGTAAAGCTCTTCCTTTAACTTTTTCACATCACCATCTCTCCCCCTTTGACATCAATGCTAGAAATCTAACAAAAATATCAAAGCATAAGTATAAACCTCTGAATCTCAAAGACTGACTACTCCCCTTGAGCAGTAGCATCCCACATCAGTGCCAGAATGAATAGTATCTTTTTTAATGCATGAAAGACTAATGCCAAACCACATCAATCAAGTCTCTGTCGGAGGGGCAGAAACCCCCAATTTGTCTCTCGGGTACTCAAATGATTCCTTGGATAAAGGTTTAGTGAAAATATCTATAATCTGTTCTTTAATGTTCACATAAACCAGTTTAACTTCATTTGTTTCCACCTTCTCCTTCAAAAAGTTATACTTGATAGATATGTGCTTTGTCTTAGAATGAAATATCCTATTCTTTGATCTATCAATAGCAGCAAAGTTATCATAGTGAATAACTACCGATGCATCACAATCCACCTTTATATCCTTTAACATTTTCTTCATCCATAAAACTTGTGTACTATTAGTAGTAGCAACAACATACTCAGCTTCAATAGTAGATAGAGAAGTACATGATTATTTCTTGATGATCCATGAAACCAACTTCTTTCCAAGAAAGAAAGCTCCACTAGAAGTAATTTTCTGGTCATCAACATCTCTATCCCAATCAGCATCTTTATATGCACATAAAGTGAAGTTATCATCGTTAGGATACCATAAGCCATATTTTGATGTACCTTGCAAGTATCTAAAAATCCTTTTTACCGCTATCTCATTATTTTCTCTAGGATCACTCTGAAATCTTGAAACAATACAAACAGTATTCATAATTTCAAGTCTAGTCTGAGTCAAATAAAGCAGAGCTCCAATCATAGATTTGTATCTTGTAGGATTTACTGGTGTAGAAAAATCTTTTCTTGTCAATTTCTCACTTGTAACCATAGGTGTACTTACTAGTTTAGAATCTCCCATACCAAATTTCTTCAACAATTCCTTAGCATATTTAGTTTGACAGATAAAAATACCTTTGTTAGTCTAAGTAATTTGCAAACCTAAGAAAAATTTCATCTCACCAATCATAGACATCTCAAATTCTTTCTTCGTATTCTTAGAAAATTCTAAGCATAACTTATCTTTACCTCCAAAAATAATGTCATCAAAAAATAATTTAACAATCAGTATATCATCATCAGTAATTTTATAATATAAATTACTATCAGCACTACCCTTAGTAAAACCAAGTTTCAAAAGATATTTGTCCAACCTTGCATACCAAGCTCTAGGTGCTTGTTTCATTCCATATAAAGCTTTCCTTAACCTGCAAACCATATTAGTATCATCAGATAGTGAAAAACCATCAGGTTGCTCAATATAAACTTCCTCATCAAGATCCCCATTCAAGAATGCACATTTAACATCCATCTGATAAACTTTGTAGTTTTTATAAGCAACATAGGTAAGAAATAATATTATAGCTTCAATCCTAGCTGCCAGTGCAAAGTCTCTCCATAACCAATTCCTTCTTTCTGAGAATATCCTTTGCAAACCAATCTAGCCTTACTCCTTATAATTTTACCATCCTCATTAAATTTATTTCTAAAAACCCATTTAGTTCCAATGACATTTTTATTTTTAGGTCGGGGAACCAAAGTCCATGTGTTATTTTTCTCAATCTGATCTAATTCTTCTTCTATAGATTTTAACCAATGTTCATCTTCATAAGCCTCAATTACTGATACTAGTTCAAATTGTGAAATTAAACATACCTCACTAGTTGCTAGTCTTCTTCTTGTGATCACTCCATTGTTCTTATCCCCAATGATTTGATCTTCAGAATGATTCAATCTCACATACATAGGAGTCTTGTGACTCTCTATTCCTCTTCCCTGTTCTTCAGTTACTATAGAATTCTCTGATGTTTTTGGAGTAACTGGTTCAACTCTCTATTCCAATAAAGGTACTACAAGTTCAGATATAATCATTTCCACTATTGGTTCCTTCTCATAAACTCTAATTTGACCTTTCCTCAGCTCATCTACTTTGACATTAGCACTCTCCACAATTCTCTGCAATCTCTTGTTATAACATCTATATGCTTTGCTTTCATTAGAATAACCAACAAATATGTCGTCAACACATCTAGGATCAAATTTCCCAATATTATTATCTCTCCTGATATAACAATTACTACCAAAGATTCTGAAATACTTAATTGTAGGTGTATTGCCAAACCATAATAAGGTGTCTTACTGATTTCTCCTTTGATATGTATTTTGTTGAATGTATAAATTGTTGTACTCACTGCTTCTCTCCAGTAGATATAAGGTAAATTATCTTCCATCATCATTGTTCTAGCAACATCCAAAATAGTTATGTTCTTCCTTTCCACAACTCCATTCTAATGAGGTGTCTAAGGAGAAGAATGTTGTCTTCTTATACCATACTTGTCACAAAAGTTATTAAACTCACCGGAAGTGAATTCTCCACCATTGTTTGATCTCAAACAATTAATCTTCAATCTTGTCTTAGTTTCCACTTTAGCCTCAAAGGTTTTAAACTTTTCAAATGCTTCAGATTTTTCTCTCGGAAAAGTAATCCACATCACTTTAGAATAATCATCAATGATTAGCATGAAATATATATCACCGTGAAAACTTTTAACTCTAGTAGGAACACACAAATTAGTATGAATAAGATCAAGAACATCATTTGACTTATCTTGTATACTCCTAAAAGAGGTTCTGACCTGTTTACCTATTTGGCATTCTTTACATACTGGATTATAGGGCTTCCTAAACTTAGGTATATCCCTGACAACCTTAGTTGAATTGATCATTACAATGTAATAAAAATTCACATGACACAGCCTTTTATGCCATAACCAACTCTCATCAATCTATGTAATCAAACAGTTTTTCTCACTAGAGTTCAAATGAAAGATATTACCTTTTGTTTGTGTACCGGTTGCAATCTCCAAGCCAGATATGTTAATGATTTTGCATTTTCCATCCTTGAACTATAATTGAAATCCCTTATCTACCAATTGTCCTACACTCAAAAGATTATCCTTCAAACCTTCAACATAATAAACATTGTTAGTATTGTTCTTACCATCCAATGATATACTTCCTTTTCCTTTGATCATACATGCCTTGCCATCTCCAAATCTAACTAGTCCACCATCAAATTCTTGCAAAGATAGAAACTTACCTTTATCTCCAGTCATATGATGTGAACAACCACTATCAATTACCCATTCATCCTTGTCCTCAATTTTAGCATCAAGTGCTTTCTCTTCCGGTACATCCAATGTAGGATCATCTTCATTGATATCCAAGAATACCCATTCTTTCCCATTGCTAGATCCACTAGCAGAATCTTCTGTTGGTTCATCATCTAAATCAATAATGCCTTCCTCATCCGCTATGTAGCATGATCTGTCTCTATTTTTCTTGAATCTATACTTGTTCTGATATCCAGGGTTGGGCTTAAAAGCTCTTTTAACTCTTTCTTCAAATCTTGAATTCCTTTCAGAAAATCTAGATGCAAAATGACCAATCTTATTACATGCAAAACATTTAAAAGGTGTTTTTCCTTCATACTTACTTCCTACCAGTCCTTTCGGTACTCTTCTAGCAAATAGTGCTTCAAGTTTCTCAAACTCATCATCTTCTCTCTTCATATCTTCTAACTCTTTTGCATATAAAACTTTCTAGTATTTCTTACCAATTGTAGATGTAGATGCATGAAAAGCAGGTTCAGTCTTCACAGCTCCAAAAGGTCCAAATTCCTCAAGCTCAAAAGAAGATAGTTTCCCAACCAAGGTATCTCTATTGACAGATGTATTAGCCATTGTTCTTAGCTCATTGATAGCAGTAGCCTTCATTTTGTAAGCCGGTGGTAGGGCTCTTAGGAATTTTAAAATAATTTCATCTTTGCTAAGAGTTCCACCCCAACATTGAATTCCCATAACATTCTCATTTACCCTTTCCATGAATGCAATAATCCTTTCATCTTCTCCCATCTTCAAGTTCTTATATCCCACCCAGTAACCATCAAGTTTAGCGATCTTCACTATAGGGTCACCTTCATTAAGAGTCTCCAACTTATCCCATATAGCCTTTCCAGATGATTTATTAGTTAATCCCATTATTTGTTGATCAGAAAGTTCACACAAGAGGGCTTCTCTTGCTCTACAATCATTCTCAAGATCCTTATCCAAGTTTTTCGAAAGAGGATTGCCAAGTCCCGGATTATAGGGTGTGACACCAATCTGTGTGATCTCCCAAATATCCTTTCCAAGACATCTCAAATGAGTCTCCATCTGAATCTTCCATACTATGTAATTTGTTCCATCAAGCCTCGGTATATCCCTTCTAAAGATAGCTCCAAAAGAACTGCATGGACTTGAAGTGTTAGTCACCATAGGATCTTCCTCAAATAGTTTAGCTTTCTATAGAGAGGACCAAAGCTTTGATACCAATTATTAGACAGTTCAGATAACCGAAAGGCATCTGGGGGGGGGTGAATCAGTTGTCATAGATTACTGGAAGCATTTAACAATATAAACATTAATACGGGAACCCAAAACAATAATATCGGAATAGCAGTTAATCCAATCAACCATAAACAATAATCATGTAATAAAATCCATTCACACAACACCAAGATTTGTACGTGGAAAACCCGGTAAAGGGAAAAACCATGATGGGAAGCCTACCCACAGTTAGATAATACTTCTGCAGTAAGTATGTGAATTATAATGAAGGGGCATGCACTTGTAGGAAGGCCAACATCCTAGATCACACTTCTCATCACAAAAGGAGTCTCACCGACTACATACAAATCCAGACTACAATCTAGAGAAGTGTTGAACTACAAAATATAACATCTTCTATGCCAGAGTACAGTTTGGTTAAGCTCAATACCCAAGGACTAAATCCTCATAAACCCAATTTAATTTTTAATGATCAACCAACTCCTCTTCTTGAATAATATTATATTATTCACACATTACAATCCTTGACCATGACCTCTTACATTAACCATGATGATCTACAATGAGATCTTACATCTATATATACAAACCCTTGACCATAAACAATCGAGTTGGCCACCAGACAATAAACCAATTACATAATTAAAAACCATGTCAGCCTTAGGCCAAACAAATAATAACCAACACTTAAGACATCCTAGAAATATATCAATAGGTCCTATCCACACGTAACATCAATGTTGGTCCATAACCTAGATCTACTGGGACCAAGTAAAGGTCCACATGCTTCAGCAATGATCTCCAAATGCCAACTCTCAAACATGATTACCAAAATCATCCTGAAACTCTATCAGAAGTTGTACCAACATTACTTAAGCAATTCATCAAAGATCTCCATAGAAAGCTCTGCCAATGAAACCCTCACCAAAACCAAAAACCAAGCTTCTCAACAAGCAGGACAACATCCAATTTCTAGACCAAAACCAAATGACCAAATATGAGTTTAAGAATCATGAAGAAGCCAATTCCATCACTAGATCATACCGAAGTCTACCAGATCATGTCGGATCCAAGTTAACTAGAAAACCACTCATCCTACCGGGATGAGAAGGGTGTCGGTAAAGAATCCTAATAGATAGTATTGACATCAATGCAACACATAATCAATTCCACCAAATGGCCAATAGAAGGTGAAAGCAACTGAAGTTATACTAGTTTATGTGAACTCTAAAGAATAGATTGCAGATATTTTCAATAAACCATTATCCAAGGAATCATTTGAGTACCTGAGAAATAGGTTGGGAGTTTCTGCCCCTCCGATAGAGACTTGATTGATGTGGTTTGACATCATTCTGACATGCATTATTAAAAATATTATTCATTTTGATGCTGATGTGGGATGCTACTGCTCAGGGGGAGTAGTCAGCTTTGAGATTCAAAGGCTTATGTTTTTGCCTTGATGTTTCTGTCATTTTTTTGGCATTGATGTCAAAGGGGGAGAGATATTGATGTGAAAAAGTTAAAGAAAGAAAATGATAAATGTCAAAGGGGGAGAGATATTGGTGTAGGAGCACCCTTCCAAACTCTTCCTCTTTCTTTGTTTTGTTGTTGTTATGCTTCTTTTGAAGCCATTGTACATAAAATAAAGAGCCATGTGCTCATTGGTCATAGTTAAGGTCCTAGTTGAGTTCTTAGGGTCTTAAGTCAAGATTGAGGATTTCTTGGCAATAGAGGGTATGTGTGCTTTTGAGGAGTTTAGGGGTCCTTCATAGCATGGTGGTGTCCTTAGGTTGGCCCAATGTGGGTCTAGGAGTCAAGAAAAGCAACATGGGGAAAGTTGCTCAAAATTTTCAAAAAATGCATGACAACTTTTAAAAGTTGTCAAGCAACTTTTCCACCATGAGGTCAAAACCTTTAGTTTGGTGTGGAAAACCCTAATATGGGCACACAGATCGAGGAGAGGGTAGTATAAGTGTTTCAAAACCCTAAGTTAATGGGTTGGATGTCAGGCATTGTGCAGCCCAAGCAAAGTGACCTGACTGAAACTGAAAATTGGTTACCAGTCAGTTTGAATGAAACAACAGAGAAAGTTAATGGATTGATTTGCATGCAAAACTATGTGGAATGTTTCCTATGGTATAAATAATTTCATTGTGAGCAATTAGATTAGGTTTTTATTTGCAGGTTGTGTGTTTTTGTAAATAGTTTGTAAATTGCCTTCTCACTGTCCAGTTTTGGACTGGTTTGAGTAAATGGATGCATAACTCCATTCCCCATTGTGGAATCACCATGAAACCATGGGGAATGAGAGTGAAGACCTTGTACCATAGTTAAATGCAAGAAAGGCCTTTGAAAATGTAGGGAGACCATATAAACACCCACTCCTAGGCGAGACTGAACAATGCCCGGCTAGGAAAGGTCAAGTTGCAGAGGTCTTGGAGAGCAAGGTTGGTCAGAGGAGAGTGCACCCTTTGGAGGGGGTGTAGAGGAGTGAGTGAAGCATCATTGGTGTGAAGGAGGAGCCTCCACCAATCCAGACAAGGTGGATAAAACTCAAAACATTCACTGTGACCCAGGCAGACCCTCACAAAACCCTTAAAAACCCCAAAATTCACCCAAGGCACTGTACGGCCACTGGGAGGCCCAAAATCAAAGAAATACTTGAGCCCTTGCCAAATTAATTGTATTCCATTTTGGGAGTTTGGGTAGTTTGTGCATATTTTGTGAGAGGGAGACCTAAAGGACCGGGTAGGAGGCCTAATTGGTCCTAATCCTTGTAGCCCTATTTGAAGGCAAAAACACAAAATAGTGAAATCAGTAAGGGGTTGGAATCTTGAAACCTCTTGGGGGCACATGAATGGGTGGAAAAACCATGAAATTGACCTGACCTAACCTTGCTAAGACCTTGGAAGGTGTGGAATAAGCCTAGCCCTTATTAGCCATAGTAAGGGGTTTTGAGACTCATGAGTAGGTGAGACCTTAGGAGTAGCAATGCAACTCATTAGTGGGTGGATTGGGTAGGGTAAGGGGATTCCTCAAGCAAGGGAAGTCCTAGAGACCCTAGGGTGTGGAGAGAACACCAAGTGATCCAAGGGAAGGATCCAAGAGCATAGACTAGGCTAGTCTATCCCAAACCCCAACCCATCAGATATGACAAATAAAAGACAGGGATATTCAAAGCTACATGCAAGTGATTGTTGGTTGTCTTCTATAGGGGGAGACTTGTTTGGCATTTCTTGGTACTTAGATGTTTTTCACATCTAGTGTTGCCATCAATGCCAAAGGGGGAGATTGTTGGCCATTTGGTGGAATTGATTATGTGTTTCATTGATGTTTTGTCATTGATATCAACACTAGTTGTTTGGATTCTTTACAGGCACCCTTCTAGTCCTAGTAGGTTAAGTGGTTTCTAGTTAACTTGGATTCGGCATGATCTGGCAGGCTTGGTATAATCTGGTGATAAAATTGGCTTGTTCATGATACCTATACTCATATTTGGTCAGTTGGTTTTGGTCTAGTGATTTTATGCTATCCTTCTTATTGTAGCATCGTAAATTCTACGCACTTGCTAAGGGTGGTACAATTTCACACCTAGTTTAGCACCCGCCTTGGTGCATTTTACATTTTGCATTGCATTTCTCCTTTAGCACTTAATTAATCAAATTAATTAGGTCTAAGGTCCTATTTCATCATCCTTTACATCATAAAGTCAAGCCCTTTCATTAAAGTGTGCCCCTTTTCATGTTATTCCTCCAATACATCATCTAATCAAAAACCCTAATTAAGTCCTATTTTGAACTTGGGGGCTTGATTTTGGGGGTCAAAACATCTTGAAATCACCTGTAACTTTGGGATTCTCTCTAAAATCATCATATCTGACGGCCTTGAAAATTTGATGAAAAGTTGCTGGGACCATGGCGCCCGGAGTGCACACGGTCTCGGACATTTTTCCCGAAATTTTAGGAGCATAATCCAATCATAAAATAAAGCTTAACCCCAAGAAATTGGCGGGAGATTCAATCTCTAGGTCGGCCAAAAGATGAAATTGCGACCTAGGGTTTCATACATAAGAGCTCTCTTTCTTCATTTGAAGGGATCTGAATTTTGTTTTTAGGAACCTTATAGGCAGCAAAAGAGCAGATCTTTGAAGACTTCAACAACATTCAACATCCCTCTATCAAGAATTTCTCAATTCCATTCATCCATTTAGGGCTTGGAAGACATTGAAGAACAATAGGAGATTACCGACTGAAGATTGGCTTGTACCCCTCCCTTGGGGGTTGGGTATGATTTCATGTTGTTTTCATGTCTTTGCATAAGCTTCAATATCTCATTTATTAATGCTTTAGATCACTTTGCATCTTGATTTAGAGCATTTACATTATCATTTACAAGCAATTAGGGTTTACTTTCTAGGTTGCTCTAGTTTGCTTACTTGCATTTTAGATCTTGCACACACACAAGGTCTGCACACACATTACTTTTACAATACAACTTGGCTATTCATGGAGGTGTAAATCACCGAAGCGGGGGTTTGACTAAGGCAAAACCCTATATAGCCACCCAAACACCTTTTTCAGATACAAGTGCAGGTTTCGGGACTCGAACGACGCCGCAGGTTGCAGATCCAGGAAAAGCAGGTCGAGACAACACTCCACACCAAATTGCAGAGCAAAAGACCAGGACAGGGGCATGGGGTGCCCTGGTCCTGCCAGGATAGGGGCGCTGGGTGCCCTAGTCCCTGGGACAGAGACGCTGGGCGCCCTGGTCCTCCTGACAGACAACATTTCCGACAATTTTCCAGGGTGCAAAACAGCAGTTTCAGGTGCAGTTTCTGGGACAGAATCAGGACAGTGGCGCCCACGCCCCCATCCTGAACATTTTCAGTCAAATTTTGACTCCGGGTATGCATCTGCATTCTTGTCTTGTCCTTGTGTTTGCAGCTTTCCATTGTTTAAGTTCAATTCTGCAATCTTGTTATTAGTTCATACTTGCATTTTAGGGTTAGGAATTGAACTTGCATAATCTTACCTTTCAATTACAACAAAGGAATAGAAATCCTAATAGGTAGCCAGTGGCTCTCTCTTTCACAAAAAGAAGTAGCCATGTGAGGCCCTACCCCGACTCAGTTTGACATTTTCAGTTATTTGCATATTGAGACTATTATGGATGCTTTATTTTAT
Organism: Cryptomeria japonica; assembly: GCF_030272615.1. Taxonomy (NCBI): domain Eukaryota; kingdom Viridiplantae; phylum Streptophyta; class Pinopsida; order Cupressales; family Cupressaceae; genus Cryptomeria; species Cryptomeria japonica. The sequence goes on from NC_081406.1 coordinate 200,268,031, forward strand.
GCTTTATGGACTTAGAACTTATATGATTCCATAATTTGGATCACACTGACATATATTGATGCTTTATTTCATGCATGATGATTATGAAACTTTGGATATGTTACTAGAATAGAATTACCTTATGATGGTGAATGTTGTTATTGGAAATTTGCAGGATTTCATGTTGATGATAGAAAAATGATGCATATTTATGAATGGTTCAATTTTGGGAAATTATGTTAATTGCTTATGTGAAATTGAATTTGAAACAAATGAGATATTGAATTATTGTTGCCTAATGTATGAGTGTTTGATGTGCAATGGAATCCATGTATTTGATTATGTATAAATGTGATTATTTGGAATTACTAATGTGTTAATTGAGATGCGGAGGAAAATTATCCATGTGACCATGGAATTTATATGGAGAACCAAGCCTAGACCATTGTGTGTTTGTTAAGCCGGGAGTTGTCTATTTGGAGAGACAACACCCCATTGTAATGTATTTTATTTGTGAAGTGTATTATGCTTGAGTGTTAAAAATTTATTTATATGTATATGTGTAATCCTACAAGAGACAAATTCCATGTGTGATTTTTATATTGTATTTTTATTGTGTCACTTGACACATGTGCTGATTAGTGTCATTTATTTGTGACTTGTCTCTTGGAGGGAGTTTTGTTTCTACCAAAGCCATTCAAAAACATGAGTGTGGTCCCAAAATTGCCTTGGGTAGGGAGTCTTGGGAGTGGTCAACTCAAGTTTGACCCGTAGGTAAACTTCAGTGGGGTTTCCAAAGGGTTTAATGGACTCCTAGGGTAAGTTTTAAGGCTTTTCCTAAGGTCCAAAGGGTATACCTATGCGTTAGGGGTATTTTGAAACATGTGGCTTCTCCCATGTGACTATGTAGTCACTTCAAAAAGTGTTTCCAAGATGAACGAAAATTCAACTTAGAAGGTTCCTCCTAGGATAGACAACCTTCTCTTTTGATGTCAAACCCTCTTCCCCATCTTCTTCCACCTTTTCCCTTTCCAATTTTGGTAATGTGTAAGAGTTTGGGAAGGGCAACCAATGGGAACTCTCACCTCACCCAAGGGGTTGGGAAGTGTGTGAGAGGCCTTCTTAGGCAAGAATTGGAGACTTAGTGAGTAACCACCCACTCTCCATTCTTGGAGATTATGCTCGTTTTGAAAAGTTAGTAGGAGAATAGCACTTTTGGTGGAATTTGGAGAAAGTTAGTGTGGAATTGGGCAGCTCATCCCCAACTAATTTTAGCAAACCTATTGGCAGGATAAGGTTGGTTCCTTCTTATCTCCTCTTGTTTATGTTGTATGTGTTAGTTATGTTGTTTTGTTGAAGAAAAGAGATGCTTGTAAAGAAAGTGTTTTATGAAGTTTTTGTGGAAGTAAAGAATGTGTAGTTTTCCTTTCTATGTGTTTTGTTTTGTGTTCTTGTTGTTTTGGGAGTGTCCAAGATCTCCTACTCTTGGGAGGGTAGGAAGATCTTGGGGTGGAAGGAGTATGACAGCCATGGGTGAGAGGCTCTCCTTATGGAGAGTGATCTCAAGGTTGTCCTTTGTGACCCTTGTTGCATAGCCTTGTGTATGCATTTGGGGGTCATAAGGGGAGTAAATATGGCCTTGAGCCTTTTTGGGGGGGCATAAGGATTGTAGAAGTATTTGGTTGCGTTGTATTGCCATGAGGTGGCTTGTGTTGTGTTTGGCTTGCAAATCTCCCCATTGGTACTTGGTCCACTTCCACCCATGGAAGAGTCACCATGAATGTGGTGAAAGTGTAGCTTGGAAAGGGAAATTTGAATGTTAAGTGTCTTCCTATGTTGTTGTAGAGTTGCTTGTTTGTAACCCGTCTAGTGCTTGGTTCTCCAAGCTCGGGGGTGGCTTCTAGTAAGCCTAGGCTGGGAGGTGAGCTCTCCATGGTCAAAGATGTGTTTTGTTGCAGGTTGCATGGGATGGGAAAAGAAGGATTAAAGGGCTATGTTGCTGTTTGTGTTGCAGAAAAATGTTTTAAAAAAAAAGAGAAATGGAAAGATTCAATGTTGTAGTGTCTAAAAGGAGAATGTGAGCATTTGTAGTATTTACTTTCAAGAAGGAGAAAGAGTTGTATTATTTTCAAGTTACTATGTAGAGAAAAAAAAAAAAAAAAAACATTGTTGGGTTTTCAACCCATTTGTATTCATGTTTATTTTGTATCCATAATTTACTTGATATCTACTTAATAATGAAATACTTGATGTTTTCCCTATTTTAGTAGTTGCAAATGAAAGAAGTAATGTAGTAGATTGTATGAAAATTTTTATGTTTTACAAAGGAAGAGAAGTAAATGCATTTTATTTTCTTGTATTCTGCAAGTAAATGAAACTATGCTGCTGTAAATTTAATAAAAAAAAAGAACAATCATTTATATCCCATTATTTGCAGAAAATGAAATCCTAGTAGTTGTAGTCTATTTTTTTTTCCAAGGGATTTGCATTTAGTCTTAGTATATTTGCAAAAAGGAAAAAGTATATATGTCTTTTCTCATTAATCAATCTGCAATAAATATAGGAGGGTTCTTAAAGCATTTCAAAGATACTTAAATAAGTAAAAATGGTATTCACAAATATATATATATTTTACTCTTTCCCCTTTAAAATCTGCTTGTAAAAAAAAAAGAGAAAGTGATGATTTTACAGATCTAATATATTACTTAGTGAAGGAGGAGAAAACTGATTTATCTCCTATCTAGATCATTCAAACAAAAAAAAAACATATATATATATGATTTTTACTTTGTAAATAAAATTTTGTTTATTTCTCAAGAAACCACACATAATGCCTTATATATTTATATATATAAATATATATACATATATATATATATATATATATATATATCATTTATTTAATGAAAAAAAGAAATCTGTTTATCCCAAGTAAGAGAACTGTGTTCTTTTGTTCCTTCCATATATATATATATATATATTCAGAAAACTACATAAAAAAAAATAATATATCGCATATAATTACAAGTTTCCGAGGGTTTTAACCCTGTTTCAACACTAAGTAAAACGCAGAACATAATAAATGGTGCTTGGACACGCGGGGGCCGCGCCCTCGGGCGGCGGTGGCCGCAGCCTGCGGCACCCGCAGACTGCGGGCGGCGACGTCCACAGCCTGCGGGCGGCGCCGTCCGTAGCCGGCGGTGCCCACGCTGCCGGCTCCCTCTTCCCCCCCGCTCCGCCTGCCGTGGCGTCAACACAATGCTAAAAAAATGCCGCCCGGTCCCTTCTCCGTTCGGCCCTTCCTCCGCCCGATAACCCATTGTCGCATGCAAAAAAGAAAAGGGGGGGGGTTGGCTGCGGATCGCCCCCTGCACGATGCCTCTCAGGGCCGCCGGCCATTCCTCACCCGCACACACTTACAGCAAAAAAGAAAAAAAAAGATGTTAACCTAATCGCCCTAACCCTAGTTCGGGTTAGGGCAAACACCCACATAAGGTTTAAAATATGAGAGTGTGTGTGGTGGTGGGGGGGAATATAACCAAAAAAAAAGGGGTTCAAATCCCTACATTCTTTTGGAGAAACAAAATTTGTAAATGGTAAAATAAAGAATAATTATAATTATATATATATATATATATATATATATAATTATGTGTATAGGTATGTATAAACATTTATAAGAGAATTATATTTGCTTTGGATGGCTAAACAAGCAATTAGTTAATGGTAACATAAGGAATATTCTAGTAAATATATATATATATATATATGTATAATTATATATATATATATACACATACCAATATGTATGTATATAAATATATATATAAGTAATTTTAAATTTTGTTGTAGACGTTTGATAACTCAAATTGGTAGTGGATAACATTACCTAGTGTTCAGTTAAATTTTAATTAAGAAGCATTTTAAATTTATGGGGGTATTATTTAGTAAGGTTGTTAATCTTAAAAGAGAAATAGGACAAAATTAAATTTAGACCCTAGGTCGTTAAGGACGATAAGATAAATTTTCGGGTATGCAAATTTGAGATTATTCATTTTGCTTGAGGTTTTAATTATTTAGTATTGGAGCTTAGTGATTACCTTTTTGGGAGAAATCTTAGCTCATAGATAACTTAGTTATCTTTATTACTAAATTAAATTTAATTACCTGATTGACACAAATGTAGTAAGACCAAACTAAGTTGCATTATTTTTAATTAAGTAAGTCGTTAATTAGTTAAGTATTTTATAAAAAAAAAAAAATTCCGTTCGTGCCCAAAAGTTGGGCATGACAAGCCAATTGTGTGATACCTCTAGGCTCTTTCGTATTCCGTAATGTGTGTCAAAAGGTAGGATTAGGGCATGATAACCTAGTCTCGCTTTTTCCCCCACACATTTTGGTGAACCCGACGTGAATCTATCATTGCTTCCTCTTGCATTGCATTTGTTAGATCTAGATCTAGATTTAGTGTGTTTTCATTTCATTTTCATTAAAAAGAAAGAAAAGAAAAAAAAAAAAAGAGTGTGTTTCTTTGCATTATATTTTTAAATTTCATGCAACTTTTATTTCAAAATGTGAGACTTTTATTTGCAAAATGTTCATGCTTATGATGATTATTATGAGTATAACCAAGATGAATTAGATGAAGCTTTAGATGAGTTTTTGAACCCTAAAGATGCCAAACCTTCATTTTACCAAAAACTCATAAACCTTGTTACTATGCCATTTCGTTGTGATGAGAAAGATAAGTTGAATGATTCCTCTCAAGGGTACATTCCTATCAACTCTTCCACTAAATCTAGTAACATGGTTGTTTTCAACAAACCCCTCTATGAAGAGATATCTCCTTTTGATAGCTATGATCATACTTTGTTGGATGATGCTCTTGATGACTTTGTGGCTTTATCAAAATCTTTAAACAAGAACAAGACTTATAAATTGGTTAACATGATAAACTTGAATGAGCATAAAAAGCCTCTCTTTGAAGTCCAAGGTGCTTATCCTTCTCCCACCTTTCAAATTCCTAAATCACCCCTCCTTACTGTCCAAGGAGGGTATGATCATGATTCCTTTCGTACTCCAAATAAACCAATCATCACTGTGCAAGGAAGAAAACCTATAAGTCCTTATAGTTATGCCAAGAAAATAACTAGAGAGAGTTATCATGCGGTTGCCCATACTTATCACACCAGAAATAATAGGCAGCCTAGTCCTCCTCCTGTTATTCCAGTTTCTCTTCCGAATCCTCAACCAATTCTTCCACAAGCTCCACGTATTTCACAATTTCTTAGTAAGGAATATGATCTCATAGAACAACTTAAAGTTACCCCTGCTAAGATATCCCTTTGGGATTTGATTCAAACTTCTTCCGCTCATCATGGAATGTTACAAGATGCCTTGAAAGATTTGAATGTTCCTCCACCGAATACATCTAGTAATATAGCATCTTTGGTTAACTCTGTGATGAATCCTAAAGCTCAAATTGTGTTTACCCAAGATGAGTTGCCTACTAGTGAAATTCAACATCAATATGATCCCTTGATGATTGTGGTTATCATGAAAGACACTGCTATAAGACGAACACTAGTAGATAATGGCTCTGGTCTTAATGTGTGTAGCATTAATCTTTTGCATAAGATGAATGTGGATACATCCCTAATTGAGCCGGACTCTCATCCTATTCGAGGCTTTGATAATGTGGCTAAAACTTCATTAGGTACTATCACCTTACCCATCACAGTGGGGCCTGTTACTTTGCCTACTCCTATCCATGTTATGTCAGGAAATCTAACATACAACTTGTTATTAGGGAGACCTTGGATTCACAGTATGCAAGCTATCCCCTCTACATTGCATAGACAAGTTAAGTTTATCTACAACAATAAGACATATACCTTGATAGGTGATACTAATTTTCAAGCTTTTTTGCAAACATCTACTTCCAAAGGGGGTTCTTCTAAGCCGTCCTTGTCTAGTGATGACTCTTTAAACAAGATACCTATCAATGAATCCTCGCTCTCTGATGATCAAAATTCTTTGGATGAGTCTGGAGCTCCTGAAGAAGACTCTTCTCGACTTGAAACTACACATAAGAAGGATTTTGATCCTGAGAAGGATCTCGTAGACGACGATTGGGGATCCCTTGATTTTAATCCCACCTTTGTAGGTGAATATAAGGTTCCTTCTAGAGAGCTTAAAGTTGAAAAGAAGGAAGAAGCTAAAAATCAATCAACATTACCTGAGCCTATGAGCAATAATTTTCTGGCCGCTTCTCAAACTTCTTCTCCTCACACCTCTAATTTTGAAGAGTTTGACTCTTTGTCTTATGAAAAACCGCCTTCTCTTTCTGAAATGGCTGATCGTTATGGTCATGGTTTTTGCATTTTTGCTAAGCATGGGTATCATGGAAATGGTTGTGGCGCTCATGAACAAGGGATAAAAGTTCCTCTAGAGAATAATCTTCACAATTATGCCTTTGGACTTGGCTATAATCCCTGCAAGCGCACTAAAGCTTCTAAGAGACCATGTATTAGTGTTAATGCTATTTCTACATCTCTATCAATGCAACACCCCAAGTACATTGATGAGGATCCTTCGTGTGCCTGTGCTTTGGATGTTTTTCCTACCGATGATGCTTTAGCTGAGTTTTTAGGAGCATATGATACTCTTCCTTGTTATCATCACAATAGGGGACTCCCTTATTGTTTGAACACTGAAGCCTATTTTGGAAAAGAGATTGATAATGATGAGATTATGAAAGAATTCCCTCAGTTAAAGGATACTCCTCAACAAAGTAATCTTCTCATAAGTGACACCACTGATGTTAAGATGGATCCTTGCAATGAAGAAAAAGTTATTAAAATTGGAAAATGTTTGGATGAAGAGGAACAAAAACAATATGAAGATTTATTGCATGAATTCCCTGAGATCTTTGCTTGGACATACTCTGACATGCCTAGTATAGATCCTAAGATTGTTACTCATAACATTGTCTTAGTTCCTGATGCTAAGCCCATGAAACAAAAGACTCAAAAAATGAATCCTAAGGTGGCTCTGCTTGTTAAGGCTAAGATTGAAAAGTTATTGGAGGCTGGATTTATCCGCCCTATTGATTATTCCCCATGGATTTCAAATATTGTCGATGTGGCTAAACCAGATAATAAAATAAGAATGTGTACCGATTTCCGAGATTTAAATAAGGCTTCTTTAAAAGATGATTTCCCTCTTCCAAACATTGACATGATAGTTGATTCTACGGCAGGACATGCCTTGTTATCCTTCATGGATGGTTTTTCAGGATACAATCAAATTTACATTAACCCTCAAGATCAATTCAAAACTGCTTTCACCACTCCTTGGGGTATGTTTTGTTGGATAATGATGCCTTTTGGACTTAAAAATGCCGGTGCAACTTATCAACGAGCGATGACCCTTATCTTTCATGATTATATGCATAAGATTTTAGAGGATTATGTTGATGATATTTTGGCCAAATCCATTCTCCGCATAGATCATATTAAAATCCTTCGTCAAATCTTTGAAAGAATTCGTAAATATCACATGCGCTTGAATCCCCGAAAATGTGTTTTTGGTGTGGATAGTGGAAAACTATTAGGATTCATAGTTTCGCATCGTGGGATTGAGGTGGATAATAAGAAAATAGATGCTATTGTCAACATGCCACCTCCTAGAAATGTGTCTCAACTTAAAAGCTTACAAGGAAAGATTCAAGCTATTCGTAGGTTTGTATCTCAACTTGCGGATCGTACTTTTCCTTTTACTCAGCTTCTCAAAAAGAATATCATTTTTCAATGGAATGAAGATTGTCAGCAAGCATTTGAAGATTTAAAAGTGTATCTGGCTAATCCTCCTATCCTTTGACCGGCTGAACCTTCTCAACCCTTCCTTCTTTATACAGCTGCTTCCTCTCATGCTCTTGTAGCATTATTGGCACAACATGATAAAGACGGTAAGGAGTGTCCGGTTTATTATATAAGTTGTACCTTACTCGATTATGAGACCCGATATTCTGTGATAGAAAGACAATGCTTGGCCTTGGTGTTTGCGACTCAGAAATTGAGACATTATCTCTTAAATTCAGAAGTCCACGTCATGGTAAAGTTTGATCCTTTGAAGCATCTTTTCTCTAAAACTGATTTATCAGGACGCCTAGCTAAGTGGGTTATGATGTTAACTGAATTTGACCTTAAATTTGTTTCACAAAGAGCAATTAAAGGGCAAGCGTTGACCGATCACCTAGATGAGGCCCCTTCACCTTTCTCCTTCCCTAACCCTGAGTCTTTTCCTGACGACTTCATTCTTTGTACAGAGAAAGATGAAACTTGGGAGTTATACTTTGACAGCTCTAAGTGTCATACAGAATCGAGGGCAGGTGTTGTTCTGATTTCTCCTACAAAGAAGTCTATTCCCTTGTCTTATCATCTCAATTTCCTATGTACCAATAACATCACTGAGTATGAGGCTCTTATAGCAGGAATAAAGGCAGCCTTAGCTTTGAATATAAAACACATACATATTTTTGGAGATTCTCAATTGATTATAAGACAAGTAACAGGACTATATCAAGCAAAACAAGACAAATTATCACAATATAAAGACCTTGCTATCTCTTTGTTACAAAAATTTGATTCTTACACCATCGAACCTGTTCCTCGAAAAGATAATCGACATGCGGACGCAATGGCATGTGTGGCTTCTTTGATATCTTTAGAGGACCCTATGGTTGATCTTAAATTTTTTATTCACAACCTTATTTCTCCAGCTATTGTAGATGATTCTAGCTTGGTGACATGTTGTGACTTTATAGACTCAGATGAATGGTATTCACATATCGTAAGATACTTGACTGATGGTACCTTTCCTAATTCCGCTAATAGGAACACTAGGGCTAGAGTTTGCAAGCTGTCCGCTAGATATATCATTCTTTCTAATGTTCTTTATCGAAGGGGTTATAACGGTCTTCTCCTTCGTTGTCTTAACAAATCGGAAATCCCTATTTCCCTTGAAGAGGCCCATTTAGGTGCCTGTGGGGGGCATTTTGGAGGCAAATCCTTCGTTCAAAGATTGCTTCGCATGGGATATTATTGGCAAACTATGCAGCAGGATTCTTTTTCATTTGTTAAGAAATGTCATCAATGTCAACAACACAATAATTTGATTCATGCTCCTGCCCAAGAACTTCGTTCTCATGTAGCTTCTTGGCCTTTCTCTGCATGGGGGCTGGATCTTATTGGTAAAATCTCCCCTACTTCATCTCAAGGACATACTTTCATTATAACCGCAACAGATTACTTTACAAAGTGGGTAGAAGCCGTTCCCCTTCGCTCTACTACTGCTGAAGTGATTTGTCGATTTCTTCTAGAAAACATTATTTCTCGATTTGGGATACCTTCCACTATAATCTCTGATAATGGGACATCATTTAAGAACAAGGACGTGAAGAAATTCCTCGAGAAGTATCATATCAAACATCGATTTTCTACACCATACTATCCTCAATCAAATGGTCAAGCCGAATCATCCAATAAGATAATTGAACAAATTCTTCATAAAACTGTGAATAAGCATGGTAAGGATTGGAGTACTCAGCTAATCTATGCTCTTTGGGCCTACCGAATGAGTGTACGAATTGCTACCGGAACTACACCTCATAATCTTGTTTATGATGCGGATGCTATTATGCCTTTAGAATTAGAGATTCCATCACTTAGAGTTTCTCTCAAAGGTATAGTAGATGATGACACTTATAGAGAACACAGACTTCAACAGCTTGAGATGCTTGATGAACAGTGTATAAATTCTCTTGAGCATATTCAAGCGTATCACAAAACTCTACAACGAAGCTATAATGATAAGGTTATTCAACGTTCCTTCTCAGTGGGTGACTTAGTGCTCTATGAGAATCAGCGCAATGTGAATGCCTTACCTGAAGAAAAGGGAAAATTTAGTCCTAATTGGCTTGGACCGTACATCGTTATTGAAGATTATGGATCAGGTGCTTACAAAATAGCGGGTGTAGACGGTACGTCTCTTAAAGACCCTATAAACGCTATGCACTTGCATAGATACTATGCTTAATTCCTCATTCCTTATCATTCATCTATTTCCTTTCTCACTTCTTCAAAATTGGATAATATGTTAGCATATCTTTGTTAGAGCAAATGGAATTAAATGATGTTTTGTTTAATCTATATTGCTTCGTTCCTGACAAGCGTGTTTCTTTACTTTATGGTTTGTCTTGAATTCATTTTATGTAAATTGCAAAAGATTTACATTTTTCATTATGTTGACATATTATACAATATCTTTATGTGTTAAGTTGAATCGTGTCATGTTGTGTTTAAATTCAAATTAAATCACATTAGTTATATGATTCTTAGGCTTAACACATATTTTTCTTCCCTATCATCAATGTAGTACTTGATCAAATATTTTAATTAAGTCACACATGTATCAATTTAATCATGGAGCATTGAGAAATCAATCACATGGAAATTAAATTCAGAACATACATGTACATCTACCAAATGTATTAACTTTAATCAAAATACACATTTTTTTTAGACATTAAAGATAGCACGTTTGAGACAAAGAAGCATGTATATATATATATATAGATATGTGGATCAATATACAAAGGTAGGTCACTACACATCCAAAATGTGACCTACCCTACATCATAAGATCATCTCCTATCCCTAGGGCTGGTGGCTGGAGAGTGACGACTAGAAGCTCCCTCCTGATCTGGCCATGCAGGTGGACCCATAGGGGTATACCATGATATAGATCGTGAATGGCTCTGAGAGGAACTCCTACGATCCCTATCCATAAGGATCGCGCGATACGAGGTAGCCTCGGCCTGAGCTGCTACTAGATCACGCTATGCCCGCTGAACGTCCTTTGATAGAGCTCGCTCTCTCTCCCTCCATATCTCTACCTGTACTCGAAATGGAGAAAATAAATCATCATGCCGACCCGCGTTCCCTTGAGGTCTATAAGCAACTTGTGAGGAACTAGGGATCTGCGCCGTCGTGGAGATATCTGTCACTGCTTGCTGGATCAGAGAACGCCACTCCTGCACATTAGCTGTAGTAGTAGAACAGATCATGTATTAGTACCATTTTATATCATCAAAACATCAATCAATCAATTTAAACCTACTATATCTGGATCTCCCTCACACCAGGAGGGATCGTGATATGGTAGCATATGTGACTGGGAACTACTAGGCTCCCCACGCTCAAATAATCTATGCACGATGGGTGTAGGCTGGCCCATACTAGAAACAGGTCTCCGTATCACCTCATGTTCCCCCTTTTAGGGAATAAGAGGAGGATCCAGGGCTATGGTATCATCTCCTGAATGGTGGGGAGCAGCATCTGACCCCTCCTCATCATCTCTATCCTCATCCTCATCCTCATCCTCATCCGCATCCTCACCTGCATCCTCGTTCTCCTCATCTATATCTGTGTCATCATCCTCCTCCTCCTCAGCACTAGACTGATCCCTTGTGGGTGGATCAGGATCTCCTACCTCCTCATGACCCTCTCCCTCCTCCGACCTGGATCCCTGATCCTCATCTCAGTCTCCATGTCTCCATGGGCCTGGATGGCCTGTCGGGTGATCTGGTGGAAAGATAGGCCCTAGGTATGATCTCATAAACCATGAGAGATACCTGCACTGTGCCCCGGGATCTGTAGCATAATCAGTGACCACATCCTGGTCGGACCCCTCTATATCTGTGATCTCAATATCATCTATCATAGGTCTTGCTACAGCTCTGGGTCTGGGAAGGACTCGTGAGTGTCGAGTGTAGATGGGCACATCGGTTGGAACACACTGCTCTAGCCTAAACTACCTTCGTACTCGGTCAAAGTAGAATGGGACTATGATGTGTGGATATCGCCCTCTCAGTAGGCGGTTCCTCTGTAAACATGCTAACTGTCTCTCCATCCCATCCCATCTGTGCATCCGCAGATATGGTCTCCACACAGTCACCTCAGCTGTCAATCTATCAAATGTCACTCTCCAATATAGTAGATCTCCAAATCTCCACTCGTTGGTAAGTGGATAAGCAAATACCCTAGGTCACTCGCTAGCCGCACTCATCGGATAGACAACAGGCCTGGTGCATGTAAAGTTCTCAAATATCCACACCTGCAGAAGTGTGCATGTCATCAAGCTGCAACCCTGTCCGAAAACATACTCCTCGAGGTCGTGATAGAGATGTGCAAGCATACTCCGACCCTAGGCGTATACTCTCCTAGGTCTCTCCATGGCCCTGATGCGCCATGTGAGACCCCCATGCATGCATGTACCTCGCCCATTAGGGCAGACAGCTAGTGCAATGATGGCTATCATAAGACGTCTCATGAGGGGCACCTCTCCTGTAGGATGTAAGAGCCAGCTGACCATGATACGACCTCTCGTCTCACTCGGCATGACTCTCCCTATGCAATATACCTGCTCCCTCTAATGATCCTCTACTGATCGATCGGTCGCATATGTCACGGTAGCTCCTCTGATCGGTAGGCAAAGAATGCGGTACACATCCTCAAGTGTCACCGTCATCTCCCCTACTGGAAGCTGGAACGTGCATCTGTCAGGATCCCATCACTCCATGAGTGCCATCAGCATTGCGGGATGAAATCGAATGGCCGGCATAAGAATCATAGACCATAAACCCATGATCGACAATGTGTCTCTCTCTGCCTGAGTCAGCCGGGGAATCTAATCTCGCAAACTGCGAAGAATCTGCCCCGTCGTATGCTCTCTCATATATGGGAGACCCTGCAACACAAAAACATAACTATAATCAGTACTCAATCATCAAAATCATTCATGCAAACTATCGAACATCGTATGCTAACCCTGGTATCTCTCGCCAAGTCCTGATTGGGACCATGGTGCCCTGTTAGGGACCATGGCGCCCTGTCAGGGACCATGGCACCCTATCAGGGACCATGGCGCCCTGAGGGGACCATGGCGCCCCACAGGGACCATGGCACCCTGAAGGTACCATGGCACCCCACAGGGACCATGGTGCCCTGTGTGGGACCCACAGTCAGATTCTAGGGCCCGCAAACGATCACAGAAAGTCAAATGCAGAAAATCAAAAGTCAACGTTCAGTCAACTCACCTCATCTAGTGGCTCGTCCTCGATCACGGCCTGTCGCAGGATCTCAATCCTCGTGGGACGCTTTGGTCATCGTGAAGGCATGATGATGGCTATGTGGGCTCCGCTACAATAGACAATATTCAGAAATCAACAAAGTGACAAATGCAAATGTCACTTTCAAGGTATATACTTTCATTCCTTTACATTTACTTTCAAAACCCTAATTTTCCTCTATCACTCATTTCATCATAACTTGAGTTTGGGAGATGCGATTTTCAAACCGTTTGTTGCGTAGGAATCGTATTTTCATTCCCCTACTCTCAGGATGTTCCAAAAAGTGTTCTAATGAAGCCTTTTCAATGAACATCCCTCATCAATACTCTCTTACACAATTTGTCATAAGTAAACATGCTACCCTGTTTCACCTCCCTAATAAGCAAGTCGAAACAGGGGGGGGCATATAGCTACTCACAAATTTCATCACTTTCCTTAGTAAGCATTAGGTGATTTTGTGATCTAACGTGTGTTTTGTAGGGTGCGGTTCCTAATTGTGTACTGCAGATACCACTGGGGGCTTCGTTCGACGAACTTATGGATATATCCTTTTTCAAATGATGTTTACTTTCAGTACTTTAGCTTGCATATGCACGTGGTACTCATATGACTGCTAAAGTGGGGGCTAAATGTAGCATCGTAAATTGTTCGCACTTGCTAAGGGTGGTAAAATTTCACACCTAGTTTAGCACCCGCCTTGGTGCATTTTACATTTTGCATTGCATTTCTCCTTTAGGACTTAATTAATCAAATTAATTAGGTCTAAGGTCCTATTTCATCATCCTTCACATCATAAAGTCGGGCCCTTTCATTAAAGTGTGCCCCTTTTCATGTTATTCCTCTAATACATCATCTAATCAAAATCCCTAATTAAGTCCTATTTTGAACTGGGGGGCTTGATTTCGGGGGTCAAAACATCTCAAAATCACCTGTAACTTCGGGATTCTCTCTAAAATCATCATATCTGACGGCCTTGAAAATTTGATGAAAAGTTGTCGGGACCATGGCGCCCGGAGTGCACACGGTCCCGGACATTTTTTGCGAAATTTTAGGAGCATGATCCAATCATAAAATAAAGCTTAACCCCAAGAAATTGGTGGGAGATTCAATCTCTAGGTCGGCCAAAAGATGAAATTGCGACCTAGGGTTTCATACATAAGAGCTCTCTTTCTTCATTTGAAGGGATCCAAATTTTGTTTTTAGGAACCTCATAGGCAGCAAAAGAGCAAATCTTTGAAGACTTCAACAACATTCAACATCCCTCTATCAAGCATTTATCAATTCCATTCATCCATTTAGGGCTTGGAAGACATTGAAGAACAATAGGAGATTACCGACTGAAGATTGGCTTGTACCCCTCCCTTGGGGGTTGGGTATGATTTCATGTTGTTTTCATGTATTTGCATAAGCTTCAATATCTCATTTATTCATGCTTTAGATCACTTTGCATCTTGATTTAGAGAATTTACATTATCATTTACAAGCAATTAGGGTTTACTTTCTAGGTTGCTCTAGTTTGCTTACTTGCATTTTAGATCTTGCACACACACAAGGTCTGCACACACATTACTTTTACAATACAACTTGGCTATTCGTGGAGGTGGAAATCACCGAAGCGGGGGTTTGACTAAGGCAAAACCCTATATAGCTGCCCAAACACCTTTTTTAGATACAAGTGTAGGTTTCGGGACTCGGACGATGTCGAAGGTTGCAGATCCGAGAAAAGCAGGTCGAGACAGCACTCCACACCAAATTGTAGAGCCAAAGACTAGGACAAGGGCATGGGGCACCCTAGTCCTGCCAGGACAGGGGTGCTGGGTGCCCTGGTCCCTGGGACAGAGGCGCTGGACACCCTGGTCCTCCTGACAGACAGCATTTCCGACAATTTTCCAGGGTGCAAAACAGCAATTTCAGGTGCAGTTTCCGGGACCGAATCAGGACAGTGGCGCCCGGGCCCCCGTCCTAAACATTTTCAGTCAAATTTTGACTCTGGGTACGCATCTGCATTCTTGTCTTTTCCTTGTGTTTGTAGCTTTCCATTGTTTAAGTTCAATTCTGCAATCTTGTTATTAGTTCATACTTGCATTTTAGGGTTAGGAATTGAACTTGCATAATCTTACCTTTCAATTACGACAAAGGAATAGAAATCCTAATAGGTAGCCCCCGTGGCTCTCTCTTTCACAAAAAGAAGTAGCCAATTGTGTGATACCTCTAGGCTCTTTCGTATTCCGTAATGTGTGTCAAAAGGTAGGATTAGGGCATGATAACCTAGTCTCGCTTTTTCCCCCACACACTTACTTAGAAGATTCGTTTCTAGTTTTGGCGAGGGTTTCACCGGCAGAGCTTTTGATGGAGATATTTGATGAATTACATAAGTGGTGTTGGTGTAGCTTCTAATGGAGTTTCAGGATGTTATTGGTGATCATGTTTGAGACTTGGCATTTGGAGATCATTGCTGAAGTGTGTGGACCTATACTTGGTCCTGGTTGATCTAGGTTATGGACCGGATTTAACATAACATGTATATTATCTGCTGGCCGACCTGACTATTTATGGTCGAGGGTTTCTATATATAGATGTAAGATCTCATTGTAAATCATCATGGTTAATGTAAGAGGTCACAGTCAAGGAATGTAATGTGTAAATAGTGTAATATCATTCAGGCAGAGGAGTTGGTCAATCATAGGAGATCGAATTGGATTTATGTAAGAGGAGTTAGTCCTCCTGTATTGATCTTAACTGGAACTGTACTCTAGCATAAGAGATGCTATCTTTGGTTGTTCAACACTCCTCTAAATTGTAGTCTGGATTTATATGTAGTCAATGAGTCTCCTTTTGTGATGACCAGTGTGCTCTAGGTTGTTGGCCTTCCTACAAGTGTAGGCCCCTTCATTGTAATTCACATACTTACTATAGAAGTATTATCTAACTATGAGTAGACTTCCCACCATGGTTTTTCCCTTTACTGGGTTTTCCACGTACAAATCTTGGTGCTGTGTGAATGGATTTTATTCTATGACTATTGTTTATGCTTAAATGGATTAACTGCTATTCTGGTATTATTGTTTTGGGTTCCGGTATTAAAGTTTAAATTTCTAATGCTTTCGGTAATTTGTGACAACTGATTCACCCTCCTCTCTTAGTTGTCTTCCGATTATCTGAATTGTCTAACAATTTATATGAACCAGTGATGATTTTCATGTTATGCAGTATTTCTGGTGGTGTAGCATGTTGCGGTTGATCTTGGTGGGATTTTCGGTGGATTTAATTGTTTGGTAATTTGAATTAGGTCCATGCTATGTAATTTAACTTATAATATTGATCCAGTGGTCAATCTTTGTATCATGCAATATAAGTTTTGTAATTGTGAGTTGAGGGTTGAGGGTTTAGTCGACCTTGTTATCAAGGTTAATGATTTGTATATATAGGTGAGATGCCTAGGTAATTTAGGTGTCAGTATTGTGTTTGCATTATCAAAGAGAGATGAATGTGTGAATAAGGATATATCATTCAACAAAGTGTTGAGGTGTGTTTTGTGTTGTGGATTGTAGTCTAAATCATATTGTAAGTCAGTGAGACTTCCCTGAGGGTTGTAGCCTTCCGAGAAAATATATTTTGAGTAGTGATTTCTAGGAAGTGTGCCTGAATGCATATGCATTCCCCATTGTAATATTTTTACATACAACTATAGAGTATCATCTTACTATGGGTAGGTTCCCACCATGGTTTTTCTCTTAACCGGGTTTTCCATGTCAAAATCTTAGTGTTGTGTGTTGTGATGATAATTTTCTTATCTATTGTTGTTGCATTCCGTCAATTTATGTTTTGAATTTTAATTTGTTGTGATCTGGTACCCTCTCTTTCCCCATCCCTTTGTCTCTCCTTCCCTCCATCTTTACCTCTCTATCTCTCCCTCCCTATCTCATTATCAACCTCTCTCTCCCCATATCTCTATCACTCTACCTCTCCCCTATGTCACTTTCCTTATCTTCCTAGGCTCTATGACTTATATCTCTCCCTTCTCTAGTAATTTACCTCCCTCTCCACCTCTCCTTGCCTCCTTACCCCTCTTTCTATCTTTGTAAACTTTTCTCTCTCTGTCACCTTTATATATTTCCCCCCACTAAGTCTCCCAATCACTCCCTACCTACCTCTCTATCCCTCCTCGCCTCCTTATGTTTTTCTTTCTCTTTATTCTTATCTCTCTCATTTTCTCTCTCCCTCCCCTCTATCAATAATCACCTCTCCCTCCCTTGTATAGGGTTTAAGGAATAGAGAGTATGATATAGGGTTTAGGTATAGGGTTGAGGATATTGAGTTTAGGGTTAAGGGTATTGGTATAGGGCTTAGTGTACAAGATTGATGGCACAAAGTTTGAGGTTCATAGGTTTGAGGGTATTTCCCATATTGATACTTTCCTCTCTCTCTATTCTCTCTCACGTCTCTCCCCTCTCTAGCTCTCTCCCTCCCTCTCTATCTCCCCCTTTCTTATTACCCTCATTTAAATCTCCCTCCCCTAATCTCTCTTATACTCTCTCCCTCTATATTCCCTCTCTCCATTGTCTAGGTCATCACCTCTTCCTCCTATCCTCTCTCTCTCTCCCTCTCTTCCCTTTCTAGTTTTCTCCCTCCTTCGCTCTCCACCTCTATACCTCTCCATACATATCTCATTAGGCACATCTCTTTATGCCCCTTTATCTATCTCTCCCCACTCTCTCCCATCAATGTATCTAACCTCTCTCTCACCCTTTAGGTATCTCAAATATCTATTAATCCCCTCTCTAGTTCTCTCCCTCCCTCTCCACCTCTCTCTCTCCATCACCCCTTAGCCCTCTACCTTAATGAACTCTCTCTTTTGCATGTATCTCCCCTCACCTTTTTATCTCCCCTAAAATATAAATCTATTACTCTCCCTCTCTTCTATCTCTTTCTCCTCTCTCCCCTCTCTAGGTATCTCCTATACTCTCTCCCTCTCTCTCTTTCCTTCCCTCCTTATCTCCATATATATCCTTTCCTCCCTCCATATCTCTTCTCCTCTTATTGTTTCTCCCCACTCTCTTTTTTTTCATGATCACTACCTCTCCCTTCCAATCTCTCTCTCTCTCCATCCCTATGTGTCTCCTTCCCTCCATATTTACCTATCTACCTTTGTATCTCCATCTCAATACCTACCTCTATCCCCCTCTATCTCCCCTACCTCTATCTCTCCACCATAGGTATCTCACCTCTCTATTCCTAGGCTCTATATCTCTCTCCTCTCTACCTCATTACCCCTCTTTCTCTCTATGTAAACTTGTCTCCCTTATTTTCTTCTATCTCTCCCTCACCTCTCTACATCTTCCCTCTTTAGGTCTCTCAGTCACTCCCTACACACCTCTCCCTATCTCCTTATCTCTCTCTTTCTCTTTGATGTAGAGGTTAGCAGGGGAAGCACAATTAAGCCCTAACTCCAACCTTCTGTAGATGATCAAACTTTTTGTTCACTCTGACCCAGTGAACAATGTCACCTTACTTAGCATGTTAAGGCTAATGCCTGACTAGGAAAATTAGCAAAACATGGAAATACTCAAACCCTTTGGTTTAGGGAGTGGTAAAGGTTCCCCTAGCTTTGAAATGACTTCTTTTGATCAACCATGTTGATCCCCAATAGCTCCTAGACCCACAACAACCAAGTGCTGCTATAAGGTCATACCAGACCGAATTTAGCTTGTAGCCCTCCAAACACCATTTTCTACAAAATAGCCTCAACTCTTCCAAAGGATGAAGACAAAAAACTTCAGATTTGAGTACCCTATAGGGTGTACCTTCATATTCCAAAAAGACAGGCTCCTACTCCTTTTGTACACCTCTGAATTCCTCTAGGCCAGACAGGCCTAATAGGGGTAACTAGGTCTGGTTCTAAAGTAACAAACTGCAAATGGATTCAAAAGACTAAATAAACATTAGGTTCAGGTCTAAGGATGCTCCTACACACACAATCCAACCTTGGATTGGTTTAGTCCACTCTTGAAGTCCTTCTGCACTCCTAAATTCTCAATTTTGAGACCAAGCACATGGGCATGCTTGGCCTAGGGTGTGGTGGGGAACCTAAGTGTTGACACTTCCTAGGCTGCAACTACCAGAGTCCTAACATACATTTCTCTAACTTGAACTCCCCAAATGGCCATTGTGGTTCAATGCAGGAATCTCAAGTTAGAGCCATCACTGGATGAAACCCTGATTGCACTTTACCCTGGCTGTCAAACTAGAGCAGAAGAACTTCTAACTCAGATGTGTCCACCCAGTCCCTAAGCCAATAGAAAACAAATGGAACTATACAATTCTAAACCTTCATGCCATGCCAAGTCCTATCAATGCAACTTATTGATTTTTCAACACCGAAAGATGTTTTGTGAAACTTGCAACTGTATTTTTGTCCACACCAAAAGATCAATTACATTCATTGAATCAATTCTCTCTCTCTTGGAAGTGATTCAAACTTGTTCAAATAGGTCTCCACCAACATCCTCAACTGAAATCTAAACTGGCCTAGCTGTTAGGAGGATTTGGGAGACCAAATTCCTATTCAGTTACATTTTTTGGCAGTTGACAACTTCCATCAGGTTATTAGCATAGGTCGAAAACATGACCTCTGATGCCTGATGGCCAGTATTACAATCAATCGATTCTATTGGGTCATTGACTTAACTCACAAATATGGTTTCTGATGTCAGATCACAAACTATGTCAGTGGTGTGTTCCTATTGGGTCTTCAGAGTATCTCAAAAACTCTCCATCTGATGTCCGATGAAACATTCCCAAGGTGGTGCGCTTTTCCATTCGCTCTTCGGGATAACTTAAACACTGCTTTGTCGATGCCTGATAACTAGTGGACACAAGTCTACTTTTCCATCAGGTCATCGGGATGACTTCAAAATAGATTCTCTGATTATCGACACTAAAACTCCCACTGTGCTAACTTATTGGGTCGTCGGGGTAAGTCAGGATCCTCGACTTCCGATCTCTGATGCCAACTCCTTCAATTTGCTACTCTATTGGGTCATCGCGAGTGGATAAAAATAGATACACTGATACCAGATGAAAACTCCTTTGGAATGTCACCCATCCATCGGGTTATCGGGTGGTACTCAAAAGGGTTACACCGATACCCGATGACAATTCTTCAAGAAGGTGACTCTATCGAGATAAGTTACACCGATAGGGCAACTTTTACAACATTTAGCAACATTTGGTCTATCGACCATTTATGCATTTTCCTGCACTCCAAAGGTTTCCAAATGAACCCTAATCACACAAGACACACAAAATTGACTCTTCCTAGTCTACCATAGATTCATTGACTAAGTTTGACCAAGTGGTTTATAGGTGTACCAACTTGACACTTGGTCTTACAAAAATGGATCTTTATTACAACAAACATGAAAATGGAAAAGGGGCTTCATTATTGGGGTGCTCTTGCACCATACTCCCCCTGTTGCTTTGAACTCAAGTTCCTACTTGAGAGTAGCTCTTGCAATGTGGTGACATACTTGAGGATTGTCTGCTCATCCATCCAAGTCTGGTAAACCTCTCCACTTGACCAGATATTCCTTGTAGGTGTTCTTCCTGGTCTATTTTACCACTTTAGTGTCTAGCACTTTCTCCAAATGGAGTGGTTGGCTAGGTGGAAGGTCCTTCAGCCATTCAACCTATTCATCATTAGCTTCCTACAAAGAATTGTTATCTCCTTCAATACTCCTAAATGGAATGAGATCACAAACATTAAAAATAGGAGAAATATCAAGATTAGGTGGTAGAGAGATTTCATATGCATTATCTCCAAACTTACGGATGATTTGGAAAGGACCAATCTTCCTCATTTACAAATTGGTGTACTTGCCTTTAGGCAACCTGCCTTTGTTCAAATAAGCCCACACTTGATCTCCTATTTTAAAACTGACATATCTTTTTCTGTGATATGCATGTACCTTATACTTCTGTGCAGTAGATTTCAAAGTCTCCTTCACCTGTTCATGCAATTGTTTGATAAAATCTGCCAAATCTTATCCTTGGGCACTTGTTTTGAAATCATTGGGTAGCTCTCTTAACTCCATCACACCTCTAGGATGAATACCATAATTGATCTAAAAAAGAGTTTTTCCAGTGCTCTTGTTAATAGTATCATTAAATGCAAATTCTGCCTGTGGAAGAATTGAATCCCAAGCTTGAGCATACTACTTGGTTAGACATCTAAGTAGGTTTCCAAGAGACCTATTTACGACTTCAATCTACCCATCTATCTAAGGATGGTAGGTAGAACTGAAAGACAAATTTGTGCCTAACTTCTTCCAAAGAGTTCACCAAAAATAGCCTTGAAAACTTATATCTCTATCTGATATGATTGAGGAAGGCAATCCATGGATTCTGACTACTTCCTTAAAAAATAAATTTGTGATGTGAGATGCATCATTTGTGGACTTGTAGGGTACAAAATGTGCCATTTTACTGAATCTATGTACAATGACAACAATGTTGTCAAACCCTTGTCTTGTCCTAGGCAAACCCATAACAAAGTCCATACTCACACTATGCCATGGTTTTGTAGGTATTGGCAATGGCTGGTAAATGCCTTGATTTGTGTTAACTCCCTTATCTCTTTGATAGATTGTGCAAGACTCTACAAACTTCCTAATGTATGTCTACATTTTAGGCCAAAAGTAGTGCCTCCTAACCAACTCTAGTGTTTTATCAATACCAAAATGACCTTCCATAGGACCACAATGTTTCTCCTTAATGAGATTTCCTCTCATTGAACACTTTGAAATACACAACTGTCCCACTTTGAACAATAAGCCATTCTGAATCATGTAATCAAAATACAAAATGGGATATGTGTCAGAAAGAGTAATGCAAACCTCATATATCTCACCAAAATTTGCATCGCCTTTGTATAGGTCTTTGAGGGCATCAATACCAATACTCTAGATCTGAACCTCCTACACTAAATGGACACTCCTACTGAGTGCATTTTCCACTTTGTTTTGTGTTCCCTTCTTGTGTTTTATAATGAATGTATAGGCCTATAGCTACTCAACCCACTTCATATGCCTGCAACTTAATAACTCAATGATGAACAGATAGTACCAAACCAGTACTAAGAGGGGGGGTGAATTAGTACAGACAAAAACACAATCCTATACTGGTTTGTCAGCAAACATTGTGCTTTGATAGAAAAACACTAACACCAGTCTTAAACGGAGTACAACCAGAAAAACCCAGAATAACTTAGACAAGCATAAACCGGTCGACACTTATCTTTTCATACAATCTAATACTTCATTTCTACTTCACCCTAGTGCATGAACAGGTAATCTATCATCAAAGATATATAAACAGCTAGATTAACATGATTTACCTTCAGACACAAATCACTTAAACCATCATATGAATAACACCACACATGACACACAGATTTTTCACGTGGAAACCCAACTGGGAAAAGCAACAGTGGGGATGAATACCCACAAGTTGTTTTTGAACTCTTTAGAAGTCCGCTCTGTTAGGAGACTTGTCTAGTTAAAGATTGATACAATAGGTTCTGTTAGGAACCAATCCTATTAGGGATCACCCGGTTAAGGGATGGCTAGAATACCCAATTAAGGGTTAAACCCTGTTAAAGGTTACCTTGTTAGAGGATTTTAAGAACTCAATGGTTTTCAGTCACCCTGTTAAAGGATTTACAGTAAGCCAGTTAAAGCTACCCTGTTAAGGGATTTCCCAACTATCGAAGTGGTTACAGATCAATAGGTATTACAATGATCTAGTAATAGCACTTAATGCCAATGCAGATCCACTTTAGCTCCTCTTCACCTTCTGCACTTACACTCTACAGGTATCACTTCTCTCTTTTGGTCTGGAAAGAATCACATATCTCTTCACTTGGATACTCACACATAACTTTTGCCAACAAACTCAGAAAGAAACACAACATCGACCTTATAGGAAACAGATAGGTTGGTAGCATAAACCCTAAACCCTAAACCTGTTAGGTTGAGAAATTCAAACGGTTCAATCCTGATTGTTGAGCACATAGCATTAAATGTAGCAGTCTTGAACCAATCTCAAGACATTCTTCATCGTTCATTTTCCACCAATTTCATGGCAGCTAATAACCCATCATGCGTTATCACCATTTACAAACTTCACACATTCACGAGGTAGATAGGGAAAATCTTCTTCATGTAAGATCCTTCACGCACACAAGGATTTCGTGGCAACACAATCTATTCTTCATTACAATGCTAACTCATCACACAAAGTCACTGATTGAGTCACACAGGCTTGAAGCTTATCAACTAGAAACCCTGAGACTACCAACCGGTAGTCATACAAAGCTTCCATATACCAGTTCCCATATCAACATGCCAGTTCACCTTGAACAAACATGGTGCTTCACTTTGGCACATATACCAGTTCATAATGTTATACTAGTTCTCACATATATCAATTCTCTCTTCTTCAGCATATTGACATCAATGACAACATACAATGTCATCATGTCCTCATACCAGTTCACATAATGCCAACAATCTCCCCCTTTGGCATTGATGGCAATATACAAAGATATCTCTCCGCTTCACATCTTCTCCCCTAATTTTTATAGATATCTTCTCTGGTTCACTTCTTCTCCCCCTTTGACAACAATGCCAAAGTGGAGGCACAAGCTTCCCTGTTCCATTATGTTGCTCCCCCTAAGGAGTATCATCCTTCAACACATCAATCCTGAAGAAAAATTTGACTATACAATACTTGACTGATGTGGAGCATATACCTTTAGTTTACCTCCTGAAGGGGCAACACCCCTAATTCACCTCTTAAGTACATAAATGTAGCCTTTGGGAGAGGCTTGGTGAATATGTTTGCTAACTGCTCCTTACTAGAAACATGTTCCAATGCAATCTCTTTGTTCTGAACCTTTTCCCTCAAGAAATGATACTTAAGCTCAAAGTGCTTGGTTCTAGAATGTAAAACTAGATTCTGGAGATGTTAATTGCACTAGTATTGTCACAAAATATACTTACCGGTTCAAATACAGGAACTTTGAAGCCATTTAATACATGCTTCATCCAAATTGTCTGAGTGTGGCTCATGAAAGCTGCAACATACTCTGCTTCCGTTGTAGACTGAGAGATACAACTCTACTTCTTACTCATCCATGAGACTAGTCTACCACCGAGAAAGAATGTACCACCTATTGTGCTCTTCCAGTCATCCACATTACCTGCCCAATCAGCATCTGTGAATACTTTCAAATTGAATTCCTTGCCATATGGATGCCACAATCCATAATCAATAGTTCCCTTCAGATACCTAAGAATCCACTTGACTACAACCAAGTGGGATTCTCTTGGACTTTTCTGGAACCTTGCAGTGATGCCAACTGCATGTGCAATATCTGGTATTCCTTCTCATCAACTAATGCCAAGTCGTCTTCTTTGGATAGTTTACAATTGGTCACCATCAGTGTACCAACTGGTTTTCTATCTTCCATGCCAAAGGTCTTCAACACCTCTTTGACATACTTGGACTGAGTGATAAAGATTCCATCTTTCATCTGTTGGATCTAAATTCCAATGAAGAACTTAACCTCCCCTATGAGTGACATCTCAAACTCTTTCTTCATCTCATCTGCAAACTCATGACTCATCTTGTCATCTCCACCAAAGATAATGTCATCAACAACTACCTCATCGATTAGGATCTGATCTCCTTCAGACTTCAAGTAGATATTTCTATCTTCACTTTTTCTCTCAAATCCAATCTTCACAAGATGGGAATGCAGACATTCATACCATGCTCTAGGTGCCTGCTTTAGACCATATAAGGCTTTATGTAGCCTACATACCATGTTACTATCTTCAGATAGAGCAAACCCATCTGGTTGCTCTATATACACCTCCTCTTCAAGTACACCATTTAGGAATGCAGATTTTACATCCATTTGATATACTTTGAAACCTTTAAAAGCTGCATATGCAAGAAGCATACGAACTCCTTCCAATCTGGCTATAGGAGCAAAGGTTTTTCCATAGTCTTCTCCTTCTTCTTGGGCATATCCTTTGCACACCAGTTTGGCTTTGTTCCTAATCACTGTGCCATCCTCATTCAGCTTATTTCTGAAAACCCATTTGGTACCAATCACATTTTTATGCTCTGGTCTGGGTACCAAAGACCATGTACCATTTCTCTCTATCTAGTCAAGTTCCTCTTCCATTGCCTTGAACCAGTCTTCATCTTTATGTGCCTCTTTGAATGATTTAGGCTCAAATTTAGAGATCATACATGAGTTTTCTCTGACCTTTCTTCTTGTAAGGATTCCTGCATCCTTATCTCCTATGATCTGCTTAGGATCATGATTCAACTTGACATACCAAGGAATGGTCTTGATAGATTCCTCTTGCTTTTCTTCTTCATCCTCATCTCCATCAGTATCAGCATCTACATCTACTGGTGTAGGGACACTATTACTAGTACTTGGTTGACTAACAACTGGTTCCTAGAAGGTTACAACTAGTTCATTTACTGCTTGCTCACTACTAGTTTCCTCAGTTTTCTTAGAGGTTTCATCAACTCTTACATTGATTCTTTTCATAATTCTCTGAGTCCTATTATTGAAACACTTGAGAGCTTTGCTCTTGGTGGATTACCCTAGGAATATTCCCTCATCACATTTCGCATCAAATTTTCTCTGGTGTTCACTCCTCTTGATGTAACATTTGCTACCAAACACTCTAAAGTAGCTAACCACAGGTGTCTTACCGGTCCAATACTCATAAGGAGTTTTATCCTTACCTTTCTTTATGAGTACCCGGTTCATTGTGTAGTCTGCAGTGCTCACCACTTCTCTCCAAAAGGTGTGAGTGACCTTTCCTTGAATCAAAATAGTTCTAGCTAATTCAACCATAGTATGGTTATTCCTCTCTACTAGGCCATTCTATTGTGGAGTCCGAGGGGTAGACAGTTGCCTCTTGAAGCCATGTTCTTCACAGTACTTGTTGAATTCACCGAAAGAGAATTGCCCTCCTTGATTAGTTCTCAGGCAGTTGATTCTCTTACCGCTTTCCTTCTCCACTAATTCTCTAAAAGCTTTGAACTTTGCAAAAGCTTCAGACTTATCTTTCAAGAATGTGACCCACATCATTCTTGAGTAGTCATTAGTGAGAATCATGAAGTACATATCACCCTGCACACTCCTAGTTTTCATAGCACCACACAAATCAATATGCACAAGATCAAGAAAATTGTCAGAAGTGAAAGGTTTACCTTTAAAGGTTGAGGAAGGCATTTTCCCTAGTTGACACTCTCTGCACAAGGTATTTTCTAGTTTTCTTAGCACCGGCAACCCTCTAACTGCCTTGATCCTACTGGCCTTCACAATGCTATCAAAGTTTACATGGCAAAGCCTCCTATTCCATATCCATCTATCATCAAATTTAGCCATAAGACATGTACTTATATTTGCATTCAACTAAAATAAGTTATCTTTGGTTTACATGCCGGTGGCCACCAATTCACCATTCTTTCCTTTGATTCTGTATACTCCATTCTTGAATTCCAGAGTGAGACCATTATCATTCAGCTGGGCAACACTTAGAAGGTTGTGTCTTAGACCATCAACCCAATACCCATTGTCAGCACTACTCTTTCCATTCAGAGAGATGGGCTCTCTGCCTTTGACCATACATGGTGCATCATTACCAAAGCGAACCACACCACCATCATACTCTTCCAAGGATACAAACTTGCTCCGGTCACCAGTCATATGGTGAGAACAACCACTGTCAATAATCCACTCATTGGAATTATCAAAGCGGGAGACAAGAGCCTTCTTGTCTGACACATCTTCCTTGATAGCAACAAACACAATATCTTCATTTTCTTCATCTTCTGATTCCTCATCTGTGACACCTTCATCAACTGCCACAAAATAGTTTCTCTAGTTTCCTCTGAATTTCTTGAACCTTTCCGGTTTGTCCTTGTTGTCGCCATTAGGACAGTTTATAGCAATATGACCTATCTGATTACAAGAAAAGCATTTCAAAGGGAGCTTACCTCTGTATTTGCCGGTTCCTTTAGGAAGTTTCCTGGCAAGAAGAGCTTCAAATGCCATCATAATCTCCTCATCATGCATTTCTTTACTCTGTCTTGGTTCACCACTAGTGCTAGCTTCTTTTCCTTTTCTGGATGGTACAATAGAAGCTTTAAAAGCTAATTCAACCTTTTGAACACTGCCATCAAAACTATTTAGCTCACAGGCTATCAACTTTGCAATGATGGAGTCTAGGGATACCTTAGTCTTATCTATTGATCTCAACTCATGAATAGCAACAACCCTTATTGCATAGACCGGTAATAAGGATCTTAGGACTTTGCTTACTATGGTGGAATCTTCCATTTTACCACCTACACTCTTGATATCTCCAACAATAGTTTTGATTCTTATTCCATACTATTTAATGGTCTCACCTTCAACCATCCGCATGTCTTCAAACTTCCCTCTAAGGCTTTTTTCCTTAGCTTGTTTTACATGCTCATCACCACCATAGATATTTTCAAGAGTATCCCATTCTTCTTTGGGATTTGCCTTATCTTGGACATCAATAAACTCAATGCCAGATAAACTACTAATTAGGGCTTCCATGACTTGCCCATTCTCCTGCATCTCTCTCTTTTGGTCATCAGTGAGAGTACCGATAGGGGCAACATAGGCATTCTCAACATAGCTCCAGTGCTGAGCACCATGCTTCTGATGTATATCTTCATTCTATCTTTCCATATACTGAAATTTTCTCTATTGAACTTTGGACCTTCCCTCTTCATCATTAGACTGGGATCTTTACCTCAAGCGGTTAAGCTTATAACACAGAGGACCTGGAGGATGCTTTGATACCAATTGATAACTCAATGATGAATGGATAGTACCAAACCACTACTGAGAGGGGGGGTGAATTAGTGTAGACAAAAACACAATCCTAAACTAGTTTGTCAGCAGACACTGTGCTTTGACAGACAAATAGTAACATTGGTCTTAAACAGAGTACAACCGACAAAACCCAGAATAACTGAGACAAGCATAAACTGGTTGACACTTATCTTTTCATACAATCTAATACTTCATTTCCACTTCACCCTAGTGCATGAACAGGTAATCTATCATCAAAGATATATAAATAGCTAGATTAACATGATTTACCTTCAGACATAAATAGCTTAAACCATCATATGAATAACACCACACATGACACATAGATTTTTCACGTGGGAACCCAACTGGAAAAAACCACGGTGGGGATGAATACCCACAAGATGTTTTTGAACTCTTTAGAAGTCTACTCTATTAGGAGACTTGTCCGGTTAAAGACTGATACAATAGGTTCTATTAGGAACCGATCTTGTTAGGGATCACCTGGTTAAGGGATGGCTAGAATACCTGGTTAAGGGTTAAACCCTGTTAAAGGTTACCTTGTTAGAGGATTTTAAGAACTCAATGGTTTTGAGTCACCCTGTTAAAGGATTTACAGTAAGTCAGTTAAAGCTACCCTATTAAGGGATTTCCCAACTGTTGAAGTGGTTAGAGATCAACAAGTATTACAATGATCTGGTAACAGCACTTAATGCCAATGCAGATCTGCTTTAGCTCCACTTCACCTTCTGCACTTACACTTTGCAGGTATCACTTCTCTCTTTTGGTTTGGCAAGAATCACGTATCTCTTCACTTGGATACTCACACACAACTTTTGCCAACAAACTTAGAAAGAAACACAACATCGACCTTATAGGAAACAGATAGGTCAGTAGCATAAACCCTAAACCCTAAACCTGTTAGGTTGAGCAATTCAAATGGTTCAATCCTGACCATTGAGAACATAGCATTAAATGCAGTAGTCTTGAACCAATCTCAAGACGTTCTTCATCATTTGTTTTCCACCAATTTCATGGTGGCTGATAACCCATCATGAGTTATCACCGTTTACAGACTTCGCACATTCTCGAGGTAGATAGGGACAATCTCCTTCATGCAAGATCCTTCACATGCACAAGGTTGTCGTGGCAACATGATTTGTTCTTCGTTACAATGCTAACTCATCATACAAAGTCACCGATTGAGTCACACAGGCTTGAAGCTTATCAACCGGAAACCCTGAGACTACCAATTGGTAGTCATACAAAGCTTCCATGTACCAATTCCCATATCAACATGCCGATTCTTCTTGAACAAACACACTGCTTCACTTTGGCACATATACGGGTTCACAATGTTATATCGATTCTCACATACATCAGTTCTCCCTTCTTCGACATATTGACATCAATGACAACATACGATGTCATCATTTCTTCATACTAGTTCACATAATGCCAACACAACTTAGTTTCTCCTGTCCATTCAAGAAGATTAATGCATGGTTGTTAGTGAAAATAATAAATTATATGGGCAAAAGATAATGCTTCCACTTTGGAAGTTCTTGCACCATTGCATACAGTTCCAAGTCATATGTACTATACTTTTGTTTAGCTTCATTCAATTTTTCAGAAACGAATGCAACTAGCCTACCTTCTTGGCTAAGGACTGCTCCAATGGCCAAATTACTTGCATCTGTTTCTACTATGAACAGTTTATTGAAATCAAGAAGGGTAAGAATAGGAAATTGTGCCACTCTACCTTTCAGGTATTCAAATGTGTCGTCTACTTTGTTTGTCCATTCAAACTTTACCTTTCTTCCTCCCTTGACGGTGTCAAGAAGTGGTGCACAGATGTGACTAAAATTCTTAATGAATTTCCTATAGAATATTGCCAACCCATGAAATCTTCTCACCTCTCTCGGTGTCCTTGGTGTTGGCCAAGTCACAATGGCATCTACCTTCTCTGGATCCATCTTCAAAGTACCTTTGGATATCACAAATCCCAAATATATTAGTTCATCCTGCATGAAAACACATTTTTCTAGATTTATCAACAATTTATGTTCATGAAGTCTTTTTAAGACTTGACTAAGATGTTCTGAGTGCTCTGCCTTGGTCTTACTGAAAACAAGTATATCATCAAGATACACAACCACAAGCTTTCCATTGAAGTCCTGAAGAACTTCATTCATCAATCTCAAGAATGTACTAGGTGCATTACTAAGGCCAAATGGCATGACAAGTCATTCATATAATCTCTCTATGGTTTTAAACACAGTTTTCCACTCATCTCCTAGCCTTATCCAGATCTGGTGATAGCCTGATTTAAGGTCTATCTTTGAAAAGTAACATGCACCTCCTAACTGATCCATTAGATCTTCAATCCTTGGAATTGGGAATCTGTATCTGATTGTGATTTTGTTCACTGCCCTAGAATTGGTGCATAGCTTCCATTTTCCATCCTTTTTAGGGGCTAATACAATAGGGACTGCACAGGGGCTCTTACTCTTTTGAAGCAACCCTTTATGCAGTATATCTTGGACTTGTCTTGAGACTTTTGCAGTCTGATCAGGGGTAAGCTTATAAGCTACTTTGTTAGGTAGTGAAGCACTAGGTATGAAGTCAATGTGATGCCATACATCTCTTAAGGGTGGTAGGGCATCTGGCATGTCTCCTACAACTACACCTTTGTTAATATCGAGAAGTTCTTGCACTTCTTTGGGTACCTCCTTAGGGTTTTCCTGC
The DNA here is from genome assembly GCF_030272615.1 of Cryptomeria japonica. Taxonomy (NCBI): domain Eukaryota; kingdom Viridiplantae; phylum Streptophyta; class Pinopsida; order Cupressales; family Cupressaceae; genus Cryptomeria; species Cryptomeria japonica. The sequence continues at coordinate 200,298,891 of NC_081406.1, forward strand.
TCCTTGGGCTTCAAGATTAAGGCATAGGCTCCTTTGGCTTCTTTTATGGTTTCTACCATCTCCCTTTCTCCTACCAATAATACCATTGGTTCCTTTTTCTTTTCATTCCTTAGGTCAGGCAGTGGTTTCATGGTGTATACATTTCCATCCTTGTTAATGGTATAAGTGTTTTTCATCCCATCATGTACTGCCAAGGGCGACCTAATAGAAAATGACACACATCCATGTCTAAAATATCACATAGTACTCTATCCTTATATTCTCCTATAGAGAAATCGACCCAAGCCTGTTCATTTATGAGGGTTTGTTGGCCTTTGCTAAGCCAAGATACATGGGATGGGTTGGGATGGGGAATATTTACAAGTTTGAGTTTGTCTACCATTTCTTTAGACACTAAATTCGCAATTGAACCAGAATCAACAACAAGTTTACAGACCTTATCATGTCTCTTGCAATGGGTCCTAAACAACATCTTCCTTTGTGGTGGTTCTTGTGGTGTTGGTGTCTTTAGCAATGTCCTCTTCATCATTAGGCATACTCCTTCTTCTGGCTCCAAATCCTTTGAGGGTGAGTGGGAACTTTGTGTGTCCTCCTGAATCAGGTTTGTTCTCCTATCTCCTTGTGTGCTTGATCTTGTCTTCTCCGGACATATATTGGCATGGTGGCCTATTTGGTTGCAATTAAAGAACCTCATAGGACCTCCATTTCTTCCACCAGATTTGCCTCTTCTATTGGATCTCTTGCCTCTGTATCCACCTCTAGAACTACTCTCTCCTTGTGAGTTCTCTTGGTTTAACTCTCCTTGGTTTTTGAAGTTTTGTCCCTTTCCACTAGACATTCATTTACCTCTACTATTGAAGTCCTTTTTTCCTCTGTCCCTACTATTTTGGTCTTCTTCGACCATTAGTGCAAATTGATAGCACTTTTGCATTGTCTCTGGTTTGCAAAGGTTCATTTCATCCTGAATGTTTATTCTCAAGTCGTTCAGGTATCTAGCTACCTTCTCAATTTCACCTTCCACTATCTTGGATTTCAGACAGCCTTTGGAATTCCTCAGTATAGCTACTGACATCCATCTCCTTCTATCTCAAATTTTGTCTCTTTTTATGAAGTTGTACTTCATAATCTTTAGGTACATAAGCTTCTTTGATCTTGGAAACCGTCACCTTCCATGAAGTGATCATGTTCTTTCCTGCCTTCACCCTTTCTCCTTGAGTGAAGTTCCACCAAGTCAATGTTGCACCTTTCAATTTTGTCTTTGCTATCTTGACCCTCTAGTTCTCAGGGATCTCATCACATTCAAAGAAAATTTCCAATGCATCCACCCATTCCATGACTAGGTCCGAGTCTATCTTTCCACTGAACATGGGCAAGTCTGACTTACTGTCTAAATTCCTTCTAGCCACAGACTTGAGGGAATTCACAAGGTGTCTTTTGTCTGCAAGAATTTCCTCTTCCTCTTCCTCCTACTCTGAGGTCTCCTCTTCTTCTCCCTTTTCTTCTACTAGACCTTCTTCCCTCCTACTAAGCTTTCCTTTCAAAGTTTGTAGTTTAGTGCTCAATCCTTGAACTATCTTTGCAATTTCAGCATTGGTCACCTTTGAAGGGATCCTAAGGATCTCCTCTCTTCCTTCCTGGTTTTGGTTAGACATGTTCAACTACTTATTCCCTTAGGATTTTCCTAATCTTTGATACCACTTGATGCAGAGGTCAGCAGGGGAAGCACAATTAAGCCCTATTTCCAACCTTCTGTAGATGATCAAACCTTTTGTTCACTCTAACCCAGTGAACAATGTCACCTTACTTAGCATGCTAAGGCTAATGGCTAACTAGCCAAATTAGCAAAACATGGAAATACTTGAACCCTTTGGTTTAGGGAGTCGACAGGGTTCCCCTAGCTTGGAAATGAATTCTTTTGATCAACCAAGTTGATCCCCAACAGCTCCTAGACCTGCAACACCCAAGTGCTACTATACGGTCATACCAGACCGAATTCAGCTTGTAGCCCTACAAACACTATTTTCTGCAAAACAACCTCAACTCTTCCAAAGGATGAAGAAAAAAAAACTTCAAATCTGAGTACCCTTTAGGGAATACCTTCAAATTCCAAAAGGACAGGCTCCTACTCCTTTTGTACACCTCTGAATTCCTTTAGGCTAGACAGGCCTAATAGGGGTAACTAGGTCTAGTTCTAAAGTAACAAACTGCAAATGGATTCACAAGACTAAATAAACATTAGCTTTAGGTCTAAGGGTGCTCCTGCACACACAATCCAACCTTGGATTGGTTCAGTCCACTCCTGAAGTCCTTCTGCACTCCTACTTTCTCAATTTTGAGACCAAGCACGTGGGCATGCTTGGCCTAGGGTGTGGTGCGGAACCTAAGTGCTGACACTTCCCAAGCTGCAACTACTAGAGTCCTAATGTACATTGCTCTAACTTGAACTCCCCAAATGGCCATTGTGGTCCAATGCAGGAATCTCAAGTTAGAGCCATCGCTGGATGAAACCTTGATTGCACTTTACCCTAGTTGTCAAACTAGAGCAGAAGAACTTCTGACTCAGATGTGTCCACCCAGTCCCTAAGCCAATAGAAAACAAATGGAACTACACAATTCTAAACCTTCATGCCATGCCAAGTCCTATCAATGCAACGTATTGATTTTTCAACACCAAAAGATGTTCTATGAAACCTGCAACTGTATTTCTGTATGCACCAAAAGATCAATTACATTCATTGAATCAATCTGCTCTCTCTTGGAAGTGATTCACACTTGTTCAAATAGGTCTCCACCAATGTCCACAAAGAGAAAGAATAAGAGAGGAAGAGATAATAAGAGAGAGTGGGGGAGGGAGAGAGAGAGAGGGAGAGGAGAATAAGGGAAGGGAGATACCTAGAGAGGGGAGGGAGGGAGAAGAGAAGAGATAGAAGAACAAAGAGATGAGTAAGAGGAGATGGATAGAGATGTAGACATGGAGAGAGTGAGACACCTATGGAATGAAGATATAGAAAGGTTTGGGGAGAGAGAGAAGAGAAGGAGATAGTTCATAAATGGATAAGGGTAAGGCGGGGGGAGAGAGAGAAGAGAAGGAGATCCTAGGGGGAGAGAACTAGAGAGTGGAGAAATAGATAGGTGAAAAACCTAGAGGGGGGAGAGGTGGGTAATGATATAACTAGGGAAAGGTAGTGAGGTAAAGAGGGAGGGAAGGAGAGACCTAGATATGGGGAGAGAGAGGATGGAAGGGATATGTAGTGATCAAGAGAATGGAGAGGGAGGGAAGAGAAACAATAAGAGAGTCAAAGAGAATAAGAGAGAGGGAGGGAGCAAGGATAGAAATTGAGGTAAGGAGGGAATGAATGGTAGAGAGGGTGGGATATACCTTGAGATGGGAGAGAGAGGTGAGAGAGATAAGAGAGGGAGAGAGATAGGTCTAGAGTTTGAGGAAAATAAAGAGACTGAGATATAGAGATTAAAAAAAGCTAATAGGAGCATGTTGATTATTGAAATTTCACATGTTGATTACTAAAATTTGATTGTTTAAAAATTACATGATCCTCTAAAACCTAGAATCTACATTATAACTCCTATAGAGATGAAACCACTCTCAAACATCCTACCAATATATACATAAAATATAACTTAGAGTATAAGTCATATTTCATGTATATTCTTCTTTAGGGTTTGGGTTTGGAACATTTGCCCTTTTGAAACCTCTCCTACAATTTTCAAATGTATAAAATTTAGTGAGCACCAAATAGGGAAAGTGCCATATTTGGTGTGTGCCAAATAGTTTGCATTGGAATACACCAATCCTTTGGGTTGGATTGTCCTTGGGCTTCCAACCCATTTCAAGATTGAGACATGTTTTTATCAGAAGATTAAAAAATTTCACATATTTTTGGTCATGTTATCCATCAAGTTTGGACATGTTTCAATACAAATTAAAAAAAAAAATACCATAGCAGCCTTAATTTCTCTATTAGCTATATGTGATTTGTTTCAAATTTTGATTTTGTTAAGGCTTTCATCTTTAATTTATTTTTTTAGTGTGTTCATTTTTGGCGAAAAACCAACAATTTTCCATATAGTTTTTTACACATTCATCAGATTTTGAAATAACTTTCATTTTTAGAAACTAGAGTCCATTCTACACACCTTGAAAAAAAATGTTTCAATTTTTTATTATTTTTCAACTATTTTATGGGGGAACATGCTCAAAATTTTATTTTTCAAGATGTGTCCACTTTGAAAATTAGTAAAAAATCATATACCCATTAAAAAATTAGCCAAAAAATCTAGCATAAACTACAAGGTGTTAGCTAATTTATAACTGGAGTGATTTTTAAAATTAGGGAAAAAAAAAGTTTCCATTTTAGGGGGGCCATAACAGATGTTATGTTATGTTTTTTGCATAAAAATGGGACCAGTTTTTGTGGCCCCCCTTTTTTAAACCCTTAATCTCCACAATTTTCAAATTAGTAGTTTGGAAAGTAGACTCAAAGCAATTTGACTCTTGTTCTTGTTGCACCTTCAAATTTGGAGTGTAACTATGTTTAATTTGTGGTTAAAGTTCACACTTCGCCGATTTAAGAAAAAAAGTGGCATCCTAAGACCCCCTTTTGGTACCACGTCTTGATGTGTATACCCTTTATGACTCCAAGAGAACTAATACCATTCTCAAACATTCTTCCACTATAGACATAAAATGTAACTTAAAGTATAAGTTATATTTTGATAAAATATAGAGAAAATATAACTTATACTTAAATGTATTTCATAAATAAATAAATAAATAAATATATATATATATACATATATATATATATATATATATATATTGATGCAAAAAACTAAAGGAAGGCCAAAGGCATTAGCATCTAGGGGCATGATCATGTTTTTCTCTCATAAAAGTGCATGTGTGTTTTTATTTTAAATAACATGTATGTGTTTATAATTCAAATAACATGTACATGTTTTGGCTTAGATTTTCAAAGCCTTAACACATATGTGGTTTTTTAATTTATTAAAAACACGTAATGTGTCATCTATTTTAAGTATTTTTTTTCTAGTGGATACTAAATTGTTCAATATCTTGGTGTAGATACCCACAATCTTATGGTAAAAACATGGAAGCCTCTCTTCAAGAATAGTTGCCATAATAACAACTGGAAAAAATATAGAAGATTTTGGATAGCCAAACTAAGAATAGCACTTGAAACAAGGAATATAGGGAATATATGGCCAACTGGAAAGGCAAACTAGTTAAGGAAGTGACATGGATCTCAAAATCTAATGGAATGACTTGGATCATTTCAATATAGATGAAAACATATAAGATGTAGTTTTCAAATAACCCCGGAGGTCTGATGTAGGCAACCTTATTGCATCCTACTGCAAAAGCCTGTTTATCCCTACATATTGGAACAGGGACAACATGGGAGATACACTACATCAAATTCAAGTGACACCAACTTGGTGTTATCATCTAAAAGTTCTATTTGCCATAATTTCTCTCTGTCAAGAATCGAAAACCCAAGCCAATGATAGATAGCATATGGAGCTCTTATGTACCTTGCAGGACCTATTGTCACAAAAGTTGCACGTTGTGATGATCAACCTTGTGAAACATGGAAACAACAACCCAAGTGTGGGACTTGCAATAGTGAGGTTGAGTCTCCAAAGAACATCAACTTCCAATCCAATCTGATGTAAGTGTTGGACCAACCCAACACAAATAAATCCTAATCTACTGATCTGACAAGGAAAAGGGATAAAGAGGGAATTCTTGAAAGGAAAAGGGGGTTGGAGCAAGATTTAAATGGTGATCTTCCCTGCCAATAACATACCAAAACATCAATAAAACTACCCCTAGTATGCATGATATTCTATCCTAATTCATCACCTAGGCATGAGTGAAGATTAGAAATCTACAAGATGGGGAGAGGAACTAATACTAGTTCACTGTCAACATCCATAGAGGGATCAACACAGTCACCTACAGTTAAGGGGAAACAAATCATAATGCATTCAAGAAAGAAGGTAACACATTTCTACACGAATTTATTAAAGTGAATAAAGGCAAGAGAAGATAGTCTTATTAATGTGAAGACAAAGCATAATTTACAATTGCAGAGGAACAACCATGTATTCTACAAGAGAAAAATAAAGAAGATCCTTTGGAAAGATACAAAAATTTCCTTTATAGTTGAGGCATAACTCAAAATGAAAACTATAGCTGAAACCCTAACCCTCCTAGGGTTAGGTTACACAATATCTACAAAAGGGAGGAAGACGATGTCAACAAGCTGATCTGATGGTGTGTTGAATTTCCTTTGCAAGGGGTCATCATCCTAAAAGAGGCAAAAAAATTTGCAAGAGAGGACATCTCTGTGACAGATGCATCATGGTGGCACGACAGAGGAAAGAAAGTCTCCAAAATGCCTTAAAGAGGAAAAGGGTGCATCTAAAATTGGCCTGCAAGGTTACTTCTGGAGTAATGGTGAAAATCCCCAATGGTTGGAACAAAACGGATCTGATTTGGGGTGCTGATCGAACAGAAAACCAATCTCGACCATTGAGTCAATAACCACCTCCCTACAAAGTTTAAATATTAACGGTCACAAAGAAAACCAAATGCTAGTTGTTGATGGAGAGATCTCACCACATAAGCATCCAAAAGGCCCAAAAAAAGATTAAAACATGACCATCTGATGGAGATTTCAAGTGGAGATTGATGGCTGAGATCAAGGGCCCACTACATCCTCACCTACACATCATGTCACCCACTCGCCCATTGTGTAGAAGATATATCGCCAAAGGGATATGCGAGGGAGTGGGAGGAGAGAAACAAGTCTCTCACATGCCTGCACCATTATAAATACATTGTTAAAAGAGAATGTGAGGAGGTAGGAGGAGAGACAATGAGTCCCTCACTCACCTGTCATAGAAATTGAGCTTCTAGAAATACCGTGTGCGGAAGCGGGGAGGAGGGAAACAAGCCTCCTATTCGCTAGCAACAACAAAGTGAGAAGCCAAAATATCATTAGGGGGTACGGCGAAAGCAATAACAAGTGATCGTAGGCCCACAAAGTGAAACTAAAGGAGAAAATGGAATGTGCGGGAAGGCAGGAGGAACAAGCCAAGTCCTCACTCACCTGCAACACCAAATCGGAGTGGCCAAAAAACCCTATAGGGGCGCAAGAGGAAAAGAATAATATCACAAGCCAGTGGGAACAAATACATAAACTAGCCCACGGATGAATTGGAACCCTCTAGCCAGTAGCCATTAAGTGAGTTGATCAACTGACCCAATCAACTCAAAAATAGAACAAGAAGCTTGAAAAGGATGAAAAGGCAAAAAGGTCCTTCTGTAGATTATCAATAAGGAATGCACATAAAACGAAGGTTATGCAGATGCACATAACACGTAGGTTATGCAGAAAAGCTTTTCTCAGGTGGAATCTTAAGTTGACAAAAAAAAGGTCAACTTTGGCAACCCAAAGGGGGGCCTAAGCCCGCTTAGGGAAAGACCAAATGCCTGGGAGGAAATCCATTGGGCACAGAGTCAAGACCTGAACAATAAATAATCTTTGCCTCTACAACCTGCAAAATATCAAAACTTCATCAATCTGGAGAATAGCCTATGCACATGCACTTGTTGGAAAGATAGAGAAAACTAACTAAAAGTTACAATATTAAAACTCAGAGACAATGAAAGCATTTGCCTCTATCCAAAGTGATTCTCTTGAAGGTGTTGATCTCCCTCATATCATGGTTGTAGTCACCATCTAGCTGCAAAAATTGAAGTATCCTACATGCATGTATCAGAATATATGTGTTGCTGATGTGGTGAAAAGAAAACTCACTATTTTCCTTTTTGTTGCAAGGGATCCACACAAAATAGGCCTTTGAATCACATGCAAGTGTATCAAATACATGCTCAGCAACAAAGGGAAGATGTATAAAGGGTGGGTCAGAATCAGATTTAACACTGCTATTAGTGTTATCCTACTCTTGGTATGAGCTGAAACCAAAGGAAAAGGCCTCAAACTCACATGGAGATAATAACTATACCATATTCTTGTCTTGACCTACAAAAGGGGGCTCCTCAGACATATCAAATAAGAAATTTTGAAACTTAGGCACACTATCAAGTTGAGCAACCAAAAGAATATCTGCATGATCAACATATTGTTCAACATCTTCAAACTTGGTATGTTGGTCTCAAGTAAAATATTCAAGCTCGGGAACCTTATCCCTCATATCAAAAGAAACATCTTCACACTAAATGAATGCCTCATACTCAACATTATCATGCTTAGGGATAGGGGAGAACCAACATACATCATAATCACATGTGTTGATACTAAGCTCATCAGCACATGTCTCAGTTTCATGAGACATTTTACACAAATATCTAAAATCTTCAGGTTGTCTCTCTATTTTTATCTTTTCTTCCTTCAGGTTAACAACCACCTACAAGTCTTTGTCTTCCTTTGTGATACTGGGGATAGGGGTGTTCTCGTAATGGATGCAAAAGATACCAAGGCCTGGAATATTGACCTCATTAGTTAGGTCAAACTGAAAAGCATTTGCCCTCCCATCAAGTAGGCAATTAGGAACTTCCTCCAATTGAGTTGTAGGCTCCCTAATAAATACATCCTCATTCTCCTCATGGAAGGAGAAATTCATTTGTATGGGGCTTGGGATGTAGGGTTCAATATGGTTTAAGGAAAAAGGCTCTACCCTAATGGTCACCTTGGTACCATACCTCATTTTAAAAATCATATGAAACCAATCTGAGGATAGGTAGCCAGCTATCCTAGCAGTGAATTCCCTTGACAAATGTCAAAGTGAGCAAGGAGATCAATAACTGAAATATCTTGTAGTACACTGCAGCCAGGACAAGCATGCAAGATTAAATTTAGATCATTTTTGACCCCCACAGGACGAATTGTTCTACCATCAAGCTGCACAACTCCTATGTTCATGTGATCATATTTGATGCCTAAGCGGTCAGCCACTATCTTTGGCATAACTGAGCTACTAGCCCCACTATCTATCATGTAATTATGAACAAGGATATTCCTTGTGATTAAAGAGATAGAAAGGGGGAGGCTTGCTAATTTTTTTATGAATTATTTGCCCCCACAGGTTGCACCAAGCTTCTAGGCATCAAAGAATTGCAACCTTGACTAGTATCCATTGCAACATTGATTTCCATCAAGCCCCTTTGAAGTTGGTCTCTCTAAGATGGGATAGCAAGAGAATACCATATAGAGACATTAAATTTGGCCTTCATTTATTCAACGATATTAAATGGAGCAGTGGCCTTATCAGAGACCTTAGTAGCAACAAGGTTTGATTTTGATAACATAGGATCCTTAGGTAGCTCTCCTTTCTTGACATTTTGTGTCAAGTCTTGTTCTTTGTTTGGAGCAACCACCTTGTCTAATGTCTTTGGCATTGAAGATTGCATGGAAGCCTATGAGGTTTGGGCTACTATGGTAGAAGTTGCATCACTACCCAGAGCCTTCTTTTTTGACCTTGTATTGTTGGCAACACTGTCACTGGTTGTTTGATTTAGTCCACAAAAATCAACCCCCCACCAATTTATGAAAGTGGAATCTACCTGTGAATGGTTTGGACAACCACCAAATTGTTGTTTGTCCTAATGTTGTTGGTTCATTTTGTGCCACCAAGGCCTGAGAGAAATCACCATTCTAGCATGCGGCCAAATTATGTGGCTGATTGTATTGATTGTGCCATTATTGTTCTTAAGCAAGATTATTTTGTGTTGGCACTAAATCTTTTGAGATGGTTGCAGTAGTTGGATTCAAGCTATTCAAGGAACTAGAATTTGTCCATTGGTTTTTCCCTTGAAAGTTGGATCTTTGATGCTAATAGTTTTTATTTTGTGGTTGGTAGGGCTTATTGTCTTGGGACTACTGCCTCTTGACTAAAACTAATTCATTTCCAAACCCCTACAGTTGTAGGTACATTTTTTACATTGAAGCCTCTATGGAATCTCTGAGCTCTTGAAGCTCAGAATGTAGAGGAGGTGCAGGTGTGAGCAAATGACTTGTTGATGTCATTGGAATAGGAGCCAAAATAGTTTGTTGGGTAGGAGCCTCTAGAAATAAGGCCATTGGAGGCCTAAGAGACAACTTTCTTGCTTGTATTAAGCAATTTTCTTCCCTTATGGCAATATCATATGCCCTTGGAAGATTATCTCCTCCCATATATTGAATCAAAGTGGCAATGTCACTATTGAGAGCCCTTAGGAAATATAAAAAGGCATCATGGCTTAACCAACGATGGGATCCTATTCTAGGTCTTATAAATCTATAATTGAAGTCACCTATGAACTCATGGTGTTCTCTCTTGATGGTTGGCCATAAGTAACAGATTGTCACTCCAAGTGTTTGCACAATTTTTCTCATAACTCATCCCAATTGTGTATGGAGTTAGGAGCTAGTCCTCTATACCATTGAAGGGCCTTTCCCTTCAATGAAGAGGCTAGGAGCCTTACTACAATAATAAATTTTGTCATAGCGAATATGGTGCAGATACTTAACACATCTTGGATGTGTTCTTCAAGGGTGACAAAGGTTTCTCCAGTAAAAAAAGGTAAAGCCTTCAAGGCTGCTACTGGAATGTTATCTTTTTGAGTTAGGACTAAGAGGTTGTTGTAGACACCTAAAAATGTTTCATTGATCATGTACTAATTATTCATCTTAATTAGTTAAATAACTCTTTAATTATTTAATTAAATTAATTAATCTTATTCTTCTAAATTCATATTTATCTCATTCATCATATTACTAATTATTACAATTTCTATCTTCTCGTCATTTAATCATTTAACCCTTTTCTAAATATTAATTATTTAATTAATTATGATTTAATTCTTTTAATTGAATAATTTTTATTATTTAATTAAATCCTAACTTCTTTTAATTTCATTCTTTTAATTCTTCAATTCTAAATTCGCAAATTCTAATTTCATTTAATTTCATTAATTCTCCAAATTCAAATTCAAATTCATATTCTTCTAATTTCTTCTAATTTCAAATACATGTGCATGATTTCAAAAATCAAATTGAAAATCAAAGGCAAGTTCTAAATATATTCAAATAACAAATTGAATTTAAAATAAATTCAATGTTTGAATTAAATCTCATGCAAAGATCAAATTGAGAATCAAAGTCAAACTACAAGCACATGCTAAATTAATTAATTTAATTTATTTATTAATTAAATCAATTATCTTTTCAACCTTTATTTCTATCTTCCACTTTGTTTTTTTTCAAAAAAGCTTTCAATCAGTTAAATATTCAATCTATTTTAATTGATTAATTGCATAATTCTTAAATTATCCTCTAATCATTTTTTTTCATCTTTCAATCAACTTTTTTCTCAATCAGTTAACTCAATTAACAATTCATTCTATTTTATTCCACCTCCAAATCAGCAGTTCAACTATCAATCAACATGTGAGCTCACATGAGTTCCGCCTCTTGATCAATCTGTTCCACCTCTCAATCAATCCTCTCCGAAAATCTATAAATTCAACATCAAATATTCATTTTCAACAATCACGAACTTTGAATCTTTGTGTCACTTGTAGGTTACCAATGCAATATATGAGAGCCATCATACCATAGAGAAGAGAAGAACAATGGAAGCCATATTGCAATCATGGAATAGGGAGTTTTAATTGAATATTTTATATTCCTATTACTTTATTTTGTATTATTTCATTATTTTATATAGGATTCTTTGGTTAGATAGGGATTCTTGATTTCCCTTTATTTCTAATTGAATAATGATGAATTTTGCATATGACATTTTGGTGAGCCCGACATGAATCAATAGCACTTTGATTTGGAATTTTGTGTATGCCTGTAGGGTATAGGTATTGGATCTTGCAACTACACCCCTCTTTTAAATTCATGTTCTAAGAGGTTAATGATCATATCATGGCTCTACACTAAAAAAATCAGCCTTAGATCATCATTTTTGAGTGAGATATGGTAGTTTTAATATTTTTCACAAATCTTTGATTTTTGGAGCAAATAAACGAATTTATATGATATTTATTTACAGCGTGTTAAAGATCCGGAGACACACATACAATAAAAATTTTGGATCTGTACCATCTATTTTGACCTAGATATGATCATTTTAATTTTTTTAATAAATTCTAAATTATGGGCACAAATCAGAGAATTTTTTTAAAATTCTTACATTTTCTATAAAGCTCTTGAAATTTCATAGGGGGTATCTTCTCTACACTTTTGATTTTGATGTCAAATAATTAACGTAAAGCTAGATCTTTTAAAATTCATTTTTTTCATAAATCTACTCTCCAGAGTGAAAATTAATGTATTTTTCTAAAATTCTTATATTTTTGGAAATCTCTCATAATTCATTAGGGGTATCTTCTTTGTAATTTTATTTTGGGGTTGCAAAATAAAAATAAAAATTTAATGTTGTCATTTTGATTTCTGCTACTAATTATTTGTTCGTAGCGTGTGGCGAAATTACAGAGAAGGCTTGATCATCCTAGACTATTTTGAGATTACTGATAATTTGCTTGCAGGATCCTTTAAGGTTAACTCACTTTTGGATTTTGGGTTTAAAATTGACATGCATGATCTCACACTTCAGTTTGGTGCTAGAAATTAATTTTGGGATTAAAATTGGCATGCATGATCTCACACTTCAGCTTGGTGCTTAAAATTTTTTTTGGGTTTAAAATTGACATGCATGATCTCACACTTCAACTTGGTACTTAAAATTGATTTTGGGATTAAAATTGACATGCATGATCTCACACTTCAGCTTGGTGCTTAAAATTGACTTTGGGTTTAAAATTGTCATGCATGATCTCACACTTCAGCTTGGTGCTTAAAATAAATCTGGGATTAAAATTGACATGCATGATCTCACACTTCAGCTTGGTTCTTAAAATAAATCTGGGATTACATGCATGATCTCATACTTCACTTTGGTGTTTTAAAATAGACATGCACGTGTGTATCTCACACCTCAGTTTGGGCTTTAAAATTGACGTGAATCTAGCTTATGAATAGAATAAATTACACATTGCTATATTTAAGGGAAAAAGAACCTTTTGGTGTCTTAGGTGGACCTATTGTTGCATTAAGTACCTTTCCACCCACCTTTGGGGTCTTGGGAGAGAAGGAAAGGAGATAACAACACCCACTTTTCTATTTAGTAGCGAGGGGTGTTTATGGTGAAAGTGGATAATAACAATATTGAAATACTAAATGAATTCAACCACCAAACCCTAGCCTAACAACAACAAACATCCACCATAACATATGAAGATTACCTAAGACAATGCAAATCAAATGAAATCACAAAGATTATACCATCACATGTCCAATAGGGTTTGGATCTCCATTCTTCCTATCTCCATTGATCTTGCTTGATATATTTGCTCTCAGATTTTATGTGTGCACAAGAGCTCAACAAAGAACGGAAATGTGGTTGCAAGTAGGCTTGATCGCATATGAAAGTTCGAATGCTAGAATGCTTGATTAGAATGATTAGATTGATTAGTAGTTGAATAGAATGATTGAATAGATTGATTAGGATGATTCAATAGTAGTTCATAATAAAAGAGACTATCCTCTTATATAGAAGACACTATAAGAAATGGAGGGATAAGATTGAGAGGTGTAAAAGATAAATGGTCAGCTAAGATTAGAGAGTAGGTAGAGAAAATAAGAAAATAATGAGAGGGTAGGTAGTGTATGAATTAAGAGATGAATGACATGTGTCATAGGTGGAAAAGGCTAATGAATTAATTAAATAAATAAAGATTCATTTAATTAATAGAAGAAGTGAGATAATTAAATAAATAAAAGTTTATTTAATTTAGAAAAAGGATAATTTAAATAAATAAAAGTATTTATTTAAACGAGAAATATGGCTAGAAGAGGATAAATGAATTAATTAAATAAATAAAGATTTATTTAACTAATAGAAGAATTAGGCTTAAATAATTAAATAAATAAAGATATTTATTTAATTAGACAAGACAATTTTAGGTGTCTACTCTTGGGAGAGAAGGAAAGGAGATAACAAAATCCACTTTTCTTTTTAGTAGTGAGGGGTATCTTTGACTGGGGATTTCATCACCCCACAGAGGTACTTTGAATGGGGATGTGTTGGGGATATTATCTCTCCTAGTGTACTCTCGAGTAGTTTTTTTGAGCCGCTATATAAATATATTGGTCAGACAGCTAGAGTGTTGAGTGAATTTGACATATGTGGGGGCCTTCCTTGCACCGATAACTTAACTAAAGCCTTACGTGTCTTGCCTTGAGAATCCATCGTTGGATCATGACCACTTAAAACTTACAATAAGAACTAACTTAGTAGCCCAAACCCCACATTCATTGATTCTGGGAGTGCAGATCGTATCCCATAGATACCCTTCATGTACCTTGCATTATGAGATAGAAATCCCTCGGTGATAAGATCTTTGAATCTTTGGAGTAAGAGAGACCGGCATGCCCGAGAAGTGTGTGTCATGGAGTGGAGCTAGTGCTGCTAGAATCTCTAGCTATTCATCTTGTTTTGGTATTTTATTATAAGGGCCACTTTGAATGGTTTCCAATATCTAGCCTAAGATTGTCTTCTATGTTTTTGTATGTATCATTCTGTTAGACCAGTATTGAGTTAGTATTTGGGCTATTTTAGGCCCTCTCTTGCGTGGCTTTGAATTCTCAAAGTTTGTCAAAACACAGCTCATCCAGCTATACTTATCTTCAGACAGTGTTCTCATAATTGAAAAATAGACTTGTCCTACAAACAGAGTTATTTGAAATAGAGTCTACCTTGAAACATTTGACAATCCAACAAAGTTCAAAATTTTGCATACTTGTGACCATAGGTGTTATAAGAGTCCTTAGTCATTGCATAGTCATCATTACAGTCCTCATTTATGTCCTTACTTTGAATAATTCATTTCATCGTCCTCATTATCCTCCTCATTATATTACTCATTTACGTCCTTACTTTGCATAAGTCCTTGCATCATCCTTATTATTGTCCTCATTATAGTACTCATTTATGTCCTTACTTTGCATAAGTCCTTGCATCATCCTCACTTGCATCCTTACTTTACATAAGTCCTTGCATAGTCCTCATTATCATCCTTATAGAGTTCCCATATATGTTTTCATAATCTTCACATAAGTCCTTGCATAATCTTGCATGGTCCTTATAAAGTCCTCATTTGTATCCCATTAGTGTCCTCATAATCTATGCATAATTCCATGCATATTATCATAATCCTCACATAAGTCCTTGCATAGTTTTCATAATCTTTGCATAAGTCCTTTCACAATCGTCATAATCCTTGCATAGTCATTATAATCTTTGCATAAGTCCTTGCACAGTCGTCATAATCTGTGCATAATTCCTTGCATAGTCTCCATCCTCATAAGACATAGGGTCAAACCATTATCTCCATTTTGCATTATATTCAAACTTAGGTTGTTCCCTAATCCAAGTCCAAAGTTGTATTGTCATTCTTTAGGATTTCATCTTGTCATTCCTTAATCCAATTTGTCAAAAAATTCAAAAACATAGGTTGCATTTGTCCATTTTCAAAATTCTCAAAATCCAAAAAAATAGGGTTGCACTTTCATCCCTTAGTTGCATTGCATTTCATCCCTAAACTTCAAAAATCCAAAAAAAAATGCATATAGTGCAATGGTTGAAACAAGCTCTCAAACTTCTAGGAGACAACATTACCCTTGTCAAACTTCCAACTTTCATGGGACCATGTCATTGCAACCAAACAATCACTCATCTCAATCCAACATATACATGTCCCAAAATGTGCATCAAACTTATCAAGAACAAATGAGTGTCATACCTATTTCTCCATCACTTGAAGAGAAACTACCTTGAGAAATAGAGATATTGGAACAAAATGTTACAAAAAGTGAAGAGAGTAAATCCTATATGTTCAAACAATTTCAAAAATTCGGATATCCCAATATGAACTTAGAGCCAGTTGGTGTGCAAGCTCTTATTATGAAATCAGGCATACCAGCTAATCTCACACAAGTAAACATGAGAAACCAATACCAACATCAAACATATCCAACGATGTAAGTCCAACAACCAATACAACAAACAACACAACTCAAGAAACACCACAAATTGTGCAATCAAGTCAACCACTACCAAGGTCACACACAATTACACAATCAATTTTGCCTTCAGTCACATTGCAAGTCTATGAATATCCTCCTATGTCTTCAAATACAGCACCAAGGGTGTCCCAATCAAATGCAAGTGTATTTACAAACATATCACCCTTTGGACATGAATCGAACATGGTCAATGTGTCACCTATCATGCAACAAGGTCATTTGCCCATGTCTAGCAATGACTCTTCCCATCAATACTTTGCACCTCAAGTAACCTCCATATCTTCCACCATTTCCTCATACCCTGGAGTCACACAAGAGAAGCTCACACCATCTTTATCCAATAACGCAACCTCCCAAGGGCTATGCATAATACAAATCCAATCTAATCCAAGTCTTGATGCTAGTCATTTTCATGCTTTAAAAATTCAAGACACAATCACATCATATATTCCTATTATAAAGAGTCTCATTCAAAAAAAATCTCATCAGACCAATGTGTTGAAACATTCCAAGAATCTCCCATGAATATCCAAACTCCTTCCTTGTGTCAAGAGGATGATCCAAAATCAGAAGAAATGAGTCCTTAAACAAATAAAGATCAAGAACAAACCCTTCCATCCTACCCATTTTTTTATCAAGATCTCAGCAACCAAGAATCTTATGATGATCCCCTCACACTTTTATATTCCATTCATAATGATAGCCTTTTGTCTCAAGAACAAAGTTTCATTTCAAGTCCCATCCAACATCCACCTCCTAAGCAAGATCAGGACATCCCTTCCATCCTTCCTAATAATCCCTTTCCAAGTCAAGATCAAACTATTCCATCATGTTCATGTCCTAAGCAAGATCCCATTATTTCTCCAAATCCTAATCAAGATCCCTCCATCCCTTCATCTCCATGGCATAATCCTCCATGTTTCTCACAAGATTCCCTCTCAAATGAACTTACCATTTCTCCTACTCACCCTCATGATCCCAATCCTTCTACACAATTTTTTCATGAACTCTTTATCAATGAAATCACCAATCCTCGTCATACTGCAGAGAACAATTTATCAATGATTGTATGTGTGCCATTTTCACATGCCAATGTGGTCACAACTTCGGAACTAGAATATATTTGCCTCATACACCCACACTTGATAGATTGGGAGCAAGAGAGTCTACCATAATTGGATTACTTTGAAAATGATAAGGCTATAGCTAAATTCATGGGTGCCAGAGCTGGATATCCCTCTGATGATCCATAAAATCCAAAAACTAAGGAAATCAACATTGGAGATGTTGAATATGTACACTTAGTTGAGTCCTTATATCCTATTGGAAAAGACATCTTTATCTGATTCTTCAAACAAAGACCAATGAACTACCTACACAAAACTCCCTGACCTTATGAACAACATGCACCTTAAACAATATTATATCTAAGGGTTGGGTTAGTTTAAATTTTGTTTTTTGCATTGCATCTCATTTTATTTAAATCATTGCATCAAATATAGTTTCTTTTCAAGCACATCACATTCACATATTTCATGACATATAGTTTTTGCATTTACATATAGCGGCATCAATAAAACAAGGCAATTGTCCATGTTTATCATTCATTTGCATTCAAGAGAAACAAGGCTCATCACCTTTCTTAGATATTCGGACATGAAATCTTTGAGATCCTAAGGTCATTCATTTTCAAAATTACCCTGAGATGTCGCTTTACTTACGGTTGGGTAGTGATTTCACTATTTGAGACTTGTTAACCCAAAATCTATCAATTGCTATGTCTCAAACACATTAACAAAATCTCTAATTCATTCGAGACACCTAGTTGATCATATGACTAGTGAAAAATATAAAATTCTACTTCAAAACCATTGTAATTGTCACACCCAAGTAGATTTCATTACTTACAAGTCAAGGCAATAAAATAAAAAATAAAAAGTGTTATGCCAAATATTCATCTCAAGGCAAAAGAGAAATGATATATAGCTGAAATATCATGCATACAAGTGCGACAAAGCTTGACTATGGGAACATGCAAGTAACTCCATCAGGGCTATGGACATTTGCTGGAAACACAACAATATTTAAGATATTACAGTCTATAACATCGTCGGAGCTCTAAAATCTTGCTAGCAGTGAAGCTCTATTCGGGATTCTTTTGAAGTTAGTGTAATACATGTAACTAGTCATATAGGATGCCAAGGATCTTTAGTGAACACAAGAGCAAGAATTAACTCATTTGCACACACATGGAAAAAAGAAGATCAAAATTTCAAAAACCAATGGGGAAATTCTCCACATCTTCATTTGTAAATCCTAGTCACTAAGTGTGTTAATTTGGATGTTCCAAGGGACCTTAAGGATCGATTGACTGCTTATGTATGAAATGTTTTGTACCTCTAATTCAATTGGTGTATTACAAAATTCTAAACAAACACAGTCATCCTTGTTCGAATAGGAAATGTATCTTCATCATGCATATTGCATTAACATAGGTCATGTCAAAAATTCATTGTCTCCACATGCATTCTACAGATCATCATGTCATATAGGTTTGCATACTAGGGGCATAGCTGAAAAAAATCCTAAAAAGCATATAAAGTCCTTAAAAAATACCAAAAACATTCAAATATCAATCCACAAAATACCAAAAACATTGGAAAATATTTTAAGAATACCAAATACATTGAAAAAACAAAAAAATCATAAAAATCAAATACAATCATGAAAAAAATCAAACAAAAACAATCAAAAAATCAATCAAAATAGTTGCAATAAAATGTCTCGCAAGAATCAAACCCTCCAGCAAACACTACGCATGAAGTTAACAAAGAATACAACTATCTAGAAATAATTTGCAATCAAACTAATCAAGTTGTCTTATCAATTGTATCAATATCCATATCAAGTGATCATTATCTTGTCTTAAATAGAAGAGGATACACTCAAAATTAGGCAAGTCGGTCTTAAATGGGGTCCAAACTTTCTAAGATCAAACATTATCAACCATCACATCAAGAAATCAAAAAGAAGGCATCAATCAGTATGGTTGTTGAATTTTGTCCAAGTCGGTCTCTATCTTTTATCATTTGGTGAGAGATTATGTTTCTATGCTACTCAAGGATGTCCACAAGTGACTAGAGGAGCCAAGATGGTCATGATCTTTTTCTTTGTTTTTTGTTTGTGGTGTGGACCAATGAAGTTCTAGGGCAATAATTCTAGTGGATTTTTGTGATTGGTACATTCATTTGGCAAGTATCCCATGAAGGATAACTATGCTTGTGACTACCCCACATACCTCGACCCCTGGCATTATTCCCAGAATGGAGGGTTCACTCCTTGTCTGCTACGTGTTTGTTTCTTCAATGAGATATCTTTACATCTTGGTTCCTTATACCCTGATGTGCTAAGCCCCATTGTTACATAATAAGGCTCAATGATGAATATACATTGCGCTATGAATAAAGGCACAAAAGTTCATGAAAACCATCATCTTCATTTTCAGTCTATCATTATCAATCCATCATCTTCTAATTCTCATCTTTTATTCTATTTTATTTTAAGGTTTATTCACTCATATTCTATCTCAATATCATCGTCACCTCACCTATCTCTATCTCTAATAAACTAACTATTCTTCTATCTCACATTCTTCTTCTTTTGAGAGATCATTCATACCTTTGATGCATAAACAATCTCTTGAGGGGGCATTACACCCTAAGCATCACCGGGGCATATGACGTAGTCAAGGTAGGGAGATCCAATGAAGGAAATCCCTGCCTTGCAAGTCATAATACAAAACACCATATATACCGGCATAACACAAAATGCTATGCAAGATACCGGTAACCAGTAATAGATCACAAGATATAACCGGTAGAAGCAACACACAATATAACTAGCCACAAATAAATCCATTATGACAATTATTTAGAGAATTACATAAGCCTTTAGTGGCTACACATGTTGGACCACATCACAGGATTACAAAACAATCCATGCAACACAAATCTAAGATCTGCAGATATTTTTCTCGACATATAAGCCTCTGGTAACAGTCTGCACTATTCTGCACTAATCCGAACGTCAATCCCCCAGACCAGAATCTTTCTAAAAACTACATCTTCATTCGGTCTCTACTTTTGTTGACCTTTGTCGTACAAAATGAATCTCTAAAATTTCCCTTTATACCATCCGCAAGAAATAACAACTCGGTCGAGTCAGCCAAAGACCAACCAGTTCATGATGAAACATGCAAACAATAACATGTTATCCCAAATCACCAAAAACATCTTTAAATATATAAAACTTCACGTGGTCCTTTGGGAACATCAAACAAGTCCCAAAACAACATCGCTCAATGATCTACAAGTTACGAAAATCACCTGCAACCTGATTCCTCTTTGTTAAATACACTGCAAAACCAACCAGTAAGAGCACACCAATACCAGGCCAATACCAAGATTGATGTCTCACTAGGATCAAAACCAATCGATAAGAGCACACCAATACCAAGCCAATATCGGGATCAATGTATCACCGGGATCAAATCTAAGGTGTCCGTTTGAACTACTCTTGTGCTCCTACATTAGCATATTGGGACAAAATCTTTCGTTTTCTTTGAAACAATGTCATTCTAACATTGTCTCAAAGAGGGGAAAATGTAGACACCTAAAAATGTTTCATTGATCATGTAGTAATTATTCATCTTAATTAAATAAATAATTATTTAATTATTTAATTAAATTAATTAATCTTATTCTTTTAAATTCATATTTATCTCATTCATCATATTACTAATTATTCCAATTTCTATCTTCTCATCATTTAATCATTTAACCCTTTTCTATGTATTAATTAAATATTAATTATTTAATTAATTGTGATTTAATTATTTCAATTGAATAATCTTTATTATTTAATTAAATTCTAAATTCATTTAATAATTCTAATTTCATTAATTCTCCAAATTCAAATTCAAATTCATATTCTTTTGATTTCTTCTAATTTCAAATACATGTGCATGATTTCAAAAGTCAAATTCAAAATCAAAGTCAAGTTCTAAATATATTCAAATTAACAAATTGAATTTAAAATAAATTCAATATTTGAATTAAATCTCATGCAAACATTAAATTGAAAATCAAAGTCAAAGTGCAAGCACATACTAAATTAATTAATTAAATCAATTATCTTTTCAATCTCTAATTTTATCTTCCACTTTATTTTTTTCCAAAAAGATTTCAATCATTTAGCTATTCAATCTATTTTAATTGATTGTTTCAATTAATTGATTAATTGCATTATTATTCAATTATCCTTCAATCATTGTTTTTCATCTTTCAATCAGTTAACTCAATTAACAATTCAATCTATTCTATTCCACCTCCAAGACAACAATTCAACTATCAATCAACATATGAGCTCACCTGAGTTCCACCTCTTGATCAATCTATTCCACCTCTCAATCAATCCTCTCCGAAAATATATAAATTCAACATAAAATCTTCATTTTCAACAATCACAAACTTCGAATCTTTGTGTCACTTGAAGGTTACCAACGCAATATCTGAGAGCCATCATACCATGGAGAAGAGAAGAACAATGGAAGCCATATGCGATCATGGAATAGGGAGTTTTAATTGAATATTTTATATTCCTATTACTTTATTTTGCATTATTTCATTGGTTTATTTAGGATTCTTTGGATAGGGATTCATGATTTCCCTTTTTTTTCTAATTGAATAATGATGAATTTTACATACAACAGCTTCCACCATTAAAGGTGACAAAGGTATGTGCTCTACGGATCGTCATGTGAAATAATGGTCTATTGATGTGAATAGAAGAGCCTCTAGAATAAAAAGGTCTGATAATAGGAGGGGTAGAATGAGACCTTTGGGGTGTGGATGAGCCTCCTTGAGTTCCCCTCGTAGGTGACAAAGAAAACCTACCTCTAGTATTCCTATAACATAAATAAGGAAGCTGAATGAAATGAAGATTGCCTCTTGAAGATGACTTGGTATGTCTTCTTGGCATAAACGTTGCTACTAGTCAATCAACACCGAGAGTCTGAAATTGTCCTCGAGAGTTGCCAAGTTCTTGATTTATTGCCTCCAAAGGCAGAGATGCTAAGAGAAGCACTGAATCCTCAACATGAACATTGAAATAGATGTCCCATCGGGCGTTCCAAAACTTTTGTCTCAAAAGTTGCACCCTGTGTTGATCAACCTTGATCATCAACCTTGTGAAACATGGAAACAACCTCCCAAGTGTGGGACTTACAAGAGTGAGGTTAAGTCTTTGGAGAAGGCCGACTTCCTATCCAATCTTATGCAAGTGTTGGACCAACCCAACACAGATAAATCCTAATCTACTGATTTGACAGTGAAAAGGGAGAAAGAGGGAATGCTTGAAAGGAAAAATGGATTGCACCCAAATTGAAATGGTGATCTTCACTACCCATAAAAGCACAAAACATCAATAAAACTACCCCACGTATGCATGATATTCTATCCTAATTCATCACATAGGTGTGAGTTAAGTTTACAATCTACAAGATGAGAGGAATTGATACTAGTTCATAGTCAACATCCATAGAGGTATCAACACAGTGTTGGCATTTTGGCATTAAGTTGTCATTGATGTCAACTAGTTTGGCAAGGTCACCAGTAAGAAACAAGGAGTGACCGGTATGATGGAAATTTACATGAGAGTGAGCAGACAGAATGAAGGCTTATTGGTAAGGCATAAAATACGATGAAGATTGGGTGCACATTAACATGTTGAGTAACAACTGGTAGAGAAATAAACCAGTCTGAAGGTTGGATACCTGGTTTTTAATAAGAGGCAGAATGTTAAAGTTATCGCAAATCACCGAAGGTGAAAATGTGTTACCAGTGTTGTGTGCACTACCAGTTAGCAGAAGAAGAAGGTCTCACCAGTAAAGGGATGTACTGGTATGATTTTTCTTAATGATCAAGTATGAACTGACTATGTATCGATGAGCCAAGTGCTTGGCCATTGTGATGCCATGTGGAGCTAAGGTGGCAAACATGCAGAGGTCGGTAAAGCCTCCATCGACTTGGTTGTTGAAACAACTAGTCGACATTAATGAAACAACCACAAATCACGGGATTGTAACTGACTGATGCAACTCGAGGAAGAAAGAATAACAAAGGAATATCAGAGAGAAGTTGGCACCTAGATCAATGCAAAGGGCAATAATATTACAAGAAGACCTCGAAAAGGAAACAGTTGAGTGCTTTATGAGTTGACAGATTTCAAGGTAGGAAATCTTGTACGTGATTGCTATCTTTAGAAAGTATGCATTGGATAATGGAAAATTTGTACAAATGCATCTCTGGAGTATAGGTGATCAATCCAAGAAAGACTGGATCAGATCTCATGAAGATTGTGTCGAGTAAAGGAAACCCTAACCACTCAGTGTTTGAATGCATTCTTGGTGGGAAACCATGGTGATAAATATATGAGCTCAAGACAGAGAAAGATGATGTTGCAGAGAAGAAAAAGAGAGAAGAGAGGTTAAGTACAAAGAATAATTTTGGCCTTAAAAATTATTCTAAGAAAGTTGCAAAGTAAGTGAGCAAGCAAACCAATGAGAGGGTTTAACCAGCAGTGATTGGGTACTAGTATAACTGTAGTTCAATAGTTAAGCAAACTGGTAAGGTTTAGTAGAGCAAAGAAGCATCCAAGTGTGACACTATGTGAGGTGAGACTGAGAGAGAGAGAGAGAGAGAGATAATAGAGGCCAAGAACTAGACAAAGAAATCTCACAACCGGCAGTGTGAGATTTAGTGGAAAAGAAAAGACATTCAACCCGCAGTAAGATTTTTGATCAAGAGTTGTTGAATTCATTTGCAACAAGAAGCCTTAACTATATCAAAATTGTATTTTAATATACATTGCCAAGTTGGAGCTTGGTGCAGGGGTTGGTACTCCTTGGGTTGGTTCCCTAAAATAGAAGGGGTTGGTACCCCTTGGGTTGGTGCCCTAAATCTTTGTAGTATATTGTTTTACTTGTGAGGCTAGATTGGAGCAGTAGTCTCTAGTAGCTTTTCTCACCGAGGTTTTTCCCATATTGTGTTTTCCTCATACATCTAGTGTTGTGAGTTGCATTTGTGTGATTGATCTCTTTGTTTTTCCTTGTTACTTTACCATCTTGATTGTTTAGTGCTTAAGTTAATAACTGGTATTTTGAAGTTTCTTTGAAAGGTCAAAAAGTTTAGCAACCACTGATTCACCCCCCCTCTCAGTGGTACTCTATGTTCAACAATTGGTATCAGAGCCTAGGTTCCCAGTTATCTTTAAACCTTGGGTAGATTCTATACTTTGAACACAATGGTAAGAAATGAGTCTTCTTCCTCAAAAGCCCCCATGTTTGATGGATCCAACTATGCCTTCTGTAGAAAAAGAATGGAGACCTATATTTCCTCCTTGGGTTTTGATGTGTGGATAACTGTCAAGAATGGGTATGTTGTTCCTAGTGTTCCGCCCACTGATCTGGATGCCAAAAAGGAGTATGAGAACAATGCAAAGGCCAAACATGCTATCTTGAGTGGGTTGTCTGATAATGAGTTTGTCAAAGTCATGCACTATGTTTCAAGAAAGGATACATGGGATAAATTGTAGAGGTTGTTTGAAGGAGATGAAAAAGTCAAAGAGGCCAAGCTACAAGCACTAAGGAGCCAACTTGAAATCATCAAGATGAAAGATGATGAAAAGATTGGTGACTATCTTCATAGATTTGATGAAACTGTGAACACCATCAAAGGACTTGGAGAAGAGATTGCAGATGAAATTCTTGTCAACAAGGTACTTAGATCTCTCACACCCAAGTATGATACTAAGGTGTCTTCCATAGAAGAAGCCAAGGATCTGAAGACTTTTACAATCGATGAGTTATTTGGCTCACTAATAGCCTATGAGATGAGAACAACCAGTGATAATTCCTTAAGGAAAGAAGCAGCATTCAACATCACCAAAAAGGGCAAAGAAGCAGCTACTCATAAAGGATCCAGTGAAGACACTGATGCAGAAGTAGAAAACTTTGTCAAGAAGCTCAAAAGAGGATCCGACTAGTATAAAGGAAAGCTACCACTTACAATGTTTCAACTATGGTAAGGTTGGACACTTTGCTGCAAATTGTCCCCACAAAGAAATCGGTGGAGATGAGTCAAGAGAGTTCAGAAAATCTGTCGGAAAAGATAGAGAAAGAAACGATTACCGGCAAGGAAGGAGAGGCTACCAGAATCATAACAGCCTATATACTATTGAGGATGATACAACAAATGAAGAAATACATCAGAAGATGATTACCATGAGAATGACAGAAAATTCAATCTCTTCATGCCACTTGATAAACCAGTTGATGAAGATGAGGAAGAGGAGGATCTTGAAGCTAAAGTGGATTTGGAAGGTGAACTCATCAGTGCTCTTGAGGAATTGAGAAAAACAAGAAGAGAACTCAAAAGGGTCAAGCTTGCTATAGTAGATGAACAAGATCTCCTAAAGCAATCCCTGGATAAGTCCAGTCAAGTTATATTTGACTTGAAATTGCAGCTAGAAGAAACTAAGAGGATATGTGAAGCTACATCCTCTGATCTGACAAAGAAGGAAAAGGAGCATCAAGAGTTGGAACCAGAAATAGTAAAGTGCAGAAAGGAGCTTGAAGAAAGTAAGGAAGAAATAAAAGTAAGGAGGAAATATGAAGGCAACACCGAGGCCTTAGACAAGATGTTGAGCAAACAGAAGCAATCCAAAGACATTGGTGGCTTAGGCTTTGAAAAAGGTCAAATTTCAACCCACAGAGATAAATCTAGAAAAGAAATAATGTTCACCTCTTAAATTGAAGGTGAATAAAAGAAGACATTCACTATAGGCAAGGATATTGGCAAAAAGATTTATGTAGATGTTTTTGGAAATTGCCACTCAAATCGGTATACAACAATGAATCGGAGGCCACACTTCTTGTACCAACATGCAGATCCAAGGAGAAATGCAAGATTTTATTGTGAAGGATTCGCTAGATTCAACAACATGAAGAGAAGACCCTCGATGAGGCAGCCCCATTCAGGACCAAGGCAACCTAATTGGTATGTTGTAAACTATCATGGTTACTATTACTGGTGTAACAAATTTTGGCATAGAATAGCTGAGTACAGATTAATCAATAAGCACTCTATGAGTTATGAAAGTAGAAATCTAT
The DNA here is from genome assembly GCF_030272615.1 of Cryptomeria japonica. Taxonomy (NCBI): domain Eukaryota; kingdom Viridiplantae; phylum Streptophyta; class Pinopsida; order Cupressales; family Cupressaceae; genus Cryptomeria; species Cryptomeria japonica. The sequence goes on from NC_081406.1 coordinate 200,325,321, forward strand.
TTAATGCACTCTAGGATATGAATGTTATCTGTTATCGGTGCAATGGATATGGTCATAAGAGTTTTGAATGTGGGGAGAATAAAACGGTACCCTACAATAATTTTAAGGATGTTCCTTTAAATGAGGATATAAAATGCTATAACTGTCAAGGGTTTGGACACATAGCAAAGTTGTGTAAAAACCGAAAGATCAAAGAGAAGAAGACAAATCCTGATCAAGAACCGGTAACTAAACTTGAGCATAATATAGTAGGTAACAAGAAGAAGGAAACCAAACCAGTATGGTTTGAGAAAGAAAAGGAAAAGGTAGAATCAAGTCTCATAGTGCAGACTGCCTTACATGTTGAAAGGGAAAATCTATGGGTGGTAGATAGTGGTTGCTCCAACCACATGACTGGTGACAAAATGAAATTCATCAAATTTGAAGACTGAAATGGTGGTTCAATAAGGTTTGGAGACAACTCATCCATCAAAATAAAGGGAAAAGGCACTCTAAGTATTGATAGAAAATTGAAGGTGCATGATGTATATTATGTGGAAGGCCTAAAGCACAATCAGCTGAGTGTGAGTTAGAAGTGTGACAAAGGTTACAAATTCACCTTTGACTCAACCAGTTGTTAGATAAAGAAAGATAGTACCGGTCAAGTTGTGGCAGAAGGAAAGAGAACGAATGGAAATGTTTATAATCTAAAGGAATTCTATGAGTCCCAATGCATGTTAGGATAGGTTGATGAAATTTAGTTGTGGCACCGAAGATTAGGCCACAAAATTTGATAACCTAGTTGCACTAAGAAGAAAGGGTTGTGTGAGGAATATTCCACTCATCATCAAACCGGTAAGCATATTTTGTGATGAATGTGTTAAAGGTAAGAAAACTAAGGCGAGCTTCATGACAAAAGAGCACAACACCTCAAGACTAGTTGAAATTGTGCATACAAATTTGTGTGGTCCAACTAGGACAAGAGCACTTGCAGGTGAAAGATACTTTATGCTCTTTATTGATGACTACTCAAGAATGACATGGGTCACCTTCTTGCAAGATAAGTCACAAGCATTTGAAAGATTCAAGATCTTTAGGAAGCTGGTGGAGAAAGAAAGTGGGTGCAGGTTAAAATGACTAAGATCAGACTAGGGTGGAGAGTTTACATCAAATGAATTTGAAGATTATTGTGAAAAACATGGAATTGGAAGGCAATACTCAACTCCTAGGACACCATAGCAAAATGGTGTGGTAGAAAGGAAGAACATGACAGTCAAGGAGATGGCCAGAACCATGTTAAATAAGGTCAGTCTATCAAACAGATATTGAAAGTTGTTCATACTACTGCATATACTTTGAGCCAGTTTCAATTAAGAACAAATAGAAAAATGGAACCTTATGAGTTGTGGTATGACCGGAAGCCATCAGTAAAATACTTCAAAGTATTTGGAAGCAAGTGTTTTATCAAGAAAGATATGGATAGTCTAGGAAGTTTTGACTCCCAGAGTGATGAAAGAATCTTCCTTTGTTACTCATCTAACAGTAAGGCCTACAAATGCTACAATAAAAGACTAAGAAGAGTCATTAAGAGTGTGCATGTAAAATTTGATGAGGATATGCACAAAGGATGTCAACCATAGATTAACCGGTATGATAATTTAGGTGATGAAGATGATGGATCACAATCAAACATTGAACCAGAGGAAGCATCCAAGAAAGCTCCCAATCAGTATGTATAGTTGAATCACCCAGAAGATCAAATTCTGGGAAATAAGAGTGATGATGTGAAGACTAGAAGAAGACTTGCTTGGAATGATGAACAAGTCAACCTCTGCCTCATTACTGAAGTTGAACCCAAAAAATTCAATGAGGCCAGTAAAAGACAAGAATGGATGGATGCCATGGAAGAAGAATTGCAATAGATTGAGAAGAACAAGACTTGAGAATTAGTCCCTAGATGGGAAGACTAGAGCATCATTGGCACAAAATGGGTCTACCGGAATAAGATGAATGAAGATGGTAAGATTGTTAAGCATAAAGCCAGACTAGTGTGCAAAGGATACTCCCAAGTAGAGGGAATTGACTTTGAAGAAACATTTGCACCAGTAGCTAGATTAGAAGCAATCAGAATGTTTCTAGCCTTCTCTACCTACAAGGGTTCTAAAGTATATCAAATGGATATAAAATCTAACTTTCTAAATGGAAAATTAGAAGAAGTATACATGGAGCAACCAGAAGGGTTTCTGCTACATGATGATGAAACATTTGTGTGCCAATTGAAGAAGGCCCTGTATGGTATAAAGCAAGCTCCTAGAGCATGGTATTCAAGATTAGATCAGTACCTGAAGGAGCAAGGTGTAAGGCCTTCCCCAAACCAAGCTTTGATTTACTTAGTTGACCATGTTTGACCTATTAATAAATGCTTTATAATTCAATAGAATGGACTGTGTTAGGCAGATAGGTTTGTGAGAAAAATAATTGAACCAAGTTATAGAGTTATCGCACCTAGTGGTGTACTTTTGATGTGTTATGAAGTTGAAATCCTAAAAGACCCATTGATTGGATAATCTTGATTTAACATATTTCAGCTATGTCTGGATGTAGAACTTATATGATTCTGTGATTGGGTAACATTTATGAAGGTGGATGCTTCATTTATATGCTTTATAGATACAAAACTCTAGATGATCCTAGAATAGGATAAATTTGAGAGGAGGTATGTCATTATTAGATTTGCAAGACTTTACTATGATGATAGGAATAGGAATGCATGTTTTAATGAATGGATCAAAATTATGTGAATGATAATAACTATTATGTGGAGTTATTTGGATGAAAGATGTATTGGTTGATAAATGTATATTGTATGCAGAGTGGTTGTAGTGCATTATTATTCAGGTGTTTTATATTATATGAGATTATTTGGAAGTACTAATGTGTAAATCAAGTTGCGCAGGAATTATCCATGTGACCATGGAAATATTACAGAGAACCAAACCTAGACTTATGTATGTTCGTAAGCCAGGGGTTGTCTATTTGGAGAGACAACACCCCATTTGTGTTGTATTTTATTCGTAACAGTGTATGCTGCATGAGTGTTAAGTGTCATTTAAATTTAATGCATAAAACCCACAAGAGACGATTTCATGTTTTAAATTGTAAAAGTGTATTATTTGTGTCACTTGACACATGTGTGGATATAAGTTTAAATGTTTTATTTTTGTCTCTTGGTGGGAAAGTGTTCAACTATAGCTCTTTCAAATAATATAATGTGTTGTCATAAATACCTTGGGAAAGGAATCTTTGGAGAGGTCAACATATGTTTGACCCGAAAATAAACTTCAGAGGGGTTTAAAATGGGTTAAATGAACACCTAGGGGTAGTTTAATAGGGTTTCCTAAAGTCCATAAGGTATACCTAGGGGTTAGGGGTAATTTTAGGCAAGTTTCTACTTTTAAGTGACCTTTTTGACAATTTAAAAATTGGCTTTTCTGAGTTGTGCGAAAATTGAAATTAGAAGTTTGATCTAATTGAAAACTTTCCTATTCAAATGAGAGTCTTTTTCCCATTCTGTCTTACTTTCCTTTTTGGTTTTTAGAAACTTGTGAGAACTCAGAGAATGAGCTTCTTAAGCAAGAATTTGAAAATTTGAGGGTAATCACCCACTCTCCATTTTTGGAGACAAAAATAATTTTGTAAAGTAAAAGATAGAATTTTGGTTTGAGAATTTTAGCTAAGGGTAGAAAGAGAAGAACTGTGGAATTGGGCTGCTCATCCTCAACAAAACTAACCTACCTTTGGGTAGATTAAGGTTGGTCGTATTCATCATATAATAGATTTCTTATTACATGTGTTTGTAAGTAATGTTTGTGAAAAAGATTTGTTTCCGTGCATGTTCTTTTGGAAATTTATTTGGTATTTTGTTTTATACCTTGTATGTGTGTTTGGGAGTAATCAAGAATCTCCTACTCTTGGGAGAGAGGAGGATCTTGTGGGTGGTAGAAGTGACAGCCCTCGAGTGAGAGACTCTCATTATGAGAGCGATCACAAGGGAATTTATGTGACCCTTGCTGCATGGCTTGTTTATGCATTGGGGGTCATAAGGATGGAAATAAGGCATGAATGCCTTGGGGGGCATAAGGAAATAAGGGTTGATTATGTTATACTTGATGTAATTGGTTTGCCATGAGGTGGCTATATGTGTTGGTTTGCCATGAGGTGGCTATTTGTTTTACCATACTTGCAGTCTCCTCAAGGTACTTGGTCCACTACCACCCTTGAAAAGACATCACCAATGTGTGGTGCAGTGTAGCCCGGTTTGGGAGTGTGTTTTGAGTTGGTGTGTATTCTGCTTTTTGTGTTGCATGTTTTGTTGCCTGTCTAGGGCTTGGTTCTCCGAGCTCGGGGGTGGCTACCAGTTAGCCTAGGCTGGGAGGTGAGCACTCCATGGTCAAATCCTTGATCTTATTTGCAGGTTGTGGAAAGAAAGGAATTAGGACAAGTGGAAAGATTCGATGGAGATAATAGTTGCAGAATCCATTTGGAAAATATGTTATTATTTTGTTTTAAAATGTCCTCATTATAAAAGTTGAGTGACCTATTTGTAAAATGACTATAGTGTCTCTTAAAGTAATTCCTAGAAATGTAATAGTTATTTGTTATAATGCAAAAGATGAAATGAATAATCCCAGAACAGTTTCCTAAAGTCTGTTTTTCTGAATTTAATCATTGTTGAGTAGATTGATAGTGTGGGAAGTAATTAAATTTATTTTAATCCCTTATGCATATGAAATAAATCAAGGAAATAAAGTAATGATTTAAAGAATGTATACGTGTTGCTAGAAATTAAATGGTTCAATTTAAAACCTAAATGCATTGTTAAAGTTAAATGAATTCTAGATAAATAATGTGCTAATGAAATTTTATTTAATGTTGTCATTTTATTAACTTGCAGAAAATATAATCTATAGTTATTGTAATCATCTCTATAGTTTTATTTTAATAATTTCTAGGTTTATTAAGTTGCTGTTAAATCTAATGATTTATGTTATTTACTTGGTTGCAGAAATTAAAAGAAAATCTAATGTTAAATAGTCTATTTGACTTAGATAATTTTCATAGTAATATAGTTGCTGGATGAGTTTAGTTAAATCTGTCAGTTGAACATTTGCAGAAAATAAATTTAATAAATAAAAAAAAAAGGGATTTAGCCTAGCTATGTGTTTTCATCAGCAAGTATTTTAGAATAAAGCAAATATATGCATAAACTCAAATTAGATGACTTAAGCTATTTTCAAAAAAATATATATATAATTGTAGAAAAGGGGATTGCCCTGAATGTAATAATATTACAATTATATAAATATAAACATACCTACAACTAAATTATTTGCATGTATAAATGTATAGATGCATACAGTTCTTAAAGTTAAATAAATTCAGATTGACTGATTAAAAAATATATATATTGATAAATACCTTTGCATATATAAACATATATACACATATGTGTATATATATATATATATATATATATATACAAATACATACATACATATATATATATATATATATATATATTTTATTTGCATTTAAAAAAAAAAAAGTTTTAAATAAATAATAAAAAAAAAAATACTATTTTAAAACAAGGGACGGCGGTTAGGGCATGGGATGAACCCACTGTGCAAAGCACAGTGGTCGGCTCGGCCTAAGCCGCCACTATGGGCATCCACAGTGGACGGCGCTGTGTGCAACCACAGTGGATGTCGCCACTATGGAAACCCATAGTGAGCGGGGTCCGGGTGGAGCTGCCGGCGCCCTCTGCTTCTTCCGCCTCACCGCCCCTATGTGCGACCTCCGCCCTTCGCCGCCAAAACCCGCCATGGCCGCCTCCATTAGCATTTCGGCCCTGTTCAAAAAAAAAGAAAAGCAAAAATACGAAACCCCTGGGTTAGGGTATTCGAGAATGGTATAGGCTTTCTAGAATGAAAAAGAAAAAAATGATTTAAGTATTTTTTATAATAGCTAATTTAGGGTTTGCATGAGGAGAATTATATAGATGTGGAACTTTTATAGTTTTTAAATATATATATATATATATAGTTGGAAGTATATGAGAACGAGACAATTTTGGGATCAAGTATTTTATTATGCGTTGTAATTATATATGATATTAATAAACATATGGGGTATGTCTAAGTATTAAAATTGCTTATGAAATTTAACCTTATAAAATCTTTATATTAAATTGAGAAAGGTTATTTTGGCTATTGGGGAAATATTTACACTTTATAGAAAAATAATTATTTCCAAATTAATTGACCCTTTTAGACGAATTGGTATACACTACATGTTAATTAGGTAAAATAAAATATAGACATTTCTAAAACCAAGTGTTAGGTCTATTTTTAATTAGTTCCTAAAATCAATTAATAAATTTTCGATTGAAGATTAATTATGTCTTCGTCAATTATTTTAGAGAGTTTTGATTAAATCAATCTATTGACACAATTTAATGAGATAATAATATGAATTCATTAGTATTCCGCATTTAATTGAATTATTAAGAAAGGGTGTATTAACAGGATGATGGGCGCTTGATAAGTATTAAATATTGATGTCGAACCAAGTAAATTTATTAATGACTATTTAGTGGAGATGGATCTAATTAAGTACTAACTGATGCAACTAAAATGATAGGGTCCTTTGAGTGAATATAATATTACCCTTATAAATATGATTCGTTCCACTAGATAATGGGAATTATCGTAATTGTTATGTTAGTATTTTATATCAAATAATATTTCATTAGAACAACATGTCAAGTTGTCACAACTATTTAAAGTGAATGAATGCATGTAATTATGTGTTCAAAAAAAAAAAAAATTGTTGGTTGTGTTTTGCCCTAAATTTTGGGCATGACACAAGGATTCAAAAAGGGGAATGTTGACAGCAATTTGTACATAAAGAAAGATGGGAACCACATGATCATTGTGGTTGTGTATGTAGATGACAGTATCTTTGGAGGAAAAAAGGACACCCTCTCTGTTGTTCTCCATTTTGAAAACTTATGTTCCCTCTCTTTAAAAGTGAAAGTTACTGCCTCTGTGCTGAAATGGAAGAGAAAAACAAAAGTTTGAAATAAAGACAACAAGATGAGGTTTTAATGAGGAAACCTCCTACACTTTAAGATTTTAAAAGCTTGGTTGGGTGAACCCTTTTATAAATACTTTCTTACAAAAATAGCAAAAGGTTTACAAGAAACTAGTGTAAATTATTGTAAACTTTCCTTAAGGATTGGTATAACTAAACATAAATGGAAAGTTGATTTGATTTTGGAATAGGACCACACAATGCACCAAAAGAAACAAACAAGTAAACCAGTGCCTTATCTAGGAAATAGAGTCATATATAACATACTGCAACCGTACAAAAGAAACTCATACACAAGTCACAAATTAGTGATATATCAACTATGTATATGCCTAACATATGTAGAGTCCTAATCTGCACCAGACTCCATCATCAAATCTATCCCAAAAATATTGATATCAATGAATTTGTTTAAAGTACATTTATATTTCCCCATTGATAAAAAGACTTAAAACAACTTCATTAAATGCCTAGCAAATCATTCAAATAAGCAATCCTTGATTACTTAAATGGAGTGAACACCAACACAATAACATAGAGATAACACAAGTCTGAGTTGAAATTCTCTGGACTATATATTTTATTTCTCCATCAAAAGATTACAAGTACAACATATTTGGCTCTAAAATGCTTAGAAAATGGCCTGCATTATTTTTTCCAGAGCTTTTTTACAAGATTTTGTAAGCCCATTCTAAGTAGTCCTGGTATCCATTTATAGAGAAAATGGATGTGACGAGCTTCAGACTTTCCTAGAAAACATTCTTGTCCTAACCATAATTTCCCCCAAAAAGTTACACTGTTTACAACTGAAAAAAGGAGCATAACCAATTAGATAACTAGCTGGAGGAAGGCCAAATGACTTCTCAATATTTGCATATCAGGTGCCAGATGTCTTTGATTCTCCAAATTCTAATTTCCAAAAACCGTTGCAAGAACTAACCGCTTCAGGTTGCCTGAGGATTGCTACATACTGGAGTGTCGGTAGAATCTCCATGTGCCTTTGTCTCTTTCATCACATATTTACTTTCCCATTCCTCAAATGTATCATCATCAAGCCAAGAGAAACTAACAACTTTCTTCTTCAGCTTATTTAATCTTTTCCACGTCCCCTTTAATTGTTTAACTTCCTTTTCCAAAAAACCAAAGTGTGATTTTATTTTTTCAATCTCCTCAATGGTTTGAATGAATAAGGAAGGATCATCTATATTTATGATGTTATTTATTCTTTGAGACAAATTATGGCCTAACTCTCCAAGACATACTTCTTTATCTTTCAATTTATTAATACTAACAAAACCTCCAGGAAACAATTCAAATTTTTGATCTGCATATTATTTTCGATATAAGTTTGCCTTTCTTTCTACATTGACTCTTTCAGCTGCAAACCTACACAAACCTTTTACCAATTCGTAAGTGGAATCAACACCTGCTTCCTCCTGGGATGAATATATAAGCTCTAAATCAACCTCTCTAGCAATCCATTTATCCAAAATTGGTTCCAAAATAACCCTATCTTCTTTCAAAGAATTCAAAATATTCAATATTTTTTTCATATAAATGTAAACAATTGATGCTCCAACAGTATCAGCAAACTTCAAAATGGTACCCCTGATCTTCTCCTCATATTTGTTTGCAAATATTGTCTGGGCCCACTTCAATCTCTCCATCTCATCTTGAATGTTTTCAACTAGTTGAAAACCAGGAGTCATAGGAGAAGGCGAGAATTCAATAATTGGGCTAGAGGGAGGGGGCCTAGCATGAGAAGAGGAAATCATCAGTTTGGAAGACTCACCCTTTTGATGTTCTCCTTCCAATCTATTCTTCAACTCTGCAATGGTGTTATCCTTACGAGCTATTTCAAGCTTTGCTTCATTATAAGCTTTTAGGACTACCTCTAATTTCACTTGGAGACCAGCTTTCTCCTTAGCTTCTTTCTCAGCCACTGCCATACCAAATTTAGCAGACTCTAAGGTTGTGCTGGAAGCTTCTACTACCCCTGTATCCCTAACTCTTTTTACAATCATACCTCCTAAGTAATCAGCTTATGTGGAGTCTTTCCTTCTTTTATTTTCTTCCCTCTTTAGTCACCATATAACAAGGGTTGCATGGTCATTACTGAAATTTATTCCTTCTAGAGGGTTGGTTTCCTTTCTCACTGCATCAAAAAACTAAAGCATCAACTATGTCCCACTCTGGGAGAATCAAAACTCCAGCATCGACAATCAATTTTCTCCCTTGCTCAGGGGTAATTGTTTCAAATTCTTTCATAATTTCTTTCTTTATTTCTACTTCAACAAAAGATGTATCTTTATGGGGTTGCTCCCCTTTCCTCTTCTCATATCTTTATTTAAACTGCTCAATATGTCTTCTCCAAACAAATTACAAAAATGCTCCTATTTTAACAAAACTGTTATCAGCCAAAAATTCATCACTAGCCTGCTTAATGATAGGATCCAATTCTCTACCTACAAAATCTTCCATAGTCAAGTCCATTATGGCACCTACTGGCTCTTCTAGCATCCCTTCTTGTAATTCCCTGTATGTGCATGTGGTGCAGGAGCACTTAGGACTTAGGCTTATAGTATTTCTCAATTTTGGCTTAACTAACTCTAGCCAAGTCAGGTATTGAATAAGGACTCTAGGATGGTCCAAGAGTGAGTGTTTTGAGTCAAATGTAGGCCTAGTAGAGTTGGTTGCTTCCTAGGTTTGCATTTTGTTCATAGGTAGTGGTTTGAGTAGGTAATTGACCTTCTTGATGGTCAAAAGTGTCAACACTTGGTAAAATCATTAGGGGGGTTTAAAATAGTCTTAGGAATGCTTTAAAAGTCATGAGTAATGACTTATAATAGGTTTCATAGATTAGGAAAGCAAAAAGTGCAAAAAGTGCAAAGTTGCAAAAAGTTGTCATGACAACTTTTGAAAGTTGTCATGACAATTTTTGTCCTAAAATGCTTAGTGATGGAGTTAGGGATTTATCAATGCCCTATAATTCCTCCACACATGGGGAATACTATAAAAATATTCTCTTGCACGGTCACCAATGTTGGAGTTTTGTTTTTATGAGATCAACAATCTGAAACTACTCATTTTTGGACTGTTTGTCATCAATTTTGGCTTATTTTTCTCATATTGTGAATACTAATGGATTGAATCCATTGATCCAGTAATGGATTAAGTTTCTTTGGTGTATTTTAGAGTCTTTTAATTCATTTCAAGAGGTAGTGTGTGTTGGTTTTTTCTTGGTTTGGTTTGCAAACAGCCAGTTTTGGTTTGTAAATGGCTCTTTTGTGTAAAATGGTTGCCCCATGAATTCCCTCTGTGAATCATCATGGTATGTTGGGACATGAAACTCAACCACTTGTACAATTTATATATGCAAGTACAAATGTTGGAGATAAATTTTGATAGGACTATCACCTTGTTCAAGGCGAGTCCAAGAGCAACCCGGCTAGACGAGACAGGGTGAATTTGGTGTGCAAAGTGCAGGGGTGAATGCCAAATCATAATATAACCTTTTGGAAGGGTCCATGAAGTTATTACATAGTTTCCAATGCAAGGGGAAGCCTTGAAAATACCATGTGTTTCTCAAACACAAACTTGACCAGTCACTGCCGGTTAGAAGGCCTAGAAACCCTTCAAAATTCTCATTTTTGGGTTAGGGAATTGTACGGGGGCATAAGGAACCAAAGCCAAAAAAATCACTTGAGGTTAGGTGTATCTTTGAATAAAATCCAAACTTTTTGCAGGGTCTTTTGGACCTTTTTCTTTCAATCCCTAGAAAATCAGATTTTGGAGGCCTAATAGGGCTAATTCCTTGTAGCCCTTTTCTAGGCAAAATGATGAAATCGGTAAGAAAGCTAGTGATTCCAAACCTCAAACGGGCCCAAAAGGTATTAAAAACATTTTAGAAGCCACCTCCACACCTTTGCATCAACTCACAACAATAGGAGGTCAAATTGACAAGTTGAAGCCAAGACAGCCATGATGAACACATGGGAAACATTATGAATTGGTAGGGTTCCTAGTTGAAACACTTGAAGAAAACACCTTGAAATGGATAATAAGAAAGCCCTAGAAGAGATTGAGAAGGAATTGGAGGTCTTAGAGTGCAACTAGGCCTGGAGAGTTGGTGGAATTGAGCAACACCAACTAGGTGAAGTGTGAGCAAGCTAGGTGAACCCCATCAGCATGCAATCTCTCCTAGGATCCCTAACTGCAACAATTTCTCAGCTACTTCTTTCTCATCACCTATTAAAAATGGGGATTGAGAAGGAGAGTACAAAGACTCACTTCACTATGCTTCTTTTTCCAACCTCTTCCTTTTGGGGGAGGCTTGTGAATCAAGGGAATCCTCCATTGGCCTTTTTCCTTTTGAAGTAGAAGGCTCATCTTTCCTTGGCATCACTACATTATACCCTGATCTCTTATACATCACATATTCACCAGGGGAGACAACTTTAGCAATAGGCTTAGCTAAAACAAGCTTAAATTTCTCAGGATCTTCTTTCATCACAACATCTTTCTTCTCATTCAGGGTCTTCATTGCATCTTCAAAATAGTCTACCAGAAACTTAATCTTTTCTTCAAAAGGGTGAAAAATTCTCAAAGGATCATAGTTTTGTTGGTATTTTGGATATGTTTATTGGTTTTTTCATTGATGTCAACACTTGTTTCATTGATGTCAACACTTATCAGCACTTGGAGATCTTTGTTTTATTCACTGGCAAGTCAAAGACTTATGCAAAGTCACTGGTATTTGGTTCATCGGCAGGTTATATTGTTCATTGGCATTTAGAATGACTTGGAGACTACTTGGTTATGTCGAAGACATTATTTGATCACTTGTTTTTGGAGATTTGGTTATTTGTTTATTCAGGTTTGCATATTTGTTGTTACCAGCAAATAGGTCCATGTTATGCACCGACAAGCATATCTATTCTAGATCAGCACAACACGCTATGGAGATGATTTTATTAATATTGTAAATGCATTGAGCTGACATGATGCATCAGATATCAATTTATTTGTAATTAATTTTATTGTAATATTCTTTGTAAGACGACCTACAATTTGGTCTTAGCTTTCAATATATATGTAAGATCTCATTTCTGAGATTGTAATGCAATAGTGAAAAGGATTGTAATAAGGTATATGTGAAAATAAGCATAGCTATACACATAGACATCATTTGAAGATTGAAGGAAGATTTTGAGAATATAATCAAGAGCCTAACCGGTACTGAATCCAGCATATAAAGATGCTCTTTTGAGCAGTACATTATCATTGGATTTAACCATCCAATTGTAGTCAGTGTGACTCCCTTTTTGTGATAGAGCAATGAGCTCTAGGCAGTTGGCCTTTCTGCATGTGCAGACTCCATATTGTATACACATACTATCTACAATAGTATCATTTGATTGTGGGTAAGGCTTCCCACCATGGTTTTTCCCCTTATAGGGTTTCCACGTACAAATATTTGTGTTATGTGTTGTGGATGTTATTGTCTTTTTTTTCATGCATTGATCTTTACCGGTACTACAATTAGCTGATAAAACTGTCTACCATCATAAAGTTTGTTTTACTGGCATTAAGCATTAAGTTTTGGTTAAGTTAATTTTGGTTGAATTTATTGGACAAATAATTCAACCCCCCCCCTCTCAGTTGTCTCCAAGACCTAACAATTGGTATCAGAGCATAGTCCTCTTTTTGCAGAAGTTTAACAACTTGAGGAGATCCAATGTTTACTAACTGTTTCGGGAAGGACAGTTCGAAACTTGATGGAACCAACTATGGCATATGGAAGATCAGAATGGAAACACATTTGAACTACATTGGAAAGGACATATGGGATGTTAAAAATAATGGTTATACTGCTCCTACTCAAGGTCAACCTAATCCACCAACCTTGGCTAACAATGAGGAAAATGATTGCAAAGCAAGAGAAGCACTTTTGAGCGCATTGTCAAATCAGCAAATCATGGGATTATTAGATAGATCTATTGCTAAATCTATTTTGGACAAGTTGGAAACATTGAATGAAGGTGATACCATAGTCAAAATTGCAAAACTTGAATGCTTTCGGGTCAGGTATGAAAATCTAAAAATGGAAGAAGGTGAAAGGATTTTTGCTTTTATGGAAAGAGTAAATGAAATTGTTTTGGGTATACAATATTGTGGAGGAACCTTAAGTGAAGATGAGATTGTTTCTAAATTTTTAAGATCTTTGCCACCGGCATATAAAATGAAAGTTACTGCTATAAATGAATTGAGAACAATGCCTAATGCTTCAGTATCTAGAGACACTTTGGTTGGAAACTTTCAGCTTTTGAACTTGAGGAATTTGGTCTTGTTGCTACTATTAAGACTGATTTAGCTTTCAAAGCTTCATCATCATCTACATCATCATCATCATCATCATCTAAAAAATCTGATTAGAAAGCCTTTTATGCAAGAGAACTTGAAGAAATCATAAAGGAGAATGAAGAACTGGAAGAGCTTGAAGCACTATTTGCAAGGAAAATGTCTAAAGGTCCAATTGGAAGTAAGTATGAAGGTAAAGAACCATTTAAATATTTTAATTACAATAAAATTGGTCATATGGCTTCTAGGAGTCCTGATAGACATGCAAGATTAAGAGAAGAAGCTAAAAGAACATATAAGCCTAACCCTAATTATTAGAGATACAAATTTAAGAAGAATAGAGATCAATCATGTTATTATGCTGATGAAGGAGTTACTGGTGATTCTGATGAGGATCTGGTAGACAATGGATGGGATTTTGTTTCTATAACAGAAGACCAACTGGCACCTACTGTTCAACCAGTAGAGTAGGCCCTGGCAGCTAAAATTGAAAATAAAGATGAATGGATTATTGATTCTGGATGTTCACATCACATGACTAGTGATAAGAGTAAATTCTTAACTTTCCAGGATTACAATGGAGGTCTAGTGAGAATTGGAGATGATAAAGCTTGTATGATCAAAGGAAAAGGAACTATATCTTTTGATGGTAAGCACAATATTGATAATGTTTACTACATTGAAGGATTGAAGCATAATATTTTGAGTCTTGGTCAATTAGTTGAGAAAGGATTTCAGTTACAATTCAAGAATGGTAAATACAAAATCTTAAACAAAACTGGTTTGGAAATTGCAACCGGTAATCAGATTAGAGTTAATATCTTTCATTTGAATAACAATAAGAAAGCATGTTTGATTGCACATATTGATGAAATTTGGTTATGGCATAAGAGACTTTGTCATGTAAATTTTGATTGCATTGTAAAAATCAGTACAACTAAGGCAGTAAGAGATTTACCTAAGATTGTTAAACCTCACAATCCGGTATGTAAGGAATGTCAATTGGGAAAGCAAGTTAGAGAAACTTTCAAGAGTATTCCAAAGAAATCTAACAATGCTCTTGATTTAATTCATACTGATTTATGTGGTCCAACAAAAACTAGAAGCATACAACGAGATAGATATTTTATGCTAATCATTGATGACTATTCTAGAATGTGTTGGGTTACTTTTCTCAAGGAGAAATCTTAAGCATTTGGGAAATTCAAACTATTCAAGGTGATGGTAGAGAATGAAACCAGTAAGAAAATCAAATGTTTGAGATCAGATCAAGGAGGTGAATTTACATCTAAGGAATTTAATACATTTTGTGAGGTGAATAGAATCATAAGACAATTATCAGCACCCCGGACACCCCAATAGAGTGGAGTTGTGGAAAGGAAAAACAAAACTCTTTTGGATGCAGCCAAAAGTATGATATCAGAAGCAAATCTACCTCATACATATTGGAGAGAAGCGGTCAATATAGCAGTTTATACATTCAACAAAGTACACATCAGAGGTGAAACCGGTAAGACCCCTCATGAATTATGGTTTGGTAATACTCCTACTCTTAAATATTTCAGAATATTTGGTAGTGAATGCTATATTAGAAGAGATGAGTATATTGGCAACTTTGATCCTAGAAGTGATGAAGGAATATTTCTTGTTTATTCATCTAAGAGCAAGGCATATAGATGTTTTAACAAGAGATCGCAGAAAATTGTTGAGAGTGCAAATGTGAAATTTGATGAATAGTTTAGAGGAAATTCAAGGTACATGGACTCTAAACCAGCAATAGAGATAATCACAAATGAACCTATTATGAGTATACTAATACAGAATGTTGATCCAGTGACACTGGCATCATCTGAAGATTCAACAATCACTGAAGAATAGTAGCAAGTAAAAACACCTTGGTATGTAAGATTGAATCAATCTGAAGATCAGATAATTGGAAATAAATATCAAGGAGTTGTGACTAGAGGAAGATTGGAAAATGAAGAGGTATGTCTTATTTCTCAAATTGAACCTACAACTATTAATGAGGCATGTGAAGATAAATATTGGATTAAAGCTATAGAAGATGAATTGGAACAAATTGAAAGGAAGAACACTTGGTCATTAGTTCCCCGACCTAAAGATAAAAATGTAATTGGAACTAAATGGGTTTTCAGAAATAAACTTAATGAAGATGGTAAGGTAATTAGAAATAAAGAAAGATTAGTATGTAAGGGATATTCACATAAGGAAGGAATTTGTTACAATAAAACCTTTGCACCGGTAGCTAGGATTGAAGCAGTCAGACTTTTATTGGCTTTTGCAGCTCACAAGAACTATAAAGTATAGCAAATGGATGTTAAATGTGCATTTCTAAATGGAGATCTTGAAGAAGAAGTTTACATTGAACAAACTGATGGATTTTCTTTGACAGATGACAAAGATATGGTTTGCAGGTTAAGGAAAGCTTTATATGGACTAAAGCAAGCTCCTAGAGCTTGGTATGCTAGATTGGACAAATATCTCTTGAAGCTTGGTTACACTAAAGGTAATGCTGACAGCAATCTATACTACAAAGTGACTAATGATGACATCTTAGTTATTGAAGTTTTTGTTGATGATATAATCTTTGGAGGAGAAGATGGATTGTGTAAAGACTTTCCTAACAAAATGCAGCAAGAATTTGAAATGTCTATGATTGGAGAAATAAAATTCTTTTTAGGATTGCAGATTTCACAGACTGATAAAGGAATATTCTTATGTCAATCTAAGTACTTGAAAGAGTTACTCAAAAAATTTGGCATATAAAATTGTAAAACGGTAAGCACACCTATGACTACAACTGATAAACTATCTTTGAAGGATGAATCAGCACCTGTTAATCTGACTAGATACAAATCTATGATAGGAGGTTTACTGTATTTAACACAAACAAGACCTGATATTATGAATGCAGTATGTATTGTTTCAAGATTTTAGAGTAATCCTAAAGAAAATCATGAATCAGCAGTAAAAAGGATTTTTCGGTATCTACAAGGCACTACAAATCTTGGTTTATGGTATCCTAGAGATGAAAATTTTGATACATAGATGCTAATTGGGCAGGAGATGTAGATGACAGAAAAAGCACCACTGGTGGAGCATTTTTTCTTGGTAGTAGACTAATTTCATGGTTGAGCAAGAAACAGAGTTGTACAAGTTTAATCAGAATATGTTGCAGCAGCAACTAACTGTACTCAAGTATTATGGATTAAACAAATGTTGAAGGACATAAAGGTAAAATGCAAGGAGCCTATAACTATTTACTATGATAATATGGAAGCAATTGATATATCTAAGAATCTGGTATTTCACCCTAAAACTAAACATGTTTCTATCAAATTCAATTTTCTAAAAGAGAATGTTGAAGCAAAAGAAGTGAAATTGGTTTATGTAAATACTAAAGAGCAGATTGCAGATATTTTTACTAAGCCTTTACCTAAGGAGACTTTTGAATATCTTAGAGAGAAACTTGGATTCCTACCTCCACTGGTAGTGACTTAGACAGTTGATATTTGTCATCAACCAGCAGAATTAACAGATAAATCTTTTATTTTGGCTTTGATGAGGAGAGCTACTTCTCAGGGGGAGTAGTTGGTATTTTGAGTTGGTATTTTATATTTGAATCTAGTTTTTGTATTTCTTTGGTATTTGATGTCAAAGGGGGAGAGATATTATTTGGGAGAGACATTATGTATTTTGATTTCTGGTTAATAATCTCTTTGGGACATTTTGGGTTTTGGGTTTTTGGCATTTCTGTTTTGGCACTTTGATGGTTTTTCCATCTTATGTTGCCATCAATGCCAAAGGGGGAGATTGTTGGTATTTTGGATATGTTGATTGTTTTTGTCATTGATATCAACACTTGTTTCATTGATGTCAACACTTATTAGCACTTGGAGATCTTTGTTTTATTCGCTGGCAAATCAGAGACTTATACAAAGTCACCGGTATTTGGTTTACCAACAGGTTATATTGTTCATCGGCACTTGGAATGACTTGGAGACTACTTGTTTATGTTGAAGACATTATTTGATCACTTGGTTTTGGCAATTTGGTTATTGGTTTATTCGGGTTTGCATATTTGTTGTTACCAAAAAATAGGTCCATGTTATGCACCGGCAAGCATATCTATTCCAGATCAGCATGGCATGCTATGGAGATGATTTTATTATTATTGTAAATGCATTGAGCCGACATGATGCATCGGATACCAATTTATTTGTAATTAATTTTATTGTAATATTCTTTGTAAGCCGACCTACGCATTTGGTCTTAGCTTTCAGTATATATGTAAGATCTCATTTGTGAGATTGTAATGCGATAAGGAAAAGGATTGTAATAAGGTATATGCGAAAATAAGCAGAGCTATACACGTAGACATCATTTCAAGATTGAAGGAATTTTTTGAGAAGATAATCAAGAGCCTAACTGGTACTGAATCCAGCATATGAAGATGCTATTTTGAGCAGTACATTATCATTGGATTTAACCATCCAATTGTAGTCAGTGTGACTCCCTTTTTGTGATAGAGCAATGAGCTCTAGGTAGTTGGCCTTTCTGCATGTGTAGAATCCATATTGTATACACATACTATCTACAGTAGTATCATTTGATTGTGGGTAAGGCTTCCCACCGTGGTTTTTCCCCTTAGAGGGTTTCCACATATAAATATTTGTGTTATGTGTTGTGGATGTTATTGTCTTTCTATTTTATGCATTAATCTTTACCGGTGTTGCAATTAACTGATAAAATTGTCTACCGACATAAAGTTTGGTTTACCAACATTAAGAATTAAGTTTTGGTTAAGTTAATTTTGGTTGAATTTATTGAACAACTGATTCACCCCCCCCCCCTCTCAGTTGTCTCTAGGACCTAACAAGTTCTTGTCAAAATGTTGGACAAAATTAAGGGTCTTCTTGAATGCCAACCACTTTTCCTTTTTTACTTCTTGCTCATCCAAATTAAATTCATTTCTTATCAGATCTTTAGGAAAGTGAAATTGATGAGTTCTACCCCCAAACCTAACCTTCTTCCTGAACATACCATTGAAGAAGTCCTCCGGATCAGCAAACCTAGCAACTATCATTGACAACCTGTATGGCTGAAGGAAACTTTCAAAATGTAACCAACCATCTTTGGTGACTACAAACTGATGTGCCAAAGTGACTGTTGGGAAACTTTTCCCTCTTCCTTTGTTTGTTAGCTCTGCTTCTTGTAGGCCTCCAATCTGCCTCAGAATCTTAGCAATATTGATCTTCAAAGGGACCTAATAGGGGAGTAGATATGGAGTTCCCCTAAAACCATATACTTTGAAAATAGTGGAAACAAGATACAAGATTATGTCGCCCCAATTGTGCATAATCTTAATATTCTCAGCAAACTCCTTTGGTCTAATGAATTCAAGGAGAGCCTTTGGGATCCTAGGGTTCTCTTGACATAGAAGGATTCTAAGCCTAGATGTAAAGCATGTGTCAAATCTCAACTCGCATCCTCTTTGTCCCAAGACAAATCTGTACTCCATAACTGAATAGGCATGTCTTCACCATCATTTTCCTTGAATAGGTCCATGTCCTTTGCAAAATATTCAGAACCTTTAAACAAGAACATGTGCATCAACAAGGAGTACCAGCTGAAAGGTCTATCCACTTGTTCGTTCCCAAAACCACAGATTGGAAAACTTAAGGTTTGCCAAATCCTCAACTAATCTAATTAGCTTTGGCCAATGAACAGGGATGGTAACAAGAACATGTGCATCAACAAGGAGTACCATCTGAAAGGTCTATCCACTTGTTCGTTCCCAAAATCACAAATTGGAAAACTTAAGGTTTGCCAAATCCTCAACTAATCTAATTAGCTTTGGCCAATGAACAGGGATGGTCGAAGACCAAATCCCTCTGCACTTAAGGCTCCACTGAAGCTAGGTGGGTATACCTTTCTATAGTGGATTTAAACTTTATGGTTAGTAAATGGAAAATTGGCAAATGATTATTCTGCAATTATGCCTTATTATGTGCTTCAAGTGAATACTTTTGAAAAGAAATGAAAATGATTATGATTGTATTTTGAGAATAAAATGCTTTTAGGGTTTAAAAGAAATATGCAAAGATCAGTTCATATAGGGCTTAGGAAGAATGTTTCTCTATTAAGGGCCTTAAATGCATAACAAACCAAGACCTTAAAAGATAAATAACAAACCAGTGCCTCTATCCAGGGATCTTTACGATACTTTGTGGATAAGAAATCTTATCAACTCCAGAGACAATAATAATCATCAACTATGAAGGTTTCAGTGTATGTTACATAAACAATGAAAACACAATCTCACATTTAATGTAGCAGCATGCGATGACACATCATAGAAAATTAAATGACAGATTCATCAAGAGGACAAAGATAACTTATCAACACAAAAGTATGCACAATATCTAGAAAGAAACAATGAACCTTCTATATTAATCCTAAGGAAATGATTGCATACATAAGATGTACTTAAAGACAATCCATTACAGTCTGTTTTCACAACAAATACTTCTTCCTCCTATAGACTTCCTTGATACATATAACTTACAGCCCTTACAAGCAACAGTGATTGTTATTTTTTTTAATTTTCTAAAATCTTCTATCCTAGATCCTAGATCTTTTTTCACATACAAATGACTCACTATAAATATGTGAATCATAGTCATAGATGAAAGGATGTACCCTTTCATGTTGCTAAACTAAAACCTAACATCTAACTACTTAACTGTTAAGATAGCATTTGACAATTATAAAAAACATGAGAAATAAAAACATTAATTCTTTGGATCTAGCTTCTTCCCACATTTTGTGATGTGCTAAAGGTAGCCTTCCTCTTTGTATGTAACTGCATTAAATATGGTATCCCTGAGTGCCATCTCCATCTTAATCAAGCTCTCTAACTAGTCAATTGTTTCATTCATATCCAGGGTATCTGCTTGGGCGACACTGAGAGTTGCACTAAGTAAAGCCTTACATTCTGAGATCCATGCACTTTCATCCTTGATAATCCCTACATCATCAACCAAACTAGGAATCTCATTCTGCAAAACGTCATGGCAATCCTAGAACTCTTCCTTCAACTCTTTAGTATATTTCTCAAGAATTTCAATTAATTTTGTTATCCTTCTGACAGTCTTTTCTTTCAATGCCTTATCCTGTAATAACAAATTGAATCTGTCATGAATCCTTTGGTTAGAAACCAAATTATCCATGTTCTTTTGATACACACCCTAGTGTTAGAGTAATTGGGTCTTTACTTGATTAATTAAACAATATTTGTTTAATTCTTTAAGTTTCCAATTATCTTTTTACACTTAAGCTAACATTAGGTGCATATAATTAATTATTATGTGCAAGCCTAGGGTTTTCCCTTTTTAGGGTTTCTTGACCTATTAGAGGTTACTTTTTCTTTTCATTGTATTATCTTTTCACAATACATTTCTGGTGAATTGGAGCTCTCTTTTTTGGAGAATATTTTTCCTGTGTTTTATTTGTTCTTCAGATTTTGCTTCATTGCTTCTTCTTGTAATAGGTTATTCGGTTTGCAGAAGATCTTTAGGCTACTATGGGGTTGTATTTCTCAACTCCTATATGGTATCAGAGCTTAGATCTGCAGCTACCTATTCCTGTTTTTGAGAATTTTGCATTTGAAGCAGATCTAGGGTTTCAGGCATTTTTTGTGTGCTTAGGGTTAATTTTTTTTTTTGAGCACTTTGGGCCTAAACGGACCTCACCATTGTGCTCAGAAGACCCAAAAACCCCTATAGTCATATAAAATCTATCCAATTTTTACCCTTGAGCATCTGGGTGATTTTTTTTCTCCAAGTCAGGCCGTACGGCCCTGGCACGCAAATCGAGAAAAAATTTGAGAAAAAAATTATTGCCTTTTTATGGCATGCAGGCTGAATTGTTTTTGATTTTTTTTAAAAAAAATTTACAAAAAAAAATCAAAAAAATTGGAAGGCAAATACAAAGTTTTTTTCAACAAAAAATTTTGCTTGGGCACCGGACCTGACAGTCCGACGCCGTAGGCTGCAGGCGCTCCGGCTCCGGCGACGCTCTGGCAAAGACCCCGTCGCTGGCAAAGTTTCCGCTCCCGCTCCGGCAATGCTTCGGCAAAGACCCCACCGCCGACCACTACCTCCTCCACTGGGCTGCGCCACCTCTGCTCGGCCACTACACCGCTCTGCCCGACCCGAGCACCACCTCCACCCGGCCCAAGCCCCACCTCCACCTGGAGCACCACCAGCTCCTCCTCTCTAGTCTTTTTGAGAGGGGGTTGGTTTTTTGGGCCCAGATTGTGCATTCGGAGTCGGATTTTGGCAAACGAATAGGTGTTGGAAAGGTAATTCCGAGCCGGACCTTGTGGTGGTGGATTTTTTTCTTGATCTACTGTTTGACTATGTTTTTTACTAGTCAAAGTTAGGCTTGTTTTTTGCACTTCCGGGGCCATAGAATGGGCAAACGGACTCCATTTTTTGAAAACGAATAGGCATTGGAAAGCTCTCAGCATGCTCTATTCAGATTTGTGATCTTTTTTCTCAGAATTTTCACTAGGTACATGAGATATCAGTTTGAAGTTTTTTTTCTTATGCACTAATTCCATCTCATTACTATGTACTAGGGTTTGGTTTTCTCCATTGTGGGGGGGTGTTTTTTTCTTGCTTTCTATCATTTATATCAGAAATCAAGATCACCTAAACTCTCAAAACAAACAAATCCTTCTGCATCTTTTGTCTATTCTGAAAGATCACATAATAAAAACAACCAACAAGCAAGTGCAGGTGCAGAGTGTTTTTCTTTGTTCTCATGGCAGATCCTTCAGTTGAGTTATTGACTTCACACAACTATCACACTTGGAAGACCCGCATCATGAAGCTTCTCAGGTCACGAGGGTTGTGGGCTACCTTGGATGAGGTTCAGCCAGACCTACAGCATCCTTATGGGGTTCTTATGTATCGGAACAAGCTAGATGAGGCCATGGGTTTGATCGCTTTGCATGTCTTCGACAGTCTTCTGTTTCACCTTGATGAGTTGCTTACTCCTCGAGATATGTGGTTGAAGTTTGATTCTCTCTTCAAGAGGGTCAATGAGATTCGAGCATTACAGATTGAGGCAGAGTTGACTTCTTTGTTACCTGATTCCTTTCCCACTATTGAGGATTTTTTGAACAAATTCAAGACTACTAGATCTGTTCTTTAGGGATGTGGAAAGAACAAGACTAATACAAAGTTCATTCATTTGATTCTTTCAAAGAATCAGGGTCCCTTTCAGTTTTTTGCCTCTTCTTTCTACTCCACCATGGATGGCTTGGGTACTAATTTCACCATGCCTAGCTTTGATATCTTTTGTGAGCACTTAACTCGTGAGCAGTCTCATCTTTCTGAGCTAGATACGCTCTCAGGCTCCAATAACAAAGCATTGGTTGCTCAATCCTCTAAGGAGAAAAATAAACAAAAGCAGAAACCGAAGCCAAAAAAGCCTTCTGCAGGTAGTGAGAATTCCTCCAAGCCTGCTCCTAAGTCTGATTCAAAACCAGTTCCTCCCAAACAAGGGAAATCTTCACAGTCCGATGAGTCTTCCTCCAAGACTAAGAAGAAATCATCAGACACTTGCAATTTTTGTGGAAAGGATGGACATCCAGTTTCCAGGTGTTGGAAACGATTAGAGGCTTTAGAGGAAGCCATGCAGTAGCATCACATTTCCTCACCTCAGGCATCTTCTCCTTCCACAGGGAAAGGTCATGCTCTCACTGCTAGAGCTTCAACCTTTGGGTCCACTTGGATTCTAGATTTTAGTGCTTCTCACCATATGACACACACTCAGCAGTTGGTTACTTCTCTTGCCTCTTGTGGTATTTCACAGATTGTAGTGGGTGACTCAGTTCAGCTTTCTGTATTGGGTTCAGGTTCTATCTCTTTGGATGGCGGTACTCTACAGGATGTTCTGTTTGTCCCTGACATCTCGACGAACCTCCTGTCCATTTATCAGATTTTCCACTCTGGCTCTGGTAAGATAGTTGAGTTCTCACCACATGATGTGGTTATTCGGGACCTCCATGACCCTGAGTTGGTTGTGGATTTTGGTAGTGTGGATTCTGCATCTCATCCCTATAGATTTGACAAATTTGAGCCCTCTTTGGGTATAAGTTCATCTCTCATAGCACATGCAGATTCAGTGAGAAAGCTTTGGCATGAGTGATTGGGCCATGTCAATTACAGATATCTTCAGCAGATGAGTACACAGGCACTTGTTCTTGGGCTCCCATAGATTTCCTGCACTGATGGTGTTTGTCATGGTTGTGTTCTTGGCAAGCATCACCGAGATCCCTTTCCGAAGGGGAGAGCCTCTCATGCTTTAGCACCCTTGGAATTGATTCACAGTGACCTCATGTCATTTCCCACTCCTTTTTCAGGGGCCAAGTATGTACTCACATTTATTGATGACTTCTCTAGACGCACATGGGTGTACTTTCTTAAGTACAAGTCTGATTTCTTTGATTCATTTTGAATCTTCAAGACATATGTCGAGAAGCAGTCTAGCTGTTCTATTTGGTGGATACGTACAGATAATGGGGGGAGTATGTGAATCAAGATTTCAAAGATTTTTGCACTGAGCATGGTTTGCAGCATCAATTTACTGTTCCCTACACCCCTCAGTAGAATGGTGTCACTGAACGCAAGAACAAAACTTTACGGGAGATGGCGAATTGTATGATTTAATCCAGGTCCATGGATTCATCTTTTTGGGCTGAGGCAATCAATTGTGCCAACTATATTTAGAATCGGATGCCTCACAAGGCTATTCGACATATGACTCCTGAGGAGGCTTGGTCTCATGACAAGCCTGATGTTTCCTTTTTTCGAGTATTTGGCAGTGAGGCATGGGCCTTTATTCCTGATGCTTAGAGGAAGGCCATGGAGTGGAAGAGCCGACCACTCATTTTTGTTGGCTACTGTGAGGATGTTAAGGCATACAGGTTGTTTGATCCTGATTCTAGAGAGGTCCTGTTTCGACGGGATGTTCAGTTTGATGAGCATCTTCCCACAGTGGATACCCCGACTCCAGTGTCTACTCCTCTGCCTACTCCAGCCACTGCACCACTTCAGGATATTTTTTAGGATGATTCTGATGATGGTGCTGATGATCCACCATCCCCACCCCCACCATCCCCACCTCCACCTACTCCACCTCAGATGCCCAAGTGGGCTCGCCTTATTGTTGCAGCGGTAGGTCCTCTGGCTGGTGATCCTTCACATACTCGTCGCACTCATTCTCATACTGTGGGTTCTAGTCTTTTGAGTCATGCTATTTCCGATGATCCTCAGAAGTTTTCAGAGGCAACAGGTCACCCTGAGTGGGATTGTCCTATGGAGGAGTATTCTTCTTTGATCAGGAATCATACATGGGATCTTTGTCCTCTTCCTAAGGGCAAAAAGATGGTTCGGTGTCACTAGTTGTATGGCACTAAATATGTTGTTGATGGTTCCATTGATAAGTACAAAGCACATTTTGTTGCGAAGGGTTTTTCATAGGTTGAGGGTATTGATTACTCTGAGACATTTGCCCCTATTGCCAAAATGAATTCCATTCGCTTTGTACTATCTCTTGTAGCTTCTCGGCGTTGGCCTATTTTTCAGATGGATGTGAAGAGTGCCTTCTTGCACGGAGATCTACAGGAGGAAATCTACATGGAACAACCTTAGGGATTTGTGCAGGATAGTTCTTTGGTTTGCAGACTTCGGCGTTCATTGTATGGTCTCAAACAGGCCCCTCAGGCTTGGTATGAGAAGATGGACTCTTTCTTGCTCTCCATTGGGTTCTCCCACAGTCATTCTGATCACACCGTCTACATTCAGCTTCTTGAGGGTGACATCTTGATTCTTGTGCTATATGTTGATGATCTTCTCATCACGGGTAGCTCATCATCTATGATTCATCATATTTAGCGTGCCTTGATGGATCAGTTTGAGATGACAGATCTCGGTCTGTTGCACTATTTCCTTGGTCTTCAGGTGATTTAGTCTTCTGATGGGATCTCTTTCTACCAGTAGAAGTATGCTCTTGAAATGCTTTAGTGCTTCGGCATGCTTGATTGCAAGCCTGCTCCCACACCATTTCAGTCAGGGGTTGTTTTGACCACATCTTGTCCCACTCCTTCAGTCGATTCTACACTTTATAGGCAGTTGGTTGGAAGTTTGTTGTACCTGACTCATACTCATCCTGATATTTCCTTTGAGGTTGGTCTTGTCTCTTGATTCTCCCATGATCCTCATGAGAGTCATTAGCAAGCTGCCAAATGTATTTTGAGGTACATTCAGGGCACTAGTTCTCATGGCATTCATTATACATCAGGGGAACCTCACATTGTTGGCTACACTGACTCAGATTGGGCTAGTGATGTCACTGATCGGAAGTCTACTTCCAAGTTTGTTTTCTGTCTTGGCTTTGGTCCTATCACATGGTCTTGCAAGAAGTAGACTACTCATGCATTATCATCTACAGAGGCTGAGTACTGATCTGTTGTGCTCGCTAGTCAGGAGATCTTATGGCTTCGACAGTTGATGACTGAGTTTGGTTTTCCTCCTGATAGTCCCACTATTCTTTGGTGTGACAATCAGAGTGCTATTCATATTTCCCGCAACCCAATAGAGCATTAGTGGGCGAAGCACATTGAGCTTCACATTCATTTCATCCGTTAGTTGATTCAAGATGGTGTTCTCATTCTGGAGTACATTCCCATTTCTGAGCAGGTTGCAAACATCTTCACGAAACCTTTTGCATCACCGCGCTATATTCAGTTGCGCTCTATGCTTGGGGTGAAGGAAGTTGTCCTTGGGAGGTCTTTATGAGGCCTTCCTTCTTCTTCTTCTTTTAGCATGTTCTTTTAGCTCTTTTTGGAGAGGAGTTTTTTCCCACTGGGTTTTCTCCTTTGTCTCCGTTTCATAGAGATTTCATTGTATTTGGGTACCTGATCAGGCCTTGTTGCCAGGACCCATCTTTTATGCTTTCAATAGTTGTTCTAGGTTTTAGCTTCTCCCTAAGTCTAGCTTAAGGGGGGGTGTTAGAGTAATTGGGTCTTTACTTGATTAATTAAACAATATTTGTTTAATTCTTTAAGTTTCCAATTATCTTTTTACACTTAAGCTAACATTAGGTGCATATAATTAATTATTATGTGCAAGCCTAGGGTTTTCCCTTTTTAGGGTTTCTTGACCTATTAGAGGTTACTTTTTATTTTCATTGTATTATCTTTTCACGATACATTTCTGGTGACTTGGAGCTCTCTTTTTTGGAGAATATTTTTCCTGTGTTTTGTTTGTTCTTCAGATTTTGCTTCATTGCTTCTCCTTGTAAAAGGTTATTTGGCTTGTAGAAGATCTTCAGGCTACTATGGGGTTGTATTTATCAACTCCTATAACTAGAACTCATCCAAAACCTTTTCTAAATTTTTATATCTCCTTGTCATGAACACACAGGCAGCATCTATCCTTTTAGTTTTCATTTGCTTCTTCATCTTATTTTGTTCCAAGGCTAGCTTCTCAAACTTCCTTTTCCATTGGGCACTAGAATCGGTGATTTGTGGTGCTAGATGTCCTCCTCATTCTAAAAATTCTTCATACAATGCTTTGTATTTATGCTTTTCAAAAAGTTCCCATTTCAACTGAGCCTTATTAAACCTAGAAATGTTAATCCCTATATCTGTAGTGACCATAGGATCCACCTCTCCAACTTTAAAGCTCATCATATGACTGAAAGCCTCATCTACATCTATTATCTTAGGTCTCTTATTGGGAGGGTAGAAGGCTCATAGAAACATTTCTTCCTCATTTGGATCATACCTTGATCCAATAAAAATATCTTTTACTCCTTGGATATCCAATTTCATATCCCTATTATCTGAGTGCAGAAAATAATCAAAAATAAAAGAGGCACTCAAGTCCCATCCTGGAAACACAATTATACCAGCCTCTACTAGTAATTGCCTCCCCTTCTGTGGGGTCATATTCTCAACTTTTGCATTGATGTCTTCCTTCAGCCTCCTCTTCATTTCTACTTCATTTTTAGGGGTAATATTTGGCACTTCTTCCCTTAATTTCTTAACTTTGAAGTGATACAAGAATGATTTGAACTCTTTAGATTTTATGAATTGATCATCTCATACAAAAATGGTGTGCTCAATCATTTTATCATCTATATTTGCATTAAAGATTGTGATTAACTTGTCCTGTGCATCAGGCTCTTCTTCTCATATAGGTACTTGTAATTTTGACAAAACTTCATTCTCCACTGAGTCACTTTAGGAACGTTCCTCTTCTTTACCTTGGAGGTCCTCCAGCCTTTGTTTTTCTCCTATAACCTTCTCTCCAAATCTTCCATCACATCAGTCAATTCTTCCACTTCCTTATTTCTGCACATATCTTCCATATCATCAGTAAAATGGATATAACCTTTCAGGGCCTGCCCTCTCCTAAATATGTTTATATATCCCTCAAGATCATAATTCTTCCTGGGTGTGAGTAACAACAAATTGTATTCATCTGCTAAC
Source organism: Cryptomeria japonica (assembly GCF_030272615.1). Taxonomy (NCBI): domain Eukaryota; kingdom Viridiplantae; phylum Streptophyta; class Pinopsida; order Cupressales; family Cupressaceae; genus Cryptomeria; species Cryptomeria japonica. Next base: position 200,353,402 of record NC_081406.1, read on the forward strand.
TTTCTATCAATGGCTTCATAAGCCCTGGTTGATACAATCCTGAAATCTCCAAACTCCAAAGTCCCTGGAAAAAATCCTTGCTTAAGTGCATCCCCAAAGTGATGAGCATTTAAAACACTAAGCTGTCTAACAATTTCTAAAAATGCAATATGATCAGGTGCCGGTTTAGGCAATAGATATGGTGAACCTCAAAACTGAACACTCTAACAAAAGTGAAATTGGCACAGGAAAACCAATCACCCCAATTATGATTCACTTTGGTGTTGTGGTGCTCCAATGACTGAAGAAACTTCTTAATGGTTTCTGAAAAGGATCCTCCAATAGATTCATTGTACATTCTGAACAAGGGATTGACGAAAAATTCTTCAAATCTCACATAATGGGAACTCACATACCTAGAATCCCATAAAGAAACCCATAGTTGCACAGGTTGCTCTTGTCCGTCCTATCCAAACTGATTTACTCTCAAACTCTCTAGCCAAAATCCTTTGAATTGACCATAAAATAATATTATACACATTAATAGAGAATAATGCTTGAAATGCTTATCAAGACTTTTCTCCAAGTTCAAAAAACCCTCATGCAATCTGTATGCCAGATATGCAGCAAAGTAAAACACTCTTGGCTCATGCCTCTGTATATCAGTTGCCAAAACCAACGGTCCCATTCTTGCTACGTCTAGAGCCTTGACTCCTCCCACCTATCTACAAGCCATGTAGGTATATTGGAAATATTTCTTGAAAATGTTAATATCGTAAGGTGGTCCATCCTCCACTATTAGCCTTCCCTTTACAACCTTATGAAACACCAAATTCCAACCCTGATATGTGGTGTCCATCTTTCTATATTCCTCCTCCAAATCATCGAAAGATAGAGGCACCTCCACCTCATAATCCAAACCAAAGACTTCTTGAATCATTGTTGTTGTGAAATGAATGAAAGAAGTCCCATTGGGCAACAAGATGCATCTTTTGGCAGCATCATAGTTTCTAACTATGAGCTTGAGAAAGTTCATATTTACAAACACATTGGGGACCATGAGTTTACCTAGACCAGTGCTCCATGGGTTAGAGATAGGCATTGGATCATTTCTCCTTATGTAATGGAACAGGAACAATTCATGTCCTCTCACTCTAGTCCATACATCGCCAATCTCTTTGTACCTATCCTCCAACTAGTCACGAATTGGCAAATTGGTCTTCGACCTTCTAGACCTAGCTCCTTGAGAACTCATATGATTGATCATATCTTGATTTAGCTTCCTTTGTTTGGCAGCCTCCCCTACCTTTGATTTTTTAGATGTATCACTGGATATTTCTGTGACTTTCCTTTTTCCTTTTGCACTCCAACCCTCCATTTTACAAATCCTTTGTTCTGTACTTTGCAACTTCAATTATCACTCCAGAGATATCAAACCACTTTCTGATTAATTTGTGAAAACAAATGTGCACGGGATCCCATATATAAGTTCATTCTCTATTATAGCTAACATCTCGAAAAAATCCTAGTTAGATTTGCTTCGTGCGATTTCAGGCCTGTCTGTTGGATACATTAAATAATGGCTGACATGTCTATTTTCACACTAGATTTCTCAATGGCTAACCCGCATAACTCGGCCCGAAAATTTAATTTTTTGGTGCCAGCCTTAATGTACACCTCTTTAATTCCTTTATTTGTCCTTTTGATTGGCGTATGTCACCCCGACAAGTCCATCTTCGTGTCTCATCGATACATGTTATGCCTATGGATCCATCTTTCTTTCCTTTGTGGCATTCTGCCCATCGGGTATCACCATAACTCACTTTATGTCTCTCCAATAAGCCGATGACATCGACTTCCTACTTTTGCATCCTTTTTATTTCTCTGGTCTATCGGCATACTTGTCCCTGATAGATCCCCATGCTCGCATCCATCTCCACTTTCTCATTGGGAATCGATATAAGTCTCCCCGATACACCCACCTTCAGTTTCTACTCTTACTTAATCCATTGGGTATTAGCCTAATTCATTTTATGTCCCTCCAGTCCCCCGATGACCTCAACATTTCAATCCACTTTCTACCTAAGCTTTCTTCTTTATCGATATAAATCTCCCCAAAGACCTCCTTGCAATTCACCATTCGCTGTAACAACCCCATTGGGATTCGACATAGTATGAAATTCCTCCTCCCGACGTCCTGATAAGTCTTCAACTGGTGTTATTTTGCCAGTATGACTTATACTGATATCCCCGCACACGCTTTTATCTTCATCGGGGGTTGGAATAGCCTTTTTCTATTCCTCCCAAAGTCTCGATGTTACTCTGTTGCACTTTTATGCTTTATACCTCCAAGTCAGCTTTATCGGTATAGGTAATACGGATGGTTTCACCTTCTAATTCTCCATGTCATCAGGGATCGGCCTAACTATTTCTACACTATCCCGATGTGGTTCTTTTCTTCGATGGACCCGCCTTCAGTTCCCTTCAGTCATCGGGTATCAGGATAGAGTTTTTCATCATTATAAGTCACACTGATAGCCTCATTGGCTATCAATATAACAAGTTTTACATTTCCCCAATAAGTTGATGCATGTTGATAGAAAACACCCTCCTTCAGCCTCATCGGAACAAGCTATCCCAATGGTATAACTATCCCAAGAGTGCGCATAATGTTGAATATCATTTAAGTTCTCTAATGAGTCCATCTTCTTATTTATCGGTAAATGTTATGCTGATAATCTTCTTTTGCTTGCCAATACTGTTTCATCGGGACTACTTATGTTGATAATTGAAATCTTGCAGTTTTGAACAAATGAGTCATCCACCATGAATAATAGTGATCCCAGCTATCCCACAAGGTCTGATACATACTGGAAAACAATCTTAGATTATACCATAATGACTTCTTTACTAATAAATGCTCCCATACTGGATTCCTTGTGCGGTCTATACTCAGTGCATGCCCTTAGTGTGCCCAAGTGATACCTTGACATTCCTAAAATAGCTGATCCTTAGAGAACTTTACGCATGCTAACAAGGTTCCTGCACATGCAAACCAACAGTAAATGCTCATATGATAGGAAAAAAGGCCTCCATATAGCACAAAATGTTTTGTAAAAATATGTACTAATAGTGGCTCTTTCTTGGGATGTATGCTCTCTTTAAGGACATAGCAAGATTCTAGTAACCTCTAGAAAGCAGACCAAAATGAAAATTGAAAACAGAAAGCAAAAAGAAACTTAAACTACTATGATACAAAAATACTCCCTGCTCATCAAGAGAAGAAATGCTTAAGATACTAAGCATGAATCAGGAACTCCTACACCTGACCATCAGTATCATGCAAGTAGTAAGAGTTTTCTCTACTTCTTTCTAAAATAATGAAGGGTCCTAGCCAAAGCACATCAAATTTGCCATGCTTCCCTTTATCCTAATCCTTGGCATTCCACTTTAACACCCATTCTCCTTCTTCAAATGACCTGTCACAGGCTTTCTTGTCATGTAAAACCTTTACCATTTGTTGTCTTTGCAGATTTCTTTCCTGGGCCTCTTTTCTACATTCATCTAACTCAGCTAAAGCCATCAATCTATCCCCCATAAAGTCTACTTCTTCTAAAAATTCCTCTATAACAAATTTATAGACTAGGAGCAAATTATTTAAGGGCAATCTTGCTTCCTTGCCATATACAAGCTCATATGGGGCAAATCCTATAGACTTCTTAATTGTCACTCTGTCAGCCCATACTGCTAAGACCAATTTTGAATCCCAAGCCTTTTTATTATCACCCAACATCCTTCTGATTATCTTCAGTAAGTTCTTATTGCTTGATTCTGCTTGTCCATTGCCGTGGGGATGGTAAGGTGATGAATAAGATAGAGTGATACCATAATTTTCACAGAAATTAGAGAACTCCTTGGATCTAAAGCACATCCCATTGTCTACCACAATCTTCCGAGAAACTATGAATCTAGTCAAAATGTTTTCTAAGACAAACTTTATCACCACTTTGCTTGTAGCCTGTCTTGTGGGAATAGCTTCAACCCACTTAGTAAAATAATCAGTAGCCACCAAAATCCATTTATGCCCACCACTAGATTTATTTTCTATTTCCCCTATGAAATCAATACCCCACATTTAGAATGTCTCTTCTAAATGTATAGTTCTGAGAGGAATAGCTCCATTATACTTGAGTTTCCCTGAAAATTTTTGACAAGCCTCACATTTTCTGATATAGGTATGACAATCCTTAAAAACTTGAGGCCAATAATAACTGGTATTAAGAATTTTATGAGCAGTGGTTTTAGCTAAGAAGTGGCCTCCACATACACCTTCATGTAAGTATTTTAAAATAGCAGATGCTTGACACTCATCTAGACATAATAAAAGAATACCATCTCTATTTTTACAATATAGATCTCCTTTAAGTAATACATACCTAGATGTTTGAAGCTTTAAAGTTCTTTTTTTACTATCATTCAAACTATCCAAAAATTCCATGTATTTCAGGAAGTAAACAATATTTGTATACCAAGGACACATTTCAATGCTCATTTGTGCATCTTCCAACTCCATTTGATTTACTTGTGCTTCTTCAAGATTGGATTCTGCCATCAATTTTGCCAAACCCTAACCTCTTACCAACTTTTTGATTTGTAGATCAATATTGAATTCTTGGATCTAGTTTATCCATCCGCATCTCCTTCTAGTAGTTTCTAATTGTCTGAAGATGTCTTTAACAACAACATTTGGTACATAGGCAATGATGGTGACACCAACTAGATAGGGTCTAAAATATTTCACAACTTTCACAAGAGCATAAGCTTATTTTTCATTTAAATCATAATTTAATTTGGATGCTTGCAATGTTTTGCTAAAAAATGCCATTGGTTGTTCATGACCCTCATCATTCTATTGTAACATGACAACAGCAATAGTATGGAATGAGGCAAATTAAAACACTTGAAAAGGCTTAGAGAAATCAAGTGATTTTAATACAGGGGCTTCCTTGATGGCTCTTTTGATATTTACAAAGGCTTCAAGAGCTTCATTAGTCCATTTTATTTTAGCACCCTTTTTCAACATTTTAGCAATAGGCTTTATGATTTCAGAGAAATTTGAAACAAATCTTCTTACAAAGTTGATCCAAATATGATTTCAGAGAAATTTGAATTGCTTTAACTGTTTTTGGGATTTGAATTTTATCAATAGCAGCAATCCTTTCTGGATCGATTCTCACACCATCTTTTGAAACAATATGACCTAACAATTTCCTTCAATAACCCCAAAATGACATTTTTTAGGATTCAAAGATATGCCATATTCTAATGCTTTAATAAAAATCTTTTCTAGATCATTATTATGATTCTCTACCTTTTTAGAATAAGCAGTTATATCATCCAGGTAGACTGCCAAGATATAATCAATCATACCCTCAAAGACCACATCCATAGCCCTTTGGAATGTAGCTCCTACATTTGTCAGTCCAAAAGGCATCCTAGCATAGACATAGGTACCCCAAGGTGTAGTGAAAGCAGTTTTAAACTTTTATGCTTCCCTAACTTTGACTTGATTATAGCTTGAGAAGCCATCCATCATAGATAACAACTCATTTCCTGTGACTTTTTTCAAAAGAGCCTCCATGTTAGGTAAAGCATAATTATCTTTCAATGATGAAACATTTAAATTTCTAAAATCCACATACAATCTGATGTCACCATTCTTTTTTCTGACTGGGACCAAATTGGACAGCCATATTGAGTGCCTTATAGGCTCAATAATACCAGCATTCCTCATTTTTATAGGCTCCTCCTTCATCTTAGGAGCCAAAGTAAGGTTTATCGGCCTTTGTTTTTGTCTGAAAGGTTTTGCATCAGGCTTCAAAGGTATCTCATGCTGGAACAAATCTTCCCTATATGCTTTAAGGTCATCATATGACCAAGCGAAGACGTGCCTATACTTCCTTAGCATATTAATCAATTCTATTCTGATTTTTGGTGTGAGATTTTTTCCAACATATACTTCTCCTGGGTTGCTTTCACTTCCCAAGTTTATTTTTTTAACATCCTCACATCCTCCTAAATTAGGTCTGAAATTCACTACATCTTTATCATCAAACATTCTTTCGAGCTCTATCAATCCTTTTGGAATTTTATTAGTTTTCAGCTGCAATACCTCTTGCCCAAGTACAATCCTTCTGCCATACTTGTCCTCCACAAGTCCATTCCAATGAATCTATTGGTGCTCATACTAATCTTCACAAAATAAGAACTTTAGCAAATCCCTGTCATCATCAAAAACTTGCCAACTTTTTACATTGTTAGGCACTAACGGTCTAGTCTTGATTTCTACTTGGGTAATATCATCCAAAGGGATGCCATTATGCTTGATATCCAAGTTAGCCATGAAGTCTGCCCAAATATTATTGGATCTTTCAGTCCAATTAATGGAGAAAGTGTCGAATAGTTCAATGCAATCCCAAACTTTGTTCCTCTAGTTTCTTCATTTTTCATTTTTTGAAGCAAATTTGCCTCTAACTTGTGAAATGGCTAATTTTGAAGCACCATAAACTATTAGTAACTTAATGCCATGTTTATTTGCTAGTTTAAGTCCTAATAAGAGGGCCTCATATTTAGCAACATTATTAGTACACTCAAAAGTTAACAAGAAAGAGTATTTAAAAAAAATTCCATTATGTGAAATAAATACAACCCTTGCTCCATTTCCATCCTTACTGCAGGCACCATCAAAATATAATTTCTAAATTAAAGTTTCATTTTGTTTAACTGTTTGTGTAAGTTTATCGATTTCTAAGGTTTATAAATACTTACTTGAAAATTGTCCATATCAGAATGGCAAAAGCAAGTCACTTCATCAGGATCAACCTCTTCTATGAGATATGGAGCTCTTGGTTCTCTGTTTATCCTCACCGTTGTCCCTTCTACTGGAATAGTAGCATATGACAAGTCAAGATAAACATGTCCACCCACTAAGTTGGACCACTGTCTGGATAGCAGCATCCCATAGTTCATAGGCACTTGTATAAATGTGATATTTGTTTTGTATGCAGTGTCTGGGTAGGCTGGGAATCTGAACTCAACGCCCTTCATGATTCCTACTACAGGAACTAACCTATTGTCTATGGCATAGAACTTACTGTAAGGTGTGTCAACATGCATTCCCAATTCTTTCATGACATCTTCTGGAATAATATTTACTGCCGCTCCTGAGTCTATCATGCAATTTTTTAGCATTTTTTCATTTATCAACAGTATTAGATAAAAAGGATCTACCTGTGTGAGATTTTTGGTAACATATGTGCCAAGATACACCATAGGAGGATCTTCCTTTGATTTAGGATCTTCCCTACTCACTTCTCCAACATTAGATATAATTTTTAAAGTCTCATTTTTGTAATCTAGAAATTTCATTACTTCTAGCAAAGGTATAGATATCTTCACCTGGGATAGTGCTTGAGACATGAATGAATTACAATTTGAATTGGGCTTACTTGTTTCTTCTCTACAAGCTTAACAATTTTTGGCATTTCCATTTGTTTAGTCTATTCCGGTTCTTTCCCTTTCTTGGCACTTGCATCCTTGCCCTTGGCTGCATTATTATTTGTCCCACCAGATTTTGTGACCTTGGCAAAAATATCTATTGGCTTGCCCTACTCATTGTTGACATTCCTATTTCTCAGCTGGTAATTGATTTTCACTTGTTCTACAACTGCAATGGTGAAAGCTTTCTTCTCTTCTTTAGTCAAGTTTCTCAAAGAAGGCACTGCTTCCTCCTAAAACAATTTTCTCAAAGCAGGGATATCTTCATCATCATCAGAAAAAATATTTTGTATGCTATATTGCAAATTCTCTCTTCTTTGATGCACATCAGAATATTCTTCTTCTTCAGATAAATCCTCATTTCTTCCCCAATGTGGATCAGACAAAAGGGCATTCATAGTTGGTTCATAATCCTCATTTTTATCTTCCTCTTCTATCATGCCCTGGGCAATCATACATTATTCTGCAACATGAGGCATACTTCATACATCACACCATGGATACTCATCTATAAAGTTTGTGGATTTATTTAATGGATCAGGAGTCTCTTTGTTTGTATTAGGTTTTACTAGTTTTTCATCCTTCCAATTTGTGTTATACGGCATGTCATGCAACCTTGGCCTATTATAATTTATTTGCTTTTGTTTTTGTATGGTGACCTTTCATTAGGATCTTGCTTACCCTTTAGGTCTTTAAGCATGTCCATGATCTAAGTAATATCATCTTTCTTAGGAACGCTGGAGTTGTACAGCTTTGGATCATCTCTCTTAGCAACTTTCCCAGCCACCTTCCTATTATTCTCAATAGTAGCAGTTGTCTTGAACGATTAGTGTAAGGTATCAAGTCTATGAGACAAAATCTCATAATGTGTTTTGCTATCAAAAGCACTCAAATAAAAGCTAATCAGAAATGAATCAATAGGTCTGACATCTCTGGGCAATCTATTTAATACTTTGTTAAATCTTTTATTAAATTCAGCAACTGATTCATTTTGATTCTTCCTTATACTTGTTAATTCATGGGATGCAAATGAAGGATCATTGTGATCTCCAAATTCTTCCAAGAACAGTGTTACAAATTCCTGCCAGCTGCAAATACATCTATCAGGAAGGATTCTATACCATTCTCCTGCATCTTCTGTCAAAGATTGAACAAACAATTTCATGAATACATCCTCATGAGGAACCTCAAATTATTCAATGATATTTTCTACATTAACTACATGATGTTCTGCTGAATCAATTTCATTTCCTGAGAATTTGGGGATTGCTAATCTTAATTTATTAGTGATCTAATTTGGATAACCAATAATGCCAGTGAAATCCAATTGTCTGTATCTTTCAATGATCAGAGGTCATCTACCAACACGATGGTTGTTTTGATTGTTCATACTTCCTCTATCGAATCCACAATTGTTGCCATAATTCCCATTGTTTCCACCACCACTATTATTGCCATTATTATTACCATTATTATTGTTCCTACCTCCACCATTGCCAATTCCATAATTGCCATTGTTACCTATATTATGTCCATTATTTTGATTGTTGTCATACCCATTACTTCCTACATGATTACCCCTATTTGTGTTATTCCAATTCCCATCATTTCCATTCCTTCTTCCATCCTCCTGCCTTTCTTCACTTTGATCCCTATGCACTTCCCTCCATCTTCTACTTTCATTTACCAACGAGTTATCATAAGTTACAAAATGGTGGTCTATTCTTCTCATATTAGGGGGACTATACTTTGGTGTTAGGATTCCCAAATATACTGAGAGGGGGGATTGAATCAGTATCTAATAGGTATATAAAATTACTTGACTTAAAACATGAAAAGCATATTAAAACTGTGTACCGGTAAACTAGAAATAATGCAGTAAATAAGAACAATAACAAAAACATGAGAAGCACACCATAACATAGTATTTTAATGAGGAAACCCGGTGTGGGAAAAACCTTGGTGGGATTTGTGACCCACAATATTCGCTTACTAGCCAATAAGGGAATATTACTCTTACAATAGGGGCCTGCACATGCAGGAAGGCCAAGTGCCCAGAGCTCACTGCTCAATTACAAAAGAAGTCACACTGGCTTACAAAAATGGATTATACTAATCCAATGTCTTGTACTGATTCAAATCAGCATCTGCTATGCCAGATTCAGTACCAGTTTAAGCTCTTCTACTACATAAATCCTTAACCAATAATTCACATATTAGGTCTACATATTTTGCATCCTATCTCTTCTCTTACCTTTTAAAATGATCTCACACATATACGAGTCATTTTACAATCCACCATGTTGGCTTACAAAAGATTTTACAATTAATTACAAAATATAAATACATAAAATTCATGTCGGCCAGGGTGTCGATATTCTTCCTCTTCCTTTTCGCTGTCGGTGTTCTATGTGTCGGTGAAGAGTTTGTCAGTGCCTACCGATATCATATGATTGCAAGGTTGCCATCAATGACAATACCTTCAGTCACCTACAATTTCTCATTGGAGTGTGCATTTGCCAACAATCTCCCCCTTTGGCATTGATGGCAACACTCATGAGAAAAATCCAAGAATGTATCCAAAAATTTGAAGTCCAAAAAACTTTGCCAAAAATGTATGTCAAAAATGTATGCTCCCCCTGAGAAGATAATCTCTACTTCCTTCTGACCATTTTTCTCATTACACTACTCCCCCTTTGACATCAATGACAAAGGTTGTCATTCGCTGTCAGTGGAGTCCTGTCTGGATTCTTGTAACCGGTGAGTTACAATCTAAAAGATATTTGTAAAAATCAAATTTATACCATTACTGAATGTTTTGTTGTCATTTATTGCCTCTTGTGTTCTCTGCACTGTACCAATGAGTATGTGCATTTTCTCTTTTGGTGTCTTCAAGGTATTCTAGTCTTGGACTAAGTCTACATTTCAAGTCCTTTTCTTTATCCTTTATTTTATGTTTGTCATTTTCTAACTTCTTGATTTTCTCTTCTTGCTCTGCAATCTTCTTCTCTATCTCCAAAAATGAATCTGATGATCCTATCAGATTGTCAGCAATATTGTTTATCTTATCTTGTGCTTTGCTAATTTCCTTGTTAAGGTCTTCTGTTAAGATATTTGTCTTACAAGTATCCCTGTACAGTTTCTTGAAGTCAAAAATTATTTCTCCAAGTTCCGGTAATAGGGTATCCATTTTCTCCTTGTTCTTCTTCACAATATCCTCAAATAATTCCTCTTTTTCTTTAATCATTCTTTTCTTAAATGTATCCCCATTTATTTGATCAATAGTCAATATCTTATCGGTGATGAACTTAGACAATGTGTCTAGTTGACCTAAAGAATCATTATTATCAACAATGCACTTTGGTGCTATCAATTTAAGAATTGGAATTCTATCATCAATAGCCTTATAGGCTTGTGCATCACATTTTGTGATCTTCTTTATTGAATCTAACAAGACCTCTGTTATATTTGTAGGTCTGAATTCTACCATGGAAGTACCAAATGTTTGTCCAATAGTCTTACAATAGCCATGCTACCGGTTGTGGTAATTACATTGCTTGATTCAACCTCTGGTAGGTCAGTTTGTGTTTGCATTTCAATAAGTAGGGGTTTGGGCTTTTTAGTTTGGGTTGGTGGCACTATCTCTGTCTGAACTTGAGCCTCAACTTGTACTTGTTCTATTTTTGTCTCGGAAGGTTTCTCTAAGCTTTCAACTGTTGGTTTCTCAGATGTAGTCTCAGTTTGTACTTCTAAACTTTCCTTTGCCAGTTCTTTTGATGGTTTTTCAGTTGTATCTATCGGTTTCTTAGTGATATCCTCTACTGGTTGCTCCGTAGGTGTAGGTTTTTCAATGCTTATCTCAACTTCTATAGTCAGTGACTCAGTAGTCACACCTTTCTCCTTATCTTTAGTGGTTTCTCTATCAACCGCAACATTTACTTCTTGGGTGTCTACATTCACAGTATACAAAATTTCAAAGTCAGGATTTGTATCCTCTAGTGGAGTCTCCATACTCTATGTGCCTGGTTGACTGTCAGTAGTATCTACCGGTGGAGTATCTAAAAGAGGTGGGGGCAGATTATCAGTTATTTTAAGGCTTGGAGGACCACCTACCTTACCTTTCCCCTTATCTCTATCCTTTTGATATACTTTAATAGTCTTAGGTCGGAGTAATTCTTTCTGATTTTCTTTTCCCGCAAAGAATATATCTCATGCATCTGTTGTTTCCTCAGAGACTTCCTCTACTCTACCTACCATCAGTGCTACATGTCGGTGAGCAGTAGATAATACTATCCAGTTTGCTTCACTTATTAGTTTATCTATTTCATTAGTTGAGTTGACTAGATGTACTGCAAGTAGTTTTTCAATCTTAATTTTCTTGTCCAACTCAACGATGGCTAACCTTCTAGCTTCAAGTCTCCTATATAGATCATTTGGAATTTCATCAACAAGTTCCATCAAGAATTTCTTGTATATATCTAAGTGTAAAATTACTCTATTCTCTATGCTTTCCTTATCATTTGCAGATAGTGTGTTGTATATTTTGTTGATGTTCTTTAGCTTACCATCCTTTGTAATTTCACTAAGAAGTTTGTCTAGTGGGGCATTATCTTGTTTCAACTTCTTCTTCTTAGGAGTCAATTTCTTTTCTGAAGGCCTTACTACCTATTGTTTTTGTCTTAGTCTTTTTGGTGAGGAGAGGGTGTCGATGTGGGTTTTCTTTTCCTTTCTACCCTTTTAAATACTATTGGTATGTCACTCTCAGAAGAAGTTCCAACCGGTGAAAGATGAGTTTCCGGTTGAAGTGCTTCCGACTCACTTTCACTTATACCAGTTTGTCTCAAAACATCTTCCTTGATTGCTTTTGCATGCCAGGTTCCTTTCCTTACTTTTGCTTCAACTCTCTTAACCCTTTTCTTTGATTGAATACCACTTTCTATTGTTGCAACATTTCCAAAAACTTCCTTAGTGGGTTCCTTGGGTGCTTCAAGGAGGGCTTTTGCATAAGTTTCAATGATATTGTCATCTGTTTCATAGCCCATTTCAGTTACCCAAATAGTTCTAGGGACAACTGCCTCCATCCAAATTTCATCTTTCTTGATTACAAAACAGATCTCCTTGTGATATTTATCCACAATAGCTTGTGACAGTCTTATTTTAGTTTTCATTCAGGCCTTCAATGCTTGAAAATGTTCATTCAGTTTTTTCTCTTGATTCTCTCCCATATTGTTCAATAGACCCAACAGTTGTTTTCCTACCGATATGTCAAAACCAAAATCTCTTGAACCAATACCGGACAGTTGTTTTGTTATGTATAGCATCAGACAAACAAGCAAATTTCCAAATCTAAATGTTCCTTTCTTATCTCTTTTAATCTTTCACAGATTGTCTATTAACTCATCTTTGAGCCATTCACATATATCTATCCTTACATTATCATTGACCATATCATAGGCACTTTTGATACATAAGCTAGAAACTGAGTTCAACCTATTTGCATGTGTAGCCTTATAACCTAAGATCATACAGATAAATCTGACAATTATCTCTTTTACATCATTTACCCTTAGAGATCTTTTATCAAATGTTGCACCAGTTAGATTTATTACTGTGTCATTTGAGACCTTCTTTATTTTGTCAGGTTTGTTCCCGGTGGAAGGTAACCCTGTTACAGCTTTTTAAAATCACCCTGTACTCTGCTTAACACAATCCTTATGATATCCTGGGGAAAATCCAGGACACTAAGGATTTCAATAAAACCTAGGGTTTCCACTATCTTATGTTCAGGCTTGACATTTCCAGACTCATCGCAAATCATAGTCCTATACATATTCTTGATCTCATCATCACCTAATTCCTCAATATGATAATGTATATACATCCTAGGGTCTTCAGCATATACTACTCCCTTAGGAATTTGAGAAAATGCACCTATGTTATCATCTTTCTTTGCAATTTTGGGAACCAGTTTGAATACAGGTCTAGGGCGCTTAACAACCTCAACAATAGTAGGGTTTGCAATAAATTCAGGAGTGGATGAAGATGCCATAGCTATAAATACCTCAATCTGCCTTAAGGATGAATGCTTTGATGGATTGCTTCACTTCTTTGCTTAGAATGCCTTCGCTCAGGATTTTCACGCTCTCAAAGATTTGAATGCTCGGTGAATGAAAAAGGAGTCAAAACACTTGCTTTATAATGTTATTTTCTCCAACTACCACATTTAATGCTCATCAGTTAAGTCTTAACTTAACTCATCTGTAGGTATAGAAGTAATTTCAACTTCTCACCATCAACCGAGGGAATAATAGCATGCTTTTCATTTTGTTGCTAAACCCCCAAAAGATTTTTCTTCAGTTAGATGAAGAGTCTCCTGCCGGTGGACTGTTACTCTATTCTGTTGGTGGAGGAGTATTCCCATCAACATTCTGATTTGACTTTCTGATCCATTGTTTTGAGAATTCTTTCTTTACCTCTTCAACCTTTTCTTTACCTTTCAAACTAGGACCTTTGTTATTTGTCAGTGAGGACTTTCTTCTGCAAAATTTAGCAATATGTCCAATCTTGTTATAGGCATAACAAGTCACATTGTTCTTCTGAATAGCTTTCCCATATCTTATGTCGGTATGTGTTCTGCATTGATTAGATAAGTGTCCAAATCTTCCACAAACATAACATCTTACATTCATTCTACAATTTTCTGAATTGTGACCAACTTTGTTGCATTTAGAACATTGACCGGTGGGTGTATTAGTGTTCTGATAATTTCTAGATCTACACTAATTTTCTTTATGACCATACTTGTTACAATTAAAGCATTTTCCATTAAATTTGTAAGCAGTAGGTTGTCTTACTGGTTTTCTATGATCATTATTGTTTGCAGTACCAGAGCTTTCACCAATTTCAAAGCCAAGGCCATTTGTATCACCATTAGGTTTCTGATTTTTCAGCATGTCTTCAAGTTCTTCTGAACTTTTCTTGAGTTTCTCCTTGTGTTGATTTGCAACACTCAGTTCATTTTCCAAGATTCCTTTCTATCTCATGAGTTCAGTTCTATCATTTTGTGTATGCATCAGATCTGTCTTCAACATATCATTTTCATGACTGAGTCTTGTGTTCTCATTTCCAGCATCATTTAGTCTTCTAACCAAGTCTTCTTCATTCTTCTTTCTATCTTCAATTTCTTTACAAAATCTCATAGTCATATCCTGCATCTCATTCTTTGTTGTACTAATTTCTTGTCTTAGCTTGTTTACCAAATCATTAAGAGTTTCGTTTTCATTTTCCTCATTCTACATCTTTTCATAGAGTTCTCTCCTCTTGTTCCTTGCAATAGTAAAATTCTCTTGAAGTGCTTGAATGATATCCTAAGCAGCCTTCAGATCATCTTCAAGTTTGATATTCCTCACTTTTTCTGCATCATAGTCTGAAAGAGTTGTTTCCAATTGCTTTCTCAAGTTTTCCATCTCTACCGGTGACAAGATCTTCCTCAAGCTGTTAGGCTTTTGAAAATAGAGGACCAAGCTCTTATGCCAATTGTTAGGATTCCCAAAGATACTGAGAGGGGGGGATGAATCAGTATCTAACCAGTATATAAAATTACTTGACTTAAAACATGAAAAGCAAATTAAAACTATGTACCGGTAAACTAGAAATAATGCAGTAAATAAGAACAATAACAACAACATGAGAAGCACACCATAACACAGTATTTTAATGAGGAAACCCAATGTGGGAAAAACCTTGGTGGGATTTGTGACCCACAATATTCGCTTACTGGCCAATAAGGGAATATTACTCTTACAATAGGGGCCTGCACATGCAGGAAGGCCAAGTGCCTAGAGCTCACTGCTCAATTACAAAAGAAGTCACACTAACTTACAAAAATGGATTATACTAATCCAATGTCTTGTACTACTTCAGATCAGCATCTGCTATGCCAGATTCAGTACCGATTTAAGCTCTGCTACTACATAAATCCTTAACCAATAATTCACATATTAGGTCTGCATATTTTGCATCCTATCTCTTCTCTTACCTTTTAAAATGATCTACAATGATCTCATACATATATGAGTCATTTTACAATCTGCCATGTCGGCTTACAAAAGATTTTACAATTAATTACAAAATATAAATACATAAAATTCTTGTCGGCCAGGGTGTCGGTATTCTTCCTTTTCACTGTCAGTGTTTTGTGTGTCAATGTAGAGTCTGTCGATGCCTGCCGGTATCATATGATTGCAAGGTTGCCATCAATGAGAATACCTTTAATCACCTACAATTTCTCATTGGAGTGTGCATTTGCCAACATTTGGAACTACTTGTCTACTTGTTTCACCCCTCTCTTCTTATACTTTGTTTGTCTTCGGTCTTGAAATATTATTTCTCTCTATTCCAACCTCCTACAACACCCAATTTGGTTGCCTTTTAAGTGCCCTTGCCATCTTGGCATCATCTGCATTCATATCAGCCATTCTAAGAATAAGTTCATCACATCATTTTGCTTCTTGTTCCTCAGCAGTCATGATCTCATCATGGCTATCTCTATTATCCTTTGCATTTATTTTATACAAAGGATTTTGCTGTCTATTCTCAGATTTGCCAGCAGATGAAGAATCTTCCTCCCTACTAGGAAATCTCTTAAATCCTTCAAACGCCATGTTTGATTTCTTCTCTTTGTTTATTTTCTTGGGACTCAACTGAACAAGATCTTCTTGTCCTTTATGCAGAGACCTCCTTCCCTACATCAATTGTATTGATAGATGTCTAAGGGTTTCTCTTATTTTCTCAAAATACCAACTATTATTCATGTATTGAAATATAGAGTCGCCACCTCCTAAGAGGAAAATATTACCAACTTAACTAATCTTTTGGGATCCTCCCTCCAGTAGAGTCTAAAAAAACTACCAGAGATTCTGAAAACTTTGTATAACAACTCCCCAACAAAGTTGCTAATTTTTTGGTTTCCAAAACCACAGATAGGAAAACTTAAGGGTTTGCCAAATCCTTAACTAATCTAATTAGCTTTCGCCAATGAACAGGGATGGTCGAAGACCAAATCCCTCTGCACTTAAGGCTCCACTAAACCTAGGTGGGTATAACTTTCTCTCTCATGCACTAAGAGGTTATTTAGAGTGGATTTAAACTTTATGGTTAGTAAATGCAAAATTGGCAAATGATTATTCTACAATTATGCCTTATTATGTGCTTCAAGTGAATACTTTTGAAAAGAAATGAAAATGATTATGATTATATTTTGAGAATAAAATGCTTTCAGGGTTTAAAAGAAATATGCAAAGATCAGTTCATATATAGCTTAGGAAGAATGTTTCTCTATTAAGGGCCTTAAATGCATAACAAACCAAGACCTTAAAAGATAAATAACAAACTAGTGCCTCTATCCAGGGATCTTTACAATACTTTGTGGACAGGAAATCCTATCAACTCCAGAGACAATAATAATCATCAACTATGAAGGTTTCAGTGTATGTTACATAAACAATGAAAACCCAATCTCACATTTAATGTAGCAGCATGTGATGACACATCATAGAAAATCAAATGACAAATTCATCAAGAGGACAAAGATAACTTATCGACACAAAAGTATGCACAATATCTAGAAAGAAACAATGAACCTTCTATATTAATCCTTAGAAAATGATTGCATACATAAGATGTACTTAAAGATACTCCATTACAATCTGTTTGCACAAAAAATACTTGTTCCTCCTATAGACTTCCTTGATACATATAACTTACAACGTTTACAAGTAACAGTGATTGTTATTTTTTTTTATTTTCTAAAATCTTCTATCTAAGATCCTAGATCTTTTTTTACATACAAAATGACTCACTATAAATATGTGAATCAATAGCCATAGATGAAAAGTCGCACCCTTTCCTTTCTAAACTAAAACCTAACGTCTAACTACTTAACTTTTAAGGTAGCATAGGACAATTATAAAAAACATGAGAAATAAAAACTTTAATTCTTTGGATCCAACCTCTTCCCACATTTTGTGATGTACTTAAGGTAGCCTTCCTCTTTGTATGTAACTTCATTAAATATGGTATACCTGAGTGCCATCTCCATCTTAATCAGGTTCTCTAACTAGTCAACTCTGTCATTCATATCCAGGGTATCTGCTTGGGCGACACTGAGAGTTGCACTAAGTAAAGCCTTACATTCTGAGATCCATGCACTTTTATCCTTGATAATCCCTATTTCATCAACCAAACTGGGAATCTCATTCTACAAAACCTCCTAGCAATCCTAGAACTCTTCCTTCAACTCTTTAGAATACTTCTCATGAATTTCAATTAATTTTTTTATCCTTCTGACAGTCTTTTCTTTCAATGCCTTATCCTGTAATAACAAATTGAGTCTGTCATGAATCCTTTGGTTAGAAACCAAATTATCCATGTTCTTTTGATACACACCTGAGAACTCATCCAAAACCTTTTCTAAATTTTCATATCTCCTTGTCATGAACACATAGGCAGCATTTGTCCTAATAGTTTTCATTTGATTCTTCATCTTATTTTGTTTTGAGGCTAGCTTCTCAAACTTCCTTTTCCATTGGGCACTAGAATTAGTGATTTATGTCACTAGATGTCCTCCTCTTTTAAAACTTCTTCATACAATGCTTTGTATTTATTCTTTTCAGCAAGTTCTCATTTCAATTGAGCCTTATTAAACCTAGAAATGTCAATCCCTATATCTATAGTGACCATAGGATCCACCTCTCTAACTTTCAACCTAGTCATATGACCAAAACCCTTATCTACATCTATTATCTTAGGTGTCTTATTGGGAGGGTATAAGGGCCATAGCAACATTTATTCCTCATTTGGATCATACCTTGATCCAATAAAAATATCTTTTACTCCTTGGATATCCAATTTCATATCCCTATTATCCGAATGCAGCAAAGAATCAAAAATAAACGAGGTGCTCAAGTCCCATCCTGGAAACACAATTATACCAGCCTCCACTAGTAATTGCCTCCCCTTCTATGGGGTCATATTCTCAACTTCTGCATTGATGTCTTCCTTCAACCTCCTCTTCATTTCTGCTCCATTTTCAAGGGTAATATTTGGCACTCCTTCCCTTAATTTCTTACCTTTGAAGTGATACAAGAATGATTTGAACTCTTTAGATTTTATGAATTGATCATCTGATACAAAAGTGGTGTGTTGAATCATTCTATCATCTATATCTGCATTCAAGATTGTGCTTAACTTGTCCTGTGCATCAAGCTCTTCTTCATTATTAGGTACTTGTAATTTTGACACAACTTCATTCTCCCTTGAGTCACTTTCTGCATGTTCCTCTTCTTTACCTTGGAGGTCCTCCAGCCTTTGTTTTTTCTCCTATAGCCTTCTCTCCAAATCTTCCATCACATCAGTCAATTCTTCCACTTCCTTATTTCTGCATAGATCTTCCATATCATCAGATATAACCTTTCAGGGCCTGCCCTCTCCTGCATATGTTTATATATCCCTCATGATAATAAATCTTCCTGAGTGTGTGTAACAACAAATTGTATTCATTTGCTAACTTTCTGTCAATGGCTTCATAAGCCCTGGTTGATAAAATCCTGAAATCTCCAAACTCCAGAGTCCTTGGCAAAAAGCCCTACTTACGTGCATCCCCAAAGTGACAAGAATTTGAAACACTAAGTTGTCTAAAAATTTCTAAAAATTCAATACGATCAAGTTCTAGTTTAAGAAATACATATGGTGAACCCTCAAAACTGAACACTCTAACAAAAGTGAAATTGGCATAGGAAAACCAATCACCCCAATTATGATTCACTTTGGTGTTATGGTGCTCCAATGGCCAAAGAAAATTCTTAATGGTTTCCCAAAAGGATCCTCCAATAGTTTCATTGTACATTCTGAATAAGGGTTTTGCGAAAAATTCTTCAAACCTCACATAATGGGAACTCACCTACCTAGAATCCCATAAAGAAACCCATAGTTGCATAGGTTGCTCTTGTTTGTCCTTTCCAAACTAGTTTACTCTCAAACCCTCTAGCTGCAGTCCTTTTAATTGACCATAAAACAATATTATACACATTAATAGAGAATAATTCTTGAAATGCTTATCAGGACTATTCTTCAGGTTCAAAAAACCCTCATGCAATCTATCTGCTAGATATACAGCGAATCAAATGCTCTTGGCTCATGCCTTTGGATATCAGCTACCAAAACCAGTGGTCCCATTCTTGCTACATTTGGAGCCTAGACTCCTCCCACCTATCCACAAGACATGTAGGTATATTGGAAATATTTCTTGAAAATGTTAATATTGTAAGCCGGCCTGTCCTCCTCTGTCATCCTTCCCTTTTCAGCCTTATGAAACACTAAATTCCAACCCTGATATGTGGTGTCCATCTTTCTATATTCCTTCTCCAAATCATCAAAAGACAAAGGCACCTCCACCTCAGAATCCAAACCAAAGACTTCTTGAATCATTGTTGTTGCGAAACAAATGAAATCAGTCCCATCGGGCAACAGGATGCATCTTTTGGCAGCATCATAGTTTCTAACCATGAGCTTGAGCAAGTCCATATTTACAAACACATTGGGGACCATGAGTTTACCTAGACCAGTGCTCCATGGGTTAGAGATAGGCATTGGGTTGTTTCTCCTTATGTAGTGGAACAGGAACAATTCATGTCCTCTCACTCTAGTCCATACATCGCCAATCTCTTTGTACCTATCCTCCAACTAGTCACGAATTGGCAAATTGGTCTTCGACCTTGTAGACCTAGCTCCCGGAGAACTCATCTGATTGGTCATATCTTGATTTAGCTTCCTTTGTTTGGTGGCCTCCCATGCCTTTGATTTTTTAGATGTATCACTGGATATTTCTGTGACTTTCCTTTTTCCTTTTGCACTCGAACCCTCCATTTTGCAAATCCTTTGTTCTGTACTCTGCAACTTCAATTATCACTCCAGAGATATCAAACCACTTTCTAATTAATTTGTGAAAAACAATGTGCACGAGACCCCATATATAATTTTATTCTATATTATAGCTAAAATCTAGAAAAAATCCTGGTTAGATTTACTACGTGCGATTTCAGGCCTGTTTGTTGGATGCATTAAATAATGGTTGTCATGTCTATTTTCACACTAGATTTCTCAACAACTAACATGATCTCGGGGATCACTTTTCCCATCATATTTATCAAATTTGGGAACGTCTGAGTTTGGAGGAAAAGGTACCATGTTCAATCTTCGATCAAATGGATAAGGACAAATTTCGTTTAACGAGTACCGCACTGTTGTCCCTTGTTGCATATCCTGTATTTACCTTTGCAATATTTGCATTTGTTGAGTAAGGGCTGCCAAAGGTATATGGTCTTGTCGAGGGAAAAGTTCTTCCCTTGTATTTGTTCTCAGCTGAAAAGGTGTGGTAAATGGTATATTTTGTTCTGGTGTTTCTAGCTCAGGTATATGCATTTTTGGTATGCGTTGTTCTGGAATGTCTTGCTCAGGTATATGTTGTTCAAAGTTACGGGTGTCTTCTTCTCTTTGTTGTTCTTGATATGCATATTGTCGAGATCCATTTTTAAAGATGTTTGGGTCTAAATCTTCGGGAAGTTTAACGCCTTTGCTTGTAAGCATGAGCAGATATTTTTCTTTGTCATTTTCCATGAGCTTTTCTACAAGCTTTTGGAATGAAGGGTTTTCCTGACATTCTCGAAGAAGTGCTTCAATAATTTCAGGTTCTTCTAAGGTGGAACCTCAAAAGGATTTGATAATCTTCGATTCATACTAGACTCAGCGTGTGCCTCGCTTTGTTTGTCTCTTTGAGAGTGAGTAACAGGCATTTTAGTAGAAACTCTCAGTGATGAAAGGGACAAAAGCCTCGTTGATATGTTATTCGGGGGTGGGTGGTTCTGGTCGAGATGTGTTATAAGTGATACACTCGTCGGGCAAGAATGCGGGATTGATTTTTCCGCTATGGTTTATGGTTTGATTAAAAGAAGACTTTTGACAATATGCTCTTGTCTTCAAAGGTTCTTTGTCAAATTCGTTGGATTTGTTTTGGATATACCGTTTGACATGATGAAGGAATACCCAATGAGATTTGAAGAGTTGACGATTGATGTATAAAAACTTATTTCTCTTGATGAATTTGGAAAAACTAGGTTGTTGTTTCTTCAACGTGATGTTACGATAAAGGTTCTTTCTTCTTAGAATAAGGGGATTAGTCATGCATGAGTGATCAATGGTTTCCTTTGATTGGTTTGGATTCAGTTGATTCTTGTTTTTGAAAATTTCAAATCTTACTCTATCAAAGTGAAGGTTTAGATGCCCCTTCACAACAAAGAGTGTCAAATGATATGGATAGAAGCCTCTCGATATGGAAACTTGATTTGACAACTTGAAAATTTTAAACAAGTGGTGTTTGTGAGATAAAATCCGTAAGATGGTAAAGGATTCCGTTGATACTGATGATGAAGTTTTTGGATTATGATAGGAGAGACATCCTTTATCGCATGATTCACTTAGGATTCTGACAACTTTTGTTTTGACACAAATTTAGGTTGAGAAATAGTTTTAATGGTTTGTTTGTCACTCTGTTTTGATGAAAAATGGTGTTGATGGAAAAAGGCTTTAAAAAATGTTTTTGAAAATTTCAAAATTTTTCCCAGTTTTGCTCTTTGTTTTTCTGTTTTGGATCACGCGCTAGAACAGAGTCTACATGCGCTACTGAAATTCCTCTATGCGCTAAAATAATAACCACACGCGTTAGGTTGCCCCCAGACACGCGCTAAAATTTTGACTGTTTAAAAAATTGTTGTCTAACAATTGAAAAACCTATGCGCTATCCTGGGTCTGTCACGCACTATTTTTTGGACTTTATGCGCCATTGGTTGGTTTCCACGCATTAAGTTGTTGCTTCCAATCGCTAGACTATTTTTCTGATGCGCTAAAAAGTTTCAACATTGATTTGTCTTAGGATAAAACACTATTGTTTGGAACCAATGCGCTAACTTGAGGTTTGGATGCGCTAACAAAAGTACTCTACATGCTAAGAAGTTGCTCTTATGCGCTAAACTACCCTGATTTTTTCTTTGGTTTGATTTTTTTTTGCAAATTTTGAAATTTTGCTGTGAATTTTTCAAGTTTGATGGATGATTTTCTGAAGTAATAAATGCAAACACAGCATAAAAAGTACAACCATTTTGCCTAATCTAACAAAAAGTGTATGTTCTACGAGGATGTGTTCAAATCTCCAATGTTTTAACAAGTTTGGATACGAATAATACACTTCAGAAAGACTCTTTAGTCAAGGGTCATAAATAACATCATAGCCCACTAGTCTCGATACTCTGTCAGCTCAAACAACCGTGTCACCCCTAGAGGGTGCCCGTTTTTTTGCCTTTTGCCAGAAATTAACTCAAAGTGAATTGTTTTACAGTTGAATAGTTATCTTGGGAGATATATGGTGAGTAATCTTGGGGGAGGATTCTTCCCCACCCTTGCACTATGATGTTATAAATGTCTGGTTACTGACTTAGTTCAAAGTTTCTATTTCTATGGTTCGTAATCAGGCTTCCCGTTTAGCCGTCAGTGATAAACTCCCTCAGGAGGCTTCCCAACCTTTAGAACAAAGGCTTTACGTATCTCAAGGATACTGGGGGAAGGCTAATCACTGCGCGCAACCGTTGAAAAGGACTTTCATCACTTTCCACGTTTGATTATAGTGGGTTGGAATTCTTGGCATCAAAGTCATTCCCCACTTAGGTCATTCCCTTCACACCGGCCATAAACGGCTTTAAGAGTTGATTCCAACTCCTCGGGAAGGCAGGCCTGCTAAAGGATGTAAATGCTTGAAGTACAGAAAGTTGTAAGAGTGGTCTAGATTTTTGATCACCCAATTAAGGGGAGAGCATATTCCTTCCACTTTCGAGACAAAGCAATCAAGTTGGTTCTTTTTATCCTTTCAATTTAGTGATTTGCTAAAATCTATATGGAGATGTTGCTCCACGAAAACATGGTGTTTATTTTATCCTTTCAGGGCAATGATTTTTTGATCTATGTGTAGCATCCTAAAATTGTGACACTTGCAATTTCGACTGCATTTCAGTCTTCACGATGGCGACGCAACACGCAACCTGAATGGAGACCCCGAAACATGATTATGACACTGAAAACTGCATTTTCTTGTACCCTGGCCTGAACCTCCTTTGCACCCTGCTGTCCCGGGAGGTGGGACCAGAGCGCCCAGCACCCTGGTCCTTCAGGACCAGAGCGCCCAGCACCCTGGTCCTTCAGGACCAGGGCGCCCAGCGCCCTCATCCCCAGGACCATGGCGCCCAGCGCCCTGGTCCTTGGGTCCTATTTTGGGCCCGGTCTCTTTTGGACTTTGGGTCTTTTTGTTTGCAAATTGGAAATTACATTCCCTGGTTGGCCTAAGGTCAGGAAAATCAGTCTATCAGCCCTAAATGACAAGTATATAAACTACATTGTCCTCTCCCATTTGGGTAAGAAGGTCACATGTGTACAAAGCGTGGAAACTATACTCAAGCATTCAAGCATTCAAGCATTCAAGCATTCAAGCATTCCTTCAAGCAATTGATCATTTCAAGTCTCCATTCAAGGCTAAGTGTTGCATTCAAGACAAGGATTCAACCATTGAAGAGGAGATCACTTACAACATACTACAACAACATACAACATCTATACCTTTGCACATAAGGATACAAACATCCTTAGAACAAGGTATTAGTACTTGTTTTACAGTCATTTACATTTACAACACTTGCTCATTTCTTGGTTAATTCCAAAACCGGGGTTTGACCTAAAGGCAAACCCCTAATCCCTAACCCCCCAATCGTCTTCGGTTTTCTGTGTGTAGGTTGCAGGTACACGGCTGAAATTGAAGATCTGGAATCCTTGTGCAGAGACGAACAGATCCCCCTTCGTTTCGTGGATTTTTCGGAGGACCGTGGCGCCGGGCGCCATCGTCCCGACAACTTTTGCTCAAATTTGCAGGACAACGCCGTATCGACATTTTACTCCTAATTCCAGGTCCGCAGCTTCATACTGTATCCCTATCTCAGTTTATAAGCAAATCTTTCTCACTTTCTATGCATTTCTAGCTTAATTCTTCTATGCACATTCTTTACAAAAGAGGGTAACCTTGCTTTCTTAACCCTTGAAACTCATTTAGCATCCAATCTTGCATTGCGTGGGATTGGATCTTGTGGGTTTCAACCCCTCTTTTGAATGTAAAGTCTCTCCCCTAAGTGAAAACCATCAACCCTAGTGAATCTCCCTTCTCTCTCCTTGGAGTTGGAAGAGGGGAGAGCAATTAGGGTTCGATCGCGATTTTCCGCTTTACATTTTGGTGAACCCAACGTGAAACATCCTTTCTGATTTTTTATGCTTAGATCTGAAAAAATTGATTACATTTCCATGTTTGATCTTTTGCAAAATTTTAGAGGTGATTGCATAGAAACCCTAAAATTTCTTTTTAGTAATTAAGCTTGTGAAATGTTTAATTGTTAATGCTTGTTTCAGATCTGCCCTTCTATTACAAATTATCAATTCATATTTGTGCTTTAATTTTGAAAATTAAGTGGTTAAGTGTCAAAACCCTAATTTTTGAAACCCTCTTGATTCAACTTTTGACTGACAATTTCACTGATCAAAACATCTCCAAATCAGCTGTAACTTTGGATTCCGCAATAAAATCACAATATCTTTCATCCCTGAAAATTTGGAAAAAAGTTGCGAGGACCGTGTGCACTCCGAGCGCCATCGTCCGCGACATTTTTTCCGAAATTTCGGGAGCTAGATCTTACTGTATTTTCCTGCTAAAATCCAGAATTTTGGCTGATTTTATCAATTATAACACCTTCAAAATTACAGTCAAAGTTGGTCTTGTGATTGCTTGGATTAACGTTTCTAATCATTCAAAAATCATTGAAATTGAAATTTTGTGTCAAAATTGTGTTCTTACTATCCTAAATCTGAAAAGTGTGTTTGCATTCATTAAAAATTTCAGTGCTTTATTCAAATTCTTACAATTTGTGACTTTTGAAATTAAGTGCTTAATTACAACAACTTTAATTTCCACTTTCAAAATTGAATTTTGCGTGAAATTTAGTCAATTTTTAAATTTTAAAATTTGCATTGCTCTTGACATTCCCTCTAAAATCATAAAATTCAAAATTTCAGTTTCCCTCTCTTTTTCAAAATTCAAATTTTGCATTTTTCGACAATCTTGGTAGGGTTCAATTTTGAGATTGCAACTTTAATTTGGCCTATCTACAGATCGTAAAATCACTCAATTTTTTCAGATTAGCTTTAAAATCATCATAACTTTCATCCCTGCAAATTTCGAAAAAAGTTGCAAGGACCGTGTTGCACTCCGAGCGCCACGGTCCCGGACATTTTTTCCGAAATTTCGGGAGACTGTCGTGATTGCATTTAACAGCTTAAATCCAGAAGATTGGCTGATTTTACTGAAAATTGCTACCTCTAAAATCAAAATTTTCTCTCCCTCTCTAGTGCATGAGTTTTACAACAATAAGCCCTACTTACACTATTCCCGTTAGACGAAGCCGTAGAATTAAGTCTTTCCGAGGTTTAATTACCGAGGAGATGGAACCTAATTTGAGTAGCCTTTTTAACGAGGACATGGGTAATTCCTCTAATACTCCTAATGATGAAGAAGCTCTCCATGAGGTTTCTGAAGAACAAATTTCAAAATTGGATAACCAATTTGATGATTTTCGACAATGGATGTCTCAAGAATACCCCGATAGTCAAGCTCTTCCTTTAATTGAAGGTCTAAAATGTATGCTTCAAAGTGATAAGAATGGAATTGATATTTTGCGTGGTATTGCACACATTGTGGATTCGAATGTGATGCCTATGAAGAGTTGTGCTGAAAGTTTGGGTTATACACAACCTCCTACTCAAGTCAATCATTCTATTCCTTTGACGACTTCTATTGCTAGCATACCTACCTTTACATCAAACATAATGGCTACTTCTACACAAGACATTCCTCCTGTGATCACCAGTCTTGGGGTAATCCTTCTTCTTCAATTAACCCTCTTCCTTCATTCAATCCAACTTCTTCATTCACTCCTTCAATGAGTGTCCCTATTATATCTCCACAAATGAACGTGATGCAAGGGGGCAATTCATTTAACCATTCCATTCCTCCTTGTAGTGTTCCTCTTGTCCAATCATCCCCTATAATTGACTATCATAGAGTCCCACCACCTTACTCTTTACCTTCTTTCAATAACATAACACCTCCATCTCAATCTAACACATCTAATATGAACTCTTTGACTGAAGCAACCATTAACAATCTTGCACAAACTGTCTCTTCTTTACAGCAACAAATTGCCTCTATGAATCAATCTAAGTTTAGTGTGCCCACATTTGACGTTGCGAGCCCACTTTCTCTTGACATTGTTCGAGCTGTCCCCCCTAAACATGTTGAAATTCCACATTTGGAGCTTTATAATGGTAAAGGTGATCCTCTGATACATGTTAAGACTTTTCAAACAATATGTACTGATTTTGCTTATGACCAAAGGTTGCTTGCAAAATTCTTTACTAGAACATTAAGAGACAAAGCCCTACAATGGTATTGCTCGTTGCCTTCTTATTCTATTACTTCTTTCGAACAACTTGCAAATGCTTTCATTCAACAATTTCAAAACAATATAAGTCCTAAAGTTACTTTGATTGATTTAATGCATTGTAAACAAGGTGTTAAAGAAAAAGTGACTGATTTCATTGGTAGATATAAGCATTTGTATGCTCAAATTTCTTTTCCAGTGCCTGACAATGATATTCAAAGAATCTTTATTTCTAATTTACAAAAAGATATTCGAGACAAACTTATGTTTTCTGAGTTTACTTCTTTCCAACAGTTGTGTGCAACTCTTCACAATTATCAACTGACTGTGAGTCAAATGGAACAATCACATCCTATGGCTCCGAGTGATAAGGGTGATAGCAGTCAACAACCATTTGGGAAGTTTAAACCGAACAGAGATTCCATCAAATTCAATGAAAACATCATCAACAACAATGTGAATGCAGCATCAGGTGTGCCTCCTATTTCTAAATTTTTCAAGAAAGAAAGAAAGTATACTCCTTTGAATGAATCATTGCATAGTATTATGAATAAGTTATTGGAATAAAATGTGCTTACTCTTCCTCCTATAAGGCAAATTGATCCTGCAAAGATTACTTCACCTTATTTTGATAACAAAGCCTTTTGTCAATTTCATCGTCAGCCTGGGCATGATACTGAAAAATGTTTTTCTTTAAAGGGTAAAATTCAAGATTTGATTGATAATAATACTATTTCTGTTTCTGGAGTGAATGATAAAGGCAACACATCTGTAGCTCCTCCTAACCAAAATCTGTAGATTTTCACTGATCCATTACCTTCTCATACCTCTAATGCGATTGAGGCTAATGATTCCTCTCTCTCATCTAATGGTCTTGTGTCTATGACTCCGAATGTGATTAACTTTGTAGAGCAGCAAGAAATCCCTAAAGAACCTTCCATCACATTTGATTCCAGTGAAACCATCAGGGCACCTGATGGTCCTTTATACATAGTTGCAAAAGTCAAGAATACACCTTGCCGTGGAGCGCTTATTGATCCTTTGTGCATGGTTAATATCATTACTGAAGAATTTCTTTTTACTTTGCAATTGAATCAAGTGATCTATGACAAAACAGATGTGATTGTGAAACTATTTGATGCATTTTCTTCTCCTGCAATTGGTTCTATTACATTGCCTATTGAGGTCCATAACAAATCCCTTGATGTGAACTTTGCTATTATTCCATCTTCCGAACAATTTCGTGTGAAGCTTGGCTATCCTTGGCTATCTTCCATGAAAGCTATTGCTTCTCCTATTCATAAGTGTTTGAAATTTCCCCATAATGGTGAAGTTGTTACTGTCAATCATAGTCTCTTTAAACCAGCTGAAAGAAATTCTAGCGTTCCTATTGATTACTTTTGGCCTAAACAATTCCAATCTCTTCCTCCGCGAAGTGATCATCTTTTCAAATCTTATCAAAAATGGAAAACAGATATGATCCTATCTTTAAGTGAACCTAGAACACCCAAACTTGACATTCCTATCATTCTTGAGAAGGAAGTTCTTCCTTTGAAAGATAAAACTAATGTCTTTCCTCAAGAAGATTCCCAACCCATCCCTATGGATGTGACTATGTCTATATCTAATAAACTTCCTAAAAGTAGACCTATCCCTCCTCGTCATGATGGACTTGGTCTTCTTCCTAAACCAAAAATTCCTCCTTTATATGGAACAGTTCCTCCTCCTTCTTTTTATAGAGAGAAGAGACCTTCCTCTTCTCCTGTTGTTCAGCCTAAGAGACCACAACCTAAACACCCAAGTGATAAAGATGAGAACATTCCTCCTCCTCAATCTTCTTCACTTCCTACTAAGACTAGACGAAATCATTCTGCACATGAACGACGACGAAAGCGTCGTCTTAGAGCTCAAGCAGTTGCTTCTCAAACTTTGCAATCTCCAAAAACACCTTCAACAAGCATTATTCCATTTTCTCCAAAATTTCCTAAACATAAGATGCATGATGGTTTTGATCCTGTGCGAGTTAAAGATCCTATTTTTATAAATCTTGATGACGATATAGATGAAAATGTTATGCATGATGAAAATGTTACTTCTCTTGCTTCTGATAGTGAATATGAACTTGTTGATATTGATAACCATTTATCCAATGAATTTTCTAAAGCACTTATCCTAGCTCCTAGACAAGAACAATGTGGCTTGGAACATGAACATAGCCCTTGTTTGGATCTTGTGATAGCTCCATCTGTTGTGTTGAATGTTCCTCCTCTAGCGTGTTCCTTGCCTTCCCGAAACATTGATCAGCAAGATCGGGGGGTAGATGACGTGCTAGACTAATTACATTAGCATAGCAGATTCTCTCCTCCTCTCTTTTGTTACTTCTTCTATATGTTATTCTCATTCTTCTATTTGTTGTCCTTAGTGTTGTCTACTTGAGGACGATGCAAAGCATTGAGATCTCTTTTGGTCTCTCTCATGTTGACTCAAAAGACACATGTGTTCCCTTCTTCTAGGTGACCTTCCTTGATTGGGGAATGAAGAACAATTATGCATACATACATATGATATACATGACTTATCATACAGCATACTGACCCCAAGGAAAGCGAAGTCACCTTGTGCTTTGTGTTTTGTGTCTATTATCCTTGGGCTTATCTCACACTTGGGGGCTAAATCCTTGTGATAACGTGCTCCTTTCCTTTCTCATTCCTTATATGTATCACTACCTTAAAGCAATCACCCCCGGTGAGGCGTGTGCGATCGCTTTAACGTAGGGGGGCATACATCCCGTTCATATCTTTTCAAGATACTTGAAAATTTCTTGACAAATTTATCTTTGCCTTGAAAATTTTTGATATCTTTCTTGCATGACTCATAGTGAGGGAACCTTACTACTGACAGTCATGGTTCTCCCTCGTGATCTTCCCTTTTACTTTGTCAATCGAAGTCATAAGATCCTTAGTCCACTGGGGGCTTGGTGTGTCTTGACTCCTTGACGTGGTGAAAGTCTTTCAATGATTGTTCCTTGTACTTTACCGAAAGTATGAGCATACATACTCCCGCTAAAGTGGGGGCTAAATGTAGCGTCTTAAAATTGCGACACTTGCAATTTCGACTGCATTTCGGTCTTCACGATGGCGACGCAACACGCAACCTGAATGGAGACCCCGAAACCTGATTATGACACTGAAAACTACATTTTCTTGCACCCTGGCCTGAACCTCCTTTGCACCCTGTTGTCCCGGGAGGTGGGACCAGAGCGCCCAGCGGCCTGGTCCTTCAAGACCAGGGCGCCCAGCGCCCTGGTCCCTGGGTCCTATTTTGGGCCCGGTCTCTTTTGGACTTCGGGTCTTTTTGTTTGCAAATTGGAAATTACATTCCCTGGTCGGCCTAAGGTCGGGAAAATCACTCTATTAGCCCTAAATGACAAGTATATAAACTACATTGTCCTCTCCCATTTGGGTAAGAAGGTCACATGTGTACAAAGCGTGGAAACTATACTCAAGCATTCAAGCATTCAAGCATTCCTTCAAGCAATTGATCATTTCAAGTCTCCATTCAAGGCTAAGTGTTGCATTCAAGACAAGGATTCAACCATTGAAGAGGAGATCACTTACAATATACTACAACAACATACAACATCTATACCTTCGCACATAAGGATACAAACATCCTTAGAACAAGGTATTAGTACTTGTTTTACAGTCATTTACATTTACAGCACTTGCTCATTTCTTGGTTAATTCCAAAACCGGGGTTTGACCTAAAGGCAAACCCCTAATCCCTAACCCCCCAATCGTCTTCGCTTTTCTATGTGTAGGTTGCAGGTACGCGGCTGAAATTGAAGATCTGGAATCCCTGTGCAGAGACGAACAGATCCCCCTTCGTTTCGCGGATTTTTCGGAGGACCGTGGCACCGGGCGCCATCGTCCTGACAAATTTTGCTCAAATTTGCAGGACAGCGCCGTATCAACATTTTACTGCTAATTCCAGTTTCGCAGCTTCATACTGTATCCCTATCTTAGTTTATAAGCAAATCTTTCTCACTTTCTATGCATTTCTAGCTTAATTCTTCTATGCACATTCTTTACAAAAGAGGGTAGCCTTGCTTTCTTAACCCTTGAAACTCATTTAGCATCTAATCTTGCATTGCGTGGGATTGGATCTTGTGGGTTTCAACCCCTCTTTTGAATGTAAAGTCTCTCCCCTAAGTGAAAACCATCAACCCTAGTGAATCTCCCTTCTCTCTCCTTGGAGTTGGAAGAGGGGAGAGCAACTAGGGTTCGATCGCGATTTTCCGCTTTACACTATGAAAAAGAATTTTGATCAACAAAGTAAATTCGATCTTGGTGGTCAACAAAAGAAATCACTTAAAAGAAAATGGACCGCTCCACCTACAAGAAAATTGTTAGAGTCCTGCCAAAAGTCAATTGATTAGTTAGAAAATCTAGATTTTGGTGGACTTCTACAAGTCTAGATTTTATTTCAGTTACAAATGCAATTTTCTTGCTCACTGTCTATGATGTGCTACAGAAAGGACTGTGCGCGCTAAAACAATATCGTTATGCGCTAAAACAATATCTTAATGCGCTGCACTGTGTTCCGGATGCGCTACTCTACGTCGGAAGCGCTGCTCTGTTTTCTCCCACGCTGAGACCTACAGGAAAAGTGATGATTTGATGCGCTAAAAGATGGTTTTTAAGTGTTGGATTCTGGACTTAAAGCGCTAGATGGTAAACTGGATGTGCTATCTGACAGACCTGAAGGGCCAATCTATTTTGCACATGCGCTACTCTGTTTTTCGTCCACGCTGAGACCTACAGAAAAATTTTAGTGGGGTTATGCGCTAAAGAAAGGACTGTATGTGCTGAAGTAGAGACCCTACACACTGAACAGTGGACTGGATGCGCTATGCTGTTTACTGGATGCGCTAAACAGTGATTTGAACGCACTAATTCATTTTTCCCGCGTGCTTGCAAAAGTAGTTAGTTTCAAAAACCGATTTGATATTTGGGGTCGAGCCCCACGGTGGGCGCCAGAAATGTATGCGGGAAAAGTGGGCTGATAAAACTCAATATGTGAAAATATTGCTAAATACTAGTCCACACACACACACAGGACTTCTTGGTGCAAGCTATTGAGTAATAAAGTATCACTCAGCTTCCCAAGGTTGGTCCCATGGTTCTCTATCTTACAATGTCCCTCAAACCAATGTTTTTGCTCTCAGATCACTGAGCAAAATAGTTTAGGGATGGCAAATGCAAGAATGAGGGATTCTTTCATAGATTTTAGAATGAGATGTATCCTAAGCTATGCATGATTCTAGAATGCAATAAACTAGATGATAAGATGACAAGGTAAGTATGAGTACTATCCTAACATGATATATTTAGTCTATGATTGAGCTAAATGATAAAGAAATTATTCTAAACATGCATATTTGGACTAGTTTTTGATTTAAAAGAGGCTAAAATGATGAGCATATGAATGATATGAAAGCTTGAATGTATTTGAGCATAAGTGTGATACTACAAATTTGAGGGATGATCTAAAATGGAGGAATGAGAGCTCTATTTATAGCAGGAATAGGGCAATGGATGGTCAGGATTGAAAGAGTTGATCAAGGGTTGAGTTTGAAAGTTGGGGATCCATGTTTGCAATTTGCACCAATGAAATGGTGACAAGTGTCAACATAGGGTTGGGTTGAGAGAAGGGGTTGGAGGCATTAAATGCCTAAGGAGACCTCATGGTTATCTAGAGGGTAAGGGTCAAGCTTAAGTCAGGTTTACCCAATGGATTAAGACATAATCCAAGGATAAACCTTTGTGCAAATGATTAAGAGATAATCATGGTGAAAGCATTAAAGGCCTGATGAGACCCTTGGGTTGAGTGAAGGTTGAGTTAAAACCAATTCTTTAACCATGTAAGGGTTTGAGTTAACCATTAATGGTTATTGAAGACTTTGGGGGATTAAGTGGTTGAAGGCTTGAAGCCTTTAATGGTTATCAAAGACTTTAAGGAATTAAGTGGTTGAAGACTTGAAGTCTTTAATGGTTATCAAAGACTTTGAGGTTTGAGAAGTGACTTCCCTTTGTTTAGGGATGTGACAAAGTTTAGAATGATGGGTTAGGCTAATTAGAAGCGATTAGAAGATTCTAGAAGGGATTAGAAAGGGGTTTAGGATTTTGCAAGTGGATGGAGGGATAATAGGATTTAATTGAAATAAAGTAATTTAATTCAATTTGGTTGCAATTTGGAGAAATTAAATAAATTAGATTTATTCAATTTTAGGATAACTATTTAATTAAATTTGAATTTAATTAAAAGTGGATAGGGGGGATTTAATTGAATAAAATGATTTATTCATTAAATGGGTATAGTGAATTTTATTTAAATAAATTGAGTAATTTACTTAATAAAATAGAAGAATGTGGATACTTTAATTAAATAGATTTAATCAAATAGAGAAATAAACATAAAATATTCATTTAGGAATATGGTCATTTTTATACGTCTACATCATCGAGTATCAGGATAGAGTTTTTCATTGTTACAAGTCACACTGATAGCCTCCTTGGCTATCGATATAACAAGTTTTACATTTCCCCGATAAGTTGATGCATGCTGATAGAAAACATCCTCCTTCTGCCTTATCGGAACAAGCTATCCCAATGGTATAACTTTCCCAAGAGTGTGCATCGTGTTGAATATCATTTAAGTGCTCCAATAAGTCTGCCTTCTGATTTATCGGTAAATGTTATTACGATAATCCTTCTTTTGCTTGCCAATACTTTTTCATTGGGACTACTTATGCCAATAATTGAAATCTTGCAGTTTTGAACAAATGAGCCATCCACCATGAATAATAGTGATCCCAGCTATCCCACAAGGTCTGATACATACTGGAAAACAATCTTAGATTATACCATAATGACTTCTCCACTTATAAATGCTCTCATACTGGATTCCTTGTGCAGTTTATACTCAATGCATGCCTTTAGTGTGCCCAAGTGATACCTTGACATTCCTGAAACAATTGATCCTTAGAGAACATTACTCATGCTAACGAGGTTCTTGCACATGCAAACCAGTAGTAAATGCTCATATGATAAGAAAAAAGGCCTCCATATAGCACAAAATGTTTTGTAAAAATATGTGCTAACACCACCTAACCATTATTTTATCCCAATTAGACCTTCATGAATGGCATTTGTAAGATAAGGTGCAAAATCATAGGTTATTGCTAGGGATGGGTTCAATATTTGTGTCATCATAAGCATATAATGGGTAGGCATGGCATTCTCTACATCTTCCCCAATAATTTGACATAGAGACCAAAATATACCCTTAGCCCTTAAAGTAAATAAATTCATAGGGAAGGGCTCCATTGTGCTAGGGCCTATGAGTGTCAATCCTCCTATCTTTGCAAAAAATTCCTTTAACGGCCCACTCCTAAGATGATCCCTCTGGGCATCATAAACCTTATTGAACATCTCAAAATCAATTGGTTCCAAGTAGTTTGAGGCCTCACTCAGCCTTTAAACCCTTCTGAATTCATCATCATCATTAATTTCAATTAAGGGCCCCCCATTTACATTTCTCACAGTCCTAGTGATAGGGTCATAACTTTTTGCAATTTGAGTCAACAAATCAATGTCCATGAAGACTCTAGGGACCACCAGTTTTCCAACATCTAATTCCCATATACTATTTATAGGAGCAGGTGAATTTCACTGACCAAATCCTACCCTGATCAAACCTAGACCTGTCATGCCTATCTAGGAATCTCTCAGCCAACATCCCTTATCATATAAACCATCACCAATCTGTAGGCATGGAGATTTGGGCATGAGTTATTTTATCTTGGCTGCACTATTTGTAGATTGAACCAGTTGTTCTAGAAAATCATCACAAATAGACCTCTCTTAGTAACCTATCTTACCCTTGAATTCCCTTCATGGTGCCATCTTAAAACTATCCTTGCTTCAATTGTTATTCAAATAACCTCTTCGAAATTTCAAGCACCAAAAAATGCCACACAAATAAGAAATACAAAGCACAGTCACAGAAAAACTTACTTATTGTCGGAGAAATCATAGATTTGCGCACCTATTTTCTCTACAAATCTTCTTGAATGCTTCTTTGCAAATTTACACTTCAAAATAATGTCGTATGGAGGGACTTTAATTAAAAATAGAGCATTAATTACTATCAATAAAGTTGTACACTTCTGCAATTAATCCTTTTGAAATTTCAAATTTTGGCTCCAATGGACCAGAAGGACTTCTTCTGAGTGCTTCTTCCT
The DNA here is from genome assembly GCF_030272615.1 of Cryptomeria japonica. Lineage (NCBI taxonomy): Eukaryota > Viridiplantae > Streptophyta > Pinopsida > Cupressales > Cupressaceae > Cryptomeria > Cryptomeria japonica. The sequence continues at coordinate 200,388,880 of NC_081406.1, forward strand.
TCAGTCGTTGATCCACAAAGATTAAAGTTCAAGCAAATTTCAATAGCGGTCTAGCAACAGCCATCAGATCATGCAAAACTAACACACCCTTTAATCATACTAGCTTTTAAAAGTGGGCCCATCACCCAGTCACTCATCTACTCTTTTCGCTAACCGGCAAAGATTAAAGATCAAGCATCTTTCAGTCGCGGTCTAGCGATGGTCATTGATTTCCTTTGGACTTACCAAACCATTAACACACCTGGGCCGCCCACAGTAGCCAGGCCCACCATTTAGTCGCTAGTCCACAATGAATAAAATTTGAGCATCTCTCAATTGCGGTATAGTGAAAACCATTGGATCATAAGCTAACCATTTGATCCTTAAGGTCCTTCATAACTTAGATGTCACCACCAAACCATTTGCACTAACTGCCTGTATTAACTATCTATCGGGCCCCACCACTAGTGGCTTGTCGCTAGGTCGTGATGAATAAACAATGCACAACTTCCCATTGTGGTATCATGATAGCCCTTAGATCAAGAGAAACTTACCCGGCCTTTAAAACTTGACAGATACAAAGGGAAAAAAACTTAGGACTTTATGAAACTGTGAAATATTTCAAATTTATTTATAACCCGCCCATGCCTAGAACTCAAAATGCCCCCTTTCAACGACACAACGACCCTTCCACTTAAGTGGAAAAAGCAACGGGCAAATAGAAGTGACATGGAAATAATGTGACACAAAGGTTTATTATTTTTAAATGATTCAAAAATTGCAAAACCCTAAACCCTTAAGAACCATGGACTCGCAGATAAGGATCAACCCAAAATTTGAAAGACTTTTAAGGAAAAAAGACAGGATTTCCAACAATATTCAAAACACTGATAACACTCTGCAAAGAATTTGTTGATCATTTGCAATCAGAATTTGAGATGTCAATGCTTGGTGAATTGACATACTTCCTTGGTTTGCAGATATTACAACAAGATAAGGGAATATTTATCTCACAATTCAAGTATGCAAAGGAGATGTTGAAGAAATATCAACTGGAAGATTGTAAACCAGTAAGTACCCCCATGAAGACCATCAGTAAATTGAGCAATAATGATGAATCACCAGTGGTGGATTAGACTCTATATATATCCATGACAGGCAGCCTATTTTATATAACTACATCTAGACCGGATATAGTATAGGTAGTATGCATGGTGGCCAGATTCCAAGTTGCACCTAAGCAGTGACATATGAATGTTGTAAGCAGAATCTTTAGGTACCTACAAGGGACACTCAGTTATGGATTATGGTATCCTAAACAAGGATATTTTATCTTGGAAGCATACACTGATTTTGATTGGGAAGGTTGCATTAATGATCGGAAGAGCACAAGTGGTGGTGCATTCTTTCTAGGTGACCAATTGGTCTCATGGCATAGCAAGAAGCAGGACTCAGTCTCTCTATCTACTGTTGAAGATGAATACATTTTTGTTGCTACATGCTTCTCTCAGGTGCTTTGGATGAAGCAGACCCTCAAGGACATACAGGTGGACATCTTATTCTCATCTGGTATGACAATTCGAGTGCAATCAACATAGCAAATAATCCAGTGATGCATTCCATAACAAAGCACATTGCTATCAAGTATCATTTTCTTAGAGAGAAGGTTGAAGGATAGGAGGTGAGGATGGATTATGTCCCTACCAGAGAACAAGTAGCATACATTTTCACCAAACCATTACCGGTAAGCACTTTTGAGTACCTCTGACACAAGTTGGGAGTTGTGTCATCTACCTAGATATGATTTATGTGGCTCAAGGGGACTTGATAGTGGTCAAAGGGGGAGCTCAGTATCGATCAAAGAGGGAGTAAGGGGAGTGTACAGTACCCTTTGTCATTGTGTCAAAGGGGGAGAAATGTACCGATATGAAGTGTTTGCGATAAGTTGACATAAATGCCAAAGGGGGAGATTGTTGGCATTTTGGCATTAAGTTGTCATTGATGTCAACTAGTTTGGCAAGGTCATCTACAAGAAAGAAGGAGTGACCAGTATGATGGAAATTCACATGAGAGTGAGCATACAGAATAAAGTCTTATCGATAAGGCATAAACTGGGATGAAGACTGGGTGCACATTAACATGTTGAGTAACAACCGGTAGAGCAATAAACCAGTCTGGAGGTTGGCTTCCTGTTTCTGATGAAGAGGCAGAATGTTAAGAGTTATCACAAATCACCAGAGGTGAAAATGTGTTACCAGTGTTGTGTGCACTATCGGTTAGCAAAAGAAGAAGGCCTCACTGGTAAAGTGATGTACCGATATGATTTTTCTTAATGATCAAGTATGAACCAACTGTGTGTCAGTGAGCCAAGTGATTGGTCATTGTGATGCCATGTAGAGCTGAGGTGGCAAACATGCAGAGATCGGTAAAGCCTCCATCGACTTAGTTGTTGAAATAGCTAGTTGACATTAATGAAACAACCTTAAATAACGGGATTGTAACTGACTGATGTGGCTTGAGGAAGAAAGAATAACAGAGGAAGATTAGGGATCAGTTGGCACCTGGATCAATGCAAAGGGAAAAAGGATTGCAAGAAGACCTCGAAAAGGAAATAGTTGAGTACTTTATGAGTTGACAGATTTCAAGATAGGAAATCTTGTATGTGATTTCTATCTTTAGCAAGTATGCATTAGATAATGGAAAAGGTGTACAGATGAATCTCTGGAGTACAAGTGATCAATCCAAGATAGACTAGATCAAATCTCATGAAGATTGTGTCGAGTAAAGGAAACCCTACCCGCTCAATGTTTGAATGCATTCTTGGCGGGAAACCATGGTGATAAATATTTGAGCTTGAGACAGAGCAAGATGATGTTGCAAAGAAGAAAAAGAGAGAAAGAGATTAAGTGCAGAGAAAAATTTTGGCCTTACAATTTATTCTAAGAAAGTTGTAAAGTGAGAAATCAAAACCAGTGAGAGGGTTTAACCGGTAGTGATTGGGTACTGGTATAACTATAGTTCAACAGTTAAGCAAATCGGTAAGGTGTGGTAGACTAAAGTAGCATCCAAGTGTGACACTGTGTGAGGTGAGACTGTGAGAGAGAGAGAGAGAGATAATAGAGGCCAAGAACTAGATAGAGAAATCTCATAACTGGCAGTGTGAGATTTAGTGGAAAAGAAAAGATAGTCAGCTGGTAGTAAGATATTTGATCAAGAGTTGCAAAATTCATTTGCAACAAGAAGCCTTAACTGTATCAAAATTATATTTCAATATACATCGCCAAGTTGGAGTTTGGTTCAAGGGTTGGTGCTCGTTGCGTTGGTGCCCTAAATCTTTGTAGTACATTGTTTTACTTGTGAGGCTGGATTGGAGCAGTAGTCTCCAGCAGCTTTTCTCACCAAGATTTTTCCCATATTGGATTTTCCTTGTACATCTAGTGTTATGAGTTGCATTTGTGTGATTGATCTCCTTGTTTTTCCTTTCTGCTTTACCGGCTTGATTATTTAGTGCTTAAGTTAATAACCAGTATTCTAAAGTTGCTTTGAAAGGTCAAAAAGTTTAGCAACCACTAATTCACCCCCCTCTCAGTGGTACTTTGTGTTCAACACACAGTCACCTACAACTATGGGAAAACAAATCAGAATGCATTCAAGCAAGAAGGTAACACATTTACATGAACTGCTTAAAGTGAATAAAGGCAAGACAAGATAATCTTATTAATGTGTTCATGCAAAGCATAATTTATAATTGCAAAGGAACAAACATGTATTCTCCAAGAGAAAAAGAAAGAATATCCTTTGGAAAGATACAAAAATTACCTTTATAGTTGAGGCATAACTCAAAAGGAAAATTGCAGCTGAAACCCTAACCCTCCTAGGGTTAGGTTACAAAATATCTGCAAAAGGGAGGAAGATCAGGTTGACAAGTCGATCCAATGCCATGTTTAATTTCCTCTGCAAGTGGTCATCATCCTGAAAGAGGCAAAAAGGTCCATAGGAGAGGACATCTCTATGACAAATGCATCATGGTGGCATGGGAGAGGCAAGAAAGTCTCCAAAATGCATTAAAGAGGCAAAAGGTGCATATGAAATTAGCCTATAGGGTCACTTTTGGAGTAATGGTGAAAATCCTCAGTGGTTGAAGTGAAACAGATCTGATTTGGGGTGTCGACTGAGTAGAAAACCAATCTCGACCATCGGGTCGACAACCACCTCCCCACAGAGTTTAAATGTTAACGGTCATAGAGAAAATCAAATGCTAGTTGTTGATGGAGAGATCTCACCACATAAGCATCTAAAAGGCCCAATGAGAGATTAAAATGCAACTGCCCAATGGAGATTTGAAACAAGCCTCCAGCTTGCCCATGACAACAAACTGAGAAGACAAAAGATCATGCAAGGGTGCAGGGAAAACAATAACAAGTGCCCATATGCCCTCAAAGTGAAACTGAAGGAGAAAATGGAATGTGCGGGGGTGGCGGGAGGAACAAGACATGTCCTCACTCACTTGCAATACCAAACCGGAGTGGTTAAAAAACCCTACAGGGAAATAGGAGGAAAAGACTAAGATCGTCAGTCGGTGGGGACAAATGCAGAAACCAGCCCGTGGATGAATTGGATCCCTCTAGCTAGTAGCCTTTAACTGAGTTGACCGGTTGACTCGATCAACTTAAAAATAGAACAAGGATCCTAAAAAGCATGAAAAGGAAAAAAGCTTCTTCTGCAGATTATCAACAATGAATGTGCATAACACAAAGGTTATGCAGGTGATGTAGGAGCATCCCCGATTCATGGAAATCTTGCATCAACCAAAAACATTTTCTTTTTATTTTTCTTTCTCTTTGCAGTTTCAGCATTTCTTTTTGTCTATACCGGTTTTGGCTCACCAGATCTTGTGGAGTTCAATTCTACTTGAAGACTTGATCAACTTTCTTATTTTCAAACCACATCACATTTGGATCATTTTCTAACAAGATATCACTATCGGTTTCCTTGACAGTTTCTTGTTACCGGTTGACAGTTTCTTGATACCAGTTTCCTGGACCTATTTTGGTGATCTACCGGAACCCCTTTTGAATCTTCTGGAGTCTTGGGCATTGATTCCAATGTTCCTTGGTGTGTGGGCAAACTTTTCCTATGATCTACACTTTAGCCTTTGGATTTTTTGAAGGAATCTCTTGGCAGAGGCCAACCTTGTTTATTTTACATGTTAGGTCTTGTTCTTCGGGTTTTGTTCCCTTTTTAAGCTGACCAGATCCTTTAGATCATATATATAATTGTAATGGTGCATTAGAATGGGAGGATCAAAGAATGAAGTAGCGAGACTATGCGCAGAAGATAGATCTTAAGATTAAAGGTCCCAGTTGTGACCTATTTTGTATGTTCTAGCAGGTCTGTGAGTCGATTTCTGCAGCCCAGATGTTTTTGTTTACAGGAAAAAAAAAATTTGAAGGGATCCCGAAACCCTTTACAAAATATCTTTAAAAGATCACAGCATTAAGGAACATAAAAAGACATACTACCAAAAAACCAGCACAGTTCTGGGCAAAAACCAGCATAAAAGCCCAATAAAACCAGCAACATCCAACCAGAATAGAAAAAAGATAAAAGACAAATTACTTAATGTTTGTTAGGGCATTAGTCAAATTTCTGCTAATCCCTTGCAAATCTTTAATATTATCCCTAAGCTTAGGGATATCCTTGGAAGAAGCCACAACAGCTTTTTCATGCTGGCCCTTGTTCTTTTTGTTGTACCACTAGGAGCACTTTCCACTATCCCTACCTCAGTAGCATCCTCATCAATATCTAGGTCCACAACATGTTTGGAGGTGCTGGAGCCATCAAGGAACTTGGTAATTTCCTCTAAGTTCTTAGTCACAGAAGTGAGGATATCCAGAATCATTACCAAAATGTTTTTCATAGCTATTTTTCCTTCCTCCAGTTTACTAATCTGAGCTTCTAGCTTATCCACTTTTTCCTCCATACCCTTTTTCCACTGCTCCTAGTTCATTTCAGCTTTCTTTCCTTTCTCTTCCTATTGCTTATCAATTTTTTCTTGATTCTTGATTCCTTCATAAACCCACCTATCAAAACCCATTCGAGCCTTGGACTGGTTTTTGAGTTTATCCAGAATCATCCCTTCTCCAGCTTCATCCTGATCCTTGCTTGAGTTCTCCTTGTCCTTCTCCTGTTCAATTTCAATTTCCCTTTCCTCATTATTCTTATTGTCCTACTCCTCCATTAGCTGGCTGTTAACATTACCTATAATCATACTGTGGGTAGGACTATTCTAATCAGAAACATCCTTAGCTCCTCCTTCCTCTTCCCCCACTTCCTCTTATTTCCATCTCTAATCTCCTTCAGACTCATCTGTCTCCATCTTGCTGCCATCTTTTTAAATGTCCTTTGAATCAATCTCTGTATCCTTTTGATTACCCTTGTCCTCTTGAATTTTCTCTACAGTGGCTTTTTTGCCCTTTTTTCTCAAAGTCAACTCATCCTTGCTAGGCCCACCTTCCTCCATCTGTTAGAGTAATTGGGTCTTTACTTGATTAATTAAACAATATTTGTTTAATTCTTTAAGTTCCCTATTATCTTTTTACACTTAAGCTAACATTCGGTGCATGTTAATTATTTATTTTATTAATTATTATGTGCAAGCCTAGGGTTTTCCCTTTTTAGGGTTTATTGACCTATTAGAGGTTAATTTTGTTTTTTCATTGTATTATGATTCACAATACATTTTTTTTGGTGAATTGGAGCTCTCATCTTTTGAGCATATTTTTCCTGTGTTTTGTGAGTTCTTCAAATTATTGCTTCCTTGCTTCTCCTTGTAACAAGTTATTCAGCTTGCAGAAAATCTTTAGGCTCCTATGGTGTTGTATTTCTCAACTCCAATATGGTATCAGAGCATTTATGCTTTTTTTCTTTATGTGCCTCCATTCTTCTCTTGTGATAGGTATTTGCATGCAGTTCTTGGGATCTCTGAAGTTGTATTTCCTCAACTTCTTCATGGTATAAGAGCCTACATCTGCTGTTGTTTGTTCTTGATTTTTTGGAAGATTTTTTGGAGGAGGGTTTCAAGTTTTTTCAGAGTTTTTTTATTGGATCTAGGGTAGCTATTTGTTTTTGATCATTTTGGATGCAAACGAACCTCACCGTTAAGCTCAGAACGCCCAAAAACCCCCATTTCCATATAAAATTTGTCAAATTTTGACAAATTTGGATTTTGAAAATTTTTCTTTGGTTTTGCCTTTTTTTTGGCATGAATTTCGAGAAATTCGTCAAAAAAATCACTAAAAAAACAAAATCAAAGTAGTTTGGGCCAAAAAAGACCTCTATATTGGCTTCCAACGGGCGTTTCTAGTCATTTTGATATATAATTCGACCTATTTCAGTGACAAGTGCATCAGGGCCATGATTTTTTCATTGGCATGCTTTACAAGGCACAAAAATCCATACGGATGTACCTGCAAATGCGTCAAAAAAATTTCGTCAAAAATAAATAAATAAATAAATAAAAATTTACCCTTTTTTATGCCCTAAAAGATGGGTTTTTTATTTTGGCCATAACTTGGTCATACGGAAGCGCTTTTTCAAAAACCTTATATCATCGAAAAGCTCCTTCCGAGATCTCTCTAGATCTAGAGGTTTGATCTTCTGATTTTTCTTTTTTGATAGTGTTTATTTCTGTCAAAGCCAGAAGTTTCTTTTTGCACTCCAAGAGACATCACTTGAGAATCCATCTGAACTCCGTTTTTCAAAAACTTTATATTGTTGGAAAGTTTGTCCTATATACTTTCCAACCATATGGGTTTTTCCTTTCTAGATTCTACTCAGGTCCTGGGATCTCTTCTCTGAGTAGGATGTCTTGGTTTTGGTTCTTCTTTCTGTTTCCAGACTTATTATCATTGTAGCATTTCATTTATGCAAATGCACTGAGATAAAGTGCCAGCATGCATTGTTTACTTGGGATCTTGCACATCTTGTGCCTTATTGTACATGCACTACTTATAAAGTGTCATGAGGGGGTTGATGTTTGTCTTGTTTGCCATCCACCTTTGTCAAGTGAGTGTTCCTTCCACAACATTCACCTCATGATGTGTGTCAAGTGAGTGTTCCTTCCACGACACTATGTACTTTCTCAGCACACTTGATGTTCCTGGTTCTTCATCGTGTCATTCTTGTTGGCCATTCTTTTCAGTGTACCTATCCCTCTCCCTCTTCAGCATTATGGGGAGGTTTGTCCTATTGGTTCTAATGCTTCCGTGGTTCGATTGATTAGCTCTTTAGGATTTGGTTTTTCATGCCATCTGTATCTTCAATTTCAGTTGTTTGCCTTGTTTGCCATCTGATTTGAGTAGTGTCATTTGAGGGCACTCATGCAGATTATAGTCTTCTCTACCTAGTCATGTTCTATTTTAGTGGAGGTTCTTCAGATCAGCAGTTAGTATTCGACAGTGTTTGCAGCTATTTCCTGATTCAGTGGTGTTCTTCTTGCTTTTCCATCTCTTTTTGGAGTAGAGTTTTTTCCCACGTGGTTTTCTCTATTTCTTCGTTTCATAGATATTTGGTTGTGATTGGCTACCTCATCAAGCCTTGTTGTCGAGACCCAAATTTTCCTTCATCATGTAGTTGCATTTTTTGCTTCATGCATTTAGTTTTTAGCTACTCCCTAAGTTCATCTTTAGGGGGGGTGTTAGAGTTATCTTGTATTAGCTAATAATTATTTATTTAATTATTAGTCTATTAAACTCTATGCTTAAGCTAAACTTTGGCATTTAATAAATATTGTAGGTATTTAATAATTAATCTAATTATTTAATACACATTATCCCTTTAGGGTTTCTTTAGGGTTGCATATCTTTAGGGTTTCTATTATCCTTTTATAAGGATTTTATTGTATGTGTTCATTAAATTGATTCCCTTTTTGAATGATAATTTTCTTCTTCAGAGCATTTATGCTTTTTTGCTTTATGTGCCTCCATTCTTCTCTTGTGATAGGTATTTGCATCCAGGTGTTCTTGGGATCTCTAAAGTTCTATTTCCTCAAATTCTTCACCATCTTCCTCTTTCCTTTCCCTGGCAACACCAACAATCTCTTATTTTCCTGGATAGCCAGAATCTTACAATGCTCATAAATGAGCAAAATGAGGCCGCAATGAAGCACAAGCGAAGAAGGGTTCTTGCTATTCTTATTTAGAGATCATGATAGAAACCTAAAGAGGTAATAGGGTAGAGAAATCCTCTTCTCATGTCTAAAATGATTTAAAAGAACAAAATGGTATGTGTGAACCCTAGTAAAATGACCCTCCACAGTAATATATTCCATGATTGCATTAAGCACACCACCCCAGATTTTCTTAATATTGGAAGCATCATAATAACCCCCCCCCAACCCCCGTGGCTTCTCCTAGTTTCTCTCTCTCCTTCTTTTTATGCGGAAAAAGCTTAATTGCATTTTTAGACACTTTCAGGTCTCTAAAGAATTTAAGACCAGAATGGGGCATACCTGTGACCGTCGCAATGAGGTTTGCATCCATCTTAAACCTAACACCATGAATTTTGAAGGAGCCATTAATCCTGTTTTCAATAACTTTGGTGACTAGTAGTTTAACTCTGCCTTTATCATAGTTGACCAACTTTTCCATGAAATTTGTCATGAATCCTTTCTCCAGCTTAGTCCAAACCTTAGGTATCTCCTACCATCTAGAAATATTATCAAGTTCCTCTCTTCTTAGATCCCCCCCTCATTTTAGATTTCATTTTATAATTTCTCTTCTTCTGCAACTTCAAAGCTTCCTTCCAAATGACACTCAAAATTTTGAAAATGCATACCTACAAAGTGTGCGGAAAATTAATATTCTTGATTAGAACTCTGCCCTTCTGACGTGTCATCATCACCTTTCTAAAAATTTGAAGATTACTCATTAAAACTTTCATGATTAATCGTGTGATCCATCTTTCCCCATAAATTTGTCCTTTTTGATGAGTTGTTTAATATTAAAATCAATATTAACTTCCCCATTCCATATACTTTGTACTTCATAAATTAAGCCAAGGTTCATTAGACCATCTGCTACAGTATTTTTTTCTCTGAAGGCATGTTCAATAATAATAGATTTAAAGCTAGAAATAATTTCTCTAGCTTTAAAAATAATATTTTCTATAGTCCACGAAGGCTCAATTTCTCCCTTAAGGCATTTAATAATGTTAAGTGAGTCTTCCTCCAACCATAGATTATCATGATCAATATTTTAGCTATAATCAAAGTATTCAAAGTTGTCGAGGCTTCAGCATAATGACTGGTTTGATTACCCAAAGGGCCAACAATAGCCACAAGGCAACTTCCAGCAAAATTCCTGACAATGCCCCCATAACCAACTTTCCTCGGGTTCCCCTTAGAAGCCCCATCAAAGTTGGCCTTAATCCATCCCTAAGAAGGAAAGCACTAGGCAAGACCATCCCTACCCTTATCCTTACTAATTCTTTTTTTGGACAAGTTCCATCTTTCATTAAAGTCTTCTTTAGCAGCTAAACCATTTTCAGTTCCATTTAAACATTCAAAGATCCCTCTATAGATTTTATCCACCACCATTTCAAGGTTCGTGCTTTTATCCCTAAAAATCATGTTGTTGTGCTCCTTCTAGATGTTCCATATTACAATAGGGAGAGTTATTTTCCAAAGCTCAACATTCTTAGAATTGGAACTAGGGCAATACCATTGTTGCCAAAACTCTTCCAGAGAGTTCGGGAAAACCCAGCTCAACTTCCACCTACTCAAAATAATATTCCTGATTTTCTGACTAAAAATACACTGGTAGAGGATATGACAAGCCAACTCCTCCTCCTTGCAGCAAAGAGAACACCTATTAGGAAAAACAAATCCTCTCTTATGGAGATTATCAAGAGTTAGCACCTTATTTTGGATAAAAATCCAAAAGAAGATATTAATTTTGGGCATCAACTTCTTTATCCACACTTTAGGCCACAAAGAGATCACTTCCAAAAATTTGTTGTGGATATACACCGCTGAAGACATAGAATATTTCCCATCCGAATTTTCCCTCCAGATCAAACAATCCTCAGAATTGTCCATAGAAATTTTAGAAGAAAGCAAAATCTCTAGAAATTTTAATCTTGAACAAAGTTGGTTGAACTCAATCCCTTTCCCATTTCTCTAGTAGTCTCTAACAAAGACTCCATACCTACTTTTGAACCAATCTTTCCATTCCTTAAGGATGGGGATTTCCTCTAGCGGTTTATCCATAAGCCATTTGTCCTCCCAGAATCTAATAATTCTACCATTCCTGAATTTCCACTTTCTTCCAGCTACTACCCAAGCATTAGTCATTTGACTGCTTTCTAAATAGTAGATCCTTCCACAAAAAAGGAGTTTTCCATAAATTCTTCTTCAGAAGGTTGCATGTACAAGTATTTATTTTTCCAAATTAAATTCCATTCTCTTTCCTCCCCTTTCATTCTCCAAATTTCTTAATCTAACAAGGCATTATTCATAGTTATAATGTTCCTTAACCCCAATCCCCCAAAAGCCTTAGGAGTACAAATATTATTCCAAGCAATAAGGGGAATTCTATTTTTATCTTCCACTACTGACCATAAGAGTTTTTTTTTAATTCTTTCAATTGCCTCCGCAAATTTTCTAGGGATTTTGAACAAACTGAGGGCATAGACAGGCAAATTTTGAAGGGAAGCTTTAAGCAACGTCACCTTACCTGCTTGGCTAAGGAGGGCTCCTTTCCATCCAGCCAGTTTGGAATTGAATCTATCAACTAGCTTCATCTAGAAATTCTCTGGAGGCTTTAAGCATAAAGGGAGACCCAGATAGGTTGAAGGAAAGTCAGCAATTTTGCAACCAAGGATTCTTTCCATCCTTCTTTGTCTATCTATAGGGGTATTGATGAAGAAAAAACAACTCTTATCCCAATTTATTTTTTGACCAGAAGCAGCTTCAGAGGAATCCATAAAACTCTTCATGTTTCTTTCTTCCCTAATGGTAGCTTCTCCAATAGTGATCGAATCATCAACAAATTGTTCATGAGTGCAAGTTATGTTGGAAGATGAAGGTTTAAGGCCTTTGAGTTTCCCTTCTTCCACATTTCTCATAATAAATCTACCCAAGCTTTCAACCAAAATAGTAAACAAGATAGGAGAGATGGGATCCCCCTATCTTAGGCCTCTGAAACTTTTGAAGAAACTGGAAAGGGATCCATTAATAATAACTACAGAGGTAAAAGTTCCAATCAACTGAGAACAAAGTTGAATCACCTTTTTCCCAAACCCAAAAGCTTTCATAATTGTAAAAAGGAATTGTCAATTCACTCTGTCATAGGCCTTAGACATGTCTAGCTTAAGAAAAAAGCCCTGATTTTTAGCAGCAATTAGAGAATTAATATTTTCATGCACAAAAATGATAGAATCCAGAATTTGTCTACCAGGGACAAAATCGTTTGCTCAGCCGAAATAATGCGGGGGAGAATATCCAACATTCTAGAAGTAAGTACCTTAGATATAATCATGTAAACAGAATTACATAGACTGATAGGTTTGAACTTATTGAGAGAGTTAGCTTCAGAGCTCTTAGGAATAAGAATAATAAAGGTAGCATTGAGTTCTTTTAGAAGCCGCCTTGAACCAAAGAATTCTTTAACTCCATTACAAATATCAATCTCCAAAATATGCCAAAAGTTTTGGAAAAAGAACATAGGGAATCCATCTGAGCCAAGTGACTTATCTCCATGAAAGGAAAACACAGCTTTTTTGATTCCCTAATTCGAAGGGATCCGAGAGATATTTTTGTTGTCATCCTCATTTAAAATGTGAGGGATAGCTTGAGCAAGAAGGTCTTGCTTTCTAATATCCAGCATGTCCACCCCTCCTAACATATTGCTAAAAAAATCCATAGCTTCCTTTCTTATTTCATTTTCATCTGATAAAATCCCCCTATTGTAGGATAATCTGGAAATCCTAGTGGCCACCCTATTCTTAAGAGCAGTCATGTGGAAAACCTGGGTGTTTTTATCACCTTCCTTCAAATACAAAGCTCTTGATCTTTGTCTCCAAAAAGTTTCTTCATTAGAGATAATTTTATGGTATTTAGACAACAACCTATTTTCAACATTTCTCAAATCCTCAGAAAGCCCTTCCTCTTGGATTTTATCTTGAACTTCTTTAATATCAGTCTTAATTTGAGCTTTACTTTTAAAGATATCTCCAAAAGTCTTTTTATTCCAAATTTTAACTTTAGCTTTTATGATACTAATATTTTTGGCAACTCTGAATAAAGTCGTTCCCTCAATCTCCAAATTCCACCATTTAGCAATAGAGACTTCCAAAGACAGGTGGGATAACCAAGCTTTTTCAAATCTAAAAGAAAAATTTCGCTTTGCAGAAGTTAAATTGGCTGAGAAAAACATGGGGTAGTGATCAAAACCAATCTTAATGATTGATGCCAAAGAACAATTATACTTAGAAAGCTAATCAGGGGAAATCAGGGATCTATCCAACCTTAATTGAATAAGATCAGAACCAGTTCTTCGATTGGTCCAAGTGTAATTAATCCCTTGGAGATCCACATCCATCAAAGTTTGATCATTGATCAAATCCATAAGATCTTGTCTTCCCTCCAACTGCAAAGGAAGACCTCCCATCTTTTCATCCTCTTTTAAAGGGGTATTGAAATCTCCCATAATCATCCAGCTTTTATCCACAAAAATTAGTCTCTCTTCAGCCAGGCTCCTCCAAAATTTAGTTCTTCCATATTTAGTATTAGGCGCGTAGACATTAGTGATAACCCATAATCCTTAATATGCTCAAGCCATACTGAGGTCCTATTGACCCTGAAGCAATTTCCTTACCTATAATAGTATTCTAGTTCCAAAAGATAGTTGTACCTCTAGAGGCACCCTCTGAACTTGTTCCAATAACCCCATTACTTTTGAATAATCTAATCCTTTCCACTTTATCCTTACACATCTTAGTTTCCTAAATAAGGATTACATCCGATTTATGATCTCTTACAATATTATGCAACACATCCTGCTTATGGGGGGCATTCAACCCTCTAATATTCCATGAAATTATCTTCATACTTTAACCGAGGATAAGGCTGACTCGATGGAGCTATGTGTTCCATCAGCATGATTCTTCCAACTTTCTTGTTCCCTCTGATTCTTAAGAGAGGGTCTCCCCTACTTTTTGTTGTGACTTCCAACATCTGCCACTTTCTTATTCTTGCTTCTGGTTGAAATACCTCTATTGGGTCCTCCATTATTTGACTTGCCTTCTTTAATACCGAAAATCCTAAGATTTCCCTCAAGAGCCATTGTTTCCAATCTTTTAGGAGTTTTGCATTGGGAGTTTAGGATCATATTTCCAGTCTGCTTAGCACTTCTATTGGTTAATAACAACAAAGTCTCAGTATCTAAAATATTACAATCCTGTGCTTCATTATAGTCTTCCTCATTTTCTTTATTATTAGATGACATGGAAGTATCATCATAGGAACTCTCATCATCTTTACCCTGGATTATAGGACCAACCTTCCGATCCTCTGATTCTTATTTTTGAGCCTTTTCTTCTTTCCCATGCTCTTCCTCCTTGTTACTTTCTTTTTGACTATTAGAGCAGGCACAAACTGATTTTTCATTGCTACTATTGACACCCTTCTTTTCCTCATTTTCCATCTCAATCACTTCCTTCTTAAGGATGACCTCTAAAGGTGGATCATCATTCTTCCCTTTCATTTTCCATTTCTACTTTGAGTTGCTATCATTTTTACCAATCTTACTCTTCTTAAGCACACAATATTTCGCCCAATGACCCAACTTTTTACAATGAAAACAAACAAACGGAAGAGATTCATATTCAATCATTTGGGTCCATTTCCCCAATTTAGATAGAATCTCAATAGATTGAGGCATATCCATCATTTGATTAATATTAACACAAATACAACCAAAAACCAACCTTGATTTAGCTATTGTCATCGGGTCGATCGAAAGAAGTTCACCAAATGATCTCGCGATCCCTTTAAAGACCTCCTCATTCTAGAACTCCAATGGAAGGCCAAGGAGATGCATCCACACAGGCGCTGACACAAAAAAGGAATCATCCAGAGGGAGGTTAGGAGCCCATTTCTGTAAAGCCAAGGTTGACTTCCTGAACATCCATGGCCCTTCACAAAGCACTTTATTCATATCTTCTTCATTATTAAAAGAAAAGGAAAAAAAGCCCCTAGGCAAAGCTGCCACATCCACTTGACCTTTAAGAACCCATTTCCTCCTTATAAAGTTCCTTACCACATCAATGTTAGGTCTAAAACCAGCAAACCATCCAACCAAGGTCATAGCTAAGCCAGACACAGTGAAATCAACCAGCTTATCCGAAACAGATATAGCAAAAACCCCTGTCACCAGATCAGAGATATTTTTAACTTCCGGAAGACCAAATTTCACCAGAGGCCTGACTCCAAAAAGAGAAGACCATTTCTTTTCTTTACCTCTATCATGTGGGTCCCCAATTTTGGAATCTTTATCTTCCACCAATTTGACTATCTCCTTGTCCCCCTCAGTACCCTGAGAAGCCTGGGGACCAGCATGATTACCAGCTCCAACCACAGAAAGATTGCCATCCCCAGGAATTTCACCATCCCCAAGTTTGAAATTTTAATTTCCCACTTGCCACGCCACTTGCCGCTCCTCTCCACTCATCGCAAAAATCTAACTGCTCTTCCTCCCACCTAGGAAAAAATTGTATCCTATAGCCCAGATGTTTATCGGTTGATTGTAATCAATTTTCATGAAGCAAAATAATCTATTTTGCATTGCCTCCCTCATATCTTTGTGTTTCCGTAGTGTTTACTATTGTTGACCAGTCCGGATTGATCTCTTTGAGGTGCCTCCTAACCGATGAGTGCATCAAGTGGTATCAGAGTGATTTTTGTTGTCCTAAGGATTTGTTGTGGGGTAGCAGACTGAGGATCTAACTGGCAATTGCACATGACTGGTGAAAGATGGTGTGGAGAAGAACTAGGAATGGTGGAGTGCGTGGGAATGCAGAACTTGTTGTGATGGAGATGTTGCAAGGTATAGCAACCTAGTTGGAAGTCATGGAGACAGCACAAATAAGAGGTCAAGATATTGAAAATGTAAGTGATGATGAAGGAGAAGAATCCCTAGCAAAACAAGAAAATCCATCAGCGATTGATCTGAATGAAGAAAGGTTTTTGAGAGTTTTGAGTAGGGCTAATACTAAACCACATTTTACCCCACTGAAATATGATGGAAAGTTGGATTTCAATGAATTTATGGATTGGATCTCGAATATGGAGCAGTATTTTGATTTTGAAAACACCGTAGAAAAAAGGAAGGTGAAATATGCATGTACTTGGTTGAAAGGTCATGCATCTCTTTGGTGAGAGCATTTGCAAGTTGATAGATAGAGAAGAGGTAAAGAGAAGATTAAGGCATGGGATTGGATGGTTGCTAAGTTGAAATCAAAGTTTATGTTGGCGAATTATCAATTGGATCTATTCCAAAAGTTGTAGAATTTGAGATAGAAGGAATCTACTGTGAAGGAATACACCAAAGTATTTTACAAGTTGAATATTAGATCCGGACATGTTGATGATGAAGTTGAACAAGTTGCAAGATATTTGAATGGATTGCAGATGTCTATACAAGATGAGCTCAGTTTGATCAAATTGGAGAGTGTTGAAGAGGCTTAATTGTATGCCCTGAAGGCTAAAGAGAAGTTAAACAAAAGACATGAAAAGAGGCAGAGAGGTAGAGGTGGAAGGTTTACCAGAGGTAGATTTCAAGGATGAAGAGGAAGAGGTACCTATATAGATCAGCACAAGGACAAGGAAGTGAACAAAGAAGGCAATTCATACCGAAAAGATGATAGAAATTTCTACTGGAAGAGAGAAACAGATGGCTATTGGAATAAGTGTGTAGGAGAAGGACATCATTCTTTTGAGTGTAAGAAGTTAGAGAATACCAAAAGAGAAGCAGTGGTGGAAAAAAACCCCATTGGATCAGATAATAAACCGAAAGATGGAGAACTATTGATGGTGAGGAGAGCTTTATGTCATACCAGGATAGATGAAGAACCCTTGCAAAGGAATAATTTGTTCAAGACTAGATGTAAGGTATCTGGTAAGTGTTGTAAATTTGTTATTGATACTAGTAGTTTGGATAATCTTATTTCAAAAAAGATGGTGACTAAGTTGAATTTTGAAAATTGAAACACCCTAAGCCTTATTAGATAGCATGGATTCAAAATGAACATAAGTTGTCAGTAAGTGAGAAATGTTTGGTGAAATTGAAAATTGGGAATTATCATGATGAAGTCTTTTGTGATACTATTCCTATAGATATTTATCATATTTTTTTGGGTGGACCTTGGCAGTTTGATAGACAAGCAATACATGAATATGGGAGGAAGAATATATACACTATTATGGCCAATGGGATGAAGCAAATATTGTTTCCTTTGGAGGAACCTTTGAAGAATTAAGTTTGTATGAATGCTAGAACCTACTTGGTGGATGGAAGGAAATTCTTGGATGGATTGAGACATGAGAATGTGTGTTTTTCCTTAATTCCTAAGAAGACTGAGAAACCGAAAATGGAAGAGGAACAACTGGAAGAGATAAGAGATTTGCTAACAAAATATGAAGAAATCATTTCAGATAATGTGCCTAATGGATTTCCACATGTGAGAAGATTCAGTTATTGCATAGATTTGATTCCCGAAGCTAATTTGCTAACAAAGTTGCACACCAGATGATATTGGCAAAGAATGAAGAATTGAATACACAAGTGCAGGAGTTGTTGAAGAAAGGTTTGATCACAGAAATTCTAAGCCCTTGTGCAGTACAGCAGTATTACTAATAAGAATGGATAATGGAGGATGTGTACCAATTCAAGAGAAATAAACAAGATCATACTGAAATACCAATTTCCTTTACCTAGGATGGATGACATAATGGATTGTTTGAGTGGAGCAAAATAATTTACAAAGATAGATATGAAGAGTGGATATCATCATATTAGGATCAGAGAAGGAGATAAGTGGAAGACAACATTTAAGACAAATGAAGGACTGTATGAATGGTTGGTGATGTCTTTTTGGTTAACTAATGCACCGAGGACTTTCATGAGGCTGATGAATGAGGTACTGAAAAAATTCTTGGGTAAGTTTTTTATTGTGTATTTGGATGACATTTTGATTTTCAATAAGACAAAGGAGGAGCATTTGTTTCAATTAAGACAAGTTTTGCAGTGATGGTATGATGAATCAATAAGGATCTAAATAACTACTGAGAGGGGGGTGTGAATCAGTCAATAGAAAACTAACTAAACTTTCACCCAAACTCAAAAACAACCTCTCAAGCCTATATTAGAACTAACCGGTTCAAACACTGAACTACAAACTTCAATAACATTGATAGTTTACCGGTTTGACTGGCATATCAAAATAAAGTATAACAACTCTAAAACTCACAAACCATTTAACCAAAACATCCAAATACTTTACTAACAAGAGTAAAAGAACATTTCAGATTACTGTCGGTCAACTTATGATATCTAAGTGGATTTAACAGTTAAGCAAATTAACCATATCAAACATAACCACAAAAATCATTCACCACTTGACACAATGATTTTGACGTGGAAACCCAAATGGGAAAAACCACAATGGGGATGAATACCCAAAAGTATTCTGAATTCTTCTAATGTTCACCCTATTAGGAGCCAATCTTGTTAAAGCTTTTACAAAAAGTCATGTTAAGAATAGATCCTGTTAGGGATCACCCTATTAAGGGATTGAGTATAATGCCCTATTAGAAGCAATACCCTGTTAGGAGTAACCTCGGTAGAGGATTTGAAATACAAGCTAATGGATCACCTAGTTAGAGGATTTATATAGCACTAAGCTTGTTAAGGGTTGCCCGGTTAAGGGATTTGACTGTTGTGATTGTTAGAGAACAATAGGTGTTTGCTGATCTAGTAAATAGCACTACTCTGCTTGATTAGATCCTTTTCATGCTTCTATCTTCCTTTACACATATTATAGATACACCTTCTAGTTTGGTGACCAATCATTCTTACACTTAACCAAAATTTCCACCACTACAACAAAACAACTCATAGACCTTATAAAAAAAACAATAGGTTGGTAACACATCACAAACCTAAGATCTCATAGATATTACAAACAAATCAGTTCAAGTATGACCATTGGATTACATAGAAATCATTGCACATTATTCAAGACAACCTCGACCACTCCTTGATCACCACTTCATCGATTCCTATAACTTATCACGTGGTTTCCACTTCATGCAATGCACTTGCTCATTCCTAAGATAAAACCGGTATCTCCATAGCAAAAACCATTTGAAACTCTTCACATACAACATGCATATGTGGCATAATCATTACCGTTCATCATTTGATCATAAACCAACACAACCAATTCACCAAGCTCCATCAGTTAGGGTTTGGCACATCAACAGGTAGGGTTACGAGTTGATCTCACTGCCTCTTAAGTAATATCGGTTTCCTTTACTATCTCACCTACCGGTTGCAAAATAACATCATTACAACATTATTATTGGTTATAATTGACATTAATGACAACATAAAAGTTCATCAATGCAATCTTCAATCAAATACCAACAATCTCCCCCTTTGGCATTGATGGCAATACAAATATCAATACCCTTGATTGTGATGATTAAGAGTAATGCACATACACAGGTATAGGAATCCTGGTTTACATTTTACCATGTACTCTCCTTCAATCTCTATGCCTTCAACTGGTAACTAGCTATAGATATTCTCTCTGTCAATCATACAATTATTCTCCCCATAATCATATAGTTCTTCTCCCCCTTTGACAACAATGCCAAAGTGAAAGTAAAACATGCAGTGTCATACTTCACTATTATGCATCATCAACCTACAACTTGATGCTCCCCTTGTGGAATAACTCCACTCTACACCAATCCTGCTTCAATATTCTTCAATTAGCTCTAGGACTAATGTAATCCACATATTCTTCATACTTCCTTGGTAGATACATGCTCCAATAATGCATATTTACTTTGCACTTTCTCCCTTAAGAAATGATATTTCAACTCAATATGTTTGGTTCTAGAATGCAACACCGGGTTCTTTGAAATATTTATTGCACTGGTGTTGTCACATAAAATGTTGACGGGTTCTATAATCTTCAACTTGAATCCTTCCAGAATGTGTTTCATCCATATTGCATGAGTTCAATTCATATACGCTGCAACATATTCAACTTCAATAGTGGACTGTGATATACAGCTCTGCTTCTTACTGCTCCAAGAAAGAATACACCATCAGTTTTTCTCTTCCTATCATCAACATTACCTACCGAGTTTGCATCCTTAAAAACCTTCAAATCAAGGTTACCTACATATGGATACCATAATCCATAGTCAATAGTACCTTTCAAATATTTGAATATCCTTCTAGTTGCAATCAAGTGTGTCTCCTTTGGATTCTTCTGAAATCTGGTAACTAAACCAACTGCATGAGCAATATTCGGTCTGCTATGAACAACATAATGCACTTTCCCTATAATTGATTTGTACTCCTTTTCATCAACAGATGTGGTATCATCCTCCTTAGACAGTTTACAACCTATAACCATTGGTGTCCCAACTGGTTTACAGTCACTCATTCCAAATGTCTTCAATACCTCTTTCACATATTTAGACTGTGTGATAAAAATACCACTCTTCATCTGCTAAATTTGCAAACCTATGAATAATTTTATCTCTCCTACTAGAGACATTTCAAAATCACTTTTCATCTCATTTGCAAAGTCATCACTCATGTCATTATTGACTCCAAATATGATATCATCCACAAACACTTCACTAACCAGTATCTTATCTCCTTCAGATTTGTAATATATATTGATGTCTTCATTGGTTCTCTGAAAAACCTATCTTCATTAGGTGTGAATGTAGTCTTTCATACCATGCTCTTGGTTCTTGCTTCAAACCATATAATGCCTTGTGTAGTTTACACACCATATCCTTTGCATCATTCAAAGCATGACCATCTCGTTGTTCAATGTATACTTCATCTTCTAGTATTCCATTTAGAAATGTTGACTTCACATCCATCTGATATACTTTGAATTCCTTATATGCTACAAATGCAAGTAGAGTCCTAACACCTTCCAATCTAGCAACGGGTGCAAATGTCTCGCCATAGTCTTCTCCTTCTTCCTGTGCATAACCTTTGCATACCAATCTAGCTTTGTTTCTTACTACTACTCCATCTTCGTTCAGTTTATTCCTGAATACCCATTTAGTACCTATCACATTTTTATTTACCGGTTTGGGTACTAGGTTCCATGTATTGCTCTTCTCAATCTGGTCGATTTCCTCTTTCATAGCTTTGATCCAGTGATCATCTCCAAATGCTTCCTTAGTAGTTCTGTTGGCAATATAACAAGGATATTGAGAAGGTTGTTGATGATTATGGACATAACTGATTAAAGATGTTTTACTGTCTTGATATTATTATTTTG
Source organism: Cryptomeria japonica (assembly GCF_030272615.1). NCBI lineage: Eukaryota > Viridiplantae > Streptophyta > Pinopsida > Cupressales > Cupressaceae > Cryptomeria > Cryptomeria japonica. The sequence continues at coordinate 200,410,462 of NC_081406.1, forward strand.
TCATTGATGTCAAGAAATTGATTTTCTAATTCAGTATGATGTTGCCATATCTTAAGAAATATGATATGAAGATCATAAAGAAGTCGGTAAAGACACAGGAAAGAATATGATGAATAAAGGCATAAGTTATTCAATGGGCAACTCTACCGAGTCAAACAATGATGAGATCTTGATGTTTTAGATTGTTTTAACATCATACATATGTTGTAAAATGTAAAGGTTAATACTACACTATGTTATCAACCAAAGGACCTAGTCGGTAAACCCTAAGGAACCTAGTCGGTAAACCCTAAGGTTATCGCAGTCAGTTAATGAAGACAGAATGTCTACCGAGTAAAGTTTAGTATTCACCAAGTTGTAACCGAGCTATAACATAATGCATTAAATGTTTACATGTGATATTTAATGAAAGAAGCTGCTGAGCTAGAGCGGATCAATGATTGGCAAGCTATGGAAGAAGTTTGTTAACAAATCTAAGGCAATGGAAAGTCGGCAAGAAGATCTACAACTCAGATTGAACCACATTACCCTAACACAAGTTCCAAGATGATTGTGCAAGTTCCGAGGCAAGGTAAAATGTTTTTCAGATCATAAGATACAATGAACCTGGACAAGATTGAAGATCTGATGGCTATGATTGATCATGGGAAATTTGATCAAGGAGATTAAGTGGTTAGATGATTGTTTATAAATAAGGAACTATTGATAAACAATGTATGCGGGCAAGTGTATGCACAGGGATGCTACATAGTGATCACCGAGCACAGAAGCTTGAAGACTTGTTGGAATAACAGAGTATTGATGCCCAGCAGATAGACAAGATTAGTTCTATGTCTAGATTGTGATTGAACAAATAAGAATCTGCTTTAGCATTTTAGATGTAAAGTTGCAGATAGATTGTATTACTTTTAGCTTGTGAAAGTAATAGAAAATCTCTTAACCGAGTGGACTTAACAGTCTTATAAGTAAATCCTCTAACAAGGTGACATTCTAAATGAGTGTTTGAAATCCTTTGACAAGGTCACTTCTAACAAAGTGAAGATCCTAACAGATCTGAGGGAAATCCCTTAACCGGGTCACATCTAGCAATGTTTTTTGTAATCTTTAACAGGATTGGCTTTTAACTGAGCATACTCTAGAAGAGTATATTTCTTAGTGGGTCCGAAATCCCACAGTGATTTTTCCCTATTTGGGTTTCCACATTAAATCTGGTGTTATGAGGTTTATATAGTTCATATGCTTTTGAGTTTGCATGTTTGACAGTTTTATTCTATGACCGATATATGTTACCGAGGTTGAATTTGATGTTTTCATTGATGATTAAGTTTGTATGATTCACCCCCCCCCTCTCATCTTGTTGGCTATTGGATCTGTACTTATATTAAGTATCAGAACTATCAATTGGTATCAGAGCTTTGGACTCCTCAAGGAAAGTTTAAAGGCACTTGAGTTAAAGATCCAAATATGTATAAGAGGGATGCACCCAAGCTGAATAAGTCAAGTTTCTCTACATGGCAGAAAAGGATGAAGCTACATCTATCAGGAGTTGGAGAATATGCTATATACTATCTGGAGAATGATTTTGTTACACCGAGCACCTATCCATTAACTATGGAAGAGATAAAGGCAAAGCAAGAACACATTCAAGCAATTATTGAAATAACATCTGCATTGACTGATTCTGAGTTTAATGATCTAGAAGGCTACAATGATGCGAAGGCTATGTGGACTAAGCTCATATCTATATATGGAGGAGATGAACATGTTCAAAGAGCAAAAGTTGATAGTCAAAGAGGACAAATTGAATCTATGAGGATGAATGAAGGTGAGAACATAACCCAGTACAGTACAAGACTAAAGGAGATTGTAAATCAAATCAAGGGAGCAGGAGGAATTAGTGAAGAAAAGGATGTGACAAGTAAGTTGTTAAGAACCCTTCTACTTGCTTATGCAATCCAAGTCTCTGCAATCAATGAATTAAGGTCTATACCTAATATGCTAGTTTCCTTGGATGCTACTATTGGTAAGCTACATGCATTTGAGTTAAGTAATTTTGATAACAGTGGGTCATCGGTAAATAAAGTTGAATCTGCATTTAGTTCTTTTCATTTGAATGAATCTAATGATTACAATGAAAGAAAGTATAAGTACTCTGGAGGAGATCATAGTGGAGCAAGTGAAAGATTTCAGAAGAACATGGAGGAGGTACACAAACTGTATGAAGAAATCAGAAAGCAAGAAGAGTTTGAAGCACTATTGGCCAAAAGGTTACCAAGAGACAAAGGTAAATATAAGGGAAAACTACCCTTGAAATGTTTCAATTGTGATAAGATTGGGCATGTGGCTTCTAACTGTCCTGACAAAGATTTCACTAAAAAGAGAGATTACCGAGATGATAGACAAAAAGATAATCATTACAGAGGTCACCGAGACTTCAGAAGAAGAGATAGAAAGACCCGCTTAATTGCTGATGAGGAATCTGAAGATGATAAATTAGATGAGACTGATACAGAGGAATTTGTTTATGTGGCTATCAAGGATGGATCAGCTAAAGAAAGGTATGAAGAAAAAGCCCTAATATCTCACATAAACACTAATGATTCTTGGATTATAGATAGTGGATGCTCACATCATATGACAGGAGATAAACACAAGTTTGTTATGTTAGAAGATTATGATGGAGGCTATGTTAGATTTGGTAATGATGCACCATGTCCAGTAAGAGGTAAAGGATGCATAACACTTCTTGATAAAGAAAGATGCAATGATGTTTATTGGGTTGAAGGTTTGAAATATAATTTGTTGAGTGTAGCACAGCTAAACAACATAGGTTACCGAATAGAATTTAAGAAAGGAATTGTCAAAGTTCATGACAAAAATGGAAAGTTAGCTGCTACCGGAACACAAACAAAAGGTAATACATTTCACCTTGACTCTACTTACAACAAGTGCTTGCATGCAAAGATTGATAACACCTGGTTATGGCATAAAAGGTTTTGTCATGTAAATTTTGATAATCTGATCAAAATAAGCAAGAAGCACCGAGTAAGAGGTCTACCGAGTCTTGAAAAACCTGAGAATGCTATATGCCGAGGATGCCAGATGGGTAAAATGACAAGATCAAGCTTGACAAGTAAGTCTTATACTTCCAAGGGAATTTTAGATCTTGTGCACACTGATCTTTGTGGTTCTATGAAAGTTCAAAGTTATTATGGTGATAATTATTTCATATTATTTGTGGATGATTATTCAAGGATGATGTCAATAATGTTTTTAAAAGAAAAATCAAAAGCTTTTCAAATGTTTAAATGGTACAAGGATAGAGTTGAAATGAAACAGGAAGACAATTGAAATGTCTTAGATCAGATAAAGGAGGAGAGTTCACATCTGATGAGTTCAACCTATTTTGCAATGATCATGGTATTAAAAGACAAGTCTCTGCACTGAGGACTCCACAGCAGAATGGAATAGCTAAAAGAAGAAACAGATGTATTGCGGATTGTGCTAGAACATTGATGATTGAGAAGAAGGTTCCACAAACATTTTGGAGAGAAGCAATAAGCACAGCTATTTACACCTTGAACTGAGTTCAATTGAAGAAAGGTACTTTGAAGACACCTTATGAAATCTGGTATGGCAAGAAACATAATATAAGTTATTTTAAGATCTTTGGAAGCAAATGCTATGTTCATAAAGATGATAGAAATGGCAAGTTTGATCATAAAAGTGAAGAAGGAACATTTCTAGGATATTCCTCTACAAGCAAAGCATTTAAATGTCTGATCAAATCATCTAACAAAATAGTAGAAAGTGCAAATGTGAAAATTGATGAATTTGTAGAAAGAACTGATGATAGGAATTCCAAAGAACCAGAAGACTATGATGAATTTGTCTATGTGCAACCGAAAAGTCCTACCGAGATAACTGTTGAAGGAAATAAGGAAGATATCCAGTTACCGAGTGATGAAGAGGATCATACTGAGCCTACTGAGCCTATATTAGCCAAATATGTCAGAAGACATCATGCACCAAGTCAGATTATAGGAGATAAGGATGATCCAGTGATGACAAGGAACAAACTGAGACAGAACACATGTTTGATATCTGAATTTGAACCGAGAATAGTAAAAGAAGCATTTAACAGTGAAGATTGGATAAATGCTATGACTGAAGAGATTGATCAAATCAAGAAGAATGACACATGGACACTAGTCCCAAGACCTAAGGACAAAAATGTAATCGGTACAAAGTGGATCTTCATAAACAAGCTAAATGAGAAAGGAGAACTCATTCGGAACAAAGCAAGATTGGTTTGCAAAGGTTATGCCCAAGAAGAAGGAATTGATTATGGTGAAAATTTTGCACCTGTTGCCAGACTTGAAGGAGTTAGAACATTGTTGGCATATGTTGCTTTCAAAAAATTCAAGGTATATCAAATGGATGTCAAATCTGCATTTCTGAATGGATTATTAGAAGAAGAAGTTTTCATTGAACAACCTAGAGGATTTGTTGAAGACAAGAATAAAGATCAGGTATGTAAATTGAACAAAGCTTTATATGGTCTGAAACAAGCACCTAGAGCATGGTATGAAAGACTGCACTCTTATTTGATTAAGATTGGTTTTATAAGGACAAGTGAGAACAGTAACATGTACATGAAGAATGATGAAAATGGAATACTAATCTCAGCCATATTTGTTGATGATATTATATTTTGTGGAAATTACTCTTTATGCAAAAACTTTGGTAATGAAATGAGCAAAGAATTAGAGTTGTCATTAATCGGTGAAATAAAGTATTTTATAGGCTTACAAATACTGCAAATGAAAAATAAAATTTTCATTACTCTATCCAAATACATAAAGTAAATCTTGAAGAAATTTGGAATGGAGGATTCAAAGCCAGTAAGTACTCCTATGACTACAAACTGCAAACTATCAAAGAATGATGAATCTGCATCTGTTGATGAGACACTCTACCGATCCATGATTGGAAAACTACAATATGTTGTTCACAGCAGGCCTAATATAGCACATGCAGTTGGTATTGTTGCAAGATTCTCTGCAGATCCTAAGGAAATACACATGACAGCAATCAAAAGAATTTTTAGATACTTGAAAGGCACTAAAGATTATGGCTTAGTATATTAGAAAGGAAATGATTTTGATTTGAAAGTCTATACTGATGCTAATTGGGCAAGCAACATTGATGACAGGAAAAGCACAAGTGGAGGAGCTTTCTTCTTAGGAGAAAGACTAGTGAGTTGGCTTAGCAAGAAACAAGGATGTGTTTCTCAGTCAACAGCCGAAGCTGAATATGTTGTTGTAGCACTGAATTTTACCAACATTGCATGGATCAAACAATTGTTGGAAGGTATAAATGAGAAAGTTACCGAGCCAGTAACTATATTCTGTGACAATACTAGTGCCATTAATATTTCAAAGAACCCTGTTATGCACTCTAAGACAAAGTACATATCTATCAAATATCATTATCTTAGAGAAAAAGCTCATGAAAAGAGAGTGGTGTTGGAATATGTTAACACAAAGGAACAATTAGCTGATATCTTCACCAAGCCACTACCAAAGGATATTTTTGAATATCTCAGAAGTAAGTTAGGGGTCCTACCCCTATCTTCTACTCACTGACCAAGTTCGGTGAAAGCATCACTTTGATGAATCTATTGAATATCTTTTAGGGAGTTGATGCTGGAATGATACACTTTAAGAATGCTTTTCTGAAAGTGTACTGGAACAATATTGAGATAATACAGACAATGATACAGGGGACAGGAATTGTAATCAAATGCTCTGACAAAAGACTCAGTTGATACACAACAATAGGGAATAACTTCTTACAGAAACAACTTATGTTTTAGTTATTTTCTTTTTGGCATTGTTGTCAAAGGGGGAGAAGACTACCCAAGGGGGAGAAGACCTACCAAAGGGGGAGAAGACTAAAGGAGGAGAAGACCTGAGAAGATTGAGAGAAGTCTGATGTATGGGGGAGAGCATTTCAGCATTTCAGAATCATGGCAATCCGAATTCTTAATGATCAAATCAATTGGTTTTGCCATCAATGCCAAAGGGGGAGATTGTTGTCAATATAACAAGGATATTGAGAAGGTTGTTGATGATTATGGACATAACTGATTAAAGATGTTTTACTGTCTTGATATTATTATTTTGTCATTGATGTCAAGAAATTGATTTTCTAATTCAGTATGGTGTTGCCATATCTTAAGAAATATGATATAAAGATCATAAAGAAGTCGGTAAAGACACAGGAAAGAATATGATGAATAAAGGGATAAGTTATTCAATGGGAAACTCTACCGAGTCAAACAATGATGAGATCTTGATGTTTTAGATTGTTTTAACATCATACATATGTTGTAAAATTTAAAGGTTAATATTAAACTATGTTATTAGCCAAAGGACCTAGTTGGTAAACCCTAAGGAACCTAGTTGGTAAACCCTAAGGTTATCGCAGTTGGTTAATGAAGACAGAATGTCTACCGAGTAAATTTTAGTATTCACCGAGTTGTAACCGAGCTATAATAGAATGAATTAAATGTTTACATGTGAAATTTAATGAAAGAAGTTGCTGAGCTAGAGCAGATCAATGATTGGCAAGCCGTGGAAGAAGTTTGTTAACAAATCTAAGGCAATGGAAAGTCAGCAAGAAGATCTACAGCTTAGATTGAACCGCATTACCCTAACACAAGTTCCAAGATGATTGTGCAAGTTCTGAGGCAAGGTAAAATATTTTTCAGATCATAAGATACAATGAACCTGGACAAGATTGAAGATCTAATGGCTATGATTGATCATGGGAAATGTGATCAAGGAGATTAAGTGGTTAGATGATTGTTTATAAATAAGGAACTATTGATAAACAGTTTATGCGGGCAAGTGTATGCATAGGGATGCTACATAGTGATCACCGAGCACAGAATCTTGAAGGCCTATTGGAATAACAGAGTATTGATGCCCAGCAAATAGACAAGATTAGTTCTATGTCTAGATTGTGATTGAACAAATAAGAATCTACTTTAGCATTTTAGATGTAAAGTTGCAGATAGATTGTATTACTTTTAGCTTGTGAAAGTAATAGAAAATCTCTTAACCGAGTGGACTTAACAGTCTTATAAGTAAATCCTCTAACAAGATGACATTCTAAATGAGTGTTTGAAATCCTTTGACAAGGTCACTTTTAACAAAGTGAAGATCCTAACAGATCTGAGGGAAATCCCTTAACCGGGTCACATCTAGCAATGTGTTTTGTAATCTTTAACAGGATTGGCTTTTAACCGAGCATACTCTAGAAGAGTATATTTCTTAGTGGGTCCAAAATCCCACAGTGGTTTTTCCCTATTTGGGTTTCCATGTTAAATCTGGTGTTATGAGGTTTATATAGTTCATATGCTTTTGAGTTTGCATGTTTGACAGTTTTATTCTATGACTGATATATGTTACCGAGGTTGAATCTGATGTTTTCATTGATGATTAAGTTTGTATGATTCACCCCCCCCCCCCCTCTCATCTTGTTGGCTATTGGATCTATACTTATATTAAGTATCAGAACTATCAAGGCTTAATAGTGGAGATCATGCAAGAATTCTCTTTAATTCTTCTTCTAGTTAACACTTTAGAATCTTCAGAATCTTTATCTCTAATAATCTAGTTAGGATTATGATTGAGTCTCATGCACTTTTGAATAATATGATCATTATCTTCAAGTTATTCTTCCTCATTATCATCATCTTCTTCAGAATCTACCTGTTTTGGGTGAACTGGTACTACAGCATTCACTTCACCAGCTTATGGATTTACCAGTACTAGTTCCAAAATAAGGATGTAAGGTTCATCTTCCTTCTTCTCCTTACTGGTTTCTCCTAAAACTTCATGATAGTCATCCACTCAGACATCAACACTCTCAATGATTCTTTGTGTCTGGTTGTTGTAATATTTGTGGGCCTTACTCTTGGTGGAGTAACCAAGAAATATGTCTTCATCACTCTTAGCCTCAAACTTACTAACATAGTCACCTCTCTTGATAAAACATTTACTGCTAAAAATATTTAAATAACTAACATTAGGTGATCTACCAAACCAGTATTCATAAGGAGTTTTATCCTTACCTCTCTTTACCAATATCTGATTGATAGTGTAGATAGTTGTGGTAGCAGCTTCTTTCCAGAAATTTTTTGCTACTCCTTGTATTAGCATCATTCTAGTGGCTTCAACAATTGATCGTTTATTCCTCTCTACAATATCATTCTACTGTGGTGTCCTTGGTGTAGAAATTTGCCTCTTAATTCCATTATCTTCGCAATATCTAGTGAATTTGTCTGAAGTAAATTCACCACCTTGATCAATCCTCAGACACTTTATCTTCTTACCACTTTCCTTTTCAGCTAAGGCCCTAGATTCCTTGAACTTACTAAAGGCTTATGTTTTGTCCTTCAAGAATGTGACCCACATCATTCTTGAGCAATAATCAGTGAAGATCATAAAGTATCTATCTCCTTGAATACTTTTAGTCCTTATTGGTCCACAAAGATCTGTATGAACTAAATTTAGCAAATGTTCTACTGAGAAATATTTTCTTTTAAAATTTGAGGATGTCATCTTTCCTAACTGACACTCCTTACACAGAGAATTCACCGGTTTGTCCAACTGAGGCAACCCTCTTACTGACTTGGACTTACTGACTTTGACAATGTTATCAAAATTTATATGACAAAATCTCTGATGCCAAAGACAACTATCATCTACTTTAGCAATTAAAAAGTTGTTGACTTTAGGATTTAGGTGAAACAGGTTACCTTTTGTCTTCTTGCCGGTTGAATTAATTCACCTTTTCTCCCATAGATTTTTCACATTCCATTCTTAAATTCCAATGGATAACCTCTGTCATTGAGTTGAGCTACACTCAACAAATTATGCTTTAATATTTCAACCCAATAGACATCATATGCACTACTCTTTCCATTAATAGAAATGCTTCCCTTTCCTTTTACCATGCAGGGTGAGTCATTTACAATCTCACAACTCCTCCATCAAATTCCTTGAAAGTAAGAAATTTACTTTGGTCACTAGTCATGTGGTCTGAACAACCATTATCTATGATCCAATCATCAGAACTATCCATGCAAGAAACTAATGCCTTCAGATCACATGACTCCTCTTTAATGGCAACAAAGACAATGTCTTCATTAGCATCTCCCTCAGATTCCTCATCAGTGATACCACCATCAACTGCAATGAGACAATATCTTTTGCCTTTTCCATTGTACTTCTTGTTCTTCTCACATTTATGCTCATTATCACCATTAGGATAGTTAGTTGCAATGTGTCCAATCTTGTTACATGCAAAACACCTCAAAGGTGATTTACCTATGTACTTACCAGTACCTCTCAGTAACCGCTTGGCCAACAATGCTTCAAGCTCAATGAGACTATATTCATCATCAACTTCTCTAGTGGATCTTGACTTACAACTATGACTAACATCTATACTTTTCCTCATAGATGGATTTAGAAACTAAAGCTCTAAACGTAGATTCAGACTTTTGAGCACTACCATCATAACCATTTAATTCAAATGCAGTAAGTTTACCAATGATGGAATCAAGAGTTACCTTAGTGTTATCAATATACTTTAGCTCTTGAATGGCTACAACTCGGTTAGCATAGACTGGTAGAAGGGTTCTCAACACCTTGCTAACCATTGTGGCATCCTCCACTTTACCACCAGCACTCTTGATCTCACCAGCTATCTCCTTGATCCTCTGACCATACTATTGAATATTCTCACCTTCATCCATCTGCATGTCATCAAATTTACCTCTCAGACTCTCTTCTTTGGCAATCTTCACATGCTCATCACCGATATAGATTTTCTTAAGTTTCTTCCACACTTCATAAGCAGTCTCCAGACCATGGACATCAACATACTCTGAATCTAACAAAGAACTAATAATGGCCTCCAATACTTGATTATTTTCTTGTTTCTCTTTCTTTTGATCATCAGAAATAGTCCCACTAGGTGTAACATATTGAGTAACAACATGTTCCCAGTATTGATTTCCAGGACTCTTGATATAGATTTTCATTCTATCACTCCATATTCGGTAATTTTCCCTATTAAACTTTGGACCTTCTTTCTTCATCATGTTCTTCAAGATTTTTACCTCAAGTTGTTAGGCTTAAACACAGGAGGACCTGAAAATATCTGATACTAATTGATGGTATGATGAATCAATAAGGATCTGGACAACTACTGAGAGGGGGGGTGAATCAGTAGATACAAAACTGGCTAAACTTTCACCAAACTCAAAAACAACCTCTCAAACCTATCTCAAAACTAACTGGTTCAAACACTGAACTACAAACTTCAATAGTATTGACAGTTTACCAGTTTGACTAGAATATCAAAATAACAATATAAAAACTTTGAACCTCACAAACCATTTAACCAAAACATCCAAATACTTTACTGACGAGAGTAAAAGCACATTTTAGATTACTGTCGGTCAACTTATCATATCTAAGTGGATTTAACAGTTAAGAAAATTAACCATATCAAACATAAACACAAAAACCATTTACCACTTGACACAATGATTTTGACGTGGAAACCCAAATGGGAAAAACCATGATGGGGATGAATACCCACAAGTATTCTAAACTTTTTTGAAGATCGCCCTGTTATGAGCCAAGCCTGTTAAAGCTTTTACAAAAAGTCTTGTTAAGAATAGATCTTGTTAGGGATCACCCTATTAAGGGATTGATCATAATGCGCTATTAGAAGAAATACCCTGTTAGGAGTAACCTCATTAGAGGATTTGAAATCCAAGCTAATGGATCACCTAGTTAGAGGATTTAGATAGCACTAATCTTGTTAAGGCCTACCCAGTTAAGGGATTTGACTATTGTAATTGTTAGAGAACAATAGGTATTTGTTAATCTAGTAAATACAACTATTGTGCTTGATCAAATCCTTTTTGTGCTTCTATCTACCTTTACAAATACTGCAGATACACCTTCTAGTTCAGCAACCAATCACTCTTACACTCAACCAAAATTTCCAACACTACAATAAAACAACTCATCAACCTTATAAACAAAACAATAGGTCGGTAACACATCACAAACCTGAGATCTCATAGAGACTACAAACAAATAGGTTTAAGTATGACTGTTGGATTACATTGCAATTATTGCACATTATTCAAGACAACCTCGACTGCTCCTTGATCATCGCTTCATTGATTCTTGTAACTCATCACATGGTTTCCACTTCATGCAATGCACTTGCTCATTCCCAAGATAAAACCATTATCTCTATGCGCCAAAAACCATTTGAAACTCTTCACATACAACATGCATACGTGGCATAATCATTACCATTCATCATTTGATCATAAACCAATACAACCAATTCACCAAGCTCCATCGGTTAGGGTTTGGCACATCAACAAGTAGGGTTACCTATTGATCTCACTACTTCTTAAGTAATACCAGTTTCATTCACTATCTCACCTACCGGTTGCAAAACAACATCATTACAACATTATTACCGGTTACAATTGACATCAATGACAACATAAAATTTCATCAATGCAATCTTCAATCAAATACCAACAATCTCCGCCTTTGGCATTGATGGCAATACAAATATCAATACCCTTGATTGTGATGATTGAGAGTAATGCACATACACAGGTATAGAAATTTCAGTTTAGTTTGTAACCCTATGACTAAGATGATGAGAGGAGATAAGAAGGAATTCAAGTGGACCACCAGAGCAAACAAAAGTTTTGAGTTATTGAAGCAGAAGGTGATTGAGCAACCTGTGTTGGCTTTATCGGATTTCAACAAAGTATTTCAAGTGGATTGTGATGCAAGTGGAACAATAATAGGAGCAGTCTTGAGTCAGGAGGGGAGATCAGTAGCTTATTTATAGTAAGAAATGGAATGATGCCTGGAGGATATATTCAGTGTATGATCAGGATTTTTATGTCATAGTTCAAGCCTTGAAGAAGTGGAGGCATTACTTGTTGCCTAAGGAGTTTATATTGTATACAGATCATCAAGCTTTGGAGTATTTGAACAGTCAAAGTAAGTTGAATCAGAGACATATGAGATGGGTAGACTTATTTAAAAGTTACACATTTGTGTTGAAGCATAGAAGTGGGAAATCTAACAAATTTTTTGATGCATTAAGTACGAGAAGGAATTTGATGACCGAGATGAGAGTGACAGTGTTAGGATTTGAAGAATTGAAGACCTTGTATGATGATGACCCGGATTTTAGAGAACCTTGGAAAGCATGTAAAGAACCGGTTATGGCAAATAGGAGTAAGTGGTTGGAATCCTTCATTCAAGATGGGATGTTATTCAAAGGAGTTCAATTGTGCATACCTAAGAGTTCTATGAGGGAGAATATAATAAAGGAGAAACATAGTGGAGGATTAGTTGGACATTTTAGCATTGACAAAATAATAGTATTGGTGAGTGAGCAGTAGTTTTGGCCCCAGATTCATAAGGATGTTAAGAGATATGTGCAAAGTTGTAGATTTTGTCAAATAGAAAAGGGTAGTAGTCAGAATGTGGGATTGTACAAACCTTTGACATTACTGGTAAGACCTTGGGAGGATATAAGCATGGATTTCATACTTGGATTGCCTAAAACATTGGAAGGGAATGATTCTATATTTGTGGTAGTGGATAGATTCTCAAAGATAGCTCAATTCATAGCTTGTAGGAAGACATCAAATGCAGTGCATGTAGCAGACCTATTTTTCAAGGAAGTGGTGACATTGCATGGATTATCTAAGAGCATAGTTTTAGAAAGAGACACTAAGTTTGTCAGCTATTTTTGGAGAACACTTTGGAAGAAGATGAAGACAGATTTGGATTTCAGTTCTACTTTTCACCCACAGACTGATGAACAGACAGAAGTAGTTAACCAAAGTTTGGTAAATTTGTTATATGTTTAGTGGGAGATAAAATCGGAAGTTGGGATTTGATCCTTGCACAAGCAAAGTTTACCTACAATAATTCAGTGAATAGGAGTACTGAAAGAACAACTTTTGAGATTGTTACTGGAGTGCATCCTAGAGGTATACCAAAATTAAGAGATACTAGTAGTGAATACCAGAGAAGTTTAGAAGCAGAAGACTTTGCAAGCCACATGGCAGCATTGCATATTCGGGTTAAGCAACATTTGGAAGATATGAAAAGAAAGTATAAGGAGAAGGCAGATGAGAAGAGGAGACATAAGGAATTTGAAGTTGATGATGAAGTTATGGTGTATCTGAGAAAAGAGAGATTCCCAGTTGGAACCTAAAACAAGTTGCAGATGAGAAAGTTTGGACCTTGTAATATTTTGAGGAAATTTAGTTCTAGAAATGCATATGAAGTGGAGTTACTGGATAACTTGAACATATCACCTATATTCAATATTACAGATCTTCATGAGTATCATAAACTAGAATTCAGTGAGGACAATAGTGTAGAATTAGAGAAATAGTTGCCTCATAAAAAACCGGATCAAATTGAAGATATTTTGGACAGTAGGATTGGGCATAGTACCCGAAGCAGTCAGTATAAGAAGTATCTTGTGAAGTGGAAGGACAGACTAGTTGAAGATTCATCTTGGATTTATCAGGTAGAGGTAGACCACCTTGTTTTTCCTCTGACCCCAAAAAAGTGAGAGGCTCACTTTTTCAATAACCTTGGATGTCTGATGCAGGAGCATCCCCGATTCATGGTAATCTTTCATCAACCAAAAACATTTTCTTTCTGATTGCAGTTTCAAAATTTCTTTCTGTGTGTACCGGTTTTGGCTCACTAGATCCTATGGAGTTGGGTTCTACTTGAAGACTTGATCATCTTTCTTATTTCCAGACCGCATTTCAATTGGATCATTTCCCACAAGATATCGCTATTGATTTCTTTGATAGTTTCTTGTTACCGGTTGACAGTTTCTCGATACTAGTTGCGTGGACCTATTTTACTGATCTACCAAAACCCCTTTCAAATCTTACAGAGCCTTGGGAGTTAATTCCGATGTTCCTTCACATGTGGCCAACCTTTTCCTATGATCTACATTTCAGCCTTTGGATTTTCCAAAGGAATCTCTTGGCGGAGGCCAACCTTATTTATTTTACACGTTAGGCCTTGTTCTTTAGGTTTTGTTCCCTTTTTGGGCTGACCGGATCCCTTGGATTGTATATATAATTATAATTGTGCATTAGAATAGGAGGATCAAAGAATGAAGTAGTGAGATTATGCGTAGGAGATAGATCCTAAGATTAAAGGTCTTAGTTGTGACCTATTTTGTATGTTCTAGTAGGCCTGTGAGCCGGTTTCTGTAGCTCGGATATTTATCAGTTGATTGTGATCAATTATTTATGAAATAAAACATTTTTTTCTGTATTGCCTCCATCATATCTTTGTGTTTCGGTCATGTTTACTCTTGCTGACCGGTCCGGATTGATCTCTTTGAGGTCCCTCCTAACCAGTGACTGCATCAATAGGTGTGCATAACATGTAGATAATGTAGAAAATATTTTCTCAGAATGGATCTTAAGTTGACAGAAAAAGATTAACATGACCTTCAAAACACATCACATGGGATGTGGTCTACACCCCTCTGCATCAACATTCAGTGTTTCTTCATCTTCTTCAAGCTGACACACACATTTCATTGGATATTAGGCATCTGTGGGCCTAACTAAGGCTGACACGGATCATTCCTAATGCATGGAGCCAATATATAATCATTATTTGAATTGGTAGGAAGCATCTTAGTAGTTAGGAATTTAGGAGTTAATAAATTAAGATTCATAATTGAATTTTGCATATAATTATAATAAGCCTGTCGTGGCCTATGTGCCAACATGTGTAACCAATGGATCCTAATGTAATATGCATATGGGAAGGCTTGAATGCATGTATGGTTTTTATTTTCTATTAATAAAGTTTCATATTTCTCCAAATTGTTTATGTTGTGCGAAATTTTGTTACAAGGTTGGACAATCCATTCCAGATCCTCCATCCATGACTACATCATTATACCTCCTCATGGAAGATCCTACTCCTTAGATTGAAACCGTTTATCTTCCTCTATTATTTTTTTGGCTTTGATTGATTTGCATTTGTCTCTTTAGCCAACTCCAATAGTTCATTATACACTTCCTGTGTTAGATTTTTGTTCTCTACCTAAAAATCTATTTTCCCAAACTAAACATCTTTACTCCCCTATATACTTTGACTTATTACACCTAATTACCCTAATAAGGTTCCTCTATGAGTTATGTCTTCTTCTACTTTTTGAAACCACTGACTAGCTTCTATCATGATCTCAGACTCATCCCATTTAGTGTAATTTGGTCTTATCTCCATATAGATTCAAATTTGTGTGCCAAACTCACTCGGGAGAAATCTCTCTTCTATACAAATATAAATGCCCATCTAGTTGTCAATCAATTTGAAGATCTCTCTATCCCAATATTTCAAAGGTGGATAGGGGATTTTATACCAGATTTTGATCTTCTCCAACTTTTGATTTACAAGATCAAAGTTGGGTCCCCATTCCTTGAGTTATAATGCAAAACCATTCATTATCAATTTTCTCTCCTCCATTATCAGTTGTTTTAGGTCCTTTGTCATAAAATATACCAATAAAAAATAATTTGAAGGCTTTTGATCTAAACTCTTGCTCCCATCATTCACTCCACCATTTCCCCATTTTATCTCTATCACTCCCTAGACCAAACCACTTCACAAAAAGGGCACAACTTTTCAAATGTGTTAAAATCAATTGGAGTGTTTTTATTGGAACAAACATCACCTTGCTATTACAAATCAATTTTCATATGTTTCCTCTTGGAGCGTGGAAGATCACATTTCCTTACAGTTTCATCTATTTCCCCACCAATCATTTTTTCCCAATTGTCATGGGTTTTTCCACTCTTGTGTTTTGTATCTCAAAGTAATGGCATTGGCTCTAGTTGCAACTAATAGTATCTGTGATCCATTATCATATGGTTTCCTCCCATTCCAATGTTTGAACCCACCTCTACCATCCAACCTTTCTTTCACCTACTCTTGTGATCTGAGAAGTGCACACTCATGGGTGCCATTTTTATTTTATACAAGTGGTCCTTACATTCAATTACCCAAGTAAGAATGTCGATGCAATAGATGCAAGAGAATACTATAGTTTTTATCTCCAATTGAACTAAAGATTACCTAGAAATATTGTACAGTATTTTTTTGGGGGGTAGAAAACAAAGAAGATATGATGTAAATCAAACAATGGAAAGATATATTATAGATATATGCAATAAAATTATTGAAAATATTAAACTAACAAGCTCTCATGCACATGCAATTAAGGAAGAGGTTAAGACAATCAAAGAATTTCAAATATTCTATGCCACATGTCATAAACTTGTTGTATTTAGCAATTTTGCAAAGGAATTATATTATGATGAACAATATGAGAAAGGTGGTTACTGTTCTTGTCCAATCTTTTCAAAGTTTTTTGAACCAAATGTAATATAGTACTATTTTTATTACTATGCAATAAATGATAACGTATTTATTGATAATTATAAAAAAGAAATTCCAATGTCCTCTAATATTTTATTTGATCCAAATGTAATACACTATTATTAATTTTTGGTAGGTAAATAGAAGTAAAGAGGTTGCACTTGGTTGTATTAAAATAAATAGAGTTTACATTATGACTAAGAGCCTATAAACAAGCATCAACTAAAAACAACTAACAAAATACTACTCCTTGACCCATAAAGCCAAAAAAAAACCTACATATCTCTCACTAGTATCATCTTTAGGGACCCTCTAAATAGGGTTTGGTCCTAAATTACAAACGCTAATAAGATTTTTATTTGCTTTTAGAATGAGAGTGAAGTATCATATTGAATGGGATCTCATTTTTCTTCCTTTTTCATTGCACTACCATGCAATTTTTCTAAGAACCATCTTCACCCTTCAATGCTTTTGTAGGATCCACACCCCTAGGGACCATATCAGAAGAACACTTAGGGTAAGTGTACCAAGATGGTGAACAAAGAATCAAACACCATCCCAAAAAAAAAATCAACGTAACGCGTACGGGTTTTTTTCAAATAACTCGTATGCATTACGGTCAAGAAAATCCGAACCATAACACATACAAAGTTTTATTAGTAAAAACACCACATACACATTACTAAACCTAATAGTAAGGCATACACATTATTATGATGATAAATATTTGTTTTGGGCTTGATTGGGTCCATTTTACCCATGGACCAGTCAAAAAACCCACAATGAGGAAAGCATAGTGCCCAAAACCTAAACGCAATTTGAGTCGTATAGGCAAAAAAAGTATGCCATGTCATCGAAGAGGTAAGATTACAATTTATTTATGTATTTTTTGTTTCATATCTCAAATTTCACTATAGTTTGGTAGTTTTTAATTTATTTTATTTTATTTTATAAATTTGATATCAGATGCTCAACAAAATAACCTCCCTCAAGGGAACATTCCCTATCACCAAAATATGCCCCGTAATCCTCCTAATCTTCTAACAACCCCTTCCCAAACCACATAGGAGAATTTAATAGGTCGTTTAGCACAAAATAGGGTTACCATTACTAGCCTTGTGGCTAGACTAAAAGCATCAGAGCACCAGCACCTTGCAGACCTTGTCCAAGCCCTAGAAACAATGGTGGATAGTGTCGACAAAGTTTCAAAATAATTCATCGAATGGGATGCATATAGAAACTCATGTCACAACTTTTACGCAAAGGGTCTCTCATATGATGTTGTAAAGAACAAATAAATAAGTGTTTGTGTAATTAATTATTCATGTTGGATATTACTATACCTTGCTTAAGTTTACGTAGGATAATGCATTTCATAGTAGTTTGGGTATGAGACACTTGGGTGTTTGTGCCACATTGGGATAGTGTGTGTAGAGAATATCCACCTTTTATGGTGTGATCTTGTTACTACTTTATCATATCCACTTATTATGGAGTGATAATTCCACCTTCAGTGGGTGATCCACCTCATGTGGAATATTTTTTTGTTTCTCCTACCTACTACACCTATTTCCTACCTACCCTTGTTTCTTATTGAGCCACATGTCATGTTCATGTTCTCACATATCCATATAGCCTTCCCTATATATGCAGGCTCATATTCATTGTATGAATAACTATTGAACTATTGATCATTTATCTATTGATGAGAATACAATTTAATCTTGTCCTATATTTTATCTCTCTATTTTGTACTTTTCATTGAACTCTTGATCTTGGAAAAATCTCACATGGTATCAGATCGATTAGAGCGTCATTGATTCATCTTTGAGAGGCATTATTGCGACGTCAAGAGGTAGATCTAAGGAGCAGCATCTTTTGGAGACGTCCTAGACCATATCTGACCTTGCCATTGCGTCCGGGTGATTGTTTCCATGAATTTTGGCTATAAATTCACCTATATTGGGTGAAAATAGATTTTGGGGCTTGGAGGAAAAATTCAGCCTATTAGGTTGTACGGTACAATTTTACAAATAAATAATATTTATTTTTCTACAAAAATTTTAATTCCATATTTTTTTTTTTAAATTGCAGTTTTTTTAATATTGCACTATAAAAGCCTTTTTCAAAAATCAAAAATTATTTATTTGGGGGGAGGGGGGGTATTTACACCCCCACCCATCTTCGTACCCCACACTTCATAATCTGCAGGTTGTACTCCCGCCAAAGGTCGCCGACCATCGCTCGTATTCTTCCGACGTCCCATTTTGCTCTCGTCGGTTCACTATCTACCAGAGTTCTTTCTGGCGACCACTCCAC
Source organism: Cryptomeria japonica (assembly GCF_030272615.1). Taxonomy (NCBI): domain Eukaryota; kingdom Viridiplantae; phylum Streptophyta; class Pinopsida; order Cupressales; family Cupressaceae; genus Cryptomeria; species Cryptomeria japonica. The sequence goes on from NC_081406.1 coordinate 200,429,352, forward strand.
ACCGTCCCTCAGTCATCTCTGCTCCCATCGACCGTCATTCGGACCCATGTTCTTATCGACTATCGTCGGCCATCTCTACCCCAGACTGCTACACTTCCGAGCTCCTCCCTCGTCGATGTGCTTCCCAACGACTTCACTGCTCATTGATAATCTGCACCTCCGGCCCATGCTCCTTGGTTGTCTTGCTCCGATAGCTTTGGTTTTACTGCCTTTGGACCTGCTTTCCACCGCCGGTCTTTTCACCGCCCTCTCAGCATTGTTTGTGCATACACATGTGAATCTTCTATTTTCCAATGTTGTGACACGTGGAAAGATTTATTTATTGCCGCCTACTTTGTAAGTAGTCCACATTGATATCTACACACCAAAATCGTACTTGCCACGCAAACATTCCATATGATACATAATCCAAATAGGCCAATCAGATCTTGCCACGTCAAAAGTTTGTACCGTACGAACGCACATTCAGCAGGGGAGTGAAGTTTTCTACAACGGCCATAGGATCGTCAAATTTAACATCGTGTTTTGCTGACATCATCATTTTTGAAAATTTATCGGCCCCCTCCCATTGAGCTTTTCAATTTTGCAGTTCAACTTTAGAAGGTCGTATCTTACTCAGTTTTGCTCCTTTTTGGGTGCACTTGTTTTTGAAATGGGCTAATTTTTCATGTGCTTTCTCGTGGTGGAATTATTTTTTGATTTTGATGGATAGATTTTTTAGAAATCTCAGTTTTTGGTGACTGTACCTTTCCAATCCCTGTTTCTGCAACTTTCGGGACTCTATTTGGGCTCATACGAACTCCTTTTTAGGTGTCATTTTTTTTTTTGAAGTGCATAATTTTTTGTCTACTTTCATAATATGCTATCATTTTGCAGCAATTTTGGGTAGAAATTGTACTTTCAGTATATGGTCTTTTTTGGCCAATTTGGCACTTGTATTGCATAGATCTATCTTGCTAGTCTTTTGCATTGTAGTTCTCAGCCTATTGGGGCAGTTGTAAAATAAAATCAGAAGTCCACCTTGCCATTGTTTGCAAGTGGCCTATTGTACACACACTACATATAAAGTGCCAAAATCATCATTTTGGGGGGGTACTTTGATTGAGTGAATTTGGGGGGGTGTCTCTTGTTCTTTTGTGCTCTTGTGTTCTTTCCATTTTGCTGCTATGGGTTCTCCTAAGTTTCCTCTCTTAACTCCTCATAATTATCCTACTTGTAAAATTGATGCATGGAGTAAACTTATGAAAAAAGGACTAAGTCATTATATTGATGGAAATATTGTTGCTCCCGCTGATCCTAAGGCTGATCCTGTTGATCACTTGGATTGGCTCACTAAAAATATCATGGCATATTGGTACCTTAAGAAAGTATGTATCAAAGGATCTCATTTTTCATATTGAGAAATGTACTCTAATCAAGGATGCTTGGCAAAAGTTTCAAGACTTGTATGGTCAAGTTGATGAGATTGGGGGATATCAGATTGATAGTGATCTCACCATGTTAGATCCCAAGAAATTTGATACTTTACAAGATTATGTCACTAAGGCAAAAGAGTTGAAGGCACAACTCAAGGATTGTGGCATTGATAAGAAGGATACAAAATTGATCTTCAATTTGATGGGTAAGCTTCCACAAGAATATGCAGCATTTGTTTCTAGTTTCCAAACCCAAAGGATGACAATGGGTTCAAGCTACACAATGCCTACACTTGATGCTTTTGTCGAAATGTTGATGATGGAACAAACTAAGTTGATAAGCATGGGAATTCTTCAGACTTCTAAGTCTCAAGCATTAGTGGAAAATCACAAGAACAAAGGAAATAAAGGAAAGGACAACTCAAACAAGAAGAAATGGCAATCAAAACCTAAGGACAAAGCATCTCCTTCTCCACAACAAGGAGATTCATCCTCTTCCAAGAGGGAAAATTCACCAAAGAGAGAGAGACCTAATTGTGCCTATTGTAAAAAGGTTGGTCATGAGGAGCGTCATTGCCATTCTAAGAAGATTGATGAGCTCACACATATCCTCCAAAAGCACAACATTGATTTGCCTAATGCCTACAAGAAGGAGGATTCATCAACTTCCACTTCCTCACAATCAAAAGGAAAAGGGAAAGCATTCATGGCTTCTACCAGTGGTAAGACTCACTCTTTTGGGACAAGAAAAGGAAAATCTCTTTGTGCTACTACAAGTCATGATTCAAGGAGATGACTTCTAGATTCAGGGGCCTCTCATCATATGGCATCTCACAATCTATATTTTCCACATTTGAGCCTTGCACCATGTCAAAAATTTTGATGGGAAATCATACATACATGGATGTGATTGGGAAAGGATCTATTGCCATTGGGGATAACTCCTTCAATGATGTGTTGTGTGTCCCCCATTTGACAAACAATCTCCTTTCCATCTATCAAATCACACATGGCACAACTAAGAGAATTGTGGAGTTCACACCTGAGTCAATTTTCATTAGAGACTTGGATACTAGAGCTATCATTGTGACTGGGGCAGTTGATCATGCATCTCGGTTATACTCCTTTTCAGATTTTGTTGATGATGATGGTTTTACATATGATGATTCTTCACATGATGATCACAATTCTTATGTTGATTCAGATTTTGAGGAGAACTTTGGGTACTTGAACTTGGGGATTCTCACATGTGACCCTGTTCTTGAGCCTTGCACTTCATCTCCTCCTATTGATATCACATCACCTATTTCACCTGATGATGTGGATAATGCAATAGTTTTGCCTTCATGTGATTCAGTGCAGCGTGATATTTCATGTCTTCCAGCTTCAGTTTCATGGGATGATTACTTGATAGACATTGTAGGTTTGTTTGTGGAATCCTGCATTGCAGATTTGGGAGACAGCATTGATGATATTCATCTTCTCTTTGATGAAGATGATCCTTCTTTGATTTTTGTGAGGGAGAACTCTAACCCTCTTGTTCCTTCTCTACATGATCATTCTTTCAAGGTTGATATGATTGTGGATACTTATGTACAGCAGTTGGAGGAGGTCTCTTTATGTTTAGAGGAGACATGTGAGACTTTGGGACTTGTTCTACATTCATCTCCACTAGATCTTGGAGTGCCTTTTTCAGCAGTGTGGAGCAATTCACCACCTTTGGAGGGGTTATCTTTCATCATCGACATGGGGACACTTGAATAGTTTTCAGAGACTTCATTCATCATGATTTTTTCTCATACATCTCCCCTTCATGATTGGGAAGACTTCATGGATACACCTTTGGTTTTGTTTCTTCCTAAGGGGAGGAATCTTGTTCGATGTTCATGGAGAAATTTATTCGTACATCATCGAGCTTATATCACTGGTGCAGATTCTACATTGAGGGGGGGCTACCTAGCTTCTCTTCTAATTCTCTCATATGGGGGAGGTTTTTTCCCATTGGGTTTTTCTCTTTCCCCACTTTGTGAGAGATTTCATTGCATTGGTTTGCATGCATTTTCATTTGTAGATGGGTACCTAATGTGGCCTAGTAGTCAGGACCCATCTTGCACTACTTAGTTGCATTGTAGACTTAAGTGCATTCCCCTAAGTTGCACTTAAGGGGGGTATTGGTGTAATTAATTATTCATGTTGGGTATTATTACACCTTACTTAAGTTTACTTAGGATAATGCATTTCATAGTAGTTTGGGTATGAGACACTTGGGTGTTTGTGCTACATTGGGATAGTGTGTCTAGATAATTCACACCTTTTATTGTGTGATCTTGTTACTACTTTATCATATCCACTTATTGTGGAGTGATAATTCCACCTTCGGTGGGTGATCCACCTCATGTGGAATATTTTATTGTTTCTCCTACCTACCACACCTATTTCCTACCTACCCTTGTTTCTTATTGAGCCACATGTTGTGTTTGTGTGCTCACATATCCATATAGCATTGCCTATATATGCAGGCTCATATTCATTGTATGAACAACTATTGAACTATTGATCATTTATCTATTGATGAGAATACAGTTTATTCTTGTCCTATATTTTGTCTCTCTATTTTGTAGTTTTCATTGACCTCTTGATCTTGGAAAAATCTCACAATAAGAAAATAACAAATATGTGATCTTTTCATCAATCCTCAAACCCAAGAGACCCTACCTCTTAATTTAAAGAGGTTTCCTATACGTTGGTATAATCACAAATTTGAGATAAGTGGTAAATGGTCTTTGACCAACCTCCTTGCAATAAATTTGAGGTGCCTTTATATTTTTTGAGGAAACTATATTGTGACTCCATCCTGAATGAAATCCCTAATTATTTTGATATGAGGGAGTTCCAACGCAGAGGTGGAGACTCTACCCAATATAGACCAAAGGCTCGATGTGTATAAAATTTTCAGAATCAGGTTCCACGTGCTCTGAAACCCTTGGTGCACGTGATGGTCCCTATAGGCTTGAAGGAGTCTATAGAGACTCTTCAAGAAACTGCATCACTGACTGACACCATTATCCATCATGGGAGGTAGTTGTCATATCCTCTTGGCCCACATGATGGTGCAGGATCCCATGATGGTGTTGCAACTATACCACCTCCTGGTAGCAAGCCCAATGGTCACTAGTGCATCACATGCTTCGAGGTATGCTACGAGGTAGATGACACTGCATGTGCAGATGGTCCGAGCTACCATCAGTGCACACATTGTGGAGCTAGTTGTGAGGTTGGTGGACCAAATGATGTGGTCCCACAAATGACCTCATGTAGTAGGTCTTTGGTAGTCAAGTATATGTTCTTTTGAATTTATAATGTTTTATTTAGTAAATACTTTAAATTTTTAAGTGTAAATAGATATTTAATTATATTTCAAATTAAACTAATGCAAACATAATCCATTTCAGGATGTAGAAAATTTGGGTACATCATCGACCACACCTATCACAACTCTTGCACCTGTATCATCATTAGAGGTAAAAAAATTACAATTTGTGTCAAAATATTATAATACCTTGAACTCAAATTAATATTTTATAATTCATATTATTTTTCTAGAATTTTTTACATTTTTTTTAAATTGGATATTTTACCTATTTTTGAAAAAATCTTATACTTTTGGTTTGCCAATTTTTTCCCCAAAAATTTATTACAATTGTGGAATATGATTTGATAATCTTTCTAAAATATTGAATCAACCCTAAAAAACTCCTTGCCTCAATCACAATGAAATTCTTGGATCACATCAAAATGGCTTCCACTCATGCAATTGCTAGTAAAGGCCCATCATAAAAGTGTATCCAAAAGCACATCCAAAGTGTTGCACTTAGGAAAAATCCAACTATTGGAGCATGGCTCTACCTTCATCCTCCACTTTTACTGTTTGTCTATTACCTTTTGATCTTAGTTACTTCATAGACAAATGGTATTATCTATATTCCTAGTGTTGAAATTCGAAGCCTTGGGCAGCTTCACCAAATATTATGATCTTTGAGATCAAAATTTGTACTTAGGATATCCAAAGTTGTCAACATTTGTCAAAAATTGTCAACAGTTGTCAATAGTTATCAATAACTTTCAATAGTTGTGAAAAGTTGTCAATAGTTGTCAATAGTTGTCAATAGTTGTGAAAATTTGTCAATAGTTGTGAAAAGTTGTCAATAGTTGTGAAAAGTCATCAATAGTTGTAAAAAGTTGTCAATTTATCAATAGTTGTCAATAGTTATCAAAAGTTGTTAAAAGATGTCAATAGTCATCAAAAGTTGTCAAAAGTTGTCAATAGTTGTGAAAAGTCGGCAATAGTTGTCAAAAGTTGTCAATAGTTGTTAAAAGTTTTCAATAGTCAAAAGTTGTCAATAGTTGCAATGCAAAGTTTCTAGATAGGATGAATCTCATTCTATTTTTCATATCCATGAACTGTCAGCATGAGTGTGTCTGAATATAAATTTGTATGCTAAGAATGGTCTTGGTTGGTTCCCCAGGTTGCCCGAACATTCGGCGCCCTACCATCACGATGCCATATTTTGAGTACCCTAAGTTCAAAAAATTGTTGAACTTTGATGGGTTGTTTCTCAGAATCTGAGCAATGTACGAGTGATCCATTTAATCCCACAAGGTCATGTTAGGCCCCTCTACAATAACCTATCTCAAATTTTGAAGAATCAAAATCATTATCTTAGGGCAATGATTTTTTTGTTGATACAAATATCATCAATCATGTGCAATGCAAAGTTGCAAGATAGGGTGAATCTTGTTTTTTTGTCATATCCATAAACCATTTACATGAGCATGTCCGAGTGATACTTTTTATTCTAGGAATAGTCCTAGTTGGGTCCCCAAGTCGCCCAAACATTCAACACCCTACTGTTGCGGCGTCATCTCTTGAGTGCCCTAAGTTCAAAAAAGTACCAAACTTTGACAAGTTGTTTCTTAGAATCTGAGCCACACACAAGTGATATGTTTGATCCCACATGGTCACATTAGGCCCCTCTACAATAACCTCTATCATATTTTGAAGAGTCAAATCCATTCTCTTAGGGCAATGATTTTTTTGTTGATGCAAATATCGTTAGTTGCGTGCAATGCAAAGTTGCAAGATAGTGTGAATCTTGTTCTGTCTATTGTATCCGTGAACCATCAATCTGAGCATGTTCAAGTGGTAATTTTTATGCTAGGCATGGTCCTATTTAGGTCCTCAGGTTGCCTGAACATTCGCCGCCCTAAGTTTAAAAAATTGTCAAACCTTGATGGGCTATTTCTCAAAATTTGAGCCACATACAAGTGATCTATTTTATCCCATAGGGTCATGTTAGGCCCCTCTACAATAATCTCTCATATTTTTAAGACTCAAAGCCATTCTCTTAGGGTGGCAATTTTTTTATTGATGCAAATATCGTCAATTGTGTGCAATGCAAAGTTGCAAAATAGGGTGAATCTCGTTTTGTTTTTCATATCCACCAACCATCAATGTGAGTGTGTCCAAGTGGGAATTTTGGTGCTAGGAAAGGTTCTAGTTGGGTCCCTAGGTCACCCAAATATTCAGCCCCCTACCGTCACAGCCATCTGTTGAGTTTCCTAAGTTTAAAAAATTGTCAAACTTTGACAGGTTGTTTCTTGAAATTTGGGTCACATATGAGTGATCCATTTGAGCCCACAAGGTCATGTTAGGCCCCTCTACAATAACCTATCACATATTTTGAATACTCAAAGCCATTCTCTTAGGGCAGTGATTTTTCTATTGATGCAAATATCGTTAGTTGCATGCAATGCAAAGTTGCAAGATAGGGTGAATCTCATTTTGTTTGTCATATCCACAAACCATCTATGCTAGCATGTTTGAGTGGGAATTTTTATGCTATTCATGGTCCTGGTTGGGTCCCCAAGTCACCTAAACATTCGATGCCCTACTGTCGCGGCACCATCTCTTGAGTGCCTTAAGTTAAAAAAAATTATTGAACTTTGACGAGTTGTTTCTCAGAATCCGGGCCATGTACAAGTGATCTGTTTGAACCCACAGGGTCATGTTAGGCCATTCTACAATAACCTATCTCATATTTTGAAGAATTGAAGTCATTCTCTTAGGGTAGAGATTTTTCTATTGATGAAAATATTGTTAGTCACGTGCAATGCAAAGTTTCCAGATAGGATGAATCTCGTTATGTTTGTCACATCCATGAACTATCAATGCAAGTTTTTTTGAGTGGGTATTTTTATGCTAGGTATGGTCCTGGTTGGGTCCCCAGGTCACTCGAACATTCGGCGCCCTACTATCGCGATGCCATCTCTTGAGTGCCCTAAGTTTAAAAAATTGACAAACTTTGATGGGTTGTTTCTCTAAATCTGGGTCATGTACGAGTGACTTGTTTGAGCCCAATGGGTCACATTAGGCCCCTCCATAATAACCTATCTCATATTTTGAAAACTCAAATCCATTCTCTTAGGGTAGCGATTTTTTTGTTGATGCTAATATCGTCTATTGCGCGCAATACAAAGTTGCAAGATAGAATAGTGTATGAATTACACATTTGCACAATAATAATGCATGAATTACACATTAACAAAAGTATAGTGCATGAATTTGTCAATAAGAATCATATACAAAATTTATCACAAAATTTCATTTGTGTATTTATAATCATTTGGTCATTTATATATACAAAATTTGGCCCCTAAATAAGTACAAATCAGCTCATGGCCATCTATATACAAAAGTTGGCCTATGATTACATACAAATCAGCTCATGGCCATCTTCTATATACAAAATTTGGCCTCTGAAACATATAAATCACCTCATGGTCGTATATACACAAAATTTGGGCTCTAATTACATACAAATCATCTCATGCCCATCATCTATATACAAAATTTGGCCTCTAATTACATACAAATCAGCTCATGGCCATCTATATACAAAATTTGGCCTCTAAATCACTCTGCCCTTTTCTAGAATCAATCCAATGAACCTTGTGGATCAACTCTAACCCTTATTTTGTCAATTATTGCCTCATGGTCAAATTCATGAACTTTCCATTGTTAGGTCCTGGAGACAACTAAGTGGGGGGGTGAATCAGTTGTCAAATAAATTTAAACCAAAAACAACTAAACCAACCTTAATGCTCAATACCGGTAAACCAAACTTTATGCTAGTAGACAGTTTATCAGTTAATTGCAGTACCGGTAAAGATTAATGCATGAAATAGAAAGTCAATAACATCCACAACACATAACACCAATATTTGTACTTGGAAACCCTGTAAGGGGAAAAACCATGGTGGGAAACCTTACCCACAATCAAATGATACTACTGCAGATAGTATGTGTATACAAATGGGGTCTGCACATGCAGAAAGGCCAAGCGCCTAGAGCTCACTAATCAAACACAAATAGGAGTCACGCTGACTACAATTGGATGGTTAAATCCAATAATGATGTACTACTCAAAATAACATCTTCATATGCTGGATTCAGTACCGGTTTAGTTCTGATATGCCTTCATAAAAACCTTACTTCACCTTCAAATGATGTCTGTGTGTATAGCTTTTCTTATTCTCGCATATGCCTTCTTACAATTCCTTTTTCCAATCGCATATCGATCTTACAAATAAGATCTTACATATATATCATAACCTAAGACCAATTTTAGTAGGTCATCTCTAAAAGATATTACAATAAAAATAATTACAAGTAAATCAATAATCGATGCAATATCTGATTCAACATGTCGGCTTAATGCATTTACAACAATAACAAATCATCTCCAAAGTGTGTCGTGCTGATCTAGAATAGATAAGCCTATCGGTGCTTATTCTGGACCTATTTGCCGATAACAGAAAATATGCAAACACAAATATACCAATGAACAAATCTCCAAGACAAAGTGTCCAAACGATGTCTTCCACATAACCAAGTATTTTCCATGTCATTAGAAGTTCCAGTGAACAATATATCCTGTCGGTGAACCAAATACCGGTGACTGTGCATAAATCACTTTGCTTGCCGGTGAATATTGTCAATTCTCCAAAGTGCCAAAGTTGATAAGTGTTAATAGGTGTTGACATCAATGACAAAACCATATCAACATATCCAAAATACCAACAATCTCCCCCTTTGTCATTGATGGCAACACAAGATGGAAAAACTATCAAAGTGCCAAAATAGAAATGCCAAATACCAAAAACCAACAATCTCCCAAAAGAGATCATAAGTAGAAATCAAAATTCAGATACAGAGAGTAATCAGTCTCTCCCAAAGTAACAATTACTCCCCCTACGAGTAACATGATCTTTCTTTGTGTTTTTCCATATCAATCTCTCCCTCTTTGACATCAAATGCCAAAGCTAATACAAAAACCAAATTCAAATACAAAATACCAACCAATTCAGTATACCAACTACTCCCCCTGAGAAGTAGCTCACCTCATCAAAGTCGGAATAAAAGATTCCTCTGTTAATTCTATCGGTTGATGACAAACATCAACTATCTAGGTCTCTACCCATGGGGTATGACTCTAAGCTGATCTCTGAGATATTCAAAAGTCTCCTTAGGCAAAGGCTTAGTGAAAATATCTACAATCTTCTCTTTAGTATTCACATAAACCAGTTTTACTTCTTTTGCTTCAACATTCTCTTTTAGAAAATTCAATTTGATAGAAACATGTTTAGTTTTAGAATGTAGTACCAAATTCTTAGATATATCAATTGGTTCAGTGTTATCACAATAGATAGTTATAGGTTCCTTGCATTTTACCTTTATTTCCTTCAACATTTGCTTAAGCCATAATACCTGTGTACAGTTAGTTGTTGTTGCAACATGTTCTGATTCTGCTGTTGATAAAGATGTGCAACTTTTTTTCTTACTCAACCAAGAAATTAATCTGCTTCCAAGAAAAAATGCTCCATCGATGGTGCTTTTTCTGTCATCCACATCTCCTGCCCAATTTGCATATGTGTATGCACATAATTCAAAGTTTTCATCTCTAGGATACCATAAGCCAAGATTTGTAGTGCCTTGTAAGTACCAGAAAATCCTTTTTATTGTTGATTCATGATTTTCTTTAGGATTACTCTGAAATCTTGAAACAATACATACTCCATTCATAATATCAGGTCTTGTTTGTGTCAAATACAGTAGGCCTCCTATCATAGATTTGTGCCTAGTCGGATTAAGAGGTGTAGATTCATCCCTTAGTGATAATTTGTCATTTGTAGTCATAGGTGTGCTTATTGGTTTAGAGTTTTCCATCCCAAATTTCTTTAGTAATTCCTTCAAGTACTTGGATTGACTCAAGAATATACCTTTATCAGTCTGTGAAATCCGCAATCCTAAAAAGAATTTTATCTCTCCAATCATAGACATTTCAAATTCTTGTTGCATTTCAATAGAAAAGTCTTTACATAATCCATCTTCTCCTCCAAAGATTATATCATCAACAAAAACTTCTATAACCAAGATTTCATCATTAGTCACTTTATAGTATAAGTTGTTGTCAGCATTACCTTTAGAAAAACCAATCTTCAAAAGATATTTATCCAATCTAGCATACCAAGCTCTTGGAGCTTGCTTCAACCCATACAAAGCTTTCCTTAACCTGAAAACCATATCTTTGTTATTTGTCAAATAAAATCCATCAAGTTTCTCAATGTAAACTTCTTCTTCAAGATCTCCATTCAAAAATGCACATTTAATATCCATTTGATATACTTTGTAGTTCTTGTGTGTTGCAAAAGCCAAGAATAATCTAACTGTCTCAATTCTAGCTATCGGTGTAAAGGTTTCATTATAATCAATTCCTTCTTTTTGAGAATATCCCTTACACACTAGTCTTGCTTTATTTCTAGTTACCTTACCATCTTCATTAAGTTTGTTTCTGAATACCCATTTTGTTCCAATTACATTTTTGTCTTTAGGCCAGGGAACTAATGTCCACGTGTTATTCTTTTCAATTTGTTCTAACTCTTCTTCCATAGCTTTAATCCAGTGCTTATCTTCACATGCCTCATTAATTGATGATGGTTCAATTTGAGAAATAAGACATACCTCTTCATTTGTCAGTCTTCCTCTTGTCATAACTCCTTGATACTTGTTCCCAATTATCTGATTTTCAAAGTGGTTCAATCTTACATACCAGGGTGTCTTCGTTTGTTGTTGTTCCTCAGTTACAGTGGAGTTTTCAGATGATATCGGTGTAACTAGATCTTCATTCTATACTATTGGGTTCAATGTAGGTTCATTTGTCAATATCTATGTTGTCCGTTCAGAGTCTATATACCTTGAAGTTCCTCTAAACTGTTCATCAATCTTCACATTTGTACTCTCAACAATTTTTTGCAATCTCTTGTTAAAACATCTATATGCTTTGCTCTTAGATGAATAACCAAGAAATATTCCTTCATCACTTCTAGGATCAAATTTTCCAATATACTCATCTCTCCTAATATAGTATTTAATTCCAAATATTCTGAAATATTTAAGAGTAGGAGTAATGCCAAACCATAGTTCATGAGGGGTCTTACCGATTTCACCTTTGATGTGAACTTTGTTGAATGTATAGACTATTGTGCTTACTGCCTCTCTCCAATATACATGTGGTAGATTTTCTTCTAATAACATGCGTCTAGCTGCATCCAAGATAGTTCTGTTTTTCCTTTCTACAACTCCATTCTGTTGTGGTGTCCAGGGTGCTGATAACTGCCTTCTGATTCTATTCACTTCACAGAATGTATTAAATTCCTTAGATGTAAATTCACCTCCTTGATCTGATCTCTGACATTTGATTTTCTTATTGGTTTCATTTTCTACCATCACCTTGAATAGTTTGAACTTCCCAAGTGCTTCTGATTTTTCTCTAAGAAAAGTAACCCAACACATTCTAGAATAGTCATCAATGATTAGCATGAAATATCTATCACCTTGTAAGATTTTAGTTCTAGCTGGACCACATAAATCAGTATGAATTAAGTCAAGAGCATTATTGGATTTTTCTAGAGTACTTTTAAAATATGCTCTAACTTGTTTTCCAAATTGACATTCCTTACATATTGGATTGTGAGGTTTAACAATCTTAGGTAAATCTCTAACTGCTTTGGTAGTACTGATTTTCATAATGCAATCAAAATTTACATGACAAAGTCTCTTATGCCATAGCCAACTTTCATCAATGTGTGCAATCAAGCATGTCTTTTCATTGTTATTCAAATGAAAGATGTTACCTCTAGTTTGATTACCGGTTGCAATTTCCAAACCAGTTATGTTCATAATTTTGCATTTTTCATTCTTGAATTGTAACTGAAATCCTTTTTCAACTAATTGACCAACACTCAAAATATTATGCTTTAAACCTTCAACATAGTAAATATTATCGGTATTATGCTTACCATCAAGAGATATAGTACCTTTTCCTTTCATTAAACAAGATTTATCATCTCCAAATCTTACCAGACCTCCATTATATTCCTGAAAAGTCAAGAATTTACCTTTGTCACCAGTCATATGATGTGAGCATCCTGAATCAATGATCCATTCATCCTTAGCTTCAACTTTAGTTGCTAGGGCTTGCTCTGCCGGTTGAACAGTAGGTGTCGGTTGATCTTTTGTTATAGAAACAAAGACCCATCCATTGTCTGTTGGATCCTTATCAGAATCATCAGTGACTCCTTCATCAGCAAGATAACAAGATTTATCTTTATTCTTTTTAAATTTGTATCTCTGATATTCAGGGTTAGGCTTGTATGTTCTTCTAGCTTCTTCTCTTAGTCTAGCATGTCTATCAGGGCATCTTGAAGCCATATGACCAATCTTATTATAGTTAAAACATTTAAAAGGTGCTTTACCTTCATACTTACTTCCAACTAGACCTTTAGGCATTTTCCTTGCAAATAGTGCTTCAAGTTCTTCAAGTTCTTCATTTTCTCTCCTACTTTCTTCAAGTTCTCTTGCATAAAAGGATTTCCAATCAGATTTGTCAAATGATGGTGCAGATGATGTTGATGCCTTAAAAGCTAAATCTATCTTTATATTAGCAACAGGACCAAATTCCTCAATTTCAAAAGCTGAAAGTTTTCCAATCAATGTGTCCCTAGTTATTGATGTGTTAGACATTGTTCTTAACTCATTTATAGCAGTAACTTTCATTTTGTATGCCGGTGGAAATCCTCTTAAAACTTTTGAAACAATTTCATCTTCACTTAAGGTTCCTCCACAATATTTAATACCTAAAACAATTTCATTAACTATTTCCATAAAAGCATAAATCCTTTCATCTTCTTCCATTTTTCAAACTTTCATATCTGACCCAGAAGCTTTCAAGTTTTGCAATTTTGACTATGGAATCTCCTTCATTCAATGTTTCCAAATGGTCCCAAATAGCTTTAGCAGTAGATCTATCTAATAATCCCATGATTTGTTGATCTGATAATGCGCTCAAAAGTGCTTCCCTTTCTTTGCAATCATTTTCCTCATCTTTTCCTAAGGTAGGTGGATTAGGTTGACTTTGAGAAGGAGCAATATAGCCATTCTTTGTAACATCCTAGATGTCCTTTCCAATGCAATTTATATGTGTCTCCATCCTAATCTTCAATATGCCATAGTTGGTTCCATCAAGTTTAGGAATGTCCTTTTTGAAATAGTTAGTAAACATTGGATCTTCTCAAGTTGTTAAACTTCTGCAAAAAGAGGACTAAGCTCTGATATCAATTGTTAGGTCTCGGAGACAACTGAGAGGGGGGGTGAATCAGTTGTCAAATAAATTTAAACCAAATACAACTTAACCAACCTTAATGCTTAATACCAGTAACCCAAACTTTATGTCGGTAGACAGTTTATCAGTTAATTGTAGTACCAATAAAGATTAATGCATGGAACAGAAAGACAATAACATCCACAACACATAACACCAATATTTGTACGTGGAAACCCTATAAGGGGAAAAACCACAGTGGGAAACCTTACCCACAATTAGATTATACTAGTGCAGATAGTATGTGTATACAAATGGGGTCTGCACATGCATTAAGGCCAAGCACCTCGAGCTCACTGCTCAAACACAAATAGGAGTCACACTGACTATAATTGGATGGTTAAATCCAATAATGATGTACTGCTCAAAATAGCATCTTCACATGTTGGATTCAGTAGCGGTTCAGTTCTGATATGCCTTCACAAAAACCTTGCTTCACCTTCAAATGATGTCTGCATGTATAGCTCTTCTTATTCTCGCATATACCTTCTTACAATTCCTTTTTCCAATCGCATATCGATCTTACAAATAAGATCTTACATATATACCATAACCTAAGACCAATTTTAGTAGGTCGGCTCTAAAAGATATTACAATAAAAATAATTACAAGTAAATCAATAACCAATGCAATATCTGATTCAACATGTCATCTAGATAAGCCTGTCGGTGCTTATTCTAGATCTATTTGTTGGTAACAGCAAATATGCAAACACGAATATACCAATGAAAAAATCTCCAAGACAAAGTGTCCAAATGATGTCTTCAACATAACCAAGTGTTTTCCATGTTATTACAAGTGTCAATGAACAATATATCCTATCGGTGAACCAGATACCGGTGATTGTGCATAAGTCACTTTGCTTGTCGGTGAACATTGTCAATTCTCCAAAGTGCCAGAGTTGATAAGTGTTAATAGGTGTTGACATCAATGACAAAACCATATCAACATATCCAAAATACCAACATCCATAAATTATTATTGAGCGGTCTACCACGATATTTAATCAACTGAATATAACAACAAGGTTAGAGTAATGAAGAATATTCATATGCGTGTTGAAGTCCTCGAACAACCAAACATCATATTTCTTCATAGGGTACATTTGAACCCATGTTCCTATTACAACAAAAAAACCCTATTGGGTACTCAATACCCTCTCCATCAATGCTTGTGGTTGTCAATTTTTTGCCTCAGTGCAGCGCCACAAAAAGTAATACATCCCTTCTTCATTGTTTTCATTAGCAATAACTGCATACACATTGCCTACATTTTATTGAATGATAAATTAGTACCCAAAATAGTGTAAAATAAAATAAAATGAGTTAAAATTTTCTAATAACTAAGTAACAATCAACTTGATACGTGGTTGCACTAAGTCAGATACATGGTCAAAATCCACAAAAACTTCTATTTGGTTTAGCTCTAGTGGTTTGGGAAGCTGATATGTATCAATTGGAACTAAAGGTCTACAAGACCATCCATCAACTCACTCATGATTAGGACTCATCCCACAATAAATCCATACATGATGAGCAAAAACATACCATCTATCTAGTATAAATACTTGGTGAGCTTGCATCTGATTTTCTAAATGAGTGCAAGTCACTTAATCCTATAACTGTGCAACAATCTACATATCTTGCAACATCAGATCACGTATCAACCAAAAATATCTAGATATAGTAGAATTACCTTGATTACCTAGTCCCATTGTTGAGTTACACCATTGCACAATGGTTGTTTCTATAATATAATTACCTTGATTACCTGGTCCCATTGTCGAGTTACACCATGCACAATGGTTGTTGCATCTATTAAATTAGCACCACCTTCATACTTTAGTTCTTCTCTAGAAAAGGCTCTTTTTACACATGTGCCCGCACCATTGTGCTCTCCCTTTCCATGTCCAACCTCAATAAAATCCCAAAAAAATTATACACCAATCCTCATATGCATCCTACTCAACCAATAGAACATCATTGCATTCTTGAATTATAATGTGTAGTTATCTGACCATATGATGTGTTGGTTGTATCTGATATTATTTTCTCTTAATTTCTTATAGTATATTTGAAAGCATCCTTGCACAAACTCTGTTGAATGACTACAATCATCGCTTATGTAGAAGTGATATTCTCTTACTATCTTTCTATCCTGCTCTATTCTATCATGCGCATGCATGAATGTTATGTGTAAAAAAATAGTTACCTGTTGAGAGTGATAATATTGGGATGGCACTTAATTTTGAGGTTGTAGCATATAATTCTCTGCAAAATCTAGAATAGAGACAATGGTACGAAGAGGAAATGTATCCTTACATATTCTGAATTGCTCATCTAACCACCACACTCTATGTCTATCCATTATGTAGTCATAAACTAGTTTCTCCTCAAAAATACTCATAAACTATGCTACAGGTATATCTTGACTCGCCAACTCACATCTCTTCAACTATTTTCCATCTTTAATCCCATATGTGGTCGACTTATATTTTCCATAAGAGATTAGTGTATTTCCAATTTCATGTCTACTCTCTAAATGTGTACATTTTTGCAACTTTTGCAAATCACCACATGTAGAACATGAACCTTTAAAACACATAATCTTATAAAAGGTGCAGCAATCATCTCTTTCACATAACACACTTAAAACTAATTCCCTTGATGACTTTGGAGGTGCTTGTATACCACATTCTTGTTGTAAAGTGGAAAATTGGATTCTAGTGACTCCCCACCTAGGAGAGACAAAGGAAGCCACTAGGATGATTTTCACTTGGGAGAAACTTTACATTAAAAAGAGGGGCCTGAATCTGTTAGATCCAAATCTAAGGGAAACAAGGATGTGAATTCTAAGTAGATTGCAAGTGGTTGAAGTATGATTTTTCCTCTTTTGTAAATGAGAAAGTTGACTTGTTGACTATGTGGAAAAGAGAGGAAATGAGAGGAATGAGGAGCTACCAGTTTTGGATTGCATTGTAACTTTGGATCTGAGCTAATTAGACTAATGCAGATCTACCCTGCAAACTTGAACAAAAGTTGTCAGGACTGTGGTGAGAATGTACATGGTCTACCACAAAATCCGTGAAACGAAAAGGATTCTTTTGTCTCTACAAATGAAGTCCAAACCTCCAATTGCAAATGCACACCTACAACCTACACATGGAAAAGAGAGGGAGAATGGTTATGGATAGGGGTTTTCCTCAGTCAAACCTCGATTGAGGAATCAACCTTGAAAGAAAGTAATTGCAAATGCTTGAATGTAAACAAAGGAAATGTATACCTTGTAGATCTGCAACTTGTTGATGATGATTGCTTTGCTTCTTGAATGTAATCACAAATGTTGCATGAAATGGCATGTAACATGACAAAACCCTAACACACACACATGCTTGAAAATTAATGTTGTAATGTTGCTTCAATGGATGAATAAAGAAGAATTGAATGCTTGAATGCTTGATGATGACCTTGAAATCTCGTATCTTCTCCTTATGCCTCTTATCCCTTATCATTTGCCTATATGTCCTCCCCTGAGTGAGGGTATTGAATTCCTTTTTATACATGCCTCAAGGATTAATTTTCAACCATTGAAGGTCGACAAAGAGGAATTACAAACTCTGAAGATAAATTGTGCATGGAGATCAAGAAGACCTAACATAGGGCCACCCCAAGGGGTAAGGACAAGGGCACCATGCCCCTGTCCTAGGGGGGACAAGAGCACCACACCCCTGTCCTGCCCTATTTTGGGGCCCGGACAAGGTCTAGAGTAGACATGGGACATGAAGGAGGAAGGGTGAAGGGGTGAGAATGCAGAAATAGGTCTTGGTTAGGGAAAGGGATGTCATCACCAAGGTGAGGACCCAAAATATGGTTAAAATTGCAGGGGTCACAATTATATGACAATACATTTAGCCCCCACTTTAGCGGGAGTATGGCCTACACCACTATTGTCGGTAAATTATAAAAAAGAGAGACGAAGATGAGAAATGTGAAGAAAAACCACAAGGAGTATAAGACATCACTAATATTGAGGAGCAAAAAGTCCCCAATCTTAGGGCCTTAACTCACGCCAACATATGCAAGAGCACACAAGACAAAAAGGCACAAGACACACAAAAATAAAGACAAAGTGCAAAAAGACACACAACAAGAACAAGACACAAGATGACAAACTAACTAGTCGAAGAGATCTTGAGCTCAGATGTCACAACAACTAATCAAGACACAAAGACCAATGCTATTACATAAACACTAGCGATCACATAAAAGACAAAATTTGACATCATCCATGAACTATCAATAGTAAAACTATGAGTTCATGAGAGGAAGAAGAGAGATAACATGAATACATGATTTGGTGATCCATGAGAAGAAAGGCAAAGAAGAAAGAAACCATGGACATCTTGCCCCTAAAACTAGGTGATCCATGGAGAGAAGGAAATGGAAAATCTCACCCCTAGAGCCTATCTAGGTGATCCATGTAAAGAGAGAGTGAGAACACTGTTAGTTCCACTCAACCTCATGCGCGTGTGTGCAAGTGAGGTTTGACTCATAGGAGGCTATGCCCGAGTACGCTACAACTTGTATAGAATGTATAGTACAAGTTTCAAGAAAGGTGTGATATCTCTCTCTAAAAGACCATGCTCTGATTTTGAGAATAATCACCCCGCATAAAAGAAATGTGGTGTAATCTTTCTCTAAGATATCGTGCTCTTGTTCCGAGAATGGCCCATTGTACAAGAGAAAAGTGACGACATCTTTCTCTAAGAGGTTTCCCTTTGGTTCTAAAAATGTTTCATTGTACAAGAAAAGAATAAGTGAAGACATCTCTCTCTAAGAGACCATGCTCTAGTTCCGAGAATGACTCACTATACAAAAAGTGATGACATCTTTCTTTAAGAGGTTTCCCTTTGGTTCCAAGAATGTCCCACTATACAAGAAAAGTGATGGCATCTTTCTCTAAGAGGCTTTCCTCTGGTTCCAAGAATGTCTCATTGTACAATGCATGAGAGAAGTATAGTACAAAGGAGCAGTGTGGGTCCCCCCCCCCCCCCCGCTTAAGATGTCAACATAGGTTAATATTGATATCTTAAGGAAAATAGAACAAGGATACCTACCTTCATCACAAAGGAGATATCCGCTATGAAATAATGTCATAAATCCAAGGAAAAGAGGAAATACTCTTGAAGTAAGGATAAGATAGTTGAAAAGATATATCTTGTTGTAAGTGTAAAGGTGATCCTTGGAGGAGAAGAGATCTTTGTTCAAAAGACATCTACCCCCAAGAGGATTTGTCTTAGACAAATATAAAATCTTTTAGAAAAATGAAAGAACAAGAATGCAATCCTTCCTCCTATTTCTAGGTGAAAGGGATTATTGGTGAGGGATGACTCACTTTTAGCCCCCAAAGGGATGGTTGAATTTAGCATAGATGTACCTCACCAAGTGTAAAAGAGGTCGTATTCAAGAACTAACACCTCTTGTATAAGAGAGAATCCTTGAGTGAATAACAACAATTCCACACAAGGAATGACATCAACTAATATAACTCACACCATCCACTTAATAGAGTAAAGTGGATCCTAAGAGAAAGAGAGAGAATGATCATTAGTCCCCAAGATAAGGGACAATGAGAAAAGCTTACACAATCTACTAGAGAGAGATTAAACATAAGCAAACGTCCAATGATCTTACATGAACACATTCAAGAAAAGACATTAGTAAATGTAAAATACATATCTCAAGAAGTGGTAATCTTCAAAAGGAAGAGAGAAAAAACATCATATATTCCCCAAGGGGGATTAATCATAAAAGCATACCATTGTAAGAAATGGTAATCACATATGAAAAATGCAGCCCCTAAAAGAAATAATGATAAGAAAGAAAAAAGGTAAAGGAGAAAAAATCCTTTCCCCCTAAGTGAGGAAAACAAGGAGAAACATTACACATTTTTTGATGGTGCTTAGTTTCAAGTGATATGTCATCCTAGTGGAACAAATCCTTTCAAGGAAGGGATTCATACTTCTAAAGAGATCATTACCTTCTAAGGGGCATATCATACTTGTGAATAATCAAAACCATAGAAGAGGTAAGATTTCCAAGAGAAT
Source organism: Cryptomeria japonica (assembly GCF_030272615.1). Classification (NCBI taxonomy): domain Eukaryota; kingdom Viridiplantae; phylum Streptophyta; class Pinopsida; order Cupressales; family Cupressaceae; genus Cryptomeria; species Cryptomeria japonica. Next base: position 200,449,652 of record NC_081406.1, read on the forward strand.
GAAGGAAAGAGAAGAAATGCAATGCTCATTAAATTGGGGCAATAATTAGCATTATGGTCATGGGTTTGATGAAATGAACAAAAAGGACGCTTTGAAGAAGAATCATTCTTGTGAGCTCTTTTAATTTGTTTTTTTTTAAGGTAATCTTGAAAGTTTTGAAGCCTAACGAATAAGTCCATAGAAAGAGGGGTACCACTTCCTAGGCCTCTTGTAATAGTTTGTGTAGGAGGATTTATAGGGACATGAATTCCATGCTCAAATTTTCCAATTCCTTGTCCTTTAAAACATTGTTTTGTAATTATATGAAAGCCATGACTCTAAGAATGTTGCAATTGACTAGATGGAGGAACGGGATCATGAATTTCTTTTAAATCTGATGTGTAAGGAGGTAGAAAAGTATTTGTAGATGAAGGAGTATCATGTGAAATAATCTATTTTCCTTTGTCAAGCTTATCCTTTTTGGAAGATTGTGGAAGTACATCTTCATCATCTAAAAGCTCATTTCTAGTGATTTCAATGTGAGGGGAAAGGTCGTGGATAAAATGCACGACATCATCCTCCCTACATAGACTTTGATATTGAAGATAGGTCTTAGGAGAAAAGGAGGATCTAAAGATGTAAGAATGTTTATGTTTTCATATTTCCCCCCTTGCTCAAGGGTATGTGTAGAAGAAGAAGATAGATCCATATTACTTTACAATGCTTGCTCGCTTGTAAAAAGATCATTGGGTAAAGCATTAGATCTCATTTCATCCACACAAGATACACTGGGAGAGGTACAAATATTAGGATCTCTAGGTTTAGAATTTACAAAAGCTTTAAGATGATTAACATAGAAAATGTATTTTGGTAACAACATCACCATAATGCAACATAAATGATACATGAAAGCTTTGATATTTAATTGAGAAGAAAATAATTTGGAAATCCTAACAACATAATATGACCAAGTGCTATGAATAAAGAGAAGTAACAGGAAATGAAAGATACTTGTATCTGACACATGATAAATATATGCAAAAATTAATGTAATCACATGTGAAAGAGCAAGTAAATCCAAATTATTAATTATCATTAAAATTCTCTTAAGTGAAATCTAAATTTGTTGGAAAAGTAGATCTAGAATTAGGAACTTTTATGAAAATCAATTTTAAGATGTGAATTTGATAAAATTTGAGTTTGTGTTTGACCTTGGAGAGTGTTAAAATTGATAAAGTACACTGATTTTCTGGATTTGAGCAGAAAATATATTTAATTTTATCTCCAAAAATTTTGGGAAAAAAGTCGAGGACCGTGGCGGGAGCGCACACGGTGCGACCAACTATTTTTAAAATTTTCAAGGATGATAGAAATTATGATTTTAATGTGGAATCCAAAAAAACGGTCCATTTGGAGATGCCTAGATCGGTCAAACTTGCAGTCAAAGGTCAAAAATAGAAGAATCTTAAAAATTAGGGTTTTATAATTTAACCACTGAATTTTTAGAATAAAGAGATAGATTTGAATTAAATTTTGAAATAGAAATCAAATCTGTAACAGGCGATTAAAATTTTACATCTCACAAGCTTAATTTGCTCAAAATGAAAAATTAGGGTTTTTTATGCAATTAACCTCTAAAATTTGCAAATAAATCAAACTTGAAAATGAAAATTTGAAATTCAAATTGCAATTAATCAAATCTAATAATGAGAAATCAGAATTAATATGTAAGATATTGGGTTCACCAAAATGTAAAGTGGAAAATTGGGTCCTAGTGACTTTCCACCTAGCCGAGAGAAAGGAAGCCACTAGGATGGTTTTCACTTGGGATGAACTTTGCATTCAAAAGAGGGGCTTGAATGTGCTAGATCCAAATCCGAGGGAAATGAGGATGTGAATTCTGAGTGGATTGCAAGTGCTTGAAGTGTGAATTTCCCTCTTTTGTAAATGAGAAAGTTGACTTGTTGACTATGTGGAAAAGCGAGAGAAAATGAGTGGAATGAGGAGCTACCAGTTCGGAATCGCATTGTAACTTTGAATCTAAACTAATTAGACTAATGTGGATGCCTTGAAAATTTTGAGAAAATTTGTTGGGACCATGGCGACAATGTACATGGTCCTCCACAAAATCTGCAATGGGGTCACAATTTTATGACACTACATTTAGCCCCCACTTTAGCGAGAGTATGGCTTACACCACTACTACTGGTAAAGTAGAAGAAAAGAGAGATGAAGATGAGAAACGTGGAGAAAAACCACAAGGATTATAAGATATCACTAATAATGAGGAGCAAAAATCCCCCAATCTTAGGGTCTTAACTCATGTCAGCATATGCAAGAGCATGCAAAACAAAAAGGCACAAAACACACAAAAACAAAGACAAAGCGCAAAAAGACACATGACAAGAACAAGACACAAGACGAAAAACTAACTAGCCGAAGAGATCTTGAGCTCAGATGTATCAACAACTAATCAAGACACAAAGACCAATGTTATTACATAAACATGGCCAATCACATAAAAGAGAAAAGATGACATCATCCATGAACTATCAATACTAAAACTATGAGTTCATGAGAGGAAGAAGAGAGAGAACATGAATACACACTTTGGCGATCCATGAGAAGAAAGGCGAAGAAGAAAGAAACCATGGACATCTCCCCCCTAAAACTAGGTGATCCATGGAGAGAATGACATGGAAAATCTAGCCCCTAGAGCCTGTCTAAGTGATCCATGTAAAGAGATAGATTAAGAACACTGTTATTTTCACTCAACCTCATGTGCATGTGTCCAAGTGAGGTTTGAAGCACCTCATAGGATTTTATGCCCGAGTATGCTACAACCTGTATAGAATGTATAGTACAAGTGTCAAGAAAGGTGTGATATTTCTCTCTAAGAGATTGTGCTCTAGTTTCAAGAATAATCACCTCGCATTAAAGAAAAGTGGTGTCATCTCTCTCTAAGAGAGTGGTGCTCTAGTTCCGAGAATGACCCATTGTACAAGACAAAATTGATGACATCTTTCTCTAAGAGGTTTCCCTTTGGTTCCAAGAATGTTTCACTATACAAGAAAAGAATAAGTGAAGACATCTCTCTCTAATAGACCATGCTCTGGTTCCGAGAATGACTCAATGTACAAAAAGTGACGATATCTTTCTCTAAGAAGTTTCCCTTTGGTTCCAAGAATGTCCCACTGTACAAGAAAAGTGATGACATCTTTCTCTAAGAGGCTTCCCTCTGGTTCCAAGAATGTCTCACTATACAAAGGAAAGCATGCAAAACGTCGAGTTCACCAAAATGTAATGGTGGGAAAATGGTGAATGATAGATCAAGAGGAAAACTACCCTTTCCCTCAAAGAGAGATGAGAGTCTCACTATTGATTAACCTGAAAACACTTTTCACCATGTTACATTTGGAAGAGGAGAGGAAATTCACTAGATCCAACCTTCAAGGATGAAGATTTAATTCTCAATAAAATTGGAATGATAATTTGTTCCCCTCTTCCTTATTTGAAATGGAAAGGAATTGATTGAATTATGTAGTGCAAAAGTGACAAATAACTAATTATAACTTAAGATTGGAATATGGGATGAAGTTGTGCACCTAGATCTGGCAATAATATGTTGAGACGAATTAACCCTACGAATTTGAGGAAAATTTGCTTGGACCGTGGTGGGAATGTACATGGTCCTCCAAAAAATCTGCGAAATGAAAAGGGTTTTTCCTCCACTGCAAATGGAGCCCGAATCTGAAAGTACAGATGCGCACCTGTAACCTACACATAGAAAAGAGAGGAAAATGGGTTTGGATTGGGGGTTTGCCTTTAGGTCAAACCCCATTTTTGGAATTAACCAAGTAATGAAAGAAAGTACTTGCAAGTAGATGTAAATGAAAGACTAAATTGTAAATCACCTCAAGGGAGGTTGTAATAGAAATGTTGATATAAGTGCTTGTGTGGAATTGAATGTTAAGATCAATCTCCTCTTCAATGGTTGAATCCTTGACTTGAATGGAACACCTAGCCTTGAAGGGAGACTTTAGAATGCTCAATGTTGGAATTCTTGAATGCTTGATCACCAATTTTACTTTATTGAACCTTATGCAAATGAGAGGATGAATCCCCCTTAAATACATGTTGGTGGATTTGATTTTCATCATAGGCCAACATCGGGGGAGCTTCTCGCCCAATGAAACCCTAGGAAAGGTCCTTCCCCAAAATAGGGCAGGGACAGGGGCGTGGAGGCCAACATCGGGGGAGTTTCTCACTCAATGCAACCCTAGGAAAGGTCCTTCCCCAAAATAGGGTAGGGACAGGGGTGCCACGCCCCTGTCCAAGGGGGGATAGTGGCTCCATGCCCCTATCCTACCCCTTTCTCCAGGGAAGAGTATAGATGGAATGATGCAAAGGCTAAGGAAGAAGTTGTTTCTGAGGGTTGAGAAACCTTCGGTCTCCGATTAGGCTAGAGGATTCAATCTCGCGTGCGTGAGGACCATAATGTAGTCAAAAACTGCTAGGGTCACAATTTTATGACACTACATTTAGCCCCCACTTTAGAGAGAGTATAATCATACACCAATACTATGGGTAAAGTAAAAGGAAACAAGATTGAAAGACTTTTACCACATCAAGGAGGCAAGATGCACCAAGCCCCCAATGGACTTAGGATCTTACAACTTCGATTGACAAAGTAAAAGGGAAGATCAAGAAGGGGAGAACCGTGACTACAAGTAGAAAAGTTCCCTTCACTATGAGTCATGAAAGCAAGGTTACCAAATATTACAAAGCAAAACAAAGTTCACTAAGTAATTTTAAGTATCAAAAAAGGAAAATATGACTGAAGTGTATGCCCCAACGTTAAAGAAAATGCACGTGCCTTATCGAGAGTGATTTCTTTAAGGTAGGATACACCCAAGAGAAAGAGAAGGGAGGGAGCACGTTATTGCAAGGTTTTAGCCCCAAATCGAGGAATAAATCCAAGGATAATAAACACAAAACACGAGGTAGTGTCGCTTTCCTTGGGGTCAGTATGATGTATGATAACTCATGTATATCATGTATGTACATGCATATAATAATCATCATTCCCTAAATAAGGACACTACCTTAGAAGAAAGGGAAGAAGGGATATCTTTTGATTCAACGTGAAAGATACCAAGAAAATATCTCAATGCTTTGCATCGTCCCCAAGTAGACATTAAGGGAACAATAGAAGAACAGGGATACACATAAAAGAATGGTCACAAAATAGAAAGAAAGGAGAAAGAAAGAAGATCTACAGTGCTAATATTTCTAATCTAGTACGACATCTTCCTCCTAATATTGTTGATCACAATTTTGGTAAGGCGAGAAACATACCAGAGGAGCGACATCGAGCACAGCAGATAGAGCTATCACAAGATCCAAACAAGGACTATGCTCATGTTGTAAGTCACTTTGTTTGATTCTAGGAGCTAGGATTAGGGTTTGTGAAAACTCATTTGATAAATACTTTTGCACATCAACATATTCATATTCACTATCAGAAGCATTGCAAGTTGTATTGCCATAATGATTAACATTTTCACCCATTTCTTCATCAAAATTTAGAGAAAGAGGACCAAGAACACGAATAGGAGTAAAACCATCGCATGTTTTGTGCAACTTATGATTTGGAGATTTAGGTTGAACATCTTGCTTAGGAGAAAAGGGAATCATCTCAACTGTCTGAGTCTGAGGAGATTGGATATTTTAAGGGATAGCTTCACGAGCTTGAACATGCATCTTCAATGGCATTCTCTTGCACAATGATTTCGTCGAGTCTTAGTGGAAGGCTGAAAAGAAGGAGGAACACTTGAAAAAGTAGGAATATTTCTCTCCTTGATAGTTGAAGGTTTAGGTTAAGGTATTTTTGGTTGAGCAAAAGGAGAAGCAGGCCTCTTCTCTCGATAAGAGAAAAGAGGTGGAACTGTGACAGAGAAAGGAGGAATATTAGTGTTGGCATTTTTTATGTTTATGTTGTGATTGTCATTGATGGACACACACTTGTACTAAGGACCCCTTCATATGTATGAGCTAGAGCTCAACCGGTATTTGTTCCAACCGGTATGTTGTATTCTAGTCTTTAGACTAATGATTTTGCAGAATGTGTTTCCCAGTCTGAAGCGGCATGATGACCCCAAGCGGTTCATGGATCTCAATCGGTACAAGGGAGCAAAGCGGCATAACACATTCTTACCAATCTTCATTTTTGCCAAACCGGCAACCGGTATTTTGTATGAACCGGTAAAACTCTGTGATGAGTTACCAACTAGCATTTTGTGATGAGTTACCAACCCACCGATTGATTGACGGTGCCGACACACTGACGATGCTTTTTGTGTCATGTTACTGAGTATGTCTAGATTCATTGAACCTAGGAAATTTTAATGTAATCCTATTGGACCGACATGAAATCAGATTCCTTTAAAAGGACATCATGTCTAGGGTTTTGAGTTGTTGTTGTTGCTAAAAGGGTTTATGTTGTGGCTAGGGTTTAAGGTGGTAGTTGAGTTGTTGAAGAGCGATCTTATCTGAGAAGATTGAGTTGTAAGTAGAAAGAGATAGAGAAGACTAAAGTAATGCTGGAGTGCATTAGCAGTGAACTATACTGGATCTAATCAAGCAGTTTGTGTTATAAGATAGATCAAACACTTGTTGATTACTCACATCTTTGACAAGTTTGTAGCCCTTAACCGGGTAGGCCTCAAAGCCTTTGTAAAATCCTCTAACAAGGTGGTTCACTTGTGTGAATATGAAATCCTCTAACAAGGTAGTCTTTAATCGGACTTGTCTCCTAACAGAGATTGAGATTCCTAACAGGATCTGTTCTGGTGAAGAACATTGTAAGACCTTAACCAGTCTGACCTTAACCGGTCTGGTTTCTATTCTGCAGATAGTGACTTGTGAGTTCCATCTCACCATGGTTTTTCCCAGTTGGGTTTCCACGTCAAATATCTTGTGTTATGGTTGTATTTCTTTTGTGGGTGAATGCTTTATTCGCATTTTGGTTTGTATGTGTGATAACCGATCTGTCTGTTAGACTGTTTTACCGGTTTATCTTCAAACTGTGTAAGTGTTTAAGTACAGAGATTTTTGGCATACTAATTCACCCCCCCCCCTCTCTTAGTATTCATCAATTAGGCATAGGAAGGAGACCAGGTCCATCATGAGGAGGAGGTATATGTCTAACCTTAGGAAGAATATTGTTGTTCTCCTTAAGAGAAGGTAAAGTCACATCCATAGGTATAGGTGGACAATCTTCCTTAGGAGGGAGATTAGTTCTATCTGTGAGGGGAAGAACCTTATCTTGAAGAATAATACAAATGTCAAGTGTTGGAGATCTAGGTTGACTTAAGGATAATATCATATCGCTCTCTCATTTTTTATAAGATTTAAAAAGAGCATCGCTCCTTGATGGAGGAGATTGAAATTGTTTAGGCCAAAAGAAATAAATATGAACACCAAGTCTTCTTTCGGATGGACGAAATAAGTTGTGGTTCATATTTATGATTTCACCATTGTGATGAAATTTCATACACTTGTGTACTGGAGAAGCAATAGCCTTCATGGAAGATAGCCAAGGATAGCCCAACTTCACATGAAATTTCTCAGAAGAGGGTATGATAACAAAGTCAACATCCGTGGATTTAGTATGAACTTCAACAGGAAGAGTGATAGAGCCAATGGTAGGACAAGAGAAGCCATCAAATAACTTCACAACCACATTAGAAGCATCATATAGTGGTTTATGCAATTATAAAGTGAAAAGATACTCTTCAGTTATGACATTAACCGTGCAAGAGGGATCAATCAGGGCACCATGGAAAGGGATATCCTTAACCTTTGCAACTATGTATAAAGGGACATTGGGTGCTCTAATGGTCTCACTAGGTTCAAATGTAATACAAGGATCCCTAGGAATATCCTGTGTTTCTACCATATTAATTAATTTTGGAGACATAAAGGTAAAATCTTCATAAGAGAGAGAATTAGGCACAATCTCAATAACGTTAGAGGTATGAGATGGCAAGGGATCAGTGAAAATATTAGGATTTTGATTAGGAGGAGCTATTGATTTATTCCCTTTATCATTCACACCTACCACAGATATAGTATTATTATCAATCAAGTATTGTATCTTATTCTTCAATGCAAAATATTTCATAGTATCATGACCAGGTTGATGATGAAATTGGCAAAAAGAATTGTTATCAAAATAAGGGGATGCAAGTTTAGAAGGATCGATTTTTTTTATAGGAGGAAGTTTGATAACATTTATGTGCAACAAATGAGACATAATACTATGTAGAGATTCATTTAAGGAAGTAAGTTGTCTTTCACTTTGGAAAAATTTAGAAATAGAAGGTACACCTATTGTAGCATTCACATTGTTGTTGTTGGTTGGATCATTGAACTTGATGAAGCTTTTTGTTGGTTTGAAATTCGCAATCAGTTGTTGAACACTCTCCCCCTTATCACTTGGAGCCATAGGAGTGGATTGATCCATTTGACTCATAGGCAGTTGATAATTGTGGAGTGTTGTGTACAACTGCGGAAAGGAAGTAAACTCAGACAAAAGAAGCTTTTCCCTAATGTCTTTTTGTAAATTGGAAATGAAAATTCTTTGAATATCATTATCAGGTACATGAAAAGAAATTTGAGCACACAAATAATTATATCTACCAATGAAATCGGTCACTTTTTCTTGAGCACCTTGTTTACAATGCATTAAATCGGTCAAAGTGATTTTAGGACTAATGTTGTTTTGAAATTGTTGGATGAAATCATTTGCCAATTGTTGAAAGGAAGTGATAGAAGAAGAAGGCAAAGAGCAATACCTTTGTAAAGCCTTATCTCTTAGTTTTCTTGTAAAAAAATTTGCAAGTAACCTTTGATCATAAGCAAAATCAGTACACAAGGTTTTAAATGTTTTGACATGCGTAAGAGGATCGCCTTTTCTATTATAGAGTTCCAATTGAGGGATATCAACATGTTTAGGTGGCATAGCTTTAACAATATCAAGAGAAAGTGGGCTCACAACATCAAAGGTGGGCACACTAAACTTGGATTGACTCATAGAAGCAATTTGTTGTTGTAAGGAAGACATGGTTTGACCAAGATTGTTAATTTTTGCTTTAGTAGAAGAATTGATGTTAGACATAGGTGATTGGGAAGGTGGTGTGATGTTATTGAAAGAAGGAATGGACTAAGAATAAGGTGGAGGGACATTATGGTAAGTAGGTATGGGTGATGATTGGGTGGGAAAAGGGACACTTAAAGGAGGAATAAAGTTGTTGAAATAATTGCCCCCTTGTGTCACACTGATTGGTTGAGGAATAGTACGAATACTTATGGAAGACATAGGTAACGATAGAGGATTAAATGAAGAAGAGGGATTGCCCCCATGACCAATTATTGTAGGGATGACTTTTTGAGTTGATGTAGCCATGATGTTGGAGGTAAAAGTAGGAATACTAGTCATAAGAGAAGTCAAAGGAATAGAAGGATTGACCTGTGTTGAAGGTTGTGAATAACGTAGGATTTTAGCACAACTCTTGATAGGCATGACATTAGAAAAAACAATATGTGCAATGTCACGCAATATATCAATTTCATTCTTATCACTTTGAATATGCACTTAAGGCCTTCAATTAATGGAAGAGCCTCACTATTAGGGTATTCTTGGGACATCCATTGTTGAAAGTTATCAAATTAATTGTCCAATGTGGAAATTTGATCTATAGAAACCCTAGTTAAAGCTTCTTCTTCATCATGGGATTCATAAATAGGGTGAATAGGCACATGATTAGGATGGGAAGAATTAGCATGACCCTCATTAAAGAAGTCACCCAAATTAGGCTCCATGTCCTCGGTAATTAAACCTTGGGAAGCCTTAATAATAATGATTCATCTAATGGGGATAGGATAAGTAGGACTAATAGTGGTAAAACTCATGCACTAGAGGGAAATTTTGAATTTTGAGTTTTGGAACAAAGCATACAAAATTGAGTAATGCAAAATTTAATAAAATAATGATTACACAATTTGAACTTTGTTGGAAGAAGGGGATGACACAATTTCCAAAAATGAAAGGAAATTGAAATTTTAAAATTAGGGCCAAGGGAATACCACTTAATTTTAAAATCAGAATTTTTAAAATCAAGGCAGACTATAATTAACCTCTTAATTTTTTTAAAAAAATTGAAATTTGAAATGTTGAATTTGGGAGGTATTTATGATTCTAGAGGGATCAAAAATCGACAAAATCAGCCAATCTTTTGGATTTAGGCTATTAAATACAGTCATAACAGTTTCTCGAAATTTTGAAAAAAAAATCGAGGACCATGGCGGGTGTTAGAGTAATCGGTTCTTTACTTGATTAATTAAACAACATTTGTTTAATTATTTAAGTTCTCTTTATCTCTTTTACACTTAAGCTAACATTAGGTGCATAATAATTAATTCTTATATTAATTATTATGTGCAAGCCTAGGTTTTCCCTTTTAGGGTTTCTTGACCTATTAGAGGTTATTTTTGTTTTCTTTGTATCATAATCACATTACACATTTTGGTGAATATTGAGCTCTCATCTTTTTGAGCATTCTTTTGTGTATTTGGTTTTTCATTATTGCTTCCTTGCTTCTCCTTGTAACAGGTTTATTTCATCTTGCAGAGATCATTTGGGCTCCTATGGTGTTGTATTTTTCAACTCTTACATGGTATCAGAGCTTCAGATCTACAGCTACCTGTTCTTATTTTTAATATTTTGCATTGGCAGCGGATCTGGGGTTTTTTTCAGAAGTTTTTTTATGCACCTAGGGATAGACCTTTTTTCTGAGCACTTTGGGCCTAAATGAACCTCACCATTATGCTCAGAAGGCCCAAAAACCCTTATGGTCATATAAAACTTGACCTTTTTTTACTCATGAGCCTCTTGGGGTATTTTTTTCTTCAATACCAAGTCGTACGACCCTGGAACGCAATTCGAGAAAAAAATTCAAAAAAAACTATGTTTTGCCCTTTTACAGCATGTAGGCCGAAATTTGATTTTTTGAAAAAAAAAATCAAAAAATCAAATCAAAATTGGCAATTTTTTGTAACAAAAAAATCTTTTTTTCGGGGTTGTTTGGGTCCCCGTAGGCCTGACAGTCCAGCGTCGGCCCTGTCAGCGCGGGCCCTACCTGCCCGTCCCTGACCCTTGCCATCACCAGCCACCTATCAGCACTCCTCGGCCCTGCGGCCTCCTCCTGTTGGTGCCTCTCGGTCCCGTCAGCCGCCCACCGCTGCTCCACACTGCAATCGGCTTTCCCACCCGCGCCCTTCCCTGCTGGCCACCGATGCTCCGCCCTGTGGCTACCGGATTCCACCGCCCACGCCCACTGGAAACTACTGCCTGGCCGCCTCTGCACCACCCAGTGGCCGCTCCACCACCGGAGCGCCGCCCACGAGCCACCTCTGCCCGACCCTACCACCAGACAGCCACCGTTGCCCTTCTCTCTTGCCTTTGAAGGGAGGGTTGGTTTTTTTGTCATAACTTGGGCAAACGGAGTCTTTTTTTTGAAAATGAATAGGTGTCAAAAAGATGGTTCCAAGTTGGACCTCATGATGTTGGAATTTGTTTCCAATTTTGTTGTTTGACTATATTTTTTTCCAATCAAAGTGGGGACTCTTTTCTGCTCTTCGAGGGTTTTAGAATGAGCATCCGAACTCCATTTTTTGAAAACTTTATATTGTTGGAAAGCTTGTTTTGTGAACTTTCTAGTCATATGAGTTTTATTTCTTGATTATTCTCTAGGAATATTTTATTCATTTTTTTGTTTTTCAGCACTAGTAAATCTCTTGGTTGTTTTAGGTCTTGGGATCTCTTTCTCTGAGTAGGATGTCTCAGTTTTGATTGTTCTTTCCTTTTATAGTCTTCTTGTCATTATAGCATTTTATTTATGCAAATGCACTGGGATAAAGTACCATCATGCATTATTTACTTGGGATCTTGCACACCTTGTGCCTTATTGTGTTGCACTACTTATAAAGTGCCATGGGGGGGTTGATGTTTGTCTTTTGTTTGTCATCTACCTTTGTCCAGTGAGTGTTCCTTCCACGACATTCACCTCATGATGTGTGTCAAGTGAGTGTTCCTTCCATGACACTATGTACTTTCTTAGCACCTTCGATGTTCCTGGTTCTTCATCGTGCAGTTCTTGTTGGTCGTTCTTTTCAGTGTACTTGTCCCTCTCCCTCTTCAGCATTATGGGGAGGTTTGTCCTGTTGGTTCTAATGCTTCTGTGGTTTGATTGATCAACTCTTCAGACTTTGGTTTCTCATGCCATCTTTATCTTTGAGTTCAGTTGTTTGCCTTTGTTTGCCATCTAATTCGAGTAGTGTCATTTGAGGGAACTCATATAGATTACAGTCTTCTCTACATGGTCATGTTCTATTTCAGTTGAGGTTCTTCAGATCAGCAGTTACTCTTCGACAGTGTTTGTAGTTTTTTTTATGCTTCAATGGTGTTCTTCTTGCTTTTCCATCTCTATTTGGAGTAGAGTTTTTTCCCACGTGGTTTTCTCTATTTCTCCGGTTCATAGAGATTTGGTCGTATGTGGGTACCTGATCAGGCCTTGTTGTCGGGACCCATCTTTCCTGCTTTCAGTAGTTGTTCTAGGTTTTAGCTTCTCCCTAAGTCTAGTTTAAGGGGGGGTGTTAGAGTAATCAGGTCTTTACTTGATTAATTAAACAACATTTGTTTAATTATTTTAAGTTCCCTTTATCTCTTTTACACTTAAGCTAACATTAGGTGGATAATAATTAATTTTTTTATTAATTATTATGTGCAAGCCTAGGTTTTCCCTTTTAGGGTTTCTTGACCTATTAGAGGTTAATTTTTCTTTTCTTTGTAGCATAATCACATTACACATTTTGGTGAATATTGAGCTCTCATCTTTTTTAGCATTCTTTTATATATTTAGTTTTTCATTATTGCTTCCTTGCTTCTCCTTGTAACAGGTTCATTTCAGCTTGCAGAGATCATTTGGGCTCTTGTGGTGTTGTATTTCTCAACTCTCACAGCGGGAACCCACATGGTCCGACCAACTTTTTTCAAAATTTTCAGGGATGGATATTACGACGATTGTAAAGCTAACCCCAAAAAATTGATGAATTTTATGACCTCTAGATGGGCGAAATGAAGGCGCAAATGTGAAAATAGGACCCTATTAGGGTTTTGAAGAAAAAGAGGAATTGAATTGCAATTTTGAAAAAGGTCGAACCTAATGGATAGGGACACCTTGGAAAATGTTTAGAAATCTGAATTGAAATGAAATTGATTTGAAATTTGCACAAAATCCAATTAATTTTAAAAAATAGGGTTTTATGACCTAACCACTTAATTTTAAAATTTAAATTTTGGGAAAAATGGGGGAAATTAAAATTTTGAATTGTAGGAATGAAAACAAATCTGAGAACAATTAGAAATCTTAAAATTAAATGGAAATCCGATTTTTGCACAAGTTCAAGATGTTTTTTGAAAATTAGGGTTTTAACAAGTAACCTCTTAATTTTGTCAATTTTATTTGCAAATTGAACAAGACAATAAGGAAATTGAATTTGATAAACAAGACAATAACCACAAGCAAGTTTTTACAAATCACAAGTTCAATTTTAATTTTAAAAACTAGGGTTCTTAATGATTTAACCACTAAGTTTGCAGAAAATTTAAACTTGCAAATAAAAAATATGAAATTTTGTTCAAAGGAAAGCATGCAAGACGTCTGGTTCACCAAAATGTAATGGTGGGAAAATGGTGAATGATAGATCAAGAGGAAAACTACCCTTTCCCTCTAAGAGAAATGAGAGTCTCACTATTGATTACCCTTCAAACACTTTTCACTGTGTTACATTTGGAAGAGGAGAGAAAATTCACTAGATCCAACCTTCAAGGATGAAGATTGAACTCTGAATGAAATGGGAATGATAAGTTGTTCCCTTCTTCCTTATTTGAAATGGAAAGGAATTGATTGGATTATGTAGTGCAAAAGTGACAAGGAACTTATTATAACTTGAGATCAGAATATGGGATGAAGTTGTGCACCTATATCTGGCAGTAATATGTCAAGACAAAGTCACCCTGCGAATTTAAGGAAAATTTGCCCAGACTATGGTGGGAATGTACACGATTCGAAAAATCCACAAAATCAAAAGGGTTTTTCCGCCTCTACAAATGGATCCCGAATCCGAAAGCACAGTTGTGCACCTGCAACCTACACACAAAAAAGAGAGGAAAATGGGTTGGGATTGGGGGTTTGCCTTTAGGTCAAACCCCAGTTTTGGAATTAACCAAGTAATGAAAGAAAGTACTTGCAAGTAGATGTAAATGAAAGACTAAATTGTAAATCACCTTGTGGGAGGTTGTGATACCAATGTTGATAGAAGTGCTTGTGTGGAATTGAATGTTGGAATCAATCTCCTCTTCAATGGTTGAATGCTTGACTTGAATGCAACACCTAGCCTTGAAGGGAGACTTGAGAATGCTCAATGTTGGAAAAGAATGTTGGAATTCTTGAATTCTCTTGAATGCTTGCTCACCAATTTCACCTTATTGAACCTTATGCAAATGAGAGGACGAATTCCCCTTAAATACATGTTGGTGGATTTGATTTTCGTCACAAACCGACATCGGGGGAGTTTCCCGCCCAATGCACAACCAACAATGCAACCCTAGGTAGGGTCCTGCCCTAAAATAGGGTAGGGATAGGGGTGCCATGCCCCTGTCCTTCCCCTTTCTCTATGGCAGAGTGTGGACGAGGTGATGCAGAGGCCAAGGAAGAAGTTGTTTCTGAGGGTTGAGCAATATTTGGTCTTCGATCATGCTATAGGATTCGATCTCACATGCGTGAGGACCCTATTGTAGTCGAAAATTGCTAGGGTCGCAATTTTATGACGCTGCACCTGTAAAACATTGTTAGTGTGAAAAGTACAACATATATGACGATATATATCATAATACATGGAAAAATCAATATGTGTTCTACAACAAGACGTAGTGCATGCATGATTCATCTTAACATAAAAGGGTTTTTCCATTTTAAAAAACCTTTGGCTAATTCTTATTTGAGGATATGTTTAAATGAATTTCTCAAAAAAATGTGTTTGAGACATATCCAAAAAGTGCTTCGGATGTGGTTCATGATTTCTTGATCCAATTCTCCTTCTATCAACCTCTTTCATTGGGTGAAACTCTTGTGTTGTCATGCCAAAAAAATTCAATTAGTTGTCTTAATGCATCAACAACTTTGTCTTTTCGTGAAAGTCTACCTGAAAATGCCCAAAGAGAATTATTGTTAGGATCCTCAAGTTTGTCATGCCTCCCTAAGGCATGGTGTAGCGTTGTTCTACTTATCTTTAATGACTTACGTATTTTGCTTATTAAACAATAATTTTTAGTTTGGTTGCTCATTATGGTTGACATAAGAACACATTGAGTAACATTTGCATCTTTAGAGTGTGATGTTGAACCAATTTCTTGATATGCATCAAATAGATTTCTTACTATAGTTTTTTCACCATTATTTTTAGATGATCTTAAGCCAATGATTTTCATTGTCTCTCTAAAATTCATATTTCTTATCATTTCAATAATTAATTGGAATCTTGTGGTTTGATTTAATCTCTCAAAATAATTTTTCCATATTTTATTAACCATTCTTTGACAAGTGCATTGGAAAAAAAATTTGAGCATTGGCTTGAAAATATTTTCATCAATACCAATTATATACTTTGGTTTTCTATGAATAACTCTAGGAGGTGTTAATATTGTTGCATGTTCTTGGCTTTCATTAAGTTTGTATTTATTTGATCATTGATTACCACTTCTTCTTGGTTTGCATTTGATTCATTTGATCCATGTAACTGAGTTGGTGTAGATGGCGTACCTTCTCCTCCCAATTTTCTCATTTCACAGTCTTTTCTTGCACTCCCTTTACCTTTCCTTTGCTACCTCTTGTGATTCAATGGTTCCTTCCTTGTTCCTTCCCATCATGATTATGAATTGTTCTAAATAACATCACATATGTTAGTAAATATTATATAAATTAAACAAACAAAGCATTTCATTAAACTATTGAAATCATTGAATTTGGAAATCAAAAGCATAAATGAAACAAATAAAAATAGTAAAAAATTGAACTATTAATGCATTTCAATCATTTGAAATCATATAAAATAAAAGCAATAATACACTATTCGAGGATGTCGTAGATGAAGACATAGTTTCAGTGAGTCCTTCACTATAAATTGTGTTTTTTTGTCGTTATGAAACCACCTATAGTGTCAAAAACCCATTCGTATTTTTATTATTAAAAAAACCCATATAGGTTATTAACAATAAAGACAAAGGGAGGGGGAGCGTTGGATTGGCTATAATAGCAATAACCCATGCATGTTTTTAATATTATAAACATGTGTATAGTGAAAGAATCACATACGGGGTATTGACACTATAGATGAAGGGAAGGGGAATGTTGCAATGCCTATAGTGGAAATAACCCGTACATGGTTTTGACATTATAAACATGAGTCTATAGTGAAAGAAACTTGTACGGGGTATTGACACTATAGAAGAAGGGAGAGTAGTGCAACATATTTACTCACAAAAACTCGTATGGGTTATTGACCCTATACACAAAGAGAGAAAAGAGAGGAAGAGGGGTAAGGTAGGGAGAGAGAGAGGGGGAGGGAGAGAAAGAGAGAGGGGGGGCGAGGGAGAGAGAGAGAGAGAGAAATAGGAAGATAGGGAGACTGAAGGAGAGAGATAGGGAAAGAGGGGGAAGGGAGGTTGAGAGAGAGAGAGAGAGAGAGAGAGAGAGGGAGGGAGAGAGAGAGAGAGAGAGGAGGGGGGGGAGAGGGAGAGAGAGGAAGAAAGAGGGAGAGAGGGAGAGAGAGGAAGAGAGAGATAAAGAGAGAGAGAGAGAGGGGGGGAGGTTGAGAGAGATAGAGAAAGAGGGAGAGAGGGAGAGTGGGGAATAGAGATAGATAGAAAAAGAGGGAGAGGGAGAGATATTGAGAAGAGGGAAAGAGGGAAAGAGGGAAAGAGATAGAGATATATAGAGAGGGGGGGGGGGAGAGGGAGACAGAGAGAGAGAGAGATAGAGAAAGTGGGGGAAGGCAGGTTGAGAGAGAGAGAGAGAGAGAAAGAGGGGGAGAGGGAGAGGGAGAGAGGGAGAGAGGGAAAGAAAGAGAGATAGGGAAGGAGGGAGAGGAGGAGATAGAGAAAGAGGGAGGGAAGGAGGTAGAGAATCTGGGAGAGACAGAAAGAAAGGAAGAGAGATAGATAGAAAAAGAGGGAGAGAGGGAGAGAGGGAAAGAGATTGAGAAAGAGGGAGAGAGGGATAGCGAGGAAGAGAGATAGAGAAAGAGTGAGAGAGAGAGAGATAGGGAAATTGGGAGAGACAGAGTGAGACAGAGGGAGACAGAGGGAGAGTGAGGAAGAGAGATATAGAAAGAGGGAGATAAGGAGATAGAGAGCGAGGGAGTGAAGGAACTCTCTCACTCTATCTCCCCCTCTCCTTGTTCCTCTCTCCCTGGCTCTCTATCTCCCTCTTTCTCTATCTCTAATCACTTTTCTCTTCTCAATACCTCTCTCTCTGTCTCTCTACCTCTCTCCCTCTTTCTCTCTCTCTCTCCCTCTCTCCCTATATCCTAAGAGTTTTCTCTCTCTCTCCCTCTATCCCTCATTCTCTATATCTCTCCCTATCTCCCTCTCTCTCCCTCTCTCCCTCTTTCTCTTCTAAACCCCCCCTCTCTCTCTCTCTCCCTCTCTCTCCCTCTCTCTCTTATGAACCTCTCTCTCTCCCTCTCTCCCTCTCTCCCTCTCCTTGTCCCCCCTCTCTCTCTCTCAACCTCCCTTCCCCCTCTTTCTCTATCTCTCTCCCTCACTCTCCCTCTCTCCCTCTTTCTCTATCTCTCTCTCTCTCCCTCTCAACCTCCCTTCCCCCTCTTTCTCTATCTAGATATATGAATATATGTATCTGTACTTATATCAAATTATATATATGAATATATTTTATGTTAACATATGTGAATTTTAAAGAATATAACTCGTATGTGTTTTTATTATGTATAAAAACCCATACATGTTATTATAAAGAATAATAACCAGTACGCATTATTTTAATATTAAAAACTTGTACGTGTTTTGCCTTGCACTTAACCTTGGATATAAAGGTTGAGGCTTGGGAGCCTTATTTCCCTCCTTTTTACGTGTTTTCTTCTTTCAATTTGGTTTCTCAACTTCATCGTCATCAGGTTTACACATTATCAAGTGGATATTTGTAAAATTTTCACCATAATTTCACCCATCTTCTAAGCTTTCTAGCCATATAATTTTTTAAAAATTTTGAACAATATTAACATATTAATCTAGAATTTCTTTTACCTGTGTCTCCAAAGTTCTTAGAGACAAACGTGTACCATTTATTTAATAACTTTTGAAGTGCTTGTCTAAATTTGAAAAAAATGTTATATTATTGTTCTACACTTAATTCTTTACACTTTAAAAAAAATGAATTTTTGATTATTTTGGTGCAAGTTATGTGATGCACATGAACAGGTACCTGATTTTTCAGGATGCGTTCACTTTGAAAAATCATCAAAAAAAAATACTCAACAAAAAATTACAAAAAATACACCTATTTTATTGCTCTCTTCTTAACTATCTTTCTACCAAAGGGTTTTTCAAAATACTAAATGCAACTATAACTTTTTTTATGTGCACATTAGACACTATGTTATATTTTGCTGAAAAAAGTAGGAACACTTTTATGTGCACGGAAGATTTGATCGACTTGTCTCCTTGGAATTCCTTTTCATCCTGATGATGAATCATGGAGTGTGATTCAAAACTTTTGATAGTCCTGAAAAATAACTATGCAAAATTTGGTGTCCTTGACAAGGTTTTTGTCAGTTTGAATTAATTTTTCTCTCTGTTTTACCCTGAAGGTTTAAGGTTTTTAGGTTTATATGTTCTCTGGTAAGCCTATTATTTTAAAACCTAAAGCCTATTATGTTTCTTCATTACCTTTTTCACTTAAACATGAGGGTCTTTTCTATCGTTGAAGGGACCGTGTTCCTTTTCCTAAACGTTATTTATTTTGTTGGCCTTTTAATTTTTTCTAAAGACTGTCTTTTCCATTATGGTCCGGCCCCCTTTAATATTTTTGTGAGTATTTATTTTCCCTAAGTCCAGCCTTAATGATTTGGCTTATACCTCCATGTTTAAATACCGAGCAACTAAAGGTCCCATGAATTTGCACGTGCTTTAAATGGACAGTGATGTTATGACCCAAGCAAAAAGGTGCTCGAAGGATAACGGCAAGTATTGGGCAGACTTTGGAAGTTGCACATAATGAACGAATAGATCGGACGACCCTTACAGTCCCACAATGAAAGATGCATGGAGGTTAAGGACCGCGGCATCATGAGATGATGCCACATGTCCCAAGTAGGCTAAACAGGTCCAACAGTGGAGCACCTGACAAAGTTGAGATTCAAAGATGATTTGGAAACACTTTGTCAGGCTTTTGGCGGGCCCATTCGACACGATGGAGGGTCAATATCCATGATGACTAATAGTGATCACGCGATGTGCCATGCTACACAAAATATGCAGTAGAAACATAGCACATTTCAAAGTAAGGGTGATTTGGACGGTTTCATTGTTATTCACGTGGGAAAATAAAGGCAGAAGGAAATAAGCCTATCGACGTGGAATAAATAGAGACAAGTCAAGGCATGTGGATGCCGACCGATTCTCAAAAAGCTGATTTAGGAGGTGTTTTGTTGGGTCGAGTCGTGATAGTGGACAAATCTAGCAGTTTCAGAGGTGGCAATATCAGCAAGTTTTCATTGCCACCATGAAGAGGATAAGGATTGTTATGAGTTGGAAATGAAGTGATCAAGGAAATGTCAATAAGATCATAGGACGTGTACTGTCAGAGAATCTCACATTAAGGCGGAAAATCAAGAAACTATTGCCGAGAAATTTTCAAAAGATAAGGACTGAATATCCAAAAAAGGGGGATTCTGAAACAGAAATTTGGCAGTCAAAAAATCAAGTAATCAGGAACAAATTCGTTCACGTAATGTGAATTTGGTTAAAGGGCAGTGAATTGGCAGTTTGAATCTGATGGTGTTTTTGATTTGATGGATATGATTTTTTGAATCCATTCGCTAGCAAGATGAGTAGAAAAGAATTGGAATGAGGATTTTCCCATGCGTGAACACTGCCAAGAAAGGTCTTTTCATTATAAATACAGCTAGGTGGTGTCTTCGATTGGTAAGAACGGAAAATTCATTATCTTCTCAAAAGGTTTTGAAATTGTGAATATGATTTTTGAGCAGTATCGTGCTAGGGGTTACACTGAGCTTTGTGATATCGGATGGAATTCCTTTGTGAGTGAGTATGCTTATAGTCAATGGAGTCTTGAAAATGGGGAGGATAGTCAATGGAGGCTTGAAATCCATGTTTCATCAGAACAAGCCATGCAGGACTCACCCTTTGTCTCTCCTTTGTCACTCATTGGTAGAGGATTAAAGGAGGAGCCTTACAGAGGATAAGGAGTAGAACAAGGTTGGGATTGGGGTAGCAGCCAATTATTTATGCAATGGCATGCAAGTTGCAATGCCTTCCCTTCACTTTATGTTCCTCTGTGAGCTCCTCTTTCCATTTTCTCTAATCCTGGGCATGAAGGTTGAAGCTCCTCCTCTAGTTTAGCGGTGACTTTACTTCTTGTCAAGACTTAACTTCCCTTCCTAAAGGGAAATGCTCCGTGGAACAAAGAGGATGCATCTCATGGTCCATCTAGAAGCATTTGTAGTCATAGTGGCATGACTCAAGAAATTTTGTTTATACCAAAATCCAGTTAGGAATTTTGGTTCTACTTCATCATGAACGCCAGCATGGACAGTCTTTTGGGAGACTGTGAGGAATATTTATGTAACAAATTTTCAAGAAGTCTTATGAGCTTGTGACAAGTGTCTCCTCTGGCCTGAAGCTTGTTTGCTCCCTTGTTTCTATAAAAAGGAATTCAGGGCCATGAGATAGAGGTTGAGAATTTTGGTCACAAAGTTTGGGTCCAAATCTTTGGTCATAGATAGTAAGTCTAGGGGAAATGAGTAGGATGTAATAGGAATTTGCAGAGCAAATAAAATGGGTCTTGTCTCTTATTTTATTGTAGGTTCTTGAAGGAGTTATATGTAAGATCATTTGTAACAGAAAATAGCTTATTAAATGAACGCAAGCATAGTTCAAAGTCATTTTCTCTAGTGTGTAACTCTGTTATGTTTTGAATGAGTGAGATCAAGGGTTTTTCTCGTTTGTTGCATTGTTGTAATGTATGTATTTTCTATCTTATGCTTTGATCTAAGGGGTCGGTTAAATTGCTTAGATAGGATCTGTAGACTGATGGGGCTTATATATGGATTCTGATAAGTATTTTGGGTGGTGACAGATAGATGAGATACATTGTAAGATAGAATTGTCTTAAGATCTTTAGCTATTAGATTAATGTTTTGTTATATTTTCGTCTTATGTTTTAGAATTTTATTTTCCCAATGAATAAGATACTGGCTGTGACTTCTAGTTGTTTTCAGTAATAGTTTTTTACTCATAACTCGTCAACAACTTGCTGAAAATTGCTAATATCATAATATCTTTTCACTTATGTATATGTTACTACTCATCGAAAGTCATCTCACACTCCAAAGTAGGTTGAGGATCACTGAGAGCTAGCCACTCTGTAGCATTCTCCCTCTTCGTTGAGCCCCTTTAATTAGGAGTGAGATCTTCTGCTTTGCTTTAATGTCATTTACAAGTGTGGTGCGGAGATTGCAGGAGCATTAAGGGATCACCCTCCTGGGTTTTGCAGAGCCTGAAGTGAAGAAGGGTTAGCATAATCCTTGTCATATGTTGGTCCAAGTCCCCAAGTAATTCTAAACAGTCTAGAGTTGGCCTCTCCACGCATGATTCATGGGCACGACTTGGTTTTTGTCCCTGTGGCAGTGTAAAACCCCATCGTGTGCATTCTAGGGAACCAACAACTTTGATGATTAAAATTACATACACAATCAAATCCAGAAATAAAGAAGAGAATTACAACATGGATTGTGGAAATCTCATAGCATTAATCAACTTAATCTTATCCAATTTTAAAAAACTTTAGTACTTTGGAAACTAAATTCAAAGTACTACAATATTTGTTCTTTGGGTATCTTCAAATTTTGAGTGGACGAGTCTCAAATTGCTCGTCCAAGTTCAGATTTAGTTGATTTCAAAAAAAGGTGTCCATTTATACCCCCTTTTTGTTCACCATCTTGGTGCACTTACCCCTTAGATTACCCTCTCACCTCCATACTTGGGAAAGTTCCATCTATTTCCTTGAGGTTTCCCATTCTAACTGATAGGGACTCCACTTTGACCCCCAAAGTAGCAACCTTCAAAGGGGGCAGCGAATCAACCCCGCTCTTTGAAGGCTCAAGGGAGTCATCCTTTCTCTTTGAAAGATCCTCTAAAGAACCAACCTTCTTGTCCTTGCTAGTAGAAACAATGTTCCTCCCTTGATATGAGCCATCCTTCTCCACAAAATATTGTTGGGGAAAGACATCCCTCCACCAAGTAGTTAGATTGTCCTTTTGTCTAGAACATTTGGCATCCATATATCCAGTATTATAACATCTACAGCAACAAAAGGGAATACCTTCATAGTCTAGCATCGGGTTCCATCTTTAACCATTAGTGTTGAGGAAGAGTTTCGCAGGAAAATTTTTGGTGATATCTATTTCAACCAAGATGTGAGCGTAGGTTGTGTGTAAGTGCTTTGAAGACCCCTCGTCAACACCCAAAAATTTCCCCAAGGAGTTTCCAATTTCCTCTAAACAAGTGTCAAACCAAAATTGTAATGGTAAATTCGAAAGTTTCACCCACATTGGAATTGCAAAGAAAGATTCAGAATTTGGGTCAAAGGATGGGTGCCAAGGTTTCAGCATGAGAATGTGATTCTCAAAGTCCCATTGATAGTCACAGAGAACCCATTTGCCATACCTTAATGTCTTCAAATACCACCATGAAAAACCCCCGTGCACAGGGATAAATTTGAATGTCATCCTTCAGAACAAGCCTCCATGTTTTTGAAATCCATTAATGAAGTTCCATTAATGGATTCTCAAAGTCCCATTGATAGTCACAGAGAACCCATTTGCCATACCTTAATGTCTTCAAATACCACCACGAAAAACCCCCGTGCACATGGATAAATTTGAAAAACCCCCGTGCACATGGATAAATTTGAATGTCATCCTTCAGAACGAGCCTCCATGTTTTTGAAATCCATTAATGAAGTTTCAAAAGGCTTAGCCATAACCCTTTGAACCTTTCAATCAAATCTTTCTTAGAAAAAAAAGGTTCATTCTTTGATACATCAATCAGAATGTCCTCATCCACATTCCACATTTAAAGGGGTCTGAGAAGCATGTAGTGGAAAAGGTGATTAAGGGGGCACAATAGCACATTTAGGGATACGTTGTTCCAAGCTCCATCTGCCATAGAAGCCCTTTTGGTTGGCCCTGGAGCAATCTCCCTAACCTCGGCACCAAACGTTGTCCTAGATGGGAATGACTCAATATTGCACTCAAGTAATTTTCCCCTTGCCCCTCTATGGCAAACCCTACCCAGCCATTGTTGCAACAAAGACGCGAAAGAAGCACGTGAGACATCGACAAAGCATCTATTAATCTATCCAAAAGGAGGGCAATATCCCATAGCAGGGTTCAATAGGCCTCGCCCAAACCGCTTGGAAAAACCATTCCAAGCCATCACATTCGAGCCCCCACAGGAAGCCCTAACTTCGACAGCTATCCGCAATATTTACCTCCTCCCTAAATCTATAATTTCATTTTATTGGAGATATATGTAATACAGTATTATTGTTATTGTTAGTACTATGCAATCAATAATTATTCATATATTGATGAATTATTCAAAATCTATTTCAATGTCTTTTAATGTTACATTTGTTCTTATTTCTTAATTTTTGAAAGAAATGCACATAATTGTTATCATTTTTTTTTTCAATTATTAAAATGTTAAAAATTTCTTCAACTATTTTTTTATTTCTTGAATTATCTTAATTCTTTTGTTGCTAAAATTTTGCTTTCATTTAATATTACAATAATTGACCAAAACACATATTATTTATTATTATTTTGACAATTTTAAAATATACATTAGCAATATAAATTAAACATTTTTTTAGAACATTATACAAATACTCATTATTGCAATGTAATACTTCTCAAATTTGAAAAACAAAATTCTTTTAATTCAAGTATTTATCTTCTTCTTTTTTCATAATTGTATTTCTTAAGATTGTCTGTAATAATTTTGAGATTGTTTACATTTGTACATAAATTCTTATGAAGTATTATAATTATTTTAAATATATAATTTTCTTCAAAAAAAAATTTGACAAACAACATTATATTAAAACGTGCAAATAAACATCTCTAATTATTGGACACATTTCGTAGATGTGACATTAATAGTAAGTTTATTCCTAATAGAACCATAAGCCTGACCAAAAACCAAATTGAGTCTTGGGACAAACCCTAAGCCTAATCGAAAACTAACCCTAACCTTTATTGTGGCCCTCACCCAAAGTTATATCATACAAGTGTAAACCTAAACTTAAAATAAGCTAAAGTTTAATTGAACCCTAAGCCTATATCAAGGATGATTTTATTGTGATTAAATAAAAATTGTTAGAACAATTGTATGAACCACCCTAATCTTGGGTTGGTAGTTTGATAGTTTAACATCTTGTCTTATGTAGTCTATTTGTTGTTTTGTTGTTCTTATTGCTAAATATTTTCACTTGTAAAAGAGTCTATGCCCTTTCAAAATCTTTGCTTAATTAAT
The DNA here is from genome assembly GCF_030272615.1 of Cryptomeria japonica. Taxonomy (NCBI): domain Eukaryota; kingdom Viridiplantae; phylum Streptophyta; class Pinopsida; order Cupressales; family Cupressaceae; genus Cryptomeria; species Cryptomeria japonica. The sequence continues at coordinate 200,474,610 of NC_081406.1, forward strand.
TAAAACCAAATACTGCATATAGTTCAAAGAGTCTTAAAATGCTCAATCTATATAAATGTGGTAGTACAACTATTATTGGTAGACTATATAGGGCATAATAGTACTACCATCCTACATAGAGTTGATATAGTTTTAAAATGCATTAAATTTACATTATGTGCATTAATTATAAAATATACATTAAACATGAATCGTGACTCTAATTCTTATTTTTTATATAAGTACATATGGTTAATTCAAATTAATTAAGATTAAATTGTATTTAAATATCTTTTTAAATGTAAATATTATTTTAAATTTGTAAAACAATAAATTAGATGTTTTTTTTATCTAATTCTTAAGAGTTCGAGGAAATATTTAAAAGAAAATCAAATAATTGTTTAAGAAGTTGATTCAAATTTAAGATCTATTAAGTTTAAACAAAAAATTCTTGATAAATATTTAATTAGACCAATATTAATTAATTTAAAATATATTTAGATTATAGATTACATATTTCTTATTTACTTAAGGTGTTCAAAATAAAATGAAATTCCAATCAAAATAAACTAGTTTTGTTTTCATATCTATGTGCAACTTACTTCAATTGCATTGTGATTTCTCTTACTACATTTCAAAAATCCATAGAATTCTAAATTATGTTTGAAAATTCTCAAACTTTTTTGTGATGGATTGCAATAAGAACATATATTTCATGTACTACACTCTATTGTTTTTTTTTTAAGTAGTGAGAACTAGGGCACTAACCCTTTACATAGCAAAACTATTAACGAAACCATAGTGCAACAGCAGCACTATAACAACATTAACAATAATAAAACCAATCTTTGAAAATCAAAAACAACAAAGCAAAAAGAACAACAAAAAATACTGCAGGGTCACCTTGTGCACCCCAGTTGCATCAATGACATTGTTCCATTCAGTAAACAGGAACTTATACAGTTCCCTAGCCTCCTTCTTCACTTCCTCTGTGTCCACAGTTCATTCCCTCGGCAGAGAGAGGGTGAGCGTCGAGCTGTGTAAGATCTGTAGATAAAATTTGTTAAGGCCTGCAATTTGGGCGTCCCTGGCATCCACCTTTCTCTTGAGCCGCTTGACCTCATCCATGATAACCTGCAATTCAAGCATTGTGCCAAGATTATCAATCTTTTGCATGATGTCCAACACATCTGTGTGAAGCTTTTCCATTTGCTCCAGAGTAGGGATGCCCTGGGGGTTCATAGTAGCCTTGTCATCCATAGTCTAATCCACTGCTTTGGCCACGTCCTCAGCAAGGATATAGTCGATTTCAATGCCCATGCCCATCAGAGGAATAGAGTTCATCACCTGTTCCACCATCTTCAAATTGTCGTCTAGGTCCAAGTCACCAGAGTCTGGGGCTTTAGTATCAAAATTTTCCTCACCTATGGCACCCACAGTGCCCATATTCATAGGGGCCCTATCCTTGTCAACAACGAGTCTCGGGTTTGCATCTTAGAGTTGCCCTTGCCAGCAGTGCCAATAGTGCCCAAATCCGTGGGATCCCTAGCCTTATCTGCTTCAGTAGCAACCTCATCAGGGACCCCCATAGTGTTTTAGGGTCCCCTCCATCCTTGTCCTCTATGGGGTCCTCCTTCGAGTCAATTGTTTCAATCATAGGGGTCCTTTTTTTAAGTGATCTTTTTGAAGCCAATCTGGTGGACCTCCTTCTACCCTCAAAGTTAGGGGAAGGGTTGTCGTTCTCAGCATCCTCAGAAGATGAATTGTCTTCAAAGAAAATTTGTTTGCATTTAACAAGGGTTTTGCCTTTACCCTTGGAAAGGGAACAGGAACCACTAGGAGTGGTGAACAAAGTCAAACTGGAAGAGACCTCAGATAAAGAAATTGTGAAGGAAAAAGCAAGTAGAGAAATTAGCCATAGCAAAGGCTTCATGCGAAAATTGGAAAAATCTAGGGAAGGCCATAGAAAGGGCATCAAGTTGTTGGGGGGTTGGCAAAGGGGGCTGAGAGAGAGAGAGAGGGGTTTCGGGGGGGAAAAGGGCCTTGTGGTGTTTGTATAGTCTATAAATAAATCTTTAACAAATCTTTTAATGGAGTGTAGTAAATAAAAGGGAAAACAGAGAAAATCATTATTACAAAAAATCGTTATTATCAGGCAGATCATATTCCAAGGGTGTTTAAGTTCTTCTTGAGAAAACCCACCCTGAAGTTTGACAGGGTCCTCACGATTGCAGAAGAAGCGTTACAGGCCTTCGTTGTTCACAACATGGTTGGTGCGCTTCCAGCCTCGTCTGTCAAGGGCCAACCTCATGGCTTGGACAATTATTTCCTCAGAAACATCAAAGGAAATGCCACCCACCGAAACACGTCTTTCAAACCAGGAGGAGGCAAAAGCAGTCGAGAGCTGCTCATCATGGCCTTGCAGACACTCTAAAAAATTGATGACCCCTCCTTCAACATAGTAATTCCAGACCAGGGAGTCATTCTTGAAGTCATCTGGTTTATCTAGTTCATATCTGACTCTTTCACCCCCCATATCCTCTACCAAGTGAGCTTCTTTTGACATGAAAATAGTTTCGCAGAGAAGATTGCAGAGACCCTTAGAGAAGCAAGTTGTGAAAAAACAATGGGAAGTGTGTGAGCCAAGGGTCATTAAGTGAGACATGAAGTTAGGTGTATGGGAAATATTGAACACACTTTTGGAAATGATTTCTTGGTTATGAGGCATGAAGAGCCAGCAAATACCAGTGGCAACCACATTAACTTCCCAATTGCACCTCATCATAAGGCGGTAGGCCCAAAGGATATGCCAACAAAGCAGCATGTCCTTTGAAGCCAGCCATGTCGAACGGGTCACCACCACACCGAAATTAATCATAGGAATATTCTCATTATTTGAATTATAAAATCAACACCTTTAGATGACCCCTAATGAAGAGAGGAGAGTAAGGAAAAAACTTGGCAGCAGCTCAATCTTTGATAGGAATTTTAGATTTCTCTTCCTGGAGAAGGCAGTTGACATGGTCCGGGAAGGAATTATGGCTTCTCCAGCATCTCAAGCTAGTTAGCCCAAGGGCATCCAAAGCATCTACCACTTTGTTTCCTTCCCTGTAGACATGCATAATTTTGAACGAATCAAGCCCAGAGATGAGCCTTAGGGTGTCCCTGATGGTTCCCTCAATCATTAATAGGAATTTTAGATTTCTCTTCCTGGAGAAGGAAGTTGGCATGGTCCGAGAAGGAATGATGGCTTCTCCAGCATCTCAAGCTAGAAAAATTTAGCCCAAGGGCAGCCAAAGCATCTGCCACTTTGTTGCCTTCCCTGTAGACATGCATAATTTTGAACGAATCAAGCATAGAGATGAGCCTTAGGGTGTCCCTGATGGTCCAATTGAGCTTATTCCACCCTTTGACAGTATCTATGATGAGCTTAGAGTCACCTTCAATATCCATTGACCTAATTCCCATGGTAAGGGCAAGACTGAGCCCCCTAGCTAAGGCGATTTCTTCAGCCTGATTGGAGGAATGCTCATTCAGGTTTCCTGCATAAGAATCAATAAGGGCCCCCAAGTAGATCCTCATGATCCCTCCACTAGCAGCCAGACTCCCCCCCCCCCCCGACAGCCCCATCAAAGTTGAGTTTGAAATGGGCGGTCGGAGAGAACCAAACCGTTTGTTGCCTTAGGAGTCTCTTAGAGCAGTCAACAATAGAAAACGAGGGGGGGATGTTCCAGAATCTAGCAATTTCCCAGTCTCAAGTAGAGGGAGGCTTGGAGGCCAACTGGATTTTAGAGACCGAGATATTCTCAAGAATCAACTTTAGGAAACAGGCAAACACGGTTTCCGCATAGGCCTGTTTGGCTCGGAATATCCTATCATTCCTCTCCTTCCAGATAATCTAGCTCAAATGAGGGGGGACCTGCTTCCACAATTGTTGGATGAGGGACCCTGAAACTCATGGGACAAACTTAACAGGTTGTCATTCATAATCCAACAAATATTGAGCTTGTTGCAGACCATCCCTTACAGCTCCTAAGCAAACACACAATGGAGAACGAGATGAGTGGGGCTTTCTGCATCATTTTTGCAAAGGATGCATCTATTAGGAAATTAGAATCCCCACTTAACCAAATTATCTTAGGTCAATACTTTGTTGAGGGGAGCAATCCACCAGAAAAAAATTGACCTTGGGGAGGAGTTGGGGATTCCAAAGCTCTTTCTAGATAGTGGTGTTATCAGGTTCTCTTAGAAGTTGTTGTAGGCAGATGTGACAGAGAAGTCCCCGAAGGGGTCCCACTTCCAAATGAATCTATCTTCCCTGGGGAAGAGGGGGGAGAAAGGTGCCATCCAAAAGCTTTTGAAGCTCTCTAGAAACATGGAGGAGGAAGGGATGATCAATGCAGTAGTCCTCCAAAGCCCTCCAAGTGTTGTTGATGAAATAATCGCTCCCCCTCTCCCCAAAGAAACTTTTGGCAGCATCCTAGAGCCTTCTAAGGGAGAGGGAGGAAGCAAGGGGCTTCTCTCCCAACCAGCAATCCTCCCAGAAGAGAATATTACTTCCATTTCCAAAAAGCCACCTCATACCATGGGATAAAGGGTCCCTGCAGCTCAAAATGTTGTTTCAAATGTTGAAACCCCTGGGGAGACCCTCCTCCTTGAGAATAGAGGAAAACCCCCATTGCCTAGGTATTTATCCCTGATGATCCTGCTCCAATCCACATCCTTATTCAAAATCTTCTAGGCAGCTTTGGTCATAAGGGCCTTATTGAACCTAGAGATCTTGCGGGTTCCCAACCCGCCCATGGCCTTAGGGAGACAAACTTTGTCCCAACCCACCAAAGCGAGCCTCTTATTTTCTTCCATCTCCATCCAAAGGAAAGTCTTTTGGATATACTCCAGCTTAGTAGCCATAGTCGCAAAAATCTTAAAATGGGAGAGGAAGTACACAAGGATCCCCTGAAGGGAGGAGGAGAGCAATTGCAATTTCCCAGCACTAGTGAGGATTCTACCTTTCCAACCAATCAGCTTCTTTTGCATTCTTTCAAGGATGGAGAATCGGAAGGAATTAGAGACATCTTTGACAGCCAAAGGGAGGCCAAGGTAGGTGCCAGGGAGGGAGGCCCTTTGACAACCAAGGATTCTACAAATCTTATCTTGGAGTTGAACATGAGTGTGAAAGAAGTAAATGTTGCTCTTCTCATAATTAATGTGTTGACAAGAGGCTTGAGCATAAGAGTTAAGAAAATATTTCCAAGTAGTAGCTTCCACCATAGAGGAGATACCAAAGAGAATAGTGTCATCAACAAACTATTGCAAAACATTTGGAGGCATCGTTGAGGCAGGTTTCATGCCCATGAGAGCTCCTCTATTGACCATGGAGTTCAGATTAGAAGCCAACACTTCAGCAAGGATGATGAAAAGGTAAAGAGAGAAGGGGTCCCCTTGTCTCAGCCCTCTGGAGGCCCTGAACTTCTCCAGGGGGCTCCCGTTGAGAAGCACAGAGTAGGAGACCATAAATATGCATTCCCCAATAAGTTTAATGAGTTTATCTCCAAACCCAATCATCTTCATAACTTTCAAGAGAAAGTTTTGGTTAACTTTGTCATAAGCCTTAGAGATACCAAGCTTGAGAACCATCCCCGACAAATGGCACTTGTCCATGGAATGGATTATCTCATGAGTAGAGATGGTCACATCAAGAATTTGTCTACCAAAGATAAAACCTTTCTGGGTAGAGCTAATCAGAGAATAGAGGAAAGGTTTAAGCATATTAACAAGAACTTTTCTCAAGATTTTATAAATAATGTTGCAAAGAATGATAGGGTAGAAGTCCTTGAGACTAGTCGCCTCCTGCACTTTAGGGACAAGTGTAATGAAGGTTTTATTGAGCTTGTTGAGAAGCCTTCCAGATCTAAAAAAATCCCTAGTGGCAAGGATAACATCAGGGCCCACCACATCCCAGAAATATTGGAAAAAGTTGGGGGGAAACCATCAAGACTCGAGACTTTGAAGGCACCCATAGAAAAAAAAATAGCAGACTTGACTTTCTCCTCAAAGACAGGGGCCAAAATGAGGTTGTTGTCTTCTAGCAAGAGGGGGGCAGGAGGCAGTTGAGAAGGTCCTCCCCAGTAGGGGCCCCAGTATCACCATCATCCCTAAACAAAGTGGCAAAATAGTTAGTGGTTAGTCTGCTCAAATTGTCTGCATCTGTGACCTCCTAATTGTTGTCATCCATGAGGGAGGAGATGTGGTTTCTTTGTCTGTGGATATATGTGGAAGAAAGTTGTATTCTTGTCACCCTCTTTGAGCCATTGCACCCAACATTTTTGTTTTTAGTAGAGTTCTTCCTTGTAGGATTTTTCTTTTCATTTTCTGCAAAGAGCAGCCTCCTCCATGTGAGTAGATTCAAGGAAGTCACTTTGATCTATGCTCTCTTGGATAGCAGTCAGTTTACTATTGAGATCCTTTTTTTGGATGAAAATATCCCCGAAGGTATTTTTAATCCAACCCCTGACATTCTTTTTGATCAAATCAAGCTTTTGGGTAATCTAGAACATAGTTGTGCCAGGGATGTTGGTGCTCCACCATCTTTTGATGCAATCCTTGAACTCGGGATGAGAATTCCACATAATTTCATACCTAAAAGGGTGATTTTTTCTTATAGGATTCATGGTACTCCAAAGGAGCATGGTGTTGTGATCAGAGACCGTTTTGGGGAGAGCGGTGAGCTTCAAGGAAGAACCAATTCCCCGAGATGAGAAACCTGTCAAGTTTGACTTGAATAAGATCCTTCCCCTTCCTCAGATTGGACCAAGTGAATTTTTGCCCCATTAATTCCACATCCATTAACCCATTCCTATCAATGAAGTCAGCAAGATCTGTCATGTTGTCAGAGTACTCCGAGAGGCCCCCTAACTTCTCAGAGGAGATCAGAGGAGAGTTGAAATCACCTGCGATTAACTAGTTGGTGTTGGCATTATTTTGCATTAGAGAAGATATGTCATTCCAGAGTTTCAGTCTAACCGATATGACATTGGGGGCATAAACATTATTAAGTAGGCAGGAGTCCATCGGGGAAGAGAGTTTAGAGACCAAAAGGTTGGCAGAGGAGGAGAGAAGATTGCCAGAGAAATGAGAGGGGTCCCACATGGTAACCAAGCCACCAAAGGCTCCAGTAGCATCATTGATAACGAACTTAGCACCAGGCCAAATTTTTCCAGTAATAAGGGAAAAGGAAGACATAGACATATTAACCTCTTGGAGGAGAAGGACCATAATTTTATTTTCAAAAATACAATTCATAAGAGAATATTGCTTTTGGGGGTTATTGAGGCCCCTCATATTCCATGAGAGGACCTTCATTTCTTACCTTTCATGGATTTCGCCAAGGTCCTCTGCCTACCATTGGCAATATCCCTTGTTGCTTCATTTTGTCTTGATAGTCTTTGTGATGGTCGGCCAACTTTAAGGTCCATCCCCACATCAGGCTTAGCATTCCTGCTTCTGCGTCTCCGAGTTTTCCAGCCCTCATCATCAGGAGTCTTGCAACCGCTGGATGAAGCTCTGGGTGCAGCAGGGGAGGGGAGGCCCTAGTGTGGAGTGGGATGTGTTAACACTATCGGGGAGCAAGCCATATCAAGGGCGAGAATGGGGGCCCTCACAATCTCACCATCAACTAGTTGAGCCACGCTGACCATCGGGGAGATGCACTACTCTTTCAAGGCTGACTTAGGGGCCTTGTCCTTATTCTTTGTAGGAGATTTGAGAAGGTTAATAATACTCTCAACAAAGGGGTACTCTTCCATAACTGGGTCATCAGCTGCAGGAGGTAGATTCGGGCCAAAAGTAGGAGCCACACCATGCCCAATTGTTGGGCCATTAAGCTTGGGAGAAACATTTGGCACAGGGCATTCATCCAAAGTCAAGCCCTTAAGCTTGAGCGGCATGGGACACAGAGCATTACATTGAGAAATAATATGCCCATCTTTTTGGTATTTTTGGCAGAAAAGGGTAGCATTATCATAAACAAGGGCCTGAGTCCAGCTTCCTAGTCTAGACTTGAGGGTTATAAAGTTGGGGAGATTCATGCTCATAGTAGCTTGAACACAGAATCATGCATAGACAAAGCGCGATTTGGTTCTGGTAATCTCATCGACGCCAACAAAATGACCAAAGGTATTCCCAATCCATTTAAAGATGGAGTCATCCCAGTACTTGAGGGGGAGCCCCGGGAGCCATAGCCAAACCGAGGCAGTTTTCTGTAAATCAGTCACTGGGTCAAAACCAGCCTTCCATCGACAGAGGGAAAGATTGCTTCGACCATAGGACCAACTGCCATAAAGGACAAGAGCGACATCCTCCTGAGTAGTGAATTTAAAGAGGAAGAGGGCTCCAGGCATAGTGCTAACAAAGACACTCCCTTTCAGTTTCCATTTGTTCTTAACCCATTTTCTAATCATTTCCATCATGGGGTGCAGGGAGAAAACTTTTCCCACCAGGGTGTTAGCCATGTTGTGCAAAATGTTGTCAAGAACAATGTCAAGGAGCTCTAAAGTCATTCCCTCAGTTTGCGAGTAGACAGGGACAATGTTGGGGTCCACAGTCTCAGTGTTCTCGACCAACACGTTTTTCCAACCTTTGAGATTCGTGATATCAGAAAAAGGTTCAAAGATAGTTTTCTCATCATGAACAACTGACACATTCGGTTTAGAACAGACACCACAGGCGTGACTAGTGAACTCCCCAGTTTAGAACTTTCAACTGTCGCAACCACAAGCAGGTTGGGCACAATCGGCTGAATCACAGCCGGACTAAAAGGAGAATCCACCGTGGTACCAGGAGGGCATGAGATAGACATTGTCAGCATCACAGGGTCCAAAGTGGGGCCCGTAGGCAGTAGGGGATGATCCCCACCTGTAGAATCCACCATGAACGATGGTCGTTTGAAATTTGAAACTTGCAAAGCGGGAAAAGGGTTTCTTTATCACTACACTATTGTTGTAATATTTACAAATTATAATTTTGTTCTTTCGAAGACATATTAGAAGAAATATTTCTTTAATATCCATGTGTTTATCCTAATTTTAATTTTTCTGAATATCTCTTTTAGTATTTTTCCTTCTAGTCAAAGATGTCACTCATTTTGTTTTCTAACTCAAAATCAATTAATTAAATAGAAAACATCAAATAAAACGTTTTGAAAAAATAATTTAAAAACATCTAATTTGTTATAAAAATTTACATTTTATAAAACTTAGTTTATTTGTATACATAATTACTTTATTAGTTGTTTAAATATCCTAAAAGAATGGCACTTACTTTTGACTAGTGATGATAAAAACTTATTATTTTTTCATATTAAATTGAATTTTAGGACGGAAATATGTATGTAAATAGCATATTTTACTTGAATCTTCTACTAGTAAAGTACATTCATAATCTTTGTATCCTACTCTTCCAAATCAAAATGTTTAAGATAATGTATATTGATTTGAAAATAAAACAAGTGTCACGTATTCATTTTATAAATTTATGTAAACAATAAATAGTATCAATAATAGTCATAGTTATCACTAAATTTAGATGGAATCAAATATTAGAATTAGAATGTATAGTGTTTAAGATAAACTTTTAATAAATCGAATTGAACACTAAAATAAATCTTGATAAATTAAATTAAACTAAACCAAATTGAACCCTAATAACAAAGCAAGTTGAACCCTAATAAAATGTGCATTCAACATTAAGGGAAAAAACAAAAAATGAGGGTGGGTGCAAAGGCGGGAGCGGGAGGGACTGCTTCTGGTGTGGCCGAAGAGGGGGAAGAAGATACGAATGAAGATAGATTCGGCCTTGCTCTCATCTACTTACCTCCTGGTTGGGGAAGGGCTTCTCTGTGGCGAATCTTTGGTTCCTTCCTGGTGCCCTCTGAGATGACTTCTACTGGAGGCGTTAAGGGATATGATGTGGGAGATGTAGCTTGGGGGTTTGATGTTCTGGTCTTTGAGAGGGGCGTCTGCGGATGAGGGGATGGAGGGTGCGTGTCCCCAGTAGGTGTTTTCTTTCTGGCTGGGAGCGAGGAGCCTGGAGAGGATCTATTTGTGGTGCTCTCCCCTGTCTCTTTCCTTTTTGTTCAGATTGTTGAGTAGAGGGCTCAAGGGATGAGGTATTCGGGTGTGGGAGTAGAGGTGGATGAAGTTCATTCACTAAGGGGGGTTGTGTTTCAGGTGAATGGGCCTTGTATCCATTCGTGGGAGAGTAGATCTGGCTTTGAGAAGAGTCAAAGGGTTGTGGTGAGGTGCATATGGGGTCATGTTCTTTCTCCTTTGCTCGGTTTCACGACTCCTTTGATGCTTTGGTCTGTCTTGTTTTGGCTTTCAGAAGGAGATGATTTTCGCTCTTTTTTGGTGTTGGGATACTCTCCTATTGAGGTGGAGGGTTGTCTTTTGAGTAGCCCTTTGGGAGGATTTTTTGGGCCTTTGTCCTTCTCCCATCCTTGTCTTTTTGAGGTGACCCTATTTCCTATTGAGGTGGAAACGTGGAGGAGGGGAGAGGGTGGGTTTTTGCTAGCTGTTAGAGAGCATTGTATGTTGTATATCTACCTTTTTCCTATTCCTATTGAGATGGTCATCTTCCATATTGAGGTGGGGAGATGGAGTGATGGGGCTTTTCGACTACTGGTGTTGCTCGTGCTGCCTGCTAAGGGTGCTGGTTTATTCTCCCAAAAGTGTCTTCTCAGATGGGTTTGGGACTTTCTTATCTCAGATTCCCAACTGGTTCTGTGGCTAGAGGTCTTCTTGTTGTATCTTGGTTTGGCCTTTTGGCTTTACTTTGTGGGAGCTTTGGCTTTGCTGGATGCTGGTAGTTTTCATGGGCCCAACCTAGCCAGTTATTAATCTTCTTTTTGGTTAAAGACAAGCTTTTCTTTTGGTGACGTGGAATCTTTGTTGGAGGTTTGAGGATCTTGGGATAACCCTTTGCTTGTTTTGGGTACTAGTTCAAAACCCAGATTCAAGGTTTGGGAAGCCTTTCAAAACCCTTTGTTTCTAGATTGGGTTTGTATGGTCAAATGTTGTAATCTGGAGTTTTTTTTAGTGGTTATGGGTGCCCGGATTCACCCATGGTTGCAGTTATAGGCTAAGGATACCTCTGTGTTTGTTCTTGGGGTTGATCCTTTCAAACCTGGATCTAGTAGGTATGTTGGGTTTCTATGTCTATCCTTTTTAACAACATCGTTTTGCATTAGTTGGAAGTTTAAGAGTCAGTTGTGCTGGTTTTTGGCTGTGGTCTTCATTGTTAATATCTTTGAGCAACCTGCCTTGTTGGATTCTAGATCCCAGTAAAATCTATTGGGTTTCGAGTACCTTCAAAACCTGTTGTATGGGGTTTCTAGTCCCCTTAAAACCTGTTTTCCCTTAATCAAAAACATTAAGGGTTAGAGTTTAAATAACACTATTAAGTAATTAGGATTAGAATTCAACTATAGCTAGGATTAAAGTTACAATTTTGATTATGGTTCAATTTGATTTAGTGTTAGATTAGTGTTCAATTTCATTTATAGTTACAATTCAATTTGGTTTACTGTTATGGTTAGGATTTCATATAAAATTAGAGTTAGGCTTAGTATTAAAACATTAATCCTACTTTAATAATGGTTACAATTGAATTAATAAAATTTGGTTTAGTGTTTAATTATATTTAATGATGAGATTCAACCCATCAATTTTGTCTAACGATAGGGTTAGGGTTATTGTTAAATTCAATTATGGGTTTAAAAATTTTGTTTTGGGTTAGGGTTAAATTTGGGTATGGGTCGAGATTAAGATTTAATTTGATTTTATGTTAGTGTTTAGTTTTGTTTGGTCTTAACTTAGATTAAGGGTTAGTGTTCAATTATATTTAAAATTAGCTTTCAATTTTGTATAATTTAGGGTTGTTAAATTTGGTTTGGTGTTAGTGTTAAACTTTCTTATGAGTTAGGGTTAAGGTTAAAATTTAGTTTTAGTTTTAGCGTTTAGTTTGGTTTAGTCTTAAATTACATTAAGGGTTAGCATTTAACTTGAATTGGTTTTAAATTATATTTAAAGTTAGGATTCAATTTTGTATTGTTTTAGGGTTACAATTCAATTTGATTTAGTGTAAGGTTTAGGTTAAGGAAAAGATTATGTAACTTGACTTAGTTTTAAATTATTTTTTAAGTTAGTTCATTAATCTTAACTATAATATCTGTAAATATGTGGTCTTAAATATTAGAGAATCCATTTTTTAAATTAAAATTCAATTATTATTATAATTGGTTTTATAATTTTAATAATAAAAGAAAAAATCATTTGTCATCATAGTAACATATATCAAATTTATGAAATTTTTATATTTTAATTGTATGAGGATAACTAAAATAAAGTTTAAAATATTTAAAGATTTGCATACAGATTAAAAATAATTTGAAAAGAAAACGAAAACATACTAAATATTATTTTAATGACCTAAAAATACTCATGTAGAAAGTGGATCCGGAAAATCCGGTAATAAGTGTTGAGACATGGACCAACTAGGACTCGAACCTAGGACCTTCCATACGTTGTTGGAGTGCTCTACCACTAAGCTATTGGCCCCTCTTGGACCAATCTATCATTCGTCCGGGTGTGGCTTATTTTCAACACCAACACCCCCACCTTATGCCACACCTCTCGTGTGCTTGGGGCTCCTAGCCTGGACCTGGCTCTAATACCATGTTGAGACATGGACCAGCTAGGACTCGAACCTAGGACCTTCCATACGTTGTTGGAGTGCTCTACCACGAAACTACTGGCCCCTCTTGGACCAGTCCATCGTCGGTTGAGGTGTGGCTTATTTCCAACACCAACAATAAGATGCAAGTTATTTGAGCCAATTAAATTGAAGAAAAACAATTTCTATAATTTGAAAACTTAAAAATTATGCATCTAACTATTTAAAAATTAAAACATAAACATAGAAAAAAAAAATCATAACAAAAACATAGAAAAAAAAAATCCGTAGATGCAATAGGGTGGAAAAGCAATTGAATAATAACAAGTTAATGAAAATTGGGTGCAACTGAATAAAATAATAAAAATTAAATTTTAAAATATGTATATTTTACATGTTAAAAAATAATAACATATTAAATGTTTTAAAATCTTGTTCATTTAGTTAGATTGTTGATCTCAGGGGATTTCGATTGAAGTGACTAAGTTTTATTTGATTGTTGTAATTGAACATCTACCTTTTCCCACACAATCACAACTGAAAACAATGAAGTTGAATCTAATGTAAAAACGAGTTAAATCCCAATCAATCGGGTATGTCCAACTCGGACATTGAACTAAAACCACAAATTACAACTTGCAGATTTCACTTATGATCCAGAATCTGGGGCTTGATTGACACTAAAATAGCATGCAGATTACCAATCCGTGTCGAATTTTAAAAGATAGGAAGGCCTGGGTCGGCATCAATCAAATGGCTAACAATATGAACATACTGTCATTCAAATCATGGTATATACCAGGCAAGTCTCAGCCACCTTCTCAATTGCATGAGCTCCATTTAAGCATCGTTAACATATTGCTTCTTTCATAATGTGCATCTTTGTTGCTATGCTGCACCTTCACAGTAAATGACCGATTATGTTGATGTACACGAATATGAAATCATTCACAAGCATCATCCATAAGTGATGGGAAATGTTGCCCAAGGAAAATCCAGAGTGTAGGCATGGAAAATGTCCTCTTACACCAAGGTAGTGGACTTCATGTTGATGGCATCAATTTTTGGGCAATGATTTGTATATTTATGTAGCATCTAGAGAAGCATATTAAGGGAAAGAATCTTTGAAACCGTTGAGAGCCCTTCTTCCCAAACTTCTACACTAAAGACACCTTCAAATTCAAGAAAGTTGGAACCATTCTCTTTGTATTTTTCTGGCGTGGTTGCTCTGGACTATATTGTATGTGATCAAGGTGATGTATTTGTGACAAACGAAAAGAGTAACATGGCAAGGATTTTATCTTAGAGATGGCAATGCTTTGGGCACAAGTGTATCTCAGTCCATTTAGAACTATCATTTCCATATCAGCACTCTTATTTTTCGTCTGATCCGGCATATCACATACACAAACAACATGACACAAATGAAACTGCCAGGATCGAAATAGAACCACAATGACACCAACACAACTGCCACCCTTGTATTTATGTCACTGTGCAAACAGCACAGTGTGATCCGAAACATTGATGTAAAAGAGACATATAATTGAATCCAGAAACAACACAAAGAATTATTTTAAATCCTGAAAACTGAGCTCTCTTAACTCTTTCTTCTTTGCTTCAAGAATGTTCTTCATTATTTCATGGTCTCAAGGTGTCAATGTCACCCTAGAACCATCTGTTCTGTAGCTTCTGTACACCCCTGTATCAATCCTGCATGCTTATTGAAACTCGTCATGTTAGGAGCAATAAAGTGCTTTCAAATTACTTAATTAGTCAATTTGATCGATAGATAAGAATAGCTGCCTAATAAGCTAAAATTACTAGCTTTTCATGTTCCAATTTGTATAAGTTAAATATCTAGGGGAAAAGCACCAGTAGTTGAGCACCCTAACTTCACGCTTCTCAAAATCTTACGTGGAAATCTCAAATCACTCCCAATTTTTTACAGTAGCTTACTTGGCAAGTCCCCTGCTTATAACTAAGCTTTCAGCACCACATCATCAAGTATGGTGCCACATCAGCATGCTTTTTGTCAAGGTGTCCAAAACAGCCCAAAAAAAAAAGTGAGACCAATAGGCGTGCAAAAGAGGCCCCAATAGTTCTGCAGTTGATATGGCATCACCCGATTGGTTACTTTTTACAATATTAGTACATTTCCTAACAACTATTGGTACATTTTCTCACGACTATTGGTACATTTCATAACAAAAATTGATATTTTATGTTTCAAACAATAGGTTTTATTTGTTCAATTTTTGGAACAAAGGGTATCAACAACCCTCACAACAATTGGTACATGCTCAACTACTGGTGCTCTTCCCCTAGATGGCCCCCCAAATATGGAAAAAGAATATTGTTTTTGAAAGCCATGGATAACTATTGTACCACTTATCACAAATATAGGGAAAAATGCAAGTCTGAAATAATCTCATCAGATAAACAATACAAAGAAGAAGAAAGGTAAAAGATCAATATTCTATGGTACAAGAACCACACCCTCTTGTGCCCCGCTCTCCCAATCTCCTACTCCATTTCATTCCTACCATCAAGTTCATATAATTCAAGCTTAGCCCCTACAAAGTTTAGTGGACCCAGCATAAGGATTTTTTACTCCAAGGCTGAAAGAGTAGCTTCATACAACCCATGAAACCATGATTTGACTCCTGCAAGGAACTCCCACATAAGGTCTCTGATTTAGTTTGTCTTTTCAAAATCTTTCTATAGCTTTTGAGTGACTGTGCTCTTGCATGCACAAGGAAATGAATCGCATGACTTGGGGTGTGACATTTATAACTACACAGAAGTTTTATGTTTCTCATGCTTCGTGGTTACAGATGGATCTAAGTTGACACATTTCTGTAAGCCTGGTTTAAAAATATGGTAAAAGTGGGCCTATGGACTCAACCGTTGGAGTATGAACATCTATCATTTTAATGTAGGGGTTGTCATGAGTAGTGATTTAGCTCAAGGCTTCCTAAAGCAAACTTTGAGAGCCCCAAGAAAACTTAAAAGAAGAGGGCAACAAAACTTCCGAAGTGACAAAATGCCAGAAAAAAAAGAGATCTAAAAAACACTTATGTCCTAGACAAAATACCAGGAAAAAAAGAGATCTAAACAGAAACACTTCTGTCCTAGGGATTCTTCAGAAGGGAAGACAAGATCAATAGGTGATACCTCCTATCCCAAAAGATGATTTGTATCGGGTAGTATAAGTCATCCGTGATATTTATGAGAACGAAGAGAAGAAACAGAGTTACGCTAAAGCATAGAATGTATATGAGAATGTCATAATTATGGAAAAATAACAGCAAAAACGCAGAAAAGGACATAATTATTCAGCCCGAGTCCAAGGAGAAATTTCTTCCAAGAAAGTGCAATTAAAATTATTCCTAGAAATGGAACAGTTTAAATGAATGATTTAGTGAATATGGTAATATAAATAGGCTAAAAAGAAAATTCTTGAACATATTTATAAGGAATTCTACTAAATCAAGTTTGTTAATCTTCATTCAATAAACCGTAAACAATAATCTTGAGAATATCTAAATTAGAATTAATCATACTCTTCACATTAGATTTGGAATCTTCCACGTATATTTTAGGGCATATCATATTTTAAATGTAAAAAAATGTGTATGAAAATAGATCACAGCCTATGTTAAACGATTATAGCATAAACCTAGTCTAGACGAGGAACTTAAATGGCACGATACATTCCATTGCAGAATGGAAAACCATTCAATACCATGATCTGCATCAACGTTGAGTATCATTCTGCGAACATAACAACTATATTTCCTCAAGGCCAATTTTCTGCAAAAGAAAAATAAAGAGCTCCAAAGGGGTGTGAACCTTATGGGGGTAAAAAGGTCTGCTAGTGCAAGCCCTAGGGCTTTCTGGTTACATTTTGGTTTTTGAAATTTTGAACAACTACAATTATTTTGTGTGCCGTAGGGCGTTTTGACTTAATTTTCAGGTTGAAAATTCTGTTGCAATCACCTCATGTTGGGTACTGCAGGTCTGAGTGGACCTTTGAACGTTTTAATAAATTTTTCAACAGAATGTATTATAGCACAAGCCAGTAGGGTTTTAGGACCTTTTCACACCTCTGAAATTCTGTCCTATGTTACAGGGTTCACCAGCTGCCAGGCCGGATCTGAGTTCGGTTCACATCAGATCCCGGTATTGGTGCAGTTCACCTGCAGATCTCAGCAGGTTTCTGCAAATTGGCCAAAAAAAAGATTTTTACATGCCAGCAGGGATCTAACTTAAAATCAGGGTTGAATATTATAAGTAATTGAGGATTTTTGTTGTACCTTGCTACAATATCATTTATAACCTAGATTGCCAGTTCGGGTTCGGGTTCGGGCACGGGTTTGGGTTCGAAGAACCCGGTACGCCGGTACGGCAAAATTTTGAAAAGGGGTTTGGGTTCGTTTGGGTTCGTTAGTACAAAAACATGTAAATTTTATATATATATATATATATATATATATATATATATATATTAATATTTGTGAAGCCTATAAGCATGAATTAAAATTTGCATGTCACATAGCATCATATAAACAACAAAACAAACATAAACTTGTAATCATAGCATCATGATCATACCATAATAGCATCATATACATCAAGTTTAATATCAAAATGACAAAATATTCAAGTATCATTGTTTCAACTTTCAACAATATAAACTTAAAGTTTAATCATCAAATGGATCATCTAATTCATCCTCCTCCTCCTCCTCCTCCTCATTGACATTGACATTAGATGAGCCAATGCCACTTGCACTTGCACTATAAGTTGGCTCAATTTCCGAGTCATCAAGTGTCAATGCAAGAAGCTGAGAAGCAGGAGCATCCAAATCAGTATGCTCTGGCTCTATATCCCACATCTTTGTTTCCCCTTGTGTGTAGTCATGTTGTTTGTGTGAAAGAAGACGTAGGTTGGAATGCACATATACTAAATTCTCCACTCTTTTTGATAGCAGCCTATTGCGCTTTACAGAGTGGATGAAAGAGTATGTGCTCCAATTTCTTTCTGAAGCAGATGAACTAGCAACCTATGAAGACAAAGTAAACAATTAAAGTTATACATTAATAAAAATAAAATTACTAGCAACCTATGAAGACAAAGTAAACTATATTTAAACTAAAACTTGTAAATTTAAAATTTTAATTAATTAAACTTACTTGTGATAAAACTTTTATAGCGAGGGGTTGTAGGTGTTGGAAGCATGTGCCATGGAAGTACCACCAGCTATGAGCATCCTTCTTGGATCTATGACGAAGTGCATCAACACTTAGACCATTCCCATTTGCGAATTCTATGAACTCGTTTGTAACAACATCTCGCAAATCATCATCGAGATATAGTCCAAGAAATGTTGCCTTGTGCCCATCAGATACTTCTAGATCTCTCCGTGGTGGAATCCTTCCTAGTTTATCAAGAAACTGATTGCTATAGTACTTAGGTGTCAAGGCATAGGCAAGAAGGTGCAAAGGAGTGGTCATCTTATTCCACCTTTCTACAATAATTACTTCCAGTTCTTTGAAGAATTTCTCCTGAGGATCATTCTCTTTTTCATTTATAGTGACCTTTATTTTTTCAAGCATTGAGTCAATGCCATCATAAATCTCACCTATGCAAGGCTATCCATGTCTGTATAGCGAATCATGCTCATGATGGGCTCAGTGATACTTAGGAGATATGTAACAAGATCCCACCATTTCTCACTCAATATTCTATCCTTAATTTTTTCTGCCCTCTCAGTGCTACTTTGCTTCCATACAGTCCAATTGGTGCTGATCACCATATTGCATAGTGCCACTCTAACTTTCACAAGTCGTCTTAAGACGATTGTGTTTGATGCAAAACGGGTCTCAGCAACCTATAACACAAATTAATGCCAAATGATTAAAAAATAAAGCAAAACTTTAAAGAAGAATACACAATATAGCTTACACTATGATATTATGAACATTGAAAATAAAAAAAAATCAGAAAATGTAAAATTAAATTACTATTTCATTTACCTTCAATAGCTCCAAATTCGAATAGGTTCTAAAAATCCCTTGAGACATGTGGTGGTTTGTGATGAACATCTGGATGTCCTCAGCCTCTGCATACACATCTCTGATCCGTTTTATTTTTTGCCCAATTCTTTGTAGCATAAGATTGAGTGAATGTACCGCACAAGGTGTCCAAAAGATGTGATCATAGCGTTGCTCAACCAACAAACCAGCAGCTCTACAATTTTTTGCATTGTCCGTTATGACTTGGACAACATTGCGGGATACCATAGACTCAATGGCAGAGATGAGAATTTCTGCAATAAATTGGCCATCTTTTATTTGGCCCTCACAATCCACAGCTCTCAAAAACATTGCCCCTTTAGGGGACACCGCTATGACATTGATCAAGGGACGGTTTTTAGCATCTTTCCACCCATCTGAAACAATTGTTACACCTATCTCAACCCATGAATCCCTTATGGGTTTCAATGCATCTTCAACCCTCTTCACCTCTTTCTCCAGTAATGTTCCACGTACCTTCTCATAACCGGGGCCCTTATACCCTTTTGGAGCCTCATTAACACTTTTTATCATTTGCTTCCAATATGGGGAACGAACAACATTGAATGACAACTCATTTGCATAAATGCACCTTACTATATCTTCGTCAGCATTGTCTCTACTCTCATTTTGGAATGCGGTTTCTAAAGGCCCCTTTGTTCTTTTATGTGTCAAGGGTGGTTCACTTTGAGGTTCATTTGTGGCCAAGAAGGGGTGGTCTTCTACTACAATAGTGGGATTAGAAGGGCCTTGCATTCCCTTTGTTTTCTTTGATGCAGTTTGGTTCAATCTACGGGCTTCCCTCTCTTCTGTCGCCTCATGCTCCCTAATATATTTCATCACTGTCTCATCTGGTATAGGTTTACCATTTTTTCCAGGGCATTTTTTGATGCCTCTTCCTTTTATTCCACACAAATGGCCTACCACCCGATAATATGAACTATTATGTTCAATATCACATCCATGGCATTTCCAACGGAATCCCCCACCTCCCCCGGAAGTTGTTTTATAATGTCCACATATTTCCATAAGGGAGAATTTGGATCATTTCTTTGTTTTGCAAATATTTGTTCATTGCCAATGGAGGAAGATGTAGATGCCATTCTAGTTCCTATGGCAAGAAATAATATAAACATATTCAAAAACAAAAACTAAATAATGAAAAAAAATTCAAGTTTCATGTTTGACAATTTGTGAAACAAAAAATGTTTAGAAACCTACCTCTTGCAGCCAATGGAAGCTTGAAAATGTATGGAAATGATGCTGCAACACTTGTTGAAGCTTCAAAAAACAGTCTTCAACTCCTCTTTGATCTTGGAAGCCAAATTTTGTTCACCCTTTCTTCAACCTGCTCTCATTAAACTTTTGTTTGCAACACAAATGAGGTGAAATGAGTCAATAAAATGTTTTAGAAGTCAATTTTAGGTTATAATTTTCACTTTTTACAAGGCGGAATTGAAAACAAAATTAATTTTGCAATGTTTTTTGACTTTACGGGCCGCCCGGGTTCGACTGGGTCCGCCCGGGTTCGACTGGGTTCAACCAAGGTCGAACCCACTCTGGGTTTTTCAAACCCTGGTCGAACCGGACCCGTACCAAGGCGGCCCAGGGGTGAACCCGGTAACCTAGTTTATAACCTTGTAAACTTATATGGTTTGGATATGTAATGGCTTCATAATTTATTGTTTTTATACATCTGCTTAGTGCTAGTTGCATCAGCTGTCACATTATACCAACATTATTTATTGTTGGATTTGCTGCGACAACCGTGATAATTTGATGTATGAGGGTTTCCCATACTTATTTTTGTTATTGATAAACATTGATCAGCATTTATTAGAGAAGATAAACATACTGGCTGTATCTATATATAATATGATTTTTTTACATATTTTTTGTACAAACGAACCCAAACCCCAAAAAAATTTAGCCAAACCCACGAACCAGCTCCACAAACCCCAACCAGGAGCAGTACCAGAACTGGCAACTTAGATTTTGTCCATAAAGGGTTAGGGCACGCGCTCAGATCTGCATGTCTATTTTTTTAATTTCAACCTCCTTTCAGACCTCCCTTTTAGGCATGCGCTTCTGCAATCTTGATCACATTTTTGCTGAAAAATATGTCCAAACCCTATTTGTTTTTACAAGCCTGCAAACTGAGTTTGAAACCCTAGATCATGGGAAAACAAAACATGAAGAAACACTGAAACCCGTTCATAATCAAACATAGTCCTCTTTGAGATTGAAAACCTGCAAGACATCAAAGGAAAGACAAAACCCTAGGCGCCTGGAAAACAGCAGTTTATTCTTGATATAATGTTCAAAAATATATTGAAAATCTGCCATAGATGCTGAAAAAGTATGCAACGACCAAGATACCTGAAATACAAACTGTTCTCAAAACCCTGCTGGAATCTGTTGTTTATCATGACTGGAAACTTGACATAACTGCTGAAGCTATTTGACTTGAAGGTGTGCATTGGAGCATCGTGCAGAGAAACTATATCAGTACCCCTTAGCTTACAAATTTATTGTCCTGTTGGCATTGAATTTCCCCTGTTTGTGATCTGCAACTCCATTGGTGAGCTCGCTATGCTACCAACAGACCCCAAAGTCTGTGGACTAAGTGGAGGGCTGGAAGGACCTACAACCAATGAACCAAGATTGGCAGCATTCATCTGCTGAGGATTCAGCTCTGGTTGTGAGTTTAATTGTTGTGCATTAAGTTGTTGCAGAGAATTTAATTGGTAGTGTGAATTAATTTGTTGTTGTGGACTGATTTCTTGGCTCAGTTGATGTTGAACATTCAATAAAAGCTGTTGAGATGAGGGTGGTTGTGGCACATTCAATTGTTGCTGAACATTTAACTGCTGCTGTTGATTCAGCTGTTGTGAATTAATTTGCGGGGATTGATTGTTCAGTTGTTGGTTCACATAGAAGCTCTGTCCAGTGACTCCATGCATGCCACTTGTTTTTGGATAATTCATACCCCTACTTTGTAAAGAACTCATGTTGCTCCTACCTTGTTGTGTTCCATGTATTGCCAAATTCAGTGAACTATGAGCCTGATTACTGGCAGATAAACCTGACATCTTCTCAATATTTCTTAGGGATGGGTTTATCATTGCAACTGGACGCCCTCTGCCTGGACCCATACGTACTCTATCCCATGCTGTCTGAGTATTTATGGTCCCAGACCGTATGTGATGTTCAATAATATTTCTAATACCAGGGGTCTGTCTCATGCTGCCAACACCAGAGAGCTCATTGATATTAGTCAAATTCGGCATGACTCCCATGGATGCTGAAATGTTGTTTATGCCTGTCGTGCCCATACTCATCGCTCCACCCAGCCCAAACATATTTTGACCATTCACGAGCATGCCAACACCATTCACGCTGTTGACACCTATATCCCCCACCCCAATAGTACTAAGGTTACTGCTCATGGCCCCCTGCAGAAAAACTTTCCTCTGTAATTGCTGATGCTGATGCTGCTTGTGAAGCATCTGCATGTTTATCTGATTTTCACTATTCATGATTTTTGAATTCATCTGTTGATTTGGATTATAGCTGACAGAATTTAGCTGGGCTAGGTGATTGGGATTATATATAAGTTGCTAAGACCTTTGTAGCTGTTGTGGATATTTCTGTAATTGGTGTTGTTGTTGCATCTGGTGCTGCTGATGTTGCTGATGTTTCTGTTGTTGCGCTGCTGCAAGCTCAGAAGCAGGATCAAGCTGCAGTGACTTTGACATACCCAATCCACTCTGCAAAAAGCCTGAAGAAAGCTGTTGGTTGGGAGCATTGCCTGGAGGAGGCATTCGGAGTGCAGCTAATGCATTAGGAGATGATAATGGCATTGAGCTTAGAGGAGGCATGCCACACACAGCAGTAGAACCTGCCATGTTTTGACTTGCCATTACAAGAGGTGAAGACGGCAACTGATTCATATTGTTTCCCAGTGCAGAAGCACTGGGATGTTGGCACTCTTGAATGGGTTGAACTTGATCATCAACCAATTTATACCCATCCTTATCCATCTGGAATTGACAGATACAAAAGATGATAAATAATAGAAAAGGATATTTCAAGATTTAATCAATGAAAGGACAAAGTCAGTTTGTCACAATTACCAGAGCACTAAACTGCACAGCCAGCCTGTCCGCAAAATGCTGCACAGTGCACACACCATTCAGAAGAGATGAAGAGCAACGTTTTTTTAAATCTTCAATGAATAAAATGTGAACCAGTTAGTTTCCCAGAACCTGCCTGTAAATGATTTTAACTTACAGTGTTCAGCAAGGAGGGTAGAACATCATGAGGGCAAGAATTCAAGGAGTCTTCTTCTTGATCGTTCCCAAACTGCACGACAGCCTCCACAATTCCATCCTTTGCACATTCACTCATTACTAATCTAACTCCATTTCTATGAATCAAAACTGGATCACTATTTCCTGCAGATAAAAGTATGCAAAAAGATATTGAATGAGCAATCAGATTAATCATACAGAAACAGTCACAGACAGAAACAAAAAAGAAGAGTTCAAAAATAAGTCCAACCTGGATACATATGACCTGCATGTACAAAATTCATAATTCGTGTTTTGCAAACGTTTACACCTCCACCAACAAGTGAATTGGACAGACTTCTTTGTCCTTTGACATCCTTCTGATCTTCATTATTTGTAGCATTATTAAGAGCCTTTGCAAGCAACTGCCAAGAAGGTGGAACCTTCTTTGGTTCACGGACCTCTTCCACACTCTTCTTTCTGATAGGAAGAACATGTCTAATTTTGCAACATCAATAAAACAATCAGTTCTCCAAAAAAAATCAAATAATAAATACTTCCACATTTAAATTGAAAGACTGTTCATTACTTTGACCATCAATCTGTAATATCCTGAGAAGCAACCAGGAAATGGTCTGATCCAGTAACAAAATTATGACAAACAGTAAGTGAACACTGCTTGAGGGAAATGTAGCAGCAATTAGCTAGCATAAAATCTATCCTAGCCACATTGATACTTCTTTCCCTATATTAATTTTTTCTTTTTATATATTTATGGAATTTGACTCCACGAGATAGATTAAGGAACCACCTTCTAATAGCATGTCACTCCATAAAGAAATAAACAGAGCCTGTACTAAAAAGGCCAGTTACAATACTTAATTATTTCCACAAGAACTGGTTGGTACTGTGACTGTTTTGCAACATGAGCCACATTCTGCTTCCCACAATTTACTCCCACTACCAATATGCTATCAAAGAAAATATTAAATGGAAATTGCTCTAGAGCAAGCAAAGCAGGAATGACAGTTAAGATTATAAAAACCAAACAATGGCGATACTACAGAGAAACTACAACATCCTTTCTTATATTTCCTTAAAGAAAAAAATGGATACAAGGAAACGCTATACCTATGAATTACTGACACCAATGCTGATATAGTCTCAAGTTGCATGTTTTGATCCTGGCTTAAATTAGACTGATCTGGCTTGGTTAGTGAATTGGGTAAAGGTGCCATGCCAGTTGATGGACTCATAACATTAGATGGTGCCATTGAATTTGTAACACTTCCTGGTGATGGAACTCCACTGGCAGTGGGTTGCTTAGAAAGAGAGTTAGATTTGCGTCTGCTAAATGACACAGATTGCTGAGCCTGTTGATGGTGTGAATCAATCTGAATTGAATCGACCAAAGTAGCTGCAGTCGATACAGTTGATAGTCCTAGAGATTTCTCCTCCTGTTCTCCTGCAGATACTGCCATATTGTTACATGATGGTCCAAGAGAGATACTGGTAACAGCTGTGGATTTCAGAGGTTGTGACAACTCCCCCGATTTTGTCAATGGCGGAGATTGCAGTACACTTCTCCCAACTCCTCTGATTTCCCTGGGACTTTGTACCAATTTCTTGTTCAGTAACAACTCATCCCTTTTATGATCCTTTTCACCTGTTTGACCAAGAGGCTGCCATTGGAAAGATGGCTTACTATATGGCTGCTGTGAAAAGCGTTGAGACAAAATTTGTGGTGAACCTGACTGATCATTATTTAGTTCCATCAAATGTTGTGTAATTTACTTCTAGTAAATTCTTGGCTCTCTTTCAATACCAATCTGACCCTGCTCAAATTCTAGTTGTTCTTCTTTTCCCTTAAAGACTGATGTGTTTCTTGGATCTATATAAGATGAAAGCTTGGAATCTTGCGCAGACATTTCACCACCTGTAACTAGTCGATCATCATCTGCTGTGATCTGTTGAGACAGCCTATGATCAGACATGTCAGAAATAAACGTGAACTCATTATTTTGATTTTGTTGCATGAACATATACTTTCTTTGTCGATCACTGGTAGGTTTTGCATCAAATTTTGGCCCAATATTCTGCTGTTGAAATCTGTCCATACAAATCTGCTCTTGCTTTGGCTTTTTTAAATCTGGCTTGCTTGCCGGAGCTAAATCTCGTTTCCTCTTACCCAGCATGGGTACATACATATTTCTAGCATCTATAGTGTTGGTACAATCTTCCATAGAGGCTGGTGCAAGGCTCACAGAAGTGACTGGTGGAGATATGTTTCCTGGACTAGGCAAAATTCTAGGGCGATTAAGTCCACCTTGCATTGGTAATGAATTTGATGTTCCTTGTACTTCAAGTCTGGACAAGTCTTTCCCTGATTCTATACAACATTTAGTTCTTGATCGAGTGGCTATACTGCTAGAAACATCAGCTGAAGTACGAGCAGAACTCTCTTGACTGCAAGAAATGCTGGAATCTTCAAATGCAGAAGCTGTTCCATCAATTCTTGTCTGAACTATTGCCTTCTCAATGATTCCTTCAATAGAAACTTTTTCACCATGGGAAAGGTTGTTAGACATCACCTTAACCAAAGGAAAACATCCTCTCTGTTTTCTCTCATGTTGTGACAAAGGAAATCCCAAGTTGAGCTTCAGAACACAAAAACCAACCCAAAACAACTATTAATTATGTAATATGTCAGTCTTCAAGAAACCAAGATCGATAAAGAGCAGTTTATGAGTGGCAGATAATGACTACTACTACTGGAATATTTCTAGGTATATGTGACTGCAGAATACACCATGGCATTAGAAGATGTGAAAATTATGAACAGAATAAATATCATTATGCTGACAACAACACAAAATTTGAAGCAATATTTTACCTTTTGTTTGGGTTAGAGTTCTCACATAGCCTCTCCAGCATTGGAGCAGGATCCAAACAAAGTTTTGGTTGCACTGCCTTCAATATCCGTGACTCAATTTCCTACAAGCACATAGCAAGTTTAAACAATAATAGATTCTTCCTAAGTGCTACACCTTCCAAATTTGATCCAAATATCAAAAAAGTTTAATCACTAACCATAAGATCACTGTAGGCCCAACTCCAAGACTCTACCATAGAAGAAATATCCTTTACAATATTCTCCATAGTAGGATGCAGAAGAACTTTCTGAACTACTGGAAATCCTTCTACTGAAGAGACAGAACCACCTGAAGTGGTGAGACTTTGCGATAATCCCGGACCTGAACAAATAGGAACGATTTGTTTCAAAATAATGAAACTAAATGGAACTCATTCAACTTTTTCTTGTAGTGGCATAATCAAATACAGCAGACATGGTAAACAAACCTATTAACATCAAAAAAAAACCAAAAGAAAAAATTCACGTCAAATATGCTCTGTCACTCAGTCTTGATCATTAACATAATATGGTATGTGCCTGTCACAAATAATACTTTACCCGCTAGTGGATGATAATAAAGTCTCCCTTTCTAGTAAACAATCTAATTTGACCACCTGTTTCAACGATCTTAAACTAATAATAAAAGTAAGAACAGCACATCTTACAAAACAAAATAAACATACTAAGAACACTGCCCATCATCTCAACTAACCACTTTGATCAGTTTTCTGAAAAACAAAATACCTCTATCTAACAACCAGTTTAATTCAACCACCTGATCCATTGTACTTAAATGTAGAAAATTTTAGAAAAATCAAATGCTCATAAACTCAGTCCAGAGATAGCTCAACGCTGTTCATTACCTCACACATAACACTGCCATTAACATACTTGCATGGTATTTCTTCGAGAATATCCCCAGGTAGCCAACCATCATTGATTGCCTGTAAAATTTGAGAGCCATAATGTTTTAGATTAACATCAGTTCAAGAATATCAGCATAAACTATAGCCACACGAGTGACAGTTCTAATTCAGAATGTTGAAAAAATTTAAAAGGAAACTGTTAGTGTTGTAGCTGCGTGAGATATTTTCTCCTTAATATATTCTTGTACAAGGCAAGTCAGTGTTAGTGTTGTTACATAATTGCAGCATTTCAAAATCCGTGTTCAAGGTTATCCTAAGAGCATACAACTACGAACAAAAAATCCTAACCCTAATGCAGTCAGAAGATCCAAAAAAAACAATAAGCATACAAAAGATCCAAAAAGAAATCAAACAAGAATGAAGAAAAACATAAAAAATGTTGGAATACTCCTGACCACTGAGAGCGGGGGTGAATCAGTGGTCTGTTAATATTAATTTACACAATCAGTAAATTGCTTCTAAACAATGGCTCTCATTAAGCTAACAAATCAAAAATTTCAGAACAAACAATGTTTAAGAAGTAGGATCATCATCAAAGATTGTATGAGATACAAGCACAAGATATATGACACAAGGTTTTGAGTGGAAAAACCCTAAGGGTGAAAAAACACTATGAAAATCTTTCTTTATTATGCCTCACATAAGCAAATACTGCCAATTTGCAGGAGCACCAACTCCCAATACTCACTCAAGCATATCAAACAACATTCAGAGGATCACTCTATTACAAGACAAATCCCAATTTAAATGCAGATTTGTTGGCATTAAAGTTGTCATTGATGTCAACATGTGTGTGTGCAAGGCTGATTTGATGAAGTTGTAGAAGAGTGCCATTGATGCCATTGATGTCAACCAGGCAGGTCAACTTGCAGGCTGCAGATTTAGTAGAAGAGATCACAGAGATCGGGTTGATGAAGATGATAGTGTTATTGCAGACTTCCACAATGCCTATGAAGTCTATGAAGATCTTTGTAATGTCCCCTTTTGAGAGGACACTAAATTTTGCCCAGTATACTTGTAGAATTATTGCAGGTTGTCTATTTTCAGTCTATTGTGCTAATTTGGACAGATTTAGTTTGAAGTTGTTTCCCTCTTTAAATGCACAGGCCTGTTGTTTATATCAATCTGATCTGCTGCCTATACTCAGATGTGTGTGTGTGTGTGTGTGAAAATCCTTTCTATTCCATCAAGTCTAATTCTCTGGTTATTGATTTAATATTTCCTCTTCTTTTCCTTCAATGCCTGCTTTATTACTATTCGCAGATTTGTATTTGTGTTCTGATCTCTTTGATAAATGTTCATATCATTCTTCCAGATTTTCTTATAATTCCGACTTAGGTCTGCTTCTAAATCTTCTTTTGACGCTTCATATATTTTTTTCTATTCCATGGATCCATACTTCTCAAATGAAAACTTCTCCACTTTATATCCTCCAACGTGAAGGAGAGTCACACCTCTTCATCATGTATGCCCTTTGGCAAGAGACACACCCTTCACCCTTAGCACCCTTTAAAAGAGTGTGACTCTTTATTATTTCTGTCCTTTGAAAGGGACACAACCTTTCACAATCAGTTCTGCACTTCTTATTTAAACCATATCTGCACTTTTGATTCCCAAATTATCTCCCTCAAATGAGGTTATCTTCTCCCTTTTATATCTCATGTTTGAGGGAGTCACAACTTTTCATTTCATGTCTTTTGACCATTCATTAACTTAATTAAATTTTAATTATATTTAACTATATTATTTTATATTCTCATTTAAATTATATTTTTATTCTTTTGTATTTTAATATTATTATCATTATTTATTATTAAATTATATTTCAAAGTGGGGGCATTACAGTCTCCCCCACTCAAGATTGCTTGTCCTCAAGCAATGATCATAGAGTGCTCAAAATGATTCTTAATATGAAATGGCTTTGAAAATACACATGGAATAAACAAGCTGAAAATACATCAGATATGAAACAGAACACGGAGCAAACATATGCAAACACAGAGCATACACACGAAAACACATATTGTTAGGTTCTTGACACTCACTAAGAGTATCCTCTACATTCACTAAGAATGTCCTTAGCACTCACTAAGAATGCTCCCGGCACTTGCTAAGAGTGCCCCAAACATTCACTAAGAATGTCCCTGACATTCACTAAGAATGCCTTGTTTTCTTGCTGGATGTTTCTCCATCACAGTTTTCTTCTATCATATGTATGTGTCCTCTTTTGCATTGATGGTTATAGTTCCATGGTTCTTTGCATTTGAAACATAGACGACTCTTCTTTAATTCATCTCTAGCTTGGCATTGATGCTCGGTATTCCATTGTTCATGGCATAAATAACATTTTCTCCTTATATTGTCCTTCCTTGGATCTCGGCTGCAGGTGTTACCTTCTTTCCACTTCTCTTTGCAATCAAAGAAAAGGCCCTTTTTCTTCAATTCCTCTCGGTCATTGTAAGAAAGATATGGTTTCTTGTGTTCATCTTCTTCTTCAAAATGACTATCTTTTGGTGGTACTCTCTTGTGGTGACCTTTTTTGGGCAGAGTCAAGTCTTGTGGCCTTAAGAATTGCCTTTAGGAGGTTCAAAGGCGCTTACTAGCCCTTGGGCTGCATCATTCAATCCTTCTATGAATAGGTAGATAAGTCTGTCCTCGGATATTCCGGGGACCATAACAGCTAGCCTCTGGAATTCTGAAATGTACTCCTCAAGGGTTCCTTTTTGTCTAATCCTCATAAGATCTTTGAAGTGCTTTTGGGGATGAGTGTGGTCAAACCTTTCAATGAGCCTCTCTTTAAAAGTGTCATATGTTTTGATATTTTTGTGGTCTTGTGTGATGAGACCATTATGCCACCATTCATGGGCTGTACCCTTCAAGTGTAATATAGCAAATGTTATGGCATCCTTCTCCTTCATAGGGCAAAGAGAAAGGTAGGTCTCCAATTTTTGAAGCCATGACCGGGCTGTAACTTTCCCGGTTCCATCACAATTGGGAATGGTTAGCTTTCCTACTTTGCTTTGTATCTCACGGTTAGGTTGGGCTTTCCCTCTTTATGACCCCTACTAGAATCTACTCTACAATATTCAGAAAAGGGAATGCTCCTCTTGATTTCAAGATCCAATCTTGCATATTCTATGGCAATCTCCCTTAACCTAGGGATATGAGTTCCTCCATCATCTTCAGAGGTTTCTTCTCCAATCAAAAAAGAGTGCATATTGGTTCTATGGGTAGATTCTTGGGTAGCTCTGTCATTTCCTTCTGATGGGCTTGGTGACTTGTCCATTCTATTTTCGTGATTTAATTTGAGATCATTTATAGTTGATGCGATGTTTTGGAGTGCTTGGGCAGTTTTTTCCATAAAGTTTCTAAATTCTTGTTCCATGGCTAAAGAGGTTTTCTTTTTCTCTCTTTCTAAAGCTGTTATGACTCGCTGGCTCAATTTCATTAACTAGGGCCCTTCCTAGGTTGACAGGAACATGCTCTGATACCACTTGTAATGTCCCCTTTTGGGAGGACAATAAATTTTGCCCAATATACTTGTAGAATAATTGCAGGTTGTCTATTTTCAATCTATTGTGCTAATTTGGACAGATTTAGTTTGAAGTTGTTTCCCTCTTTAAATGCATAGGTCTGTTGTTTATATCAATCTGATTTGCTGCCTATACTCAGATATATGTGTGTGTGTGAAAATCCTTTCTATTCCATCAAGTCTGATTCTCTGGTTATTGATTTAATATTTCCTCTTCTTTTCCTTCAATGCTTGCTTTATTACCATTTGCAGATTTGTATTTGTGTTCTGATCTCTTTGATAAATGTTCATATCATTCTTCCAGATTTTCTTATAATTTTGACTTAGGTTTGATTCTAAATCTTCTTCTAATGCTTCATATATTTTTTTCTATTCCATGGATCCCTACTTCTCAACTGAAAACTTCTCCACTTTATATCCTCCAACGTGAGGGAGAGTCACACCTCTGCATCATGTATGCCCTTCACCCTTAGCACCCTTTAAAAGAGTGTGACTCTTTATTATTTGTCCTTTGAAAGGGACACAACCTTTCACAATCAGTTCTGCACTTCTTATTTAAACCATATCTGCACTTTTGATTCCCAAATTATCTCCCTCAAATGAGGTTATCTTCTCCCTTTTATATCTCATGTTTGAGGGAGTCACGACTTTTCATTTCATGTCTTTTGACCATTCATTAACTTAATTAAATTTTAATTATATTTAACTATATTATTTTATATTTTAATTTAAATTATATTTTTATTCTTTTGTATTTTAATATTATTATCATTATTTATTATTAAATTATATTTCAAAGTGGGGGCATTACATTCTTGTTGGATGTCCTGAAGCTGGGGTTGTGAAAACAATAAATCATGTATATCAGCAAGACCCCACTATGTTATACCGATTACATTATGGTCTGATAAATAAGCATCACGAGTCGTATTGGGATAACTCGGCCGATGAAGAGGCTAGGCATCAGTATGTGCGATCGGTGTAAGTCGGGCCGATGTCGGGTCGTGTGCAGTTTATGTCGTGTTTTCTCATATCGGGATAGCAATGTTGAATACAAAGTAGGAGCCACTTATCGGGATAGCTAACACAAGCAAAGTCACAATATTGTGTAATGCCAATAGAACAAACCACTCTGACATCATTGTATCGGAATAGCTATGCCGACTAGGAGACTGAGGATGTGTATCGAAGTAGCTATTAAAGGCAGAATGACAAATTCTTACAATGGCGATAGTGTAAGCTATTTCGATAGAGGAAGAATGAAGAGAAGACCCCTCGGCATGATCATCGGCATAACTCATAGCAATAGAACAAAGGAATCACAAGGTCATCTCTGTGGAAGCTTGCTTAATCAGAATAACATATGCCGATATGGAGGTCTTTGGAGTTGCGATTTTGGAGTAGCTATGCCGATGCTTTTTCACATTGGGTCATCGGAATAAGTTTGCACTGACAGGTTAGTGTCCAGATGTTAATCCGGTAGTGTTGGCTATTCCGATGAGTTTGCATTTTAGGTAACCTATGCCGATGAAGTTTGTCAACATGGAGTTTGAGTTTCGAGATACCAGTGCCAATAAAGGGAGGTTGATAGTATGTCATCAGAATGGCTTATACTGTCGTTCTAGCATGTTTTTCCTATGTCGATAGTTATGGTAATTCCAATATGTGGTTGTTTGGCTTGGAGGTTCGTCGTTCGGGATAGCTTATGGCGATAAGAGAAATCAAAGGTGAGATTCTCATCGGAGTAACTCATGCCGACGAAAGGGAACAAAGGCATCACATGGTCATCGGGATATGTTGTGAAGGCGGAGTAAGTGCTAGAAGTCTGCCCGACAGTGATCGTTATGCCGATGAAGGGGCAAGGTGTTACATTGGGATAAGTCACGTTGATGAGAATGGCAAGTTGAGGTGAACGATCGGGATAATACTTCAAGGTCCGACTGACAGTTAAAATCATTCTGATAGCAAGTGAACAATGTGATATCGGGAGACTTATTCCGATCATGAATCCATAACTAAGAAATCGACATCCAGATAACTCTGGTGATGATCATGAGGAAAGAGAAATCTAAATGACAGAGTAGATCGGCATAAGTGTTTATTGTAAGCCTGATATGTTTGCAAAGCATGCCACGATTGCAGTCCAATTGTTACAGAGTCTTACGTGGCTGATGACCAACCTTGACCAAGTGACCTGAACGAAGAATATGAAGACATGTGGCTCCTTGGTGGACAGAACAAATCAGATATGCAGAACTCAGTGACGATGGAGATTGTTGTTGATTCTTTCAAGGTAGGTCGACAAAGGATGGTGATTTCATTAATGGCGATCCAGTTGCAGACAGGTGCGCGGCTCAAAATGATAAACATGCAGGAAATCAGATCTTATGGACTGGCAATGAGATCGGATAGCTATAGGTGAAGCAGCTGAGCTTGCAGATTTGGAGGGAAATCTTGCAAATATAGAGCTAACCGAATGAAGAGGCATTTGATGAGATTTGACAACAGTAGTTGAGGCAGCTGAGATGGGAGAGTTGTGTGGACAAGTGGCAGAGCAGGCAGAGTAGAACACAGAGATGATGTGGCACGTGAAACCACCACGATGCTAGCAGTAGAGGTTGAATCTAGCAGATCAACGGCTCAAATTCAAAGCTGATGAAGAATATAGTTTGGCGCGTATGGGAATTTGAGTTCCTTGTTGGAAAGAGGTAAACCGACTAAATGAATGGTATGTGATGTTGCTAATTAGACAAAAAGGGGTTGCCGCCAAGAAAAGAGAAGATATTGAGAATGGTGAAGAATCGCTATGGTAGACAAAGTGAGTTAGAGAGAGAGCAGTTGCAGAAATAGAGAAGAGAGAGTAGTTGTAGAAGCAGAAGATTGAGAGCAGAGTAGTCTAAGAAAGGTGAAGCTGAGGCCGAGAGAAGCAGACAATCAGACAGAGGGAGAAGGAAGAAATAGAGGAAGAATACCAACAGGCAAAGAAATCCTTTCTAAAAGTGTGAAAAATTTATAAGTAATTACAAAACACATTTGTAACAAGGTTTTATCATTGCATTGTAACAACTGAATATTATTGTATTTCTTTGAGTGGGTGCTCAGAGCAGGGGTAGGTGCTCTAAATTGTAGGGGGGTGGTGCTCCTTGAGTTGGTGCTCAAAACATCAGGGGCTGATGCTCCTTGGGTTGGTGCCCTAAAACATATTGTAATCAGTGATTTCTTGTGAGGCTAGATTGGAGCAATAGACTCCAGCAGCTATTCTCACCGAGGTTTTTCCCACATTGGGTTTTCCTGGTACATCTGGTGTTATGTGATGTGCTCTTGCGTGTGTGTTTATGTTTGTATTGCATCCTTAAAATCTGCACACTGAACTTAAAGTTTTGAAATACACTAATTCACCCCCCCCTTCTCAGTGTCCATTTGTGTTCTTCAAGATTATTTGCAACAGCAGATTAGACATAAATAGACTGCTTATATCTCCATCAAATCCCACATACGTAAACCTTGCACATACAGTCATAAACTGTCTTTCAAAACATTGTGTTCTTCATATTGCGTCACTCAAACAAAAATGTATTCAATTAAAGTTCCTCATCACAACATTTTATCAAATTCTTACTCCCTCGATCACCATTATCTTCACTGCTTGTTTACAACTTTCTAACATAAATGTTTCATTGAAACTCTCATATCATCTGCAGAAGAGTAAAAGATTTTTTACCAAAAAATACTATCCAACAATTGCACACCAGTCTTCTTCAATTTCGAAAACTCTTGAGCAGTTGGAGAAATCTGTTACACACTGAACCACTAGTAACCACCTTTCAAAAGATTCATGTTAGATGAACTAGCCGTTGTAATTTGAAACTGTCTTACCCACGTATGATAAAGTTAAGTGTTGATCTTTGCATGGAACTAGAGATTACTTTTATGAGTAATGTCATTAACATTAACAATATATTTATTAAAGTAATCTTTGAAGTTCTTGTCACTGTAAAACAATGTTCTTGTCGCAGGCTGCTCTGCTCCTGTAATCAGAATGACAGGAACTTAAAACTTTGTTCCAAATCTTTACATATCATACACTTATGGCCTTGTCTGCATCATAACTTCCAGAGCACTCATTAATGATGTATATCTGTTACCTTGGGCTTCTTAATAGGCTCTGTCATGAACGTGATAACTTACCTCAAAATTTGATAATCAACGGTTGCTGTTGTGTCCTTATATTACTAAACATATGTATATCGTCAAGTAGGACATCTTTTTTCATTAATCCTTCATTCTGCTGTCCTAGAAAACATGATTCTCATGATACAAAAACTTGTGCAAAATCTGTCTAAACAACATTTCTCTTATCTGCATCCTTTCTAAGCCACTGTTGACATCAATGACAATATCAATGCCAACAAAAAATTCATTATATATCAGAAAATCGCAATTTAATTGGTTAAGATTTGCAATATTTTTCTTTTTTACCGATTAAATTGATCAAAGCCTTGTGTTCACCATTTTTAACAAAATATCATGATTTCTTGAAAAATATTCCCAAGCAGTGCAAGCAGAGATTTCTTACAATTAATCACAATCTCAAAACAATTTACGATTATATACTATCAACTAGCACCAATGTCAATTCATTTTTCCATCCCTGACTTGCTCAACATTTGTTCTTCCTTGTACCAGCATTCATGGGCACAACAAAAATCACCTATGATGATCTTCAACATTGTAAATCTCAATCATCTTGAGGAGTGAATCATTCATTGAGTATGTTTGTTGCTGCTGCTTCTCTCTCCAGTGCCTCTCTACTAATGTTGTTGCTTCTCTCTCCAATGCCTCTCTACTAGTGTTGTTGCTTCTCTCTCCAATTCAATGAGACCTTCATTGGTGAGCATTAAATCTAAACTAGGTTCCCATGGGCACATGTCCCCAGGAACTTTTTGCCCTGCACCCATATTGGGGACATTTCAAGGATGCAGGGACACCTTGGAAACATCCCCCTACAATCTCCAATCAAAAAAATTGCGCTAGCCAACCCAGAAACATGGGGACTTCACAGGGACAGCTGGGCATCCCCAATACATCTAGGGATGTGAATGATGTCACCTACCTGTCCCAGGGATGGCATGAAAACATTGGATTTTTCTTTTTTTTAAATGCCCAAAATCAATTAAAATTTATTTTGTTGTTTTTTCTATCACTGTTTCAGAAGATTTTCGCTCATTCCAAGCCGAGATATCAACTGTTATAACAACAGTCATATCAGTGAATTTGCAGGGGCATTTTTGTCTTTGTTTCTGAAATAAACATTGGACAGTAGCATTTCTTGCGTCAGTTTTGTGACTGTCATTTTAAGAGTTTACTCAACAATTTGATAACTTAATAAACAAAATAGCAGCTCTTCATATATCCTAGGGTTTCAAACATGCAATTTCATTTTCAGATTGTGTCTACTCCAACAATTTTAGCAATAGAGTAATCTAACAAAGACTGGTCTAGCACATGTCAAAGGCAAGAATCAGAATTAGCGGAGAAGATAAAAAATGTGTAAAATAGCCTAAGTTACCATTCCTGACCCTGGTTCAGGTTCAGGTTCCAGTTTGAAGGTTCAGTTTGCAGGTTCAGTCAAAAATAAAATTAAGGTTGGGCTCGTTTTGAGTTCATTCATACAAAAACATAAAAAAAAAAAAGAAATATCAAATATATACATATTTGCAGCAGTTATTAAGTTCAAAATACACCACACATAGCATCTTATATTACATAATAAACAAAACCACCATATTAATAGTCAAATATTAGTCGAACTCAAATGTCATGATATATATTAAAGTAAAAAAATAATAATGTGAAGTGTCAACAATCAGCCATCATTGATCCAAAATCATACGGGTCTTCAAAAATCGTGATATAAAAAGGAAAGTCAACAAGAAAAGTCATAATGTGACATTTGCAAAGACAAAAGCCTCACCTGAAAAAGAGTCTCAGTTGTACGGTTATAGGGGTGCAGAGAGCTTATTAACTCTTGCGCTGATGGTGCTTGCTTTCCTTGTTAAATAGCCAAATTTTACCAACCATGAATATATTACTAGAAGAAGAAATAAGATTCACAGCTAAAACAGTCAATTGCAAATTATCCATATACATCTGCACAATAACAATTGCAAAATAACAACCATTGTTTATTTGCAAACCTCTGTGGGCTTTCCAAGAGAAAATCCATCAAGGAACAGATTGACAGCAAAAGAAGCCTCATGCTCTGCCAAAAAACAATTAAATTTATAAAGAACTTATTGCACAAAACAAATCCTCTAAAATATCAACTTATTATGAACAAGACATAATATTGATTATGCAACCTAAAGAAGGTGAGAATGGCTCAACCCACCAGATGTTGTTGGAGAGCCTTTGGAGGTCGTTGATAATAGAGAATGTGTATTGTGATTGGCATTGATATTTGGCAAAGCAACCTGCACAAGTAGATAATTTTGGTACACTATTTAAATTAGTGATCACAAGGGAAATATCATTTGATACAACAACAATTTTCTTTTTCATACAAACTAGTTAAATGCAAGACAGAAAAAGCAATCTTATCAATGTCATGAATGAACAAAGCTGATTAATGATACTTGAAAGCACAGCAAGTTACAATAAAAAATAGGATATGTAATGGAAGTCCAAGATTGGAAAAATAACTAACACAAACAATAAAAAGCCAAACTGAAGGCGATGATTCCAAAAAGGGTTAACTCTAGAAAGTCCAAAAAGATAAAGCCACTTGATTCGAGTAAACATAGCCATGCGAAAGAAAGATCAATGAGCAAGCAGAGTAAGTTGACTGAAACATGATGGGAGATAAAAGTTGTCTCTAGTTTGTGTCAACTTCCAAACTTAGAGGACCAATAACTTCTCTATCTACTGCTGTACATGGGACAAAATAGGATTTAATGATGCCCATTGGAGAAATTGATAGGCTAAGAGAGCCCATATAGACAATCCTACAAAGCAGAGAACTCCACCTAGTTCCTTTCATAACATTTATGAATAACAAACCTCCAAAAGTAGAGATAAAATAGCATTGTCAACATATACTTATAACCTAGATTGTGAGCAGTAAAAAGTAAATGACCCTTTGATGCTGAGGAGTATCTAGCTCACCACATTTAATACAAGAATAAGAGGACCGATGAGCCTTAGTTCTAAAGAATGAAGAGGGGAGGCAATATCTCCCTTTTCTGTCTCCATTTGTATTTGAAACTCAACATCTAAAGTTTCAATGACCTTCGAACATCTAAAATGGGCTAAAAGGAGATTAGGCTCAATGTCCCAAAGGACAAGATTCAAGCACCTTTTGTTGACATGATGGAAGGAGGTGGTTAAGTAACCTTCAAAGTCCCGATACAAATAGTGACATCCCTATCATATCCATAGCAGACATGGAACTTGAAATAAAGTGCTTCCAGATCCTCTTCGAAAGAAAAAAGATTGGATGTGTTATCATCGTCCGCGCATGTGCGTGTGTGTGTGTGTTCAAACATCAAAATTATAAAATATAAACTATCACTACTATTATTATAATGATGCAATCCATACAATGTAACTATCCCGTACATAAATGATAAATCCATAATTGCCAATAAATATTCAAATATCATAAATGTAATATCATATTCATAATTTGCAAAAATGATAATATTCAAGTTTCAAAATGTCATGACACAATGAAAATTCAAATTACAAGCCATATTGATATGGCCTATGGATTTAATCTCCATATTCATCTTCATCTAAAGCATCAAACCCAAGCCCAAGGTCATCATTTGGTTTAAATGATTCAGCATCATTTGAACCACCATCCATTGGAATGCCACTCCCACCAGTATGTCTCCCTCAAGTTCCATAGCTGCCTCGTCTATAGAGACTTGGGCAAGCTATGCAATTGTAGCATCTAAATCAACAAACTCAAGGGCTAGATCCCAATTCTTTGTTGCACCTGCATTATATTCAGGTTCCTTATGTGATGACAAACGAAGGTTGGAGAGTATGTGGACCAAATCTCGTGCTTTCTTTGCACCCAAACGATTATGTTTGACTGAGTGGATGGAGTATGTACTCCAATTCCACTCAGCTGAAAAGAACTTGCAACCTTTTAAAAGTTAAAACACAATTAGAAACTTATATTATAAAATAAAAATATTTTAATATGATAGCATCAAATGGAATTGGAAAACTATAAAAATAAAAAATAAAAAAGATACATACTTGGGAGAGAAGTTTAATTGCAAAAAGCTGCAAGAAAATGGAGCCTTGACCATGTACATACCATCACTCATCAGCATCCATCCCATATCTGGCATGAAGAGCTACAACATCATGATATTTTGTACATACAAATTGGCGAAACTCCCTCAAAACAATATTTCTTGTCTCCTCATCTTGATATATATTTTTAAAGGCAGCCCTATAGCCAGTAGCAACCTCGACATCTCTATATGGGGGCACCCTCCTTGGTGTTGCAAGCATCTCTGCACTATAAAAGTTTGGCATCAAAGCAAATGCTAAGAGATGTAAGGGGGTGGTCATCTTGTTCCAACAGTCATCAACAATTTGTTGCACAACTTTGAAAAATGTTTCCGTTGGGTCATTTTCTTTTTTTTCGTATTACTTCTCTTATTTTCTCCACCATACCATCATAAATTTCACCCAAACATGGGTGATCAGTATTACCATACCTAATCATGCTCATGATGGGCTCAGTGAAATTCAAAACATATTCCACATTATCCCACCATTTCTCATTTAGGATAAATGCTCTTACTTTTTGAGCTCTTTCTATGTTGGACTACTTCCATACACTCCACAAGGTGTTGATGACCATAGAACTCAAGGCCTCTCGCACCTTCACAATTTGTCTTAAGATGAGTGTGTGAGACGCAAATAGTTTTTCAGCAACCTAACATGACTTAAAAAATACACATCATGTATCAACTATAAAAAATAAAAAATAAAAAATAAAAATTTAAATTAGTGATTACCTTCAACAACTCCAACTTGGAGAAGGTTCTGAAAATGGCTTGTGACATATGATGATTAGTCACAGACATTTGAATCTCCTCGCCCTTCACATACACTTGGTCCACCTAACCAATTTTCATGCCGATCTTTTGAATGATTAAGTTGAGTGAGTGGACTGCACATGGTGTCCAAAAGATGTGAATATGTAGCCTCTAGTATAGACCCAACTGCCCCACAATTTTTAGCATTGTTCGTTATAACTTGGACAACATTTTAAGGCCCCACCATGTCAATGGAATCTATGAGGATATTGGCAATGAAACTTGCATCATTTACTTGCCCCTCACAATCCACCGCTTTCAAAAACATTGTCCCTTTAGAGAACACTGCTATAACATTGATCAATGGCCTATTTTTACAATCTTTCCATCCATCAAAAACGATGGACACACCTGTTTTCAGCCATGTATCTTGATGACTTTCAATTGTGTCTCTATAGAAACTTTTTCCTTTGCCAATAAGGAGGTTCACACCTTTTCATACCCTAGACAAACATAATCAGAAGGTGTATTGCAAAGGGTATGCACCATGTCCCGAAATTAAGGTGATCTAACAATGTTAAAAGGAATCCCATTGCCATAAATGCAATGCCCAATGCTCTGATCTGCAATCTATCTCATTTCATTTTTGAAGGCAATATCCAATGGGCCTCTTTTCCGTGTAACCACAACATTCTCTAGTGCAGAAGGTGGTGGTATTGGCATGAAAGGATGTGGGCCAGCCGGTCTTGTGGAGCCACTACTACTACCTCTTCGATCTTGCCTTGGCAAGAGGATGATCACTCTTTGGTTTCCCACTTCTCCTATCAGCTTCATCTTGTTCTCTAATATATTCCATAACTAGAGCTTTTGGCAGCCTGTTGCCATTTAATCCCTTACAAAATTTTATTCTACGTTCAAGGATGAATCAAAGGTGACCTTTCACTCGATAGTATGAGTTGGTATACTCAATGCCACAAAGATTACACCACCAAAGAAAACTCCCAACACTAGACATTTTCTTAATCATTGTTGAATAGTGCCAAAGTGGTGAATTGGCATCAATTTTAAAAGGGTTATGTTAAGTTCAGGCCTGGGCAACTAAACTAGAGCTTGCACTTGCACTTCCCATCTGAGCCATAATGTATGATTATATGAATAATGCACCTAAAATAAAAAATAGAAAACACAACATTTTGAAAAAGTTTGATTAAAAATTGGCATTATAACCCCATATTATGCATATAAAGTGTAAAAAATATGCAATACTTCTTTAAAGAAAAATTAAAAACTTCAAAAAAATTTAAAAAATCTTGAAAACTTAAAAAAATTCAGATTCACTCACCTTTGATGGCTAAATCTTCTTTCTCCAATGATTCCTACACCTTTGATACGTGTCTCACACCTCCGTGGCCTTCACTTTTGAAGAAAAATGCAAAAAGCTTCAAAAATTGCTTGGAGAAAAAAACTTGAAAGATGCAAATAAAATGAGAAGAATGAGTGTATAGAGGAATAAAATGCATAATAAGGGCAGAATTAGGGTTGAAAAGAAAAAATAATAATTAAAAAACTGTTTTTTATTAAAACAAATCACTTTTTTGTTAATTTTAAGCAATCAGATTATAACAGACTGTAAATGAACAGTAACAGCAATGAAAACACAAGACAAAACACACCAAAACCCTGGAAAAACCTCCCACTTGGAAGTGAAAAAACCAGCCTCAAAATAAAATATGTATTATCTCAAATGTAGGCAATTACAAGGCAATGAACTTATCTTGGATTGCTGTCCAATCAGCAAGTTAGCAGATCACGATCTCACTTTACATAACAATGAAGATTGCAGCTCTTATCAACAGCAGATGACTAAGGAAGATCAGCAGCAGATGTCTAAGAGAGACTTGACCAGATTCACACAAGGAGAGACCTCAACAAGTTCGCATGATGACCTTGACAACTTCGCCACAATCAGCCTTGAAGAATTCGCACAATAGGCTTGGACAAGTTCGCATAAGTGGAGGAGAGATTGTTGTTTGGAGAGCGGATAACATTTGCATGAGATGATGATAATGACTTCATTTGATGTTAGTTTTATATCCAACCTTTGGCACCAATCTCCCAAATCGGTTTGCATATTTATTTATTTATATTATATTGCCATTTTACAAGTTACATCATTTGCCTCTACGTTACATGTGTTTGGGCCCAACCCTAAATACTTCATTTGCCTTCACGTTGCATGTATTTGGGCCCAGCCCTAAATGGTTCGAATTATATAAGAGAAAATACATATGGATTTTAATTGTCATAGACAACATTAAAATGCAATAGTCAGGTATCCGAGCTAGCTATTATTTTCAACACTCCATCTTAGCTAGGGAGGATATTTGTCACTTGTCATGATCCATTCATGACCTTCATCTTGCATTGCCCGCAAGGATGAATGTATAAGCTCCATAGAGTATACCTACAATAAAACACATAAATATCATGAACTCATTTCATGATGTCCATCGTGCATTGCCCGCAAAGGATGGATCCACCTTGCATTGCCCGCAGAGGGTGGAAGAGGTCTTACACCTCAGCGTTCTCCCAGAGAAGGATACAATGTCACCTTGCATTGCTTGCAGAGGGTGACTCCACCTTGCATTGCCCACAGAGGGTGGAGGATGCAAACTAAATTGCATCACTAAGATTGAGACTCCCTCTCAATCAATGTTGTGTTCTCCACAATTCCAAGCTTCTCTCTGAAGTACTCAAACTTCACTCGAGCTAGAGGCTTGGTGAGAACATCTAAAACCTATTCATCAGTGTTGATATATTTCAGTTGGATGGAACCTCTTTGTGCCATATCACGAACATAATGATAATGAGTTTCCACGTGTTTTGACCTATCATGAAACACGGGATTATTAGACATTTTAATACAACTCTGATTATCACAATAAATAACAGTGGATTCTCAAGGTTGTCCAAACAACCCAGCAAGAAGCTTGCAAAGCCAAACTGCTTCTCTAGTTGCCACTTGAAGCAATGTATTTAGCTTTTGCAGTACTCAATGCAACTGAGGACTGTTTCCTACTGGCCCAAGAGATCATAGCGGAACCCAAGCTGAAACAAATTCCTGAAGTGTTTTTCCTGTCAATAACACTTCCAGCCCAATTAGAATCAGAGTAGCCTTCCAAATTTATCACTATGTTGATTGGATACTTCAGCCCATAGCCAATTGTTCCACACAAGTATCTCAGGATGTGCTTGGCTGCCACCAAGTGAACATGCTTTGGTTGGTTCATGAATTGGCTAAGTGCACTCACTACATAGCAAATATCCGGTCTAGTGTTAACTAGATACATCAAGGATCCAATCAATTGCCTGTACTCCGAAGGATCTGCAAAATCAGAATTAGCTGCAGAAATACTCAACTTCTTCAAGTTAGTTTCCATAGGAGTAGACATAGGTTTACAATCCATCATACCAAATCTTTTCAATATGTCAATAGTATATTTTCCTTGACTTAGAATAATTTCATTAGGTCTTTGCCACACTTCTAACCCTAGAAAGTAATGCATTAGGCCTAGATCCTTCATTTCAAATTCAGTGGCTAATTTTTTCTTACACCTAATGATGGGACTATCTTCACCAGTTATGAATAAATCATTCACATATAAAACCAAAATTAGCATTTCACCATTAAATACTTTGAAGTAAATGCTAGGATCAGCATCATTCTTATAAAACCCTAAACTAACCAAGTTCTTATCAATTCTTTCATACCAAGCTCGAGGAGCTTGCTTGAGGCCATAGAGAGCTTTCTTTAGTTTGCACACATGAGTTTCTCTATTATGAATCTCATAACCTTCAGGTTGTTCAATATAGACTTCTTCCTCAATAACACCATTAAGGAAAGAAGTCTTTACATCCATCTGATGTAACTTCCAACCCTTGGCTACAACAACAGCTATAATAGTTCTAATGGAAGTATATCTAGGAACAGGAGCAAATGTTTCTTCATAATCTATGCCTTCCTTTTGAGAAAAACCACGAGCTACAAATCTAGCTTTGTTTTTCTCTATACTACCATCAGCTACATGTTTAATTTTAAACAACCATTTGGAAGAAACAACAAACTTACCTTTAGGTCTAGGCACAATATCCCAGACATCATTCTTGATGATGGATTGATACTCTTCGTCCATAGCTAATTTTCATGCTTGCTAGTTCATAGCTTCTTCTATGCTAGATGGTTTCATCTCAATGATGTTGCACATCATTGCAACACAGTTGGAGAACTTCTGAGGTCTCTTACTTTCTCTGAAAGTGCCACTAGGAGCTGCAAACTTTTTTGCATCTTGGATTGTGCTCCTAACCCAAAGTGGCCTTTTCTTGCTAACTGCAATATCTCTAGGTCCATCAGTTTGATCCAGAGGCTCAAGAGAATCATCATGCTCAATAGGTTCGGGAGGCTCAAAAGGCTCAATCTGAATCTCAGGGTTAGCATCAATATCCATATTTTGATTATCATTAACTTCTTTATCATTATCAATAAGAGAACCTTTAGATTTCTTGAAAGCAATATTTTCTTCAAAGGTGACATCCCTACTTACCTCAATATACCTTTGACCGGGAATGTATATACGAAATGCCTTGGAAGATTCACTATATCCAACAAGGATACCCTTCTTCCCGGAAGGCTCTAGCTTAGTCCTCTTTTCCTTTGGCACATGAACATAAACAGGACTTCCAAAGATCCTAAGGTGGCTGATATCTGGTTTGACTCCAGTGAAGGCTTTCTCGGGAGTTATGTTCTTCAGGACACGGTGAGGGCATCTATTTTGAATGTACACTGCAATCTTGGATGCTTCGGCCCATAAGAAGGTCTGCATGTCTTGATCATGAATCATAGCTTTGGCTGCTTCAACAATGGCTCTATTCTTTCGTTCAACTACACCATTTTGTTGAGGATTATAGGGGACGCAGAACTCCCTCTTAATTATTGTCTCTACACAAAAGCCATTGAAGCCACTTGAGGTGTATTCACCTCCATTGTCAGATCTTAACACTTTAATCCTTTTGCCAGACATA
Organism: Cryptomeria japonica; assembly: GCF_030272615.1. NCBI lineage: Eukaryota > Viridiplantae > Streptophyta > Pinopsida > Cupressales > Cupressaceae > Cryptomeria > Cryptomeria japonica. The sequence continues at coordinate 200,519,203 of NC_081406.1, forward strand.
TTTTCAACTAGGGCTTTAAATTCTTTAAACCTACTTAGTACTTCATCAGATTCTTTAGATTTTAGAAAGTAAATCCAAGTCTTTCTAGAAAAATCATCTATAAATGTAACATAGTATAGAAATCCACTAGGTGAAGGAACAGACATGGCTCCACATAAATCAAAACGAACAAGTGCTAATTTTTCTTTAGCTCTACTTTCACTTTTATGAAATGGATTTTCAGTGTTCTTACCTAATGCACAACCCTTGCAACTATCATCATGAAATTGACTAAGTTTAGGCATACCTTTAACCATCTTTTCAAATGAAGTGCCTGATAGTGAAGATGGTCGAGCCTTCTACGCCATAGCTCGGTAGATTCAGAAGCTTCATGAATGAGTGCTCGAATAGGGTTAGCTGAAAGCTTATACAAACTATCATATCTATTTCCAATAACATGAGCAGATTTAATACTAGATTTCTTAGGCCATGCAAGTACTTTACCCTCAGAAAATGCACTTTGATAACCTTTATCTTCTAGGGCAGAAATAGAAATTAAATTCCTCTTAATTCCAAGAACAAATAAAATATCACTAAGATGCAAAGACATGCCAAATTCTAAATTTAAAAAAGTGCTACCAAAACCTCTTACCGAATACTGAACATCATCACCAATTACCACATGAAGGTTGGACTCTTTCTCCATCAAGTCTTAGAGATGCTCTCAATATTCTATGATGTGTCTAGATGCACCACTGTCTATCAACCAAGTGTTACTATCGGTTGGCACATTGCTGGACAAGGCAAAAATGAAGAGGTAGTCTTCATTATCCTCTAAGTTTGCAACTTCATTTAGGTTGGCCTCTCCTTGCATGGGCGGATTCTGACATTCTTTAGCATAATGTCCAAACTTGACGCATTTGAAGCAACGGACACGTGACAGATCCCTTGGCTTCTTCCTTGAATCGTAAGCAGGAGGTCTGAAGTCTCTATCTCTTTTGAAGTTGTTCTTCTTCCAATGGCCTCCCTTCCTTTTAACATGTTGAGATGCAAGCACATGTTGGTCTCCTCCATGAGTGCCTTTATGCATTCCTCTGGCAACAAGGTGTGACTCCTCTTGAATGGAATCTGACCAGAGGCGATCAAAGGAAGGAAATTCAGCTCTTCCACTTATGCTTTGAATGAATGGATCCCAAGAGTCAGGAAGACCATTCAAAGCTATCATGACAATATCTTTTCTTTGTCCACAACTTCGCTTCCAATGGCACTAAGTTGGTCCTTCAATTCTGTAATTTTCATGAAGGACATGACTGAATCTCCTTTGCTCATTTTGACTTGAAGAAGTTGCTGCCTCAATGTAAGTGTTCGGTTGATGTTGTTGATCTCATATATCCCTTCTAGATGTTTAAACATCTCTCGGGTTGTCTTCAATTTGGAGATAACTGGAACAAGATGATCCTTCACGGAATCAATAAGGAACTTCTTTGCCTTGAGAGCATTCTTCTTGAATTGTTTTAGCTCTTTCGGATCCGAAGGTTCTGACAGATCCTTATCTACCACAAACTCTAACAGCTCTAATTTTTCAAGAGTAAGGAGCGGACCTTCCATGATGTAAAATTGAGGGCACCTTCAAGTATGTCCTCTACTTTCAGACCTGTAACCTGTTGGTTGAAAATTTTGTACACTTGGGGAAATATACGAAATTGTGGTTTCAACCACAGCACACGAGTAAAAACTCTCCTAATTAAGGGAAGGCTCCCCCTATCTTACTACATCTTTGGAAATAAAATAGGATGGAACAGCAATCTTTCTTTTTTTTTCAAGAAAGACAATATCATTTTCTCTTCACAGAAAAGGATAGTGATTGTATATGAATAGCAGTAACCACTTTCAAGTGAAATGAGAGAAAGGAAATGAAGTTTCCTGAAAACGCAAAGACTTTCGTCACTTCCTTCGGGACAGGACAGCAATATCAAGCTCAAAGACTTGATTATGTGAAGTCCTATCTACCCTTTGCTATACTAAATTTTGCAACGAATAAAAGATAACAGCTCAAAGACTGGAATAATCTATTCTTTCAACACAAAGACAAGAACTAATCCAAGCTTAAAGACTTGCTGCTATTTCTTATCAAACAGTAATTTTTTCTCAAGAATAGGTGCAAGCTCAAAGACTTGCTGCTCCTTCTAGAGATTTTCCTATTTTAATTAATCTTCTCTACTTGCAGCTCAAAGACTTCAAATCAGATTGGACTAAGCTCCTTTAGAAACACTTTGCATAGAAGAAATAAAAAGATTCAAACTCAAACATGTAGCTCAAAGACTCAAAACTTGAGTGATCCTTCTTTATTATTCTTCAAAACCTTCAATTCACATACATAAGCTCAAAGACTTCTTGCTGTAAATTTGGCAGAGTTTTTGCTTGCTTTCCCAAAAGATAAAAATTACAATAGACCCCTCAAGTATTTATAGAAGAGGAGCCTTGAGAAAAAAGTGGGAAGATCCTAACTAACTTGAGAGATTCTCTCAACCACCAAGACTTATTCAATAACTAGCTAAGACTTATTCCAACTACAGTCCTAATCGAACACAACTTGTAGTTGCCTTACATGTAATTACAAAAGTGCAAGTAATGTGTAACTTGCATTTTACAAAAAATACTTTTACATGCAACTTGTCAAAATAAAAATTACAACTAAAAATTACAAAAGAGGGAAAATTCAACTAAGTGTTGAAAAACACTTAAGTTGAAGCACAAAGACACAAATCCTTGAAATTTCTGGATGCTCACTTGTAGTTCCTCGGGATTTGATTCATGGGTGTTCTTGGCAACAACCATGGTCTTCACAATAGTGTCATGACACCGGAGGAGCGCAAAATTGTTTTTATCCAGGATAGACTGGATTTCATGCAGAAAAACTTGGTGTTTCATCAATGTCTGAATTGAAGCGGTCGTGAACTGTTCGCTCCTCCATTCATTATGAATCCTCATTTGTAAATCAGCAAGAACTTCTTCTTCTGGAATCAGCTCTCCATCCTAACTTACTATGTTACAAGAGGCCTTTTCACAATGTGAGACAATATCTCGGTAAACTTCGCCCCGAAGTCTTTTTACATCACCGATCTCCTCAATGAGGGATTTAAGAACAAGGGTCTTGTTTTCCAGGAGTTCTTCAAATTCCAAGTACATGACCCTGGAAGAGATGATGGCGTGCTCCTGTAGAACACTCAGTTGTTGTTGGGGCATGGTACGCCAGATTGTCAAACTTTCTTCAACACTTTCCAGATTCCTTTTGAAAGTATTAGAAGTCTGATCCAGTTTCTCCTCAACAGTCTCCAACTTAGAAATTATCTGAAAAATCTTTCATTACCTGTGCACATAGATCATGAAGTTGATCAACCAAGGAATCCAGTGCTTGTACTTTTTGAGCAGCCCTTTCCACTCCACGAATTGATTCTTGGGAACCAGAAGAACCTATGGAGTTACTCCCTTCAGCAGCAGGTTTTGTAATTTTATAAACGACTGCCATAAGTTGTCAGTTTTCCTCTTCTAGTTTGTCTTTCTTTGCTAGAAGCTCATCACACCTTTGCACCAGCGAAGCAACAGAAAACTGAGCATCATGTTTAATGACCTCATGCGTCTGTTTTCCCAATTCTATCCTTGTAACCTTATAATCGGCAGCTGATATTTCTTCAAGTGGCTTATCTGCAATAGGTTCCACAATTTCAGCTACCCTCATCTTGTTGTTGTCAACAGTTACTCTGGAGATAATCTTGGCCTTCTTAGCAACTTTGGATCTGGATTGTTTCAGTTGCTGGTAATCAAAGGCATCAGGTGAGATTTCTTGCTTCTTCCTTTTCGGGGTAAAAGAACTAAGCCATGGAGGCACAGTCATCAACTCCCCTCCAGTAGCAACCGTAGGCAAAGGAGAAGCAGTTTCTGTTTGAATCACCGTGGTCATCCTGGGAGGAATATCTGTTTGGATAGTGACCACGGTTTGCTCAGTTACCAATGGGCATGAAGATTGCCTCATGAATTCTTCAAAACCAGAAGTGGAAGTATCAATTTTTGATAACTGGATACAAGTAGGAATATCCTTAGGAACTTTCAACACACTCTCTTGTTGATGATCAAGAGATGGCTCATATGCTGAAATGGGAATTGCATTCTGAGGAGACTCATCCACAGTCAAATCAGGAGGAGAAAGAGGCGTCTCAATGGAAACTGGTGGAATGATCTCATGAGGCAAGTCTGAAACTGGAGACTTAGGAGCATCATCAAATTGTTGCCCCTCTTCTGGATTATCCAGATCGATCACCTGAACATGGAATCGTGATTTTTCCTTCCCACGAACTATCGTCTCCTCAGGAGGAAGCACTACTGCACGACTGACTCGCAACTTGATCCTCGTGCCCGAAGATGAAGCACCCTCCTTGTTGTCAATTTGAATCTCAGACTTACGTCCAAGAGGCCTCGTAGAATCATCTTCTTTACCAACCTTGATTTTTATAAGTCTAACAGCATTACTTTTCAACCATGCATTGGTGTTGGCCAAGATAGGTTGAAATCTGTCGAGGATGGATATGCACTCTTTGTGCGACCATTGGATCAAAGGAAGTGGAGCTTCCTCAACCCTCCGTGAAATGTATTCAGGATCAAGTATGTGCCCATCATCAATCATCCCTTGTAGGATATCTACCAAGTTCAAATCAACAATTTGCTCAACAGTGAGCCTACAGTAATCCATCTTGAGGGCTTCGTCTTTTGTGCGGAGATCTACCTAGATGTCTTCAATGCGATGTACATGCACAAAGGATTTCTTGATCTTTTCCTTCATACCCCTATAATCAAAATCAGCTCTAGGTTTAAACCTTTTGAGCTTGATTTCCTACAATTCAGTCTCCATGGCTTTAGCCTTCACAGATGTGACATGGGAATACCGGACAATTTTCAATGGGTTTGTGGTAGAGATCCGCATTCCAACCTTGTGCTTAACAGACTGAAAAGTGTGGACAGCCATGATCTGTCTTCCCAACTCCATAAGAATGATCTTATCAGTTGGGTATCTGGGAAGCATGTATGGCTGACCACCATAGCATCCGATCCTCATATAGGTGAAGGTGGGAAACTGCAGAAACAAACATCCATACTCGCACACCTTGTCCCATGCCTCATCTGATACTCTATTGTTCCTGAGATTTCTATCAAACTGACACCTGAAATATCCGAAGAATGCATCTTGGACTCTTCTAAAATGCAATTTGTTGGGTTTCAATGGCAACTGGTCATAATACTCCCAAACTAGTATAAATGAGCGATCACCCTTGGTAGAAAGACCTGGAAAGTGTCTAAGTGATGCTGCTAAGTATACCAAATATGAATTCATGAAGAAGGTCATGGTGGTAGGAATTGCTACAAGTTGTTCGCACAAGGCATCGCTGATGACTTCCCCCCATGAAATGTGATGAGACTACCTTATGAACATGATGAACTGGTACATCCATGGCTCAAAGACATTGGAATGCTCAAGCCCCATCATCCTGCTGAGAAGGGTTATGGTGTCTCCAATCTCCCATTTGAAATCACAGCGGTACAACTTCGCCCACCTTGAGAAGGAGGCTCGTGGCTCTTGGATCCACCTATTGATGTGTCGCTTGCAATCTTTTTCCCTCTTCACATAATACTCCACTGCACTTTCTTTGGAGATTTCCATATAAACAGGTGCATGAGGTATTTTGAAGACCTTCTCGATCATATCTGCATCAAGATGGATTATAGCTTCACCATCATCATTTTTGATGACTCTTGACTCTTTGTCAAAATGATGGGCGCAGGCAAGAACAAACTCAGGTTCTAGGGCAGCCACCGAGAAAGAAGATGCATGATGGATATGGCTGTCCAACAGCCGTTGCAAGTTATTATCCTGTGGATCTTCTACCCTTTTGACGAATTCCGACATATCAACGTGCCCTACTTCCGTGTCTCTGATGCAATCCAAAGGAGAAGAAACCTGGGAAGGTGCTACCTCGTTCTGATATTTGCCATATTTGTATTTCATCTTCTTTGGAGTTGGAGATGCCGGCAAATCTGACATTGATTGTGAACCTGGAATACTATGATGAAGACTTAAAAGAGTTAAGGCAACATCATAGTCAGTTGCAAATATCATTCTTCCTTCTCCAAATGGGAAAAAGTTTGATTCTTGAACTTTACGATTTTGTGAGAGGAAAAGGGGAAATATGTAGATATGGGAAAATCTTGACTTTGACCAATTTTGGATCTTGGGGAAATTTTCACAAGTATACAAGTTGGAAAGAATATACATGCAATCGGGATTTTAAAACCCAAATGCAAGTACACTTGTAAATTTGCAAATGGAGAAATGGACGAAAAATGAGATTTTGACTTGCGGAAAATGATGAAAATGGAAAGTACGGAAATGGGGAACATGAATGGATAGAAATGGGAAAATCCGGGAAAGTCATTTTCATGAAAATGGGAAGAACTCTTCAACATGTAATCCGGTTTTCAAAACCCGAATTTGCAAGGGAGGGGTATTTCACACTTTTCAACTTGGAATTTTAACCAAAAATGGTTAAATTCTTTAACCGTAGGGGAAGAACAAGAATTTCCAGCGAACTTGTAATTGGGATTAAAAATCCCGAATGCAAGTAAAGATGAAATTTAGGGAAGAACAATGCAATTCACAAATTGCATACCAAGGGGAAGATTTCTCTCACAAAAACCGATTTTTGGGGGAAGAACAACATATTTACAAAAATGCAACTAAGAAAGATAACTAAGAAAACAAAAAAATAATAAAATGAAGGAAAGAAAAGAAAGAGAACATACCTTTCTTCAAACTGAAAATGCTTCTCCAAAAATGCAACCAATTTTTGGAAAGAAGAAGAAAAACCAATAAATGGAAGCAATCCGCAATGCTAAAACCCTTGTCACATTTTTGCAAAAATGCCACAAACTGAAAAACGTGGCAGCAATTCCAAATTTGGAGGGCCAAAATGCCAATGAGAGAGCACACCCAAGAGAGTTAAAGCAAAACGCCTAAGGAGGAGATGAAGAAATGGTGTCAAATGCTTTCAAAACGCAGCCAAAGGAATTACGTGGTGAAAAACGCGGCCACCAATGCATCTTAAATGGCTCATTAAATAGCTTGAGACTTATCCCAAACTCCATGCCTAGGTAGGAGAGTTCAAATCGATTTAGAAGAATGCAGCCTCATTAAGTTTTAATCCCCCAAAATGTGGCATTTTGGAAACACATTTTTGCTGATTTGGAGCAAAAAACCAGTCAATACAACCTCCAAATGGCGTGACAAGTGGTTTCAAATGCATAGGAATAGAGTAGAAACCAAAACGTCTCTCCTTCCTTGAAGATCTCCACAAAAATTGATTGAAAACTTCAACAAATTTGCTTCCAACTGAAAATCGGGTTTTTTTGGAGAGAAGAACAAGTTCGAATTTACACTTGCATGTGAAAATCGGGTTTTTAGGAGACAAATACAAGTTTAAAATTGTCACTTTTTCACTTGCAAGGCAAAATCGGGTTTTTTGATCCAAATAGCAAGTTTTATTTTCAACTTTTTCACTTACTAAGCAAATTCGGGTTTTTTGGAACAAATGACAAGTTTAAAATTGTCACTTTTTCACTTGCAAGGCAAAATCGGGTTTTTTGGAGAGAAATGCAAGTTTTAATTACTTGCAAAAGGGAAATAAAATCCCTACAACAAATTATACTTGCATGCACATATGTAATGGGGATTTAAAATCCCTATTACATGTAAAAACCATTAAAGTACGGGTTTTTAGACCAAACTGCAAGTTTACTTGTAATCTAGCCAAAAAATCCCTATTTAACTAAACAAGACCAAAAACAATTAAAAAAATAAAGCAAACAAAGGGAAAATTTAAAACAAATTACAAGTAACATCTTTTAAATAAAAGTGCACATGTAATAAGCCAAAAATTCCCCTACAAAGACCAAAACAATGAATATCATTAAAACTTGCAGTTTGAAGAAAATTCTCCACCTGCAGTCAGGGTTTTAAAACCCGAAATTGAAGGAAAGACATAGCAAACGAACCCAGAATTCGATGAAATTCGAAAAATAGTTTGAGGATGGACTAAGGATTAAGCCAATCCAAGGATTAGTCGAAATTATGCTTCGGGAAGCGTGTCATAGAGTAATTTTTTTCATTTTTTCACAAAAAATTTATGTAGTGGTCCTTCATTTTTGGAAACAAAAATGAGGACAACATAACCATCTTGCAAAACTAAAACAGCAAACTGAAAGTGAAGGACAGCTAATAATCTAATTATTTAGAATGAACCTAAAACTCTGATACCATATTAATTTTAAGCAATCAGATGTTAAGTTTTAAGCAATCAGATTATAACAGACTGTAAATGAACAGTAACAGCAATGAAAACACAAGACAAAACACACCAATACCCTAGGAAAACCTCCCTCTTGGAGGTGAAAACCCCAGCCTCAAAATACAATATGTATTATCTCAAATGTAGGCAATTACAAGGCAATGAACTTATCTAAGATTGTTGTCCAATCAGCAAGTTAGCAGATCACAATCTCACTTTACATAACAATGAAGATTGCAGCTCTTATCAACAACAAATGACTAAGGAAGATCAGTAGCAGATGTCTAAGGGAGACTTGACCAGATTTGCACAAGGAGAGACCTCATCAAGTTCACATGATGATCTTGACAACTTCACCACAATCAGCCTTGAAGAATTCGCACAATAGGCTTGGACAAGTTCGCATAAGTGGAGGAGAGATCATTGTTTGGAGAGCAGATAACATTTGCATGAGATGATGATAATGACTTCATTTGATGTTAGTTTTATATCCAACCTTTGGCACCAATCTCCCAATTCGGCTTCCATATTTATTTATTTATATTATATTGCCATTTTTCAAGTTACATCATTTACCTCCACGTTACATGTGTTTGGGCCCAACCCTAAATACTTCATTTGCCTTCACGTTACATGTATTTGGGCCCAGCCCTAAATGGTTCGAATTACATGAGAGAAAATACATATGGATTTTAATTGTCATAGACAACATTAAAATGCAATAGTCAAGTATCCGAGCTAGCTATTATTTTCAACATTTTTGACCCATGGGCCCTGCTTTTTGGGCACACCTGAGCTTGGGTTCTGTGGTGACATATTCACACATTGCCTGGGGACCCCTACCTTTTTGCTTTCTAGGGTTAGTTTAGTTTGCTTGGTTGCCTAGTCTTGGCTATTAGTCTTTGCATCGAAGGGTTGCCAGGGGACTCATTAGGATAGCAGGCTCTGCTTGAGTCAAGTGGATCTCCTCAAGAGGTCAGGTCAATTGAGTGATTAGGGGTTATTTAGATCAGAGTTCCCAAACTCGCCGCGAGTCAGGCGAGTTCGCCGAGTTGGCGAGTCGAGCCAAGCTCAGCGAGTTTTGCTGACTCGGGACTCGGACTCGGCGAGTTTTGACCATAACTCGCCTAACTCGCGAGTTAGGCGAGTTATGGCAAAACTCGCCGAGTCCAAGCTCCAAAACTCGGCCACCACAGGTCAATCTTTTGACTTGTTTGACAAGTTAGTATCTTCGTCAGGATTCATATATGGAATATAACATTTAAGTATAAGTGACATTTCCTTATGTCTTTTCTCTTTCTTATACTTTAAGTTATATTCCATATATATTGTCAGGATGTTTGAGAGTGGTTTCGGACCTCCATGAGTTATAATGCAAAATCTAGTTTTTGGAGGATCCTTCAAATTTCCAGACTTAGTCAAATTTCAGGCCATTTCAGGATCAAGATGACATTCCAGACTTTTAAGGCGAGTTCACTCTGACCTTGATGTAAGGGATGGGACCTAGGAGGACACTATGCATTCAACCAAGGTTTGATTTAGCAACTTGAAGCGTGACCAGATAGTACACAAAAACCCTAGGAATGATCTAAATAACCCCTAATCACTCAACTGACCTAACCTCCTTCATTCCACCTTGAGGAGATCCACCTGATTTGATGACCTTTGAGAAACTCAATCCCTTCAATGCAAAGGCTAAGACACTAAAACGACCAACAACAAAACTAAAAGAGCTAACCCTAGAAAGCAAAAAGTGGGGGTCTTCATTTGCAATGGGGCGATGTGTGAGTACCTCACAACAAGGATGTTTCTTAAAATTTTGAAAAAAGGGGGTGAGTTGGGGATATTTCCTACCTATCCCCACATCCCAAAAAATCCCCCCATGGGGCACAAGGTTATTTTTGGCAAGGGACATGTCTCTGAGGAGCATATTTCAAACCCTTCTGGCCTTACAATTCCCCCTTCCATCCAACATATATATAGCCTAAAAACTAAGAGGTCCAAGAAAGACCAAGGTCAACTATAGTCCCAAGGTAAAACCTAAGTTCAAAAAGCACACTATTTAATGCTACCATACACAAGCATTCCTTATAGTTTCCAAGTGAAGATGTTCATGATGTCTCATGTTGGTGCTCCCAAAATTTCAATTTGGCCAAAGAAAATACTAAACAGAAGCCCCAAACAAGTAGATACTCTACCAACATGCCTTTCATGGCATAACAAGCTAGCACACATTATAATTGGGCTTTATTCAATAATGGGTGCATGAAACAAGTTTTAAATTGTTAAAAATCTCTTAATTTCAAGGTTTTTTAAATTTTGCCGAGTCATAGCCGAGTCGTTGCCGAGTCATAGCCGAGTCACGAGTCGAGTCGGCCTTGCCGAGTCCGAGCCGAGTCCGAGTCTGGGAACTTTGATTTAGATCATTCCTAGGGTGTTTTTGTGTACTATCTGGTTGCACTTCAAGTTGCTAAATCAAACCTTGGTTGAATGCATAATGTCCTCCTAGGTCCCATCCCTTACATCAAGGACAGCGAATTCGCCTTGAGAAGTCTGGAATGTCATCCTGATCCTCAAATGTCTTGAAATTTGGCTAAGTCTAGAATGTCATCCTGATCCTGAAATTTGACTGTCTGGAAAATTGAAGAATCCTTCAAAAACTAGATTTTGCATTATAACTCCTGGAGGTCCAAAACCACTCTCAAACATTCTGACAATATATATGGAATATAACTTAAAGTATAAGAAACTTATACTTAAATGTTATATTCCATATATGAATCCTGACGGAGGGACTAACATGTCAAAATTCGCTCCTGGCCCTTCCAAAGGGTCCAAAGCGAATTTCAAATTTCGCTCCTGACCCTTCCAAAGGGTCCAGAGCGAATTTCCTTATATCTCCCTTCTTGGTCATAATTTGCCTCGTATATCTTATCCCTATGGTGTGATTGAGAGAGTATTGGTGTGTGAAACAAAGAAATGTGATGGAAAGTGAAGGATTTAAGCATAACTGCAAATTTCGCTCCTGGCCCTTCCAAAGGGTCTAGAGCGAAAAAAATTTCAAGCTCCTAACCCTTCCAAAGGGTCCAAAGCGAAATTCCTCAAAAGCACCTTTTTTCCTTTGTGTGAGGTCGAATCCTTGGTTTTTATGGCATGGATGGGGATGGAGTGATGTGTCCTTGCCTTTTGAGGTGGATTGGAGTTGAAAAAATGAAGAAATGAGCTCAAAACAAGAATTTCGCTCTTGACCCTTCCAAAGGGTCCAGAGCGAAATTCCCAAAATCTATTCTTTCTTCCAGTTTTTGTGTCAAGCCAAGTGTGGATCAGGGTGGATTGTGCTTGGAGATACCCCTAGGCATGCCCTTGAATGGATTGTGGCCACCAAAACTAAAGATTTTGAGCTAAAACATGAATTTCGCTCCTGACCCTTCCAAAGGGTCCAGAGCGAAATCCTAAATAGGTCTTGTCCCTGGTCATGTTTTTGAGCGAATTTCTCCTATCAAGCCATTTTGAGGGTCAAACAAGTGTTGCATACATGGGAGAGAGATCCAAAGATGAGAGTCCAGGTATAGAAAGTGAGAAGGATAGATCTAGGTGAAGGAAAACAAGCAAATCAAGAATTTCTCTCCTGACCCTTCCAAAGGGTCCAGAGCGAAATTCCCAAAATCACCTAGTTTGCCCATGATTGAGACTAAGAGATGGATTCCTAGGCCTTGGTGGAGAGAAGGCTAGCATATGCTTGTTTCGGGAGGCATTTTGGAGTAGAGAAATGTTAGAATTTGAGCCTAAGGAATAATTTCGCTCCTGACCCTTCCAAAGGGTCCAGAGCGAAATCCTTAAAACCTCTATTTTTCCCCCAATTTTGCATCGAGCCTAGTATTGACGGAGATTAGAAACATCTCTAGGCATGCATTTGAACAAGTTGTGGTCACAAAATGTGAAGATTTTGTCCTAGAATGCAAATTTCGCTCCTAACCCTTCCAAAGGGTCCAAAGCGAAATTCCTTATAGGTCCTGTCCTTGGCCTAGGTCTAGAGCGAAATCCTAAATAGGTCCTGTCCCTGGCCATGGTTTTGAGCGAATTCCTCCTTTCAGGCCTTTTTGAGGTCAAGCAAGTGTTGTCTTCGTGAGAGGGGGATCCAAAGGTGAGAGTCAAAGGAAGTATGAAGAATGAAGCTAAGTGAGGAAAACAAGACAAAATCTCAAATTTCGCTCTTGACCCTTCCAAAGGGTCCAGAGCGAAATTCTCAATTTCACCTAATTTGCTCGTGATGAAGGTCAAGGTATGAATTCCTAAGCCTTGGTGGAGAGAAGGCTAGCATGTGCTTGTCTTGGGGGGCATTTTGGAGTAGAGAATTGATAGAATTTGAGCCTAAGGAAGAATTTCACTCCTGACCCTTCCAAAGGGTCCAGAGCGAAATTCCTAGGAGGTCTAATATTTTGCCTAGGTCTTTGAGCAAAACCTAGTCCTAGACAATTTTGGAGGCGAAAGGCTAGGCCTAAGATTATGAAATGATGAAATGAGGTCTAAATTGAGCAAAATAGCAAAATTTGCTCCTAACCCTTCCAAAGGGTCTAGAGCGAAATTCTTATAGGGCCTGTCCATGGGGAGAATCTTGAGCGAACTTCATTTTAATGTCTTCTTGTTGATGATTTAAGGTAAGAAATGCTATGTTAGAATGAATATATTATGTATACTTAATCATCTTTTGTTTGTTTTGCAGATCAACAAAATCAAGTTCGAAGGAGACCAGGCCAAGGCAAGGATGACCTCTTCAAGTCTCATCATTATCGAGGACATTCCAAGGGCATGGAGGAGGACTCAAGGTGCTTTTAAAGCATTGTAAGACTTCAAGTGTTTGAGGAGTTGCAAGCTAGCCTCAAGACCTCATTCTACCACATGAAGAAACCACATGGCGACAGAGAAGAATGACCTTACCAACACTTCAAGGCAAGGTATGCTTTCGGAGAAAGAAAACTTGACAGTGAGGAGGCCTTATCAAGCAGGAGTCAAGGAGGTACATCATTCATCGCATCAAATTGAGACAGAAAAGAGATCAACCAAGACACTAACGTTAGGCAAGGTAGCATCCCAGTCACTGTTCCTCCAATCGTATTGGTCCACCTCAACATGTCCAAATTCAATGTACTTGACTTAACGGGGGCGGCACAAACTTTGGTGTACCTACCCCTGCTTCCTATTGGTCCTCATTCCTTGAATGTAATTTTCTCATTGGCTAAGGAAGTTTGTTATAAAAAACCCTAATTAGGGTTTCTATCTTGTAAACCTAGCCATTGATTCCAAGTCAATTAGAGCCATCTGTTTGTAAGGGGCTCCCTATATAAAGCCCTGGCTCTTCATTTGTAGAGATTAATAGATAATAGTTAGGAGTTAGCAAAAGAGAGATAGTCAATAATTAGTAGCTTGATAGTAGATAGTATTTTAGAGTAAAGTAGAAAGAGAAGGCAAAGATTGTTGCCAAGACATTGTTGCAAAAGACATGTAAACTTCATTGAAGAAATGGTGAATTCTATGTGTCGACTCAACAATTTGCATGGTCTCCATACTTCTCAAATTTAATTTCATGTTATTAGATGAATGGAAGAAATTTGTATGATCAATGGTGAAATTCATATATCCATACTACTAGCGGTTTGTTGATTGCAGACTTGCCTTGCGTAATCAATTGGAATCATTCAGCTTAAGCTTAACTTCAATTATCGCTTCTTCATTGATATGTATCAACTTGATGGTGTCTATGCTTGTAGCAATGATCTGAACATCATAAAGCTAACCTTAGAAGATCGCACTAACCTTGTGGAGATGATCATAGCATGTCAAAGCAAGACTTAGTTAGAGTTTCATCAAAGGTCATCCATTGCTCCTACATTCTTAGTTTTAGAAATTAGATCCCTCTCCAACCCTTATCCTTTTTTCCTTTTTGAAATCAAGGACCATCAAAGTCTCATGTTCCAGTGATATCCAAAGCAAATCAGATGCTCAGGTCATCAAACATAAGTTCCCTTGTGAATCCAGAAAAATCACACCACACCAACAGAGCTTATCCACGCGTAGAGATCCTAAATACAAGAACCTTGGAGTTGCCTCGATTGATCCTTAGGCGAAATCTTCAGCATTTGGGGAAACTTTGTTCAAGAGAGGATAAGATACCTTGGTATTTTATTATGTGTTCGCATGTGCATGAAAAATACATCAACAGGTTCTCATGAGTCCACCCAGGTTCACCCTAGGTTGTCCCCGAGTGTGACCCAAGTGGTTGGGTCCTCTGTGGGTCCTGATTCACAAGAGCCACAAAGGACCCAACCGCCCGGGTCGCACTCGGGGAGAACCCAAGTGCAGACCAGGCTCAGACCCAACTTCGATTCCAGCCTTCCAAAGCAGAATCCGATATCTGAGCTTACCATAGAAAACCAACTTGGTGATGATAGGCTGCCACGGAAAGATCCTAATAGACACAAGAAATCCAAGGTTGGACTCACACCCTCAAGTAAACACCCTTTCAAGTTCCACACAGTACATCTATTTCCACTTCACAACTCTTGCAAGAAATAATGTGAATGTGCATCTTCAAAGCCCATAGGCAAAGCATTATTCGGTTACTACAATCAACTTCTAGATTTGTGAATCCTAAATTTCTAAAACCAAAGACTGACCCAACATCAACTAATGAGAACTAACCTTGCAAACAGTAAGAATCTCCTAAAATTATTCAGACCTGTATCAACTAACTACAATTAGGCATGCGCACTACGACAAAACACCCCAAAATTTTCAAGCCCACAATTGACAAAACATCAGCAAAGTAGAATTAGATTTGTATATCACAAAACTAACCTAAATTGTAACTATCATCTAACCAGAAGTAAATTTGCTAATTGCATGTAACCTAAAATGTAACAAACAAATATTGGATGCCCACAATTGAACTTGATTAAAAAATAAGAATTGCCCCAAATTTTTCAAAACCCACAATTCATCCATCAATAGCCAATTACAATTACCGTAGAGTATTTGATGAAATACTCACAAATCCACAACAATCGTTTCAGACCCATAATTAATTAATGCAAGTAAGCCTCCATTTAATTGCATGTATCCTAAAATGTAACAAACAAATATTGGATACCCACAATTGAACTTATAGATTAAAAAAAAGAATTTCCCCAAACTTTTCAAAACCCACAACTGATCCATCAATAGCCAAGTATTTGATGAAACACCCACAAATTCACAAAACTCATTTCAGACCGATAATTAATTAATGCAGTACGCCTCCATTTTGCCAAAAAGGCCCTTGATTTTCAAAACCCAAACAATTGACCTATTATAGGCTAACTACAGTTAACCTTGCAGATTTGCGTCAAGTTTCTAGAGTTTCCATAGCCAATGAGTGATCCAACACTAGTTAATTACAATTATCAAAACCATACATTTTCAAAAACTTACTTTACCTGCTTTTTTTTTCAGTCCAAAACAGCAGCAAGTCATGCACGTATATAAAAAAACGCTTACCTCAGCTCTTCTCCTCTTATGTTGATTTACTTCAGGAGGCTTCTCTGCATTATCTGATGAAGAGGGGCATCTGCTCGGAATGGGTCTTTTTTTAATTGGAGGGCTGTACTTGATTCCTGTCTTAGCAATCTTAAATGAGACCCCCACCATTCTAAATCACTAGCACTTGCAACTTTAGAAGATGCCAGGGATGTGCTGATAGGAAATTTAAGGGAATGCTACTATCATCGTCTTCCTGCATCCAACCATTATTATCTTCATCGCTAATCCCTTCAAGATTTTCCACAAGCCAAAATATTTTGTTGCACCTGAAAAATAAGCACATGCAGCTACAGAATAATCAGACCACTATAAAGATAGGAACCACAAAAAGCCATTCAATGCTATTTTGTAATGAAATACCAGGTCATGTCAAAATATACAAATATTAATCACCCACAATACTTAAAACAACTATACTTGCATCTAGAAAATATAAAAAAGTCCATTAGTATTCTGACAAGTCATGACAAGCCACAACCGTTTCGATTAACATCATACTTTTGATAATACCATGACAAAACAAAACCAATGAAGCTAACCAAAAAACCATTTAGATAAGATCACATTTTAAAAACAATCTTTGCATGGGCCCTTTAATTGCTCACCACTTCTACTAAACTTGACATCCTGAATCTTTGTTGAGCTAAAATCCATACCGAAAGTTCCTAAATGTCACATAAAGAAACATAACCATCTCAACAACTTAGAGGCCACTGATGTACTATAAACTAAATCTCCTTCAAGCATGTCATTGGAATTTCAATTATCTTGATTTTGGTAGTAAGAGATTTAATATAATCATGAGCACTTCAACCACTTCAAATCAAGATTAACAACTTCAATCGTTTTCTAAATTTCAATTGTCATCTATTATGGTTCCTCTTTTTTCCTTCTCAAAAATGAACCTTCTAGAAGAACACATTATTTTTCTTATACATGCGCACAATTATTGACTTTCAAGGATAAGATGAACCTCTAAATTGACTTACAAATATATCAGGCATGAGACTTGGAAAAATATAGAACAAAGTAATTAAATTCTAAGAAAATATTCTACCTGCCCTCAATGTCAAAATCTGTTGAAAAAAGTGAGTTAATCGTTGGGGTCCCGTGGAGAGTACATGCAGCAAGTTTATGTGTAGGTCAATAACTACACTTTTATTTTGCAAACACAAGAAATAAATTAACCTATCGGAAGTTGCTGCAAACTCTCAATGCACTGCTAGCTAGGGTTGAAATTATGTTTCCTGCGCAATCACTGTTCTACAAGTTTTATTTTTATTCTTATATTCTATTATTTTCAATTTTGAAATACATCAGGTTGCATGGGACGACATGCAACACTAATGAGGAGTAGACCCATGAGCCCAATTGCCGGACGGACATACCAAGGATTAAACTTTGGTCAAAATACTAGTCCACCATTGCCATCCTGAGAAAATTTACCAACCAAAAACAAATGTCTAATCTCTGTAGCTTAAAAATCAATGCGAAATTGGATCCTAAATAAGACCATGATAAGAGGAGACTCAACTATATACGAAATTCAGAAATCAAATAAACTTTTATAGCAATAACATCAAGAACAAGGAAAATAAAATAAACAAAAAATTTAAACCACTAAATAATCGTAAATTTCATTCACAGCTCAACATATATCTAAGTCTAAAACTACAGAACCAATGCCTTTATTTAGCAAATGAAACAAACACAACAAAAGATCCGGCCGAGTACAGATTCTCGAAAAAACTCACTGAAACCATAGCAAATGACTTACCTCAATATTTTGCACAAAAATGTGTGGTGCTGTTAACCATGCCGATGAGAAAATCAATCCCTCTGCAGCTGATGCTTCAATCTATTAACAATAAACAAATTAGTAGATTTTAAAATATGTGGGTTTTAGAGCTACTAGATTCGTGAGCTCGCAGACAAGATTTTTGCAGCTTACTACGAAAATATTGATTGCGAGTTAAGATTTATTTAAGGGCGTGAGGCGAGCAAAGTGTCAAATCAGTTCAAGTTATTTATTCCGTCTAACAAATTCTGCAGAGTTGCAGTGATCGAAAGAAGAACCAGAAAGAGAAAATTGAGATGGAGGAGTCTTGACGGCTAAATACAATTTCGGGAACGTTGAGTTGCATGAATTTGCTTTTTGGTGGGGGGGCATTTATTTTAATGGTTTTTAACAATTCAAATAGGAATTTTTTTTTAATTCAAATACCTAGGATTTAACAATTTACGTAATTATTATTTTTTTTATTGAGTTTACTAGTAAGGTACTATTAGTCAATTAGATGATTTTTAAGTGCGCTTTTAATTAGCAAAATCTAATTATTAACTTTTCTAAGGGGTTTACTAGTAGGTCACTATTGGTCAACTAGATGATTTTTAAGTGGACTTTTACTTAGCAAAATCTAATGAATAGAATAGGATTGGACCTCTTCCCTTCATCTATAAAGTTTCTCTCTTATTTTATGTTATGTTCGTTCTTCAATATACTATTAATCCAATGAGTGTCAAAGAGGTATGCAATGTCACTTGGCAAATTTTTTCTTCTGTTTTTTTTAAGCATTCATGTAGCACATGAGGTTATTTAGCAGATGATGTTGTATGTGCAGTAAAGACTTCAATGGAGAAGTGATAGCTTCAAATCGACTATGCATCTGCTTACACTAACTTTACATTTTATTTAATATTTTTAATTTGGTCTCCTAAATGCAACATCCTTAGAAAGTACAAAAATAAAGAAAAATTTATTATGTAAAAAAAATTCTCCTTCCTTTCATACATCTTTTTACCTCTCTCTACACCTCTATAATGCCCCTCCTATTCGCACCTTTAAGATGTGTAGATCTTTGCATGTTCGGATAATCTATCCAGGGATGTGTGGGTTGTGATTGTGTGTTGTTTTGGTGTGATCATTATGTGTTCTTCTTTAGTGTGTATTGTGTGCCTTTATGAATCGTGATATGTATGCACATCACCCACATGTTTGAGATGGAGATCCCTTGACATGTCAATCGTTGATGTTATTGCATTGAGATATGTGCACGTGTGTATTATTGTTTATGGTTCCTATTGACATGCGTTTTGACACACTCACCAATAGTCAGGTAGTTTATGTGAACACTCACCACCTCTCCTGAAAAGCAATAAGTTTTGGGAAACTAACTACTCCAAGGTCTCTATAGTCAGGTCTCGACGATGATGGGTAGCTCAATGGTTGATGTGGTTGTACCTATCAAGGGGCCTGTTGGTTGAAACAAATTCCAATAACTTCCAATAATTTAACTTTTTTTTATATTTTATGATTTAGATTCTCTTTCAAAATAAACTGAAAAAGATAGATCAAGGAAACAAGAAAATAACAATGAAACCAATACAATAACAACTTAATGAACTACACAATTAGCACCCTGCAATCCAAAAATCATCAATATCATTCAAACCAGCATTCAATAACGGGCCTCCAATAAACATGCGAAGTCATGCAACCTCATAAATTCATGGAAATAATACCACCACAATATCGTTCTATCACATTAATTCTCATTCACCACTTACGTACGCAATATGATTCATAAAGAAATAAAACATAAGACCAAAATAAGTTGTCGATTTCAAACAATAGACATTACCATATTGCAAAGAACAAATTCATAGCACATATGCATAGATTAGGCAATCTATAAGCTGCTTCTTGTATTAACTCCAAAGAATGTATCACAAAACTACTCAAATTCGTAACAATAATGTAAAATATCTAAGTGGACCTCAAATCAACAATTTGTGGACCCTTCCAATGAATCAAAATTTCTAATTTATAGAGTTTCTTGCCCTACTTTCTAGGAAATAAATATATCTAAATTAAGCACTAAAAAGCAAGGAGTCCCAGTTGACATCCAAGTCTCTCCCTTGAACTCCAGTTAACTATTACAAAACTACGGCTGGGTGAGCATTATGAAAACAGTGTTGTATGAGCTAACACTTCATAATCATGCAAATAATACAAGTCTCTGCCTTGAACTCCAATTAGCTACTACAAAACTACGACTGGGTGAGCATTATGAAAAGAGTGTTGCATGAGCCAACACTTCGTAATCATGCAAAAATGCAAGTCTCTGTCTTGAACTCCAGTTAACTACTACAAAACTACGACTAGGTGAGCATTATGAAAACAGTGTTACATGAGCCAACACTTCGTAATAATGCAAAAATTCAAGTCGCTGCCTGTGAACTCCACATGATTGTTACAAAATTGTGACTGGGTGAGCATTACGAAAATGGTGTTGCATGAACCAACACTTCGTAATCATCCAAAACTTGCTCAATAATCAAGGTACGTGCTGGAGCAGCAGTTGAAGTCCCAGTGTAGTGGTGGTGATGGTAATCCAGCATGCAAAACTAGCATTACAAAATGATGGGAGACACAATCGACATGCAAGTCGCTACCTATGAACTCCACTTAACTGTTACGAAATTGTAACTGGGTGAGCATTACAAAAACGATGTTGCATGAACCAACACTTCGTAATCATGCAAAACTAATGCCCAAAAAGAAAGTGTGACATCCAATATCAGTTGAAGCTATAGTGGTTGTGATGGTGGCACTCCTCCAACATGCATTTTGTTTTTTCTAACTGGATGTTTGTCCTTCATTCCTCTTGTAGTTCTAGTAGTTGTTGATGAAACATTCTATGGAAGTGACTGGTGGGTCAACAATATACTCCATTCTGAATTTAAAAACTCTGAGTACCTCCTCTGTACAATCTAGTCTTCTTTCGAGATGAGGTGCAAGGTTCCATAAGTCTAATTCAACTGTTACGAAACTAGTGCTTACTACCTACTTCCATAACGATGCTCCAGAGGTAGGTATTTCGTAACATGCAAAACAAGATACATAATCAACTTCATCATATTAGCAAAATCATAAGGGACTCTAAAATTTTGAGATTCTGGAGTTTCGAGCTTCTACTTAACTGTTACAAAACTGGCGCTCACTACTCACTTTCATGATAGTGCTCCAGAGGCAAGCATTTCATATTTTCAAGATTTTGGGGTTTTGGGGTTTATTATTGATGATTTCAAGATTTCGGGGTTCTGGGGTCCATTATTGAGGATTTCAGGATTTTGGGGTTTCCGGGTTCTACTTAACTATTATGAAACTAGCGCTCATCGCTCACTTCTGAGATAGTGCTCCAAAGGCAAGCATTTCATAATTTTAGCATTCTGGGGTTCATTTTTTAGGATTTCAGGGATTTGAGAAACAAGGCCAACAACCTACGGATCAATAAAAGTTGATTTTATTGAAAGCATGAAATCTAACTCCAAATCCTAAACTATATGAAAACAGGAAACACGAAGAAAAAAAGAGAAAACAAGGACAAGGAAATGAAAGATCAACCCGAAAAAGGAAGGATGAAATAAACACGAACAAGCAATGACATGACGACAACAACGACCAAGGAGAAGGCACACAACAAAGATGAAGACACACAAGAGATAAGCTCAGAACCTTAGGGACCCAAGTTTCCAAAAACATATAGAAAAACAACCCAGGAGTTCAAGAATCCGAACTTCTGGGGCGAAAACAAAAAGATGAACAAACACTTTGGGACTCCAAGAACCCGAAGCTCCAAAGTGATGCTCTGAAATGACACAAAGAGAACTCAGGAGTTCAAGAACCCGAACTCTGAACAAGAAAACAAAAACACAAACCAGAACTTTGGAAACCCGAACTTCCAGGGCTACACGAACAAACAAATGACACAACAATGAACTCGAGAACCCAGGGACCTAGATTCCCAAACAAAGAAACAAAAACAAGAAAACAACCCACCTCAGGAACTTAGGAAGCCGGGTTTCGAGGTGAACAAAACAAAAGCTAAAAAGCAAAGGAAAAAATAACATAAGAAGATAAAAGAGGGTACCCGTATTTTCATAAAAATAAAAATGATGGGACTAGATATGTAGGGCATAACAGTTCCTTGTGAGGACCCAATGCATTCTCTCTTGATGCTAGTTTATCTAATGTATCTAAGATGGTGTTTACCTGATTTTGTACAATTAAATTTAATCATGTTTGATATGTTGGTTAAATGTGATTGTGGACTTAAAATGCATGTTGAGATGAAATGATAATGTCATGATAGTTTATGATATTTGAGATATTAATATTGATGTTAAAGTTAAAAGATTGTGTTTTAAATCAATTAAATGAAATAAAATGATATATAGGATATTGACCCTCATTTGAGAAATTATATGTGCTTCGACTATTAGATTAACACATTAGTGCCCTTGATGTGTGTTAAGTGGTTGCAAGTATAGGGTATTGACTTTACCTAGCTACATGGGTCTAAACATACTCCAACAGTGGTTATGAGGAGATATCACATTGGCCAATTCCCACTATGCCTTACTCATCATATTTAGCCGAATACGATTTCCTATGTTACTACCAGTGTTATGCACTAGATACCGTGTTTGGTAATGTTTTAGAAACCCTAATCCCCTATGCGATTAACTCATGAGGAGTGTCTAGATGTCTATGTTACTTTGCATTTTTTATTAAATTTAATGTAGAAATGAGTTTTATAGTTTTTTTGGTAATTTATTGTCCAAAAAATCTAATGTGTCTTATTTATATTGGTTTTGAATGTATTGCATATTTGGGGGTTAGATTTGACCATTATAAAATTTAATTTAATTATTTTTATTTCAAAAAGGCAAAAAGCCAATTGGGTTTTATTAGAGAAAAGAATTCATTTTTGACACTTAGTCGTTTGTAGAGTCTTGAGGGCATGAAAACCCTCTTTGAGCTTGATTTCTGGTTTTTTGATTGGGGATTCATTTGTGCATGGATTTGGATCAAATTTGTTGTAATGGGATAGGAATTGGGAGGATTCTTTTCTAGTTGATGGATTTTTTATTTTGTTTTGTGTTTTGGGAACATTTGAAATTTCAATTTTGGAGCAATCTTGAGGTAGGAATCTCATTTCTCCCTCATTTCTCATTCTTTTTTGTTTCTAGTTGCTTTAAAATACATATATATTATTAAAATATGCATTTACTTTCTTTAAACCAATCCATTTGGATGAGTAGATTAATTTTATTTTTTTATCGGTAGGATGAGTAGATTAATTGTCGTGAGCAAATTTTGGCAATTTCCCATTTTACATCATCATTATGCCTAATTATCATTTGAATGGGTAAATTGTTGATTTTATAATAGAATTGGGATGTTGGGCATCTAAGGACCAAAAGGGTATTCTTAGTTTATTTTTATCTTTGAATTTTGAATTATATTGAGTTTTGAAACTATTTTAATGGTAGATCTCACTATTCACTGGTAGTTTTTGACAAAAATAGGAAAGAATGAAAAAGTGGAAGTTTTGTCAAATGTCAATTAATTGTATCGTGGAATAATGAATTTATTATATGAAATTTTGATTTTGATTAATTTAGATCTTGTTTCATGTGGTTATTGCATTTTGTGAAATTATGGCTATTTGATAAAAAGTTGTGAAATTGTAAGAATTGTAATGTTGTTCTAATATGTTTTTTGGTTTTAATTTTGTGTTCATTGGAACATGATGAGCCTAGGATAGGTATTAGATTCAATTATGGGAGTGGTGTCCAATGGTGGCTAAGGCATAAAGGGGCCACCAACATAACCCATTGGAAGGTTATATAATAACTAAAAACTAAGTAAACATAATTAATAATTAACAAAGATAATATATGTCCATCTTATTCCTCGAGTACTTGTAAAGATTAAGGATGACTTAGGAAGACCTGGTAGTTTGTGGGTCATGAAAAAAGACTGAATCTCCTTGTCTATTGGAGAGGACTACTTGGTTCCACATGAGACATAGTTTCAATCTACATGATGACACTCTTGTTCAATTACTCTATAACATCTAGCCTTGTAGTAGAGTAGCACTTCAAAAATGTTCATGCCTTTCCTGTTTGTGTTAGGTTATTGTTGTTAAATGATTTATATGTGTTGTTGGACTCTTATGTTGGCATATCCCTCATGCTTGGATGCACTATACCTTCATTCTTGATGCTATGTATTATGCATGTTTGGATTGAGTATTATATCTTTCCCCACATGTCTTGCATGTGTGAGTGTTTTTGGCCTTTGTGACTATATAAAGTAGAAAAAATGAAGTGGACCCTTTGGTTCCATGTAGGTGGGTTGCATGTATACCATTGTTAGTGTCTAGAGGATAGTAGACTGAGCATTCTTAGTGAGCCCATCTCTCATGGTTTCTTTCACATTTTCCATATAAGACATTGAAATGTATTTGTATATTGAATGGACATTTGAGTCTTCATGTAATGTAATGTAATATAATGTATTCATTGGACCTTGTGTGGAGAGGATATATAATCATAATTAGACTATGTATTTGGTTTGCACAACTCGGTGTTAGAGTTGAACATGATTGTTCATGATTAGTTCAATTGCTTGTGTTGCAAAGTGGATAATATGTATGCAAGAATCTTTTTTTTAGGTTTAAATGAATCTATTGTGTGTTAAGAGACATCTTTAAGAGTGTTGTAGATCCCTCATATTGTCTTCCTATCTTCTAGTGGTGACCTATGTCTTGTTGTGAGAATTTTTGGGGTCTATTGGAGACCTTTTGGAGCATCTTGTAAAGTGTTGTAAACATTAGTAAGTGTCTTTCTCATGTGTAATTATGTAATTTGTCTTAAAGGATGAGTTTAGGATGTTAAGTGAGATCATTTCACATCTCCCCATACTCTCCTTTCATTTATCGGTGGCATATAGTCTCTAGGGGAGTCAATTCCTTTCCTCCCCCCTAAGACTTTGTGGTGTTTTCATGTTCTTAGAACTTCTTGGACACCTATGTCTTAGTTCAACATGTTCCTGGCATCTCATCATGAATTTAAACATGTATATTCACTTTGAAATAGTAACTTGCATTCAATTAAGAACATGAAATAACATAGCAAGAGATAAGGAGTTTAGAGTCTACTCGTAACTGGACTAAATGATTTGTATCTCAAGCCTCAGTGTGTATCTGCAAGAGGAAGAGAATCACTTGAGTGCTTTTCCTCCAACCACAAAATGGTAGTCCCCCACATATTTTCCAATTGGAAGTGACCCTACCCTTCACAAAGTCATAAACAAGGGAATTGATCTTGAGGTTTGCCATATGAGTATGATGTGGTATTCCTACATAGTTCTAGTCAACGATACAACTATAGTCATCCTTTTGACTATGAATGAACAAATGATTAGATTATGCAATTGGACACAATGAATTGACCAGATGCAAGCAAACCTATACATATATGTGTCTACATGTAGCCAATTCATACATATGTATGTATGAATCCAAAGATATATATGTACACACACACACACACAACATGTAGCCAATTCATACATATGTATGGATGAATCCAAAGATACATATGTATGTAGAATTACCTACAATAATCTTTATGTTTAACTGTTAATGTCCATTTGAATTTGTTTCTATAATGTGATTTCACAAAAAAAAATGTATAAATTTTGTCATCAAGAACATCTACTCAAATTTTTGACACCACGAATTACATGTACCTATGGCATCAATATCTGAGTACTTAACCCTACCTGGTATACATTTATACTCACGATGAATGATAAGACCATATCCAAACAATGATGTTAATACACAAAGGTTTGACTAACAACACAATTGCAAGTAATTTTGTACAAATTTATGTTTTTAGAATTTAATAAACTACTCTTTGTTTTATATGACCTATGTATTGATGTTAAAATAATAATACATCTATCATCATAATGAAAAAGACATTATTTGTATTGTTTTAGGAGCATCAACATAATGTATACATAAAAGAATATACCTCAAATTTTATTTATGTTCATGTATATTGAATTCAAGGGCACACATCATATTCTTAAATTAAATTAGTCTTTAGAGGATTACTCATAGTCACATCTAAATAAAAATTGAATTATGTGATTTAAATTAGACTTCATTGGTAAGGTCATTTTATATCTAAATTTCATTCCAATTCAATGACTTGTATTCATACATTAATCTTGAATCTTGAAAGGAATAATTTTAGTTGAATTGGATCTTGCATTATATAATGAAGAGTAAATAGAATAAAAGCTTTAAGTGGAAAATATCCTTTTAATTTAATTTATTCTTTTTATTATACATGGCTCTCAGAAAAAAGGTTGATTTGTCATTAATAATATAAAGATGATATATCGACTAATTTCTTTTAAATTACAGTAAATCTAATTATTCAATTCTTAACACTAACCATAACACAATTTCATTATGATATACAATTAATTTACTATGGTGATTAGCAAGAATGCTATCGATTCTCCCATATAGTATTGGAATTCCATTCCATTATTCAAACTACATAAAATTAAAGGTGGGACTTTATTTTATTTTATATTATTATTACTATTTTTAATTTAAACACCATGCTATACCAAATGAGTTGCACCATTTCTTAATAAGGAGTTCTTTACATTTTGATATAACAACTTGCAAATGTTACAAAAAATTCAAATCCAAATGTATAACATGTACACCCTATGGAAAATTATGAATAAATAAGAAAAGTTTAAGCACCCAGCTTTAATTTTCCCGACTGCCAAGTTTAATGTTTTAATACAACCTAAATGTGATAATTTTCTATATTTATTTTATTTCGTGATTAGTGTGTTTTGACTATGCTTTGCATAATTATAAGTAATGTATCAACAAATGGCAACAAATGCACTAGATGGCCTAATTGAATTTAGTGAAACCCTAATTGGTAAGTGTTGAAGAGGGAGGTGAGATTAAGAAATGCAGAGGCAGTGAATTGAGGAGAATATAGTAGAACATAAAGGAAGTGGGGTGGCATACCCTATGGCCAAGGAGTTTGCACCAAGTCGAGGGTTTTGGGTCTAAAATGACATTTGAATTGACACATTGGAATACTTTTCTTACCCATCATTACATAAAAAAATTAAAAAAATTACATTACATTTATGTCACAACACAAATACACAATTCATTTCACATAACAATTTCAACATCACAACAATTAGAAAATAATAATTTAGATCTCAACCTCTCCAAATAGGCTAGATCAACTTAATTAGTTTTATGCACTAGGTCACCATGTAGCCTCCCTGGTCCCTTTGGTCATGGGCATCTTGCACACTTGAGTACGTGTTAGTTCACAATAATAGCATTTAAAGCAAAAATAAATTTAACACCCATTGTAATAAAATCACATATATCATCTCCTACTATACATCTCATGACAATCATTCATTAGTTGTATCATCCCTAACTAGGAGTACTGGCTACTCAACATTTATAACATTAGCCTAATTTTGCAATAATAAAATTGACCATGCTTAGCTCAATTAATCAAGATCATTAAGATAATCAACATGTTCACACATATAAGTATAACATCATCTAATCTATCTTCAAGTCTACCGTGCTCAAATATGAACTGTCATTAGTCCAACCAAAGTACACATAATTCATAAGTTCATAACAACATGATACACAATTATATCTTAGTGTCTCAAAATGATGCAAGAATGGTCCTACTATGAGTATGCAAATCTATTATAGGGGTTGGGCCTCACAAAACATCTCCTCAGGTATGTTCTTGTTGACTAATTTTTAACCAATCAATGACTCAGTCTCAACTTAAAAACCAAATGGCTCATATCAAGTTCATAAACATTTAGAAACCAATAATTTACTTACGAATATAGTTTTATTTAAGAAATAGTCTAGAATAAGGAACAACTTACTTGATGTCCTATTGGTTCTTCAATCTGGTTTTCATTGTTTCCCCATTCCTAATACACTAATAAGAATTCATACAATTCCATATACTCGAATGTGTACATAAAGTATGTCCCTTGTACTTATTTGTATACATGTGGGCTTATGAAAAACTATGAGTTTTCTTTGTTCATGGCATGGAAAGAAATAATCACTACTCATTTTCCAAAATGGCTAAGTAATAAAGATAATCTGAATAGTACTACTATTCTTAATAAACTTGTACATAGTAAGAATTTTCTATATCACAAAAGACTATATTAAGGAAATGTCCATATACTTCTAATATAAACATCTGGTAAAATCAAATTATATTCCCCTTTTCAAATAAATATACTGCACACATATATAAGAACTATCAACTCTACAATTAAGATTTTTATTATAATAAAATAACTTATTTCAAATAAAAATATCTTGAACTTTGACAATTTTCTTAAAGAAAAGCCTATTAATAAGAAAGAATGCATGCATGGAAATTAAGATGCAAAGTTGATAAGAGTTTGTAGTTGCCAGTTTCTCTTAGACTATGACTTCCCTTCCTCAAAACAACACTCTCTCTTCTTCTTTTACTTAACTAAGTTATGAGTCATCTAACCCTTACGCAATAATATGAGAGAAGAGTTGACAAAATCTACACAAACTAACTTTCGAATGTCCCACACACTACTAAACAAATTGTTATTAGCACCAACTCTGCCACTAATTTATCTTGACTACTTTAGTTCAGCTATAGCATCACTCTTCCAGACCACACTAGAAACTTCACTAATATCAATCTCCAACAATTCTAAAAGAGTAGCAAAGAGTGATATTATATGATCAGAAGCAAATTTGACTTATTGAAAAAAATATTTTCATATTTTTTCTAGTTTTTCTACTTGTTAGTAATTGGGTTTTTTTAAGGCCTTCGAGGCATTTTCAGCCCTTGAAATGTTGCAAGTTATTTTAATACTTCACCTTCAACTCTTGGAGACCTTTCCAATGAGTTGAACGACTCGCAATTTCGAGTCATGAGTAGAAAGTTATGTCTAGTCAAAGTTAGGACAAATTTTGATATAGTTTTTTTGAAAATTTCGTAGTTTTGGGTTTTATTATGTAAAAAACAAATATGACTGTTGAGTTTCGATTCTCAATGGGTTTTGGTGACCCTTGGAATCTCATGAACTGCTATATGTTGGATTTTCGAATTGAATGGATCACTTTTTGGCTTGCTTCAATTTTGTGTTTACCTTTTTTGTGTAAACAAATTCACAATACCATAGGTTCTCACTCAGGTGTTGTCATCTGAATCCATGATTCAGATCAGTGGTATCAGAGCAATTTCGCTCTTGTATGTCATATCACATGCGATCAACATATCAAAGATTGGGGTTGGAAATAAGAAATCCTTCAGACTACCTTCCTTTGAGACGCACACGATCGCAGATGGCTAAGTTGCAAACTGATGATGACATTAAAGCTTTGGTTGCAGATGTATTAACAAAACAACATGAAGAAATTATGGAGACACATGAGGACAAAGCAAAACCTAAGGTGGTAGAATCTTGCACAGAAGAAAGTCATGAACAAGTCATTGAGGTTGATCCATACGCAACAGTAGCTACTACGAAGATATTGCCTTGGGAGGATGAGGAAATATTGGTCCACTCATAGATGTGGGCTAGAGGAAAAGCCCTACACTTTATTGTTGATAGTGGAAGTCAAAAGAGCCTAATATCAACAAAGACTGTGAAGAGATTGAATCTGGAAACAACCACACACACACAACCCTATTCAATGGGATGGGTAAGTTAAGGGAGAGATATTCAAGTGCACCAACAATGTTGCCTTTCATACTCTATCAAGCCTTTCAAAGATGAGGTGATCTGTGATGTAGCTCCTCCAGATTTTTGTGATGTTCTGCTAGGACAACCATATATGCACTAGTGCCATGGTGTTTATGATTCCAGGCCTCGCAACGTGACAGTCAAATTAGGTGAGAAGAAATACCGAATACTAGAGGTAAGCCCTACATACTCTACATCTTTGATTAGTGCTAAGCAATGTAGGAGGTTGGTTGCCAAAACGAGAACATTCATATTATTGATGATTCATTTTGAAGGAGAAAGGAAATCAATATATAATTCTCGTGCCATCACAAACACCACAACACTACAAAAAAGATCAATGGATCAGATTTTGATAAAATATGAGAATCTGTTTAAGTTACCAACTAGGGTACCTTCACACTGCCAAGTGAGACACGCTATTGATTTGATATCAAGGTCTCCATTGCCTAATAAACCAGTCTACCATAGATCAGTATTAGAAAATAATGAAATTAAGAGGCAAATACAAGAATTGATTGAGAAGGGACATATTCGTCCAAGTGTATCACCCTATGGCAGTCCCATTGTTCTGGCAAAGAAAAAAGATGGAACTTGGAGACTTTGTATTGACTATAGGGCCTTGAATAAAATTTCAGTCAAAAATAGGTATCCACATCCTCGAAAAGATGACCTTTTGGACTAGCTTAGAGAGCCCGATTCTTCACAAAAATTGATTTGAAATCAGGATACCATCAAGTACCATGTGACTCAGCTGATGTATGGAAGACAACTTTAAAATCTAAAGAGGGATTGTTTGAATGGCTAGTGATTCCTTTCAGTCTAACAAATGCCCCAGCGACATTCACGAGAATGATGAATACTGTACTTAGACCATTCATTGATTCCTTTGTGGTAGTATATCTGGATGACATAATCATCTTCAACAAAAATTTGGAGGAACATTTGCAACATGTGGAAAAAATTCTCAACTTTACAAGATCATGGGCTTTATATAAACAAAGAAAAGTGCTCCTTTGGTATGTAGAGTATTAGATACTTGGGGTATGTTATTGACAGGGAGGGTTTCCATGTTAATCCTGATAAGATACAAGTGATTAAGGAGTGGCCATCTCCAAGAAATCTCACAGAGCTACAAAGTTTCTTCGGGTTGGCAAACTTTTATCGCAGATTTGTGTTGGGGTTTTCCCATTTGTCTTGGCCTTTAAATCAGTCATTGTGAGGGGGAACACAAGAAAAGTTCAAATGGATAGGTGCTCAACAAGAAACATTTGAGGAGTTAAAATGAAGGTTATATTCTGCACCAGTTTTATCTCTTTCTGACCTACAACAGTCATTTGAAATACAAATTGATGCATCAAAATATGCCCTAGGAGTAGTTTTCATGAAACATGGTCACCTTGTTGCATATCATAGTGAGACTTTTTCTGATACAATGCATCAATATGCCACTTACAACAAGGAATTGTATGTTATTGTTCAAGCTTGTAAGTAGTGGAAACATTATATTTTGGGCAAGGAGATTGTCATCCACACAGACCACAAACCTCTTCAGTTTTTGCAAACACAAGGGAAGTTGCAGAATGATTGACATCAATGATGGTCAGCCTATCTTCAATAATTTCATCTCAATATTCACCACAAGAAGGGAAGCACTAACAAAGTAGCAGACTATTTGAGCAGACCTCTAATTGTAGCTATAATTATGGCATTGGACTCATGTGGTCATCAAACTAAAGCCTAGGCTCGCTTGTATGAGAATGATGTTGAGTTTGCAGATGTTTATAATCAATTGGTGAAGGGAAATCAAGTGAATGACTTCTATTTGCATGATGGAATGCTTTTTCACCTTGGTCAAATCTGTGTGCCCAATGCAGAACGCAAAAAGATGATATGGGAAGCTCATTGTAGTAAGGTTGCTAGTCATTTTGGCATAGGTAAAACTACTGTTATACTTCAGAGGTATTTTTATTGGCTAAAGTTGAGAAATGATGTCATTTCATATATTCAAGTTTTTACTGCATGTGTTATTCCTAACCCTGCCAATAGTAAACTTGGACTATATTCATCACTGCCTGTTCCTGAAAAACCTTGGCATTCAGTTTCTATGGAATTTATGTATGGTCTTCCTGCAACCAAAAGAGGCCACGATGGTGTGTATGTTATGGTAGATAGGTTCTAAAAAATGGCAATAGTAGTGGCTTGTAAAAAGATAATTTTTGCAGAGGACACTGCAAAGCTTTTCTTTGAACACGTTTGGGTTCATTTTGGTCTGTTGAATACCATTATTTCAGATAGGGACAACAATTTTCTTAGTAAGTTCTGGTCTACATTATGGGAGAAGATGGAAACAAAATTGATAAAGTCTACTTCTTTCCATCCTCATATAGATGGCCAAACAAAGGTAGTGAATCAGATGATCATTCACATCCTACACATGTATCACTCAAAACATCCCCGCACATGGGATGAAAGTTTTCCATATATTCAGCATAGCTACAACAGGTCAATTCACAGTTCGACTGGTCACAACCCATTTGAGGTTTGTCTTGGTTATCAACCACTTGCACCCATGGATGTTTCCATAGCACTTATTCAGCCTGATCTGGTTCCACGTGTTGGTAAGGAGGAATATAAGGCAACACAGTTCATTGATAGAATTCATCATTTGCAACAACAAGTTCATGAAATCTTGGATCATACCAATAAGAAATATAAGGAGAGACATGATGAGCATTGTACTCCTCATAATTTTCAAGTCGGAGACAAGGTGTGGTTGCATATCCAAAAGGAACGATTGCAAGGTGCCAATAGGAAGCTTCGTCCTCTGCGTTATGGGCCATACACAATCATCAAGCAAGTTGGTGATAATGTTTTTAAGCTCAATTTACCCCCATTTCTGGGTCTTCATCCAGTCTTCAATGTTGAACTCTTGAAGCAATATTTTCCTCCACTATTAGATGTTGTAGAAATAATTTCCACTATATAATTGAATCCTGATGCAGCTTCCCCATTCCAGTATGATTAGATTGTGAACACCATGGTGAAAACACTCAAACAACAACAAATCTATCTGTACAAAGTGGTTCGAGCAGGGCATATTGCTCAACAAGGAAAGTGGTTTACCAGGGAGAAACTTCAGCTCCATTTTCCTCATCTCATTCAGAGTGTTGATGCAATGGGCCCCATTTCTTTTCAAGGGGGAAGTAATTATCAGAAGCAAATTTAAATTATTAAAAAAAATATTTTCATATTTTTTTCTAGTTTTTCTACTTGTTAGTAATTGGGTTTTTTGAAGGCCTTCGAGGCATTTTCAGCCCTTGAAACTTTGGCATGTCCCTTAGAATGTTGTCATAGGCAAGTTCTTTTAGGACTTCGCCTTCAACTCTTGGAGACCTTTCCAACAAGTTAAACGACTTGCAATTTCGAATCCTAGGTAGAAAGTTATGTCTAGTCAAAGTTAGGACAAATTTTGATATAGTTTTCTGAAAATTTTGTAGTTTTCTGAAACAAATATGACTATTGAGTTTCGATTCTCAAGGGGTTTTGGTGACCCTTGGAATCTCATGAACTGCTATATGTTGGATTTTTGAATTGAATGGATCACTTTTTGGCTTGCTTCAATTCTATGTTTACCTTGTTTGTGTAAACAAATTCACAATGTTGGTATTTTGGATATGATATAATTTTGTCATTGATGTCAACACTTATCAACTCTAGTCAACCTATTAGCACTTGGAGAATTGGCAATGTTCACCGGAAAGCAAGTGACTTATGCACAGTCGCCGATATCTAATTCACCGGTAGGATATATTGTTCATCGACACTTGGAATGACATGGAAAATACTTGGTTATGTCGAAGACATTGTTTGGACACTTTGTCTTGGAGATTTGTTCATTGGTATATTCGAGTTTGCATATTTGTTGTTACTGGCAAATAGGTCCTGGATAAGCACCGACAGACTTATCTATTCCAGATCAGCATGACACGCTATGGAGATGATTTATTATTGTTGTAAATGCATTAAGCCAACATGTTGAATTAGATATTGCATCGGTTATTGATTTACTTGTAAATTGTTTTTATTGTAATATCTTTTGTAAAGCCGACCTACACATTTTGGTCCTAGGCTTCGATATATATGTAAGATCTTATTTTATCGAAGAGAAGATGTAAGGACTGCGAATGCGAAAAGGATTGTTATAAGGTATATGTGAGAATAAGAAGAGCTACACACGCAGACATCATTTGAAGGTTGAAGGAAGGTTTTATGAAGGCATATCAGAGCTAAACCAATACTGAATCTAGCATATGAAGATGTTATTTTAAGCAGTACGTCATTATTGGATTTAACCATCCAATTGTAGTCAGTGTGTCTCCCATATTGTGATTGAGCAGTGAGCTCTAGGCGCTTGGCCTTTTTGCATGTGCAAACCCCCTATTGTATACACATACTATCTGCAGTAGTATCATCTGATTGTGGGTAAGGTTTTCCACCATGGTTTTTCCCCTTATAGGGTTTCCACGTACAAATATTGGTGTTATGTTTTGTGGATGTTATTGTCTTTATGTTTCATGCATTAATCTTTACCGGTACTGCAATTAACTGATAAACTGTGTACCAGCATTAAGTTTGGTTTACCAGTATTAAGCATTAAGTTTTGGTTAAGTTAATTTTGGTTTGAATTCATTTGACAACTAATTCACCCCCCCCCCCTCTCAGTTGTCTCTGGGACCTAACACACAATACCATAGGTTCTCACTCAGATGTTGTCATCTGAATCCATAATTCAAATCATTATAACTATGCACATTTAAGAGTCTGCAAACAGAATGCATTTTTTCCTTCTCGTGAGCATATCTCTTCTCTTTTTTTTGTTTTTCACTCTTCAGTTCTTTACAAATCCTATACGAAAGAAGCTAATGAAAAATGGTTATCAGGCGAAGTGCCCATTTCAATAGGAATACTATCAAACTCACAAAAACATATGCATATCCATTCAAGAAAATGGTTTCCTTTAGTATATCTTGTATCCCTTTATGAAAAATAAAACATGTTTTCCAATACCAATAAAAATGCAAAAGGAAAGCAAGAATAAACAATTTTCAAAAACCACGAAGAACAAGAAGCTAATAGCCATCCTATCGAGCTTTACCCAAGCATATATGTTGTTGGAATCAAGAGCAGTTACAAGCTTAATATCTTTCACTCCATGCTATCAAACATGACTTCTATTAAGTATATTTGTAACTTGAACTCCTATTCATTCAAGAATCCAATTACTACAGCCACATAGAATTTAGATGAAAAATTATTAGAGAAATACTATAGCTGATAGCATTACAAGAAATCCATTCCCAAGCTTTAAGAACATCATGTGTTGATTTACTCATAGATACACAAAACACATATCATTGTCACACAGTTAGTTTTCTGATATCAGTTGAGAGTAGCATGGTTAGCATTCACAAATCAGAAATAAAATATACTATGCCTATCAAAAAACATTATAAGAAATCATTTATAATCGGCTAAGCACAAAGATATAAGCACAAAGATATAATAACAATTTTGACTCATGGAATTTAATCCCACTATATCACAAAATTCAATAGGTTTGTATAATTAAATCCTAGTATTTATTGGTCAATGGGCCCTTGGTCTTCTGGTGAAGTTGAATGGTTCCAAATGAGCCCACCAGGGATCAGGTCTTGCTGAGTGCAAGGCTCCGACATCATAAGGGATGAGGTCGGGATCATGCCCCAGGTGAATTTGGTGGAATAGATACCCCTCAATCCTTGGCTCTTAGCTGAAGAGGTTCAACCTATTGGCTCGTTCCCTCATATAGGGTGGCAAAAAATACTTTGTGAAGGTCCTCGCTAGGCTGGCAGCTCGTAGGCTTCATGTCCTTGCTAGGCTGTCATGCTCGCATGTCTAGACCTCCATCAAAAATAAAAATAAATGCTAGGATCAACTTAGGTATATTGACAATTACCTGAAGTGATGCATCGTGCAACAATAAAAACACAACCATAAGACAATGATATCTTGAACGTATGTGTGTGTAAGTGTGGAGACTCATATGGAATAGCTTGATAGTTCACCATATTTATATCCCTCTCTCTAGTGATGCTCTCCCTCTCTATCCTGGAGGGAAGGGTGGATCATCTTGCTTCCGTCTTAGCAACCACAATTGCAATTATCCCATTACATAAACATAATTGTTTAAATTAAAACAAAACAATAATCATATATCATTAAGCAATAATGACAAGCATTAGATACACATAAGCTCAATTAAAAACACCCATATGATGTAATATAATATTCACATGCTTATTTGCCACACCATAACATGAAAATAAAATATATTATTAATGTCATAAAATGGGGTGTAACACAAGAAAAATAATAATATAAAAAATTCTCATGTTTCTCAATGATTTTATTGTCGGATAAATTTTTCTTTCAATGTAAAGTAAATTGACACCTACATTAATGAGAGTTACTTTTCAATAAGTTTTGTTGTTTATATAGATTAGTAATTTAATTTAAACACCATCTAACCAAAAATGAAGACAGTTGTTGTTTTTTTATTATGACTTCTTAGTAGTTATGTATTTATTTTATTCAATTTTTTGCTACTAATATTCTTCAATACCTTGCCTTGTGTTTACTTGTAGTAATCTGGAATTCTCATTAAGCATATGAGTTTAAGAGGAGGGAATTTTTGCAATACTTTTAGATTTATATGTTAAACTATTAGGCTTTTATGAATAGTGACATTGTTAAGGCATCAAATATAATTGTTTCGATATTAGGTAAATGATGATGTACACTCGGTATACCTATGCATGGAAATGTGGCAACTACGAGTCATTGACGCACACAAAATTTCATCACTTTGAGTTTAGGCTCCAAGTTTCACTTATTAAATTCAATTTCACAAAGTAAATCATCTTATTTAACTTTAAGTAGCATGAGTTTCATGTTATAAATCTTGATTACTTCTTGTCATAAAAGTGATGAGCGAAGTCCATTATAGTTGATGCATCAACAAGGAACTCAACATATGTTGATATACATATGTATGGTGGATACCATATGTGACATAGACTTGATTTTTCTAGAGCATTTTTAGTGTTAAGTCATGTTGCATCATACATTTCACTTGATACTAATACAATTTTATTATGGTAAAAATGGACCTTTCTAGTGTAAAACAATGAAATGTTTATAGTTTTTAGTATGTTAAATTTTGGTTCATTAATGTATTATCAATAGAGATGTGCTAGAAGAATTATTGTGTATCAAGACATGTATGATATGTGTATTGTATTTTTTTTATATCAAAGTAACTCTTATGCAAAAAGTAGCCATGAAAGTAGATGAAAGTAGTGAGAAAAAGAGAAAAGGAGAGAGAGAGAGAGAGAGAGAGAGAGAGAGAGAGAGAGAGAGAGAGAGAGAGAGAGAGAGAGAGGAGAGAGAGAGAGAGAGAGAGAGAGAGAGAGAGAGAGAGAGAGAGAGAGAGAGAGAGAGAGAGAGAGAGAGAGAGAGAGAGAGAGAGAGAGAGAGAGAGAGAGAGAGAGAGAGAGAGAGAGAGAGAGAGAGAGTTTTTCCAACAATTGAAAGATGGCATATCTCCTTGGGGATCTATCTCTCTACCTGAAAGATGACATATCTCCTTGGGGATCTATCTCTCCACCTCTCTCTCTATGCCACTTTATCTCTTTCTCATATAAATACACTGACCCATAATGTTAATTTCTTCACCAACATTTGCAACTACAATAGTTAATATATCATTCACTTATTCATGAGCACTTCCACCAATTCTAAATTGAAAATATGATCAACTTAGATTAAAAAAAAATTACATTATAAATTTGAATATTATATTAATTATATTTTATTTAATATATGTGTATTATTTAATTATATATGAATTATTTTATATATCAAATTTGTACTTCAAATATATTTATTGTTATAAGACTCACCATTCTCTAATTATTTTACTTTTTTTAGATTAGTTTAAATAAATTTATGCTTCAAAATATGTATTAGATTAATTTAATTAATATATATTATATTATATAAAATTATAACTATAATATTAATATTAATTCTATATAAGTAAATATAAGTGAAAACAATTGAAAATTTGCAAGGTGTACAAGGTGGAGGTGACAAAGTAGGCAAACAAAGCTCAAAAAAATGGGTAAGGGTTACTTTCACATAGAACATGGTTGTATGGTTGTTGTAGAGATAATGGAGAAAGTATTCATAGGTAGATTTGGGAAGAAATTTTGCATGGAATGGATCAAGGCATGCATTAAGAAATATTGATCAGATGGATCGCCATTGAAATTCCTCCTGAAAGGTATTTTTTATGTGAAATTTCAGAATGAAGAGGCCAGGAATGAGATTTTAGACAAAGGTCTATGGACCCTTGAAAACATGACTATGCATTTTCAAAATGGGTCACAAATTTCAATATGAGGGTATTCATTCTATAGTTAGAACCAATTTGGATTCAACTATATAATCTCTTCCTTGAATTTTGGAAGGACGAGTGGTTGAGAGCATTGGGTGACAAGATGGGGGTTGAGATTTGTGGAAGCTATTAAACTTCTAATTCCTTTTTGGTACACAAGAATTAGGTTAGGGCATATCAATTCAATTCTGATCAAATTGTAATGGTGAAAAATAGGGTTCATAAACTTAGGCATTCAAACTAGACCTATTTCTCAAACATTACATTAGGGAGGATGATGAAATCAATAAATTTAGTCTCAATTGTATGAAAATGGTTGAATGCTTATTGGATTTCACTCCTCCTTTATTTGAGATGAAATGGATACTACAAAGGTGTTGAAATGTGGTGGCTGATCAACAAAGTACTATACACTCAGCACGTATCCTCGCCGGGGTTTGGGGCTGGGCTAGGCCCCGGGCAGGGGTTCGGGGGCGACAGCCCCTGAGAAATTTTTTTTTGCCGTTTTTCGTTGATGAAAACTGACATTGTAATAAAACCCTAAAAAGGTCGACTTTGTTTGTTTCCCTAAAAACACATATTATAAGCGGCTGGGATGCTTAAGGCATTGTAAGGTTGATGTACTATTTTTGCTGGATAATAAGAAAGATTGGGCGGTTGTGTATGGTGGACGTAACCCATTCTGGGTGAACCACGTTAAATCTCTATGTTATCTGTGTCCTGTTTTATTTCTTTATCTTTTGTATTTAAATATGCATATAATTGTTAGTTCATATTTGCTTCGGATCTGCTTGAAACCCTAACAAAAGGTGTAAAGTGAATGCTATATCTAAGGCTAAAGATGGAAAATTGACATAAATTAACAAGAACCAATAGTTTGAGATTTGATATAAAACTATAAACATAGATAAAAAATGAGGAGACTGAGTAGAACCTATGACTAGAATTTGGGCCTCAAAATGCAAGAAAATGGTGCTTTGGGTGATCCTATCCTCAAAATGTTGGATGTGGATGAAACACTAACACATTTGGGGTCATTTTCCGACGAACTATCATCGTAATTCCAATAAACTATCATCGTAATTCCGACATTTTATTGTTGTAGATCTGACGAAACGGCAAAAAGTTTTTCGTCGCTAAAATTTTGTCGGGTTATTTGATGGATAGATGTTCATCGGAATTCCGATGCCTTCATTGTCAGAAGTTGATACATAATGTGGCGGTCTAATTTGTTGGAATTTCAACAAAGTCGCTAATCTTCCGATGAACCATGCACTAGATTTTTTGTCAGAATTCTAACAAAAAGGGCATTATACTCTGACAAGAATGGTGCACTTTCAATGAAATTTTTCGTCACAGGTGCATCATTCCTATCGGAGCATAGTGCCCTTTTTTTTTTTCAGAATTTCGACAATAAATGCAAGGACACTCCGACGGGAATAATGCACTTGCAACATAAATTTTTGTCGCAGGTACAACATTCATGTTGAAACATAGTGTCCTTTTTTGTCATAATTCTGACAACAAATTCAAGGAAGCTCCGACGAGAGTGTTTTGTCTGTAGACAAAATATTTCATCACAGATACAACAGTCTCATCGGGGCCTATGTTGGGCATGTCCATCAGAATTCCGACGAACATGCTATATTTAAAATAAAATAAAAAATTACCATAAGGGAATATAGAGCATTGCAATTAGGGAATATGATTTGATGAGCTTTCTCAAATATTGAACTACCCCTATATAATTCCTTACCTCAATTACTAAATAAATATGGTAAACTATATATTCTAATAATATACAAAATCAACAATCCCATATATTCTAATAATATACAAAAACAACCAAGAGGGACTATTTGGGTAATGAAGACCTTGATAAAGCATGGATATGAGAGTGAGTAAAATGACAGAAGTAAAATGCAAAGCCCTAATGAAGATAGGTAGCCATTATGCATTCTACTATAGTACAATGACTAGTTATAGGTTAGAGATGACGTACAAGGTCATGAAGGATTAAAAGATGCAGACATTACAATCATAGCAACACACTAAGATCATAAAGATCTCAAACCACAAAGTGACCTCTCACAGTCCATAAGAAAAGATGTTCATATACAAGGATTGGATTAGAAAAAATTGTAGCAAGTTAATGATAGAGAGTAGAACTAATTAACAACTTTACCCAAGTAAGGATTTGATCCAATGCCAAAAGGGCCAAAGGTAGTTACAATGCTTTAGGGTTAAAGGGGTATAAGGTTTAGATGAATGAGAACATGATAGTATCATAGAAACAATATGAATAAATCTTTGATAGTCCCAAAGTCTTATAGACTTACAATACACAATCAAAATAGTAACATCATTTAAACAAAAGGAAAATTCACAGTTATATAGGCTATCGAGAGTATCGATCACAACATAATGTAGCCATTGTCACAAAATGTCAAAGATCAAGCTACATTAATAGTTCAAAGCCTCAACATAGAACCAAGATAAGAATTAAAGTATTTAAGAGGTGTATGAGCAACTGTGGTAGTTAGGAAAGAAAAAGCACAAGACAATGTATAGCATCACAAAATCCAGTCATACGATAAAGGCATTAGGGACAGATTTCAACGTCAATGCAGAAAATGCCTTATCAAGGGATGATGATATTCATAAGATTGAAAGTAGTCACTAGGATGAAAAGGTGACCCTTGGAGTTACCAACTAAGTTGAACATCTAGTGAATGTGATGGAGCCAGTTCCTAAACAAGATAGACTGAAACCTAAGATTGAACCTAATATCACCTTTACCCAAATTGGTAACTCAAAGAATACACTTGATGGACCAATATACATTACTGCTATAATTAATGAAAAACCCACATGTAGGGTACTTATTGATCCACTATGTATGGTTAATATGAATACAAAAGAATATCTTTTCACAAATGCATTATATAGAGATAATTATGATAAGTCTGAAGTCTTGATTAAATTGCATGATGGTTTCACTTGTCCCACCATTGGTTCCATCACCCTCAATTTAAAGTTGAATTTAAAAGATTAGATTTTCCTTTAACCATTATTTCTACCTTAGACCAATTTCATCTGAAGTCAGCTCATTTTTTAAGGTAGTGCCCTATGTAGTCCTTTAAAATGTTGAAGTTCTCAGTTCAAGGACAAGTATAAACTATATTTCATAGTGGGTTCTAGCCCTTGTTTAGACAACTATTTGGTGTATTTGGTGACTCCTAATTGCTAATCTTTTATCTTAGACTTGGACAGCTATTTGGTGTATTTGGTGACTGCCCTTTTAAAAAGTAAAATGATTATTTGCCCATGTAATCAGCAATATGAATATAAACAACAAAATCTATTTTCTACAATTAGCAATATGAATATAAACAAAAAAATCTTAATCAAGGACCTTACCTTTGATGGTCTCCACTAAGTAACTTCTTGTGCTATCGTTCATGTTGGATCTATTGGACCCTGCAATTAAGATTCAATACATATTATTTAATAAGATTAATAGTGGAGCATAATGAAATATTGAAAAGAGTGTTACCTTATTGAGATTCTCTTTGTTTCAAGAATAGTTTAATATTCTCTACTTAACAGGGCCAACCACGTGAAGGTGGAAGCTCATTTGGCCTTCCCCCTCCCCAACATCACTCTAAATTCCTCGTTAACATATAACATTCATTTATTGTTTCATCCATTAATAAAATATAACATTCATTCACTATCACATAACATTCATTAACAAGTAACATTCATCAACATTCATTAACACATATCATTCATTAACATATAAAATTCATTCATTAACAAATAATACGATTACAATCATTTATTTATTTATTTAAGCTAAGTAAAAACTAAGTGGAGCATCATTTTCTTCATCATTTTTCCCCTCTTTTGTTGTTGTGCCCTCTGCTCATGATCTTAATGTATGCCTAGTCCTATATTCACGACAAGAACACCTAGGCAAAGGGGGGTCCGCTGCAATAACAAAGAAATGGGTCAAATTCATAAGATTTTTTATTATTGTTTCAAGTATTTCATTAATTAAAAGAACATTACAGGGGTGCTCTTTACCTGAAGGGGCCACATCATCTTTCTAATCATTTTGTCTAGCCTCATCCTCAACATGTTGAACACCCTCTAAATCCTTTGGAGTTGAAACACAAACAAAAGGTTACATCAATCTGTTACTACTTATCAAATTGCCATTAGTTTCTATAATCAAAGTCATACTATATATTCTAGTCGGTTAGCATTACCGAATCATGCAGTCGGTACACACAGAGAAGTCAGTATGAACAGTCTAGTCGGTTACAGAAGGAAAACAGTCACAGAGCCCAGTATACACCGAGCTGTCTACTAAGTGTTATTTGATGTCTACCGAGTAGTAAAGATAATACACCAAGTTGATATACACTGAGTGAAACATGTTACCAGATTCATTGAACCTGGACACACATATGTAAACGTGTTACAAGATCGAGGCACATAGAACCATTATCACATTGGAAATTGCACATATAGATTTTGTATAATTTTGAGGTCATCTAACCAATGAAATATTTTGCATGGTTATTTATTCAAGAAATCATGTTTGTAAGATCGAAGCAATGAATCAGGTCACCGACATAAGAAATCTATTTATACAGCATGAATTTAGGGTTAGAGATATATGTGAATAAGATACATGTGTGAATGAGAAATGTGTGTACATATGTGTATGAAGCAAGACTTATGTGATACATGAGAAATCACAGAGTATTATGACTTTTACAGAGACACAGAGGTCACCGAGAAGGTTATTAGAGAATAGTCAAAGAACAGAGTAAACAGAAGGGTTTACCGAGTTACTTTATGAGTTACCGAGGTATGCTATAGGCAAGGTACTCTTATTTTGAGCACATAGAATCTACTACAGCATTTCAGATGTAAAGTTGCAGATATTTGTAAAATTTTATTGTAATATTTTTAAGTTGTAAGAGAAACCTTTAACAGGGTAAAAGACTCTAATCAAGTCTATAAATTGTAAATCCTCTAACCAGGTGCAACATTTATATAGTGTTGTAAAATCCTTTAGCAACGTAGATCTAATAGATCTTGTTACTCCTAACAGGGTAAGCTATCAGAAATAGCTAAATATGTAGCTCTAACCAAGCACTTTTTATTATTGCAGTAGTGAAGTTGTGGGTGCCATCCCCACCGCAGTTTTTCTCTCTAACCAAGAGTTTTTGCGTAACCAAAATATATGTGTTATGGAGTGAATCATGTATGATTGTTACTCATTTGTTTTAGCTTTATGTTATGTTACAACAGTTTTTGGTTTATGCATAACGGTAAAGATATTGTTGATAAAAGGATTTGAAGTACTGATTCATCCCTCCCCTCCTAGTACATTAGCTTTCCATATTGGGCCTAACACAATCAATACACCAATTGTAATTAAATTTATTTAAAAGAATAACTATGGTCCTCTTTACCTGATGGGGGCACATCACATTCCTGATGTTGTCTACCATGATCATGCTCCACTTTTTCACCACGCTCTACATGCTCTAAAATAAAAACAAAAAAGGTTACATTAATTACTACACCAATTTCAATTAAAGATGTTTAATTGTATTAATAATTATAGAAAAAAATTGTATAGCACATGAATACCTCCAGTACTGGGATGCACACCAAAACCTTCATCATGTGTAGGTTGTGTTCCACCCTTAGCAGACTGCATTCCAATGCCATGTGCATTGTTATCATCGAATAACAATGCTTATTTAAAACAAATATAGTGACTTTATGTTGGAAATTAACATCGAATAGATTATTGCTCAAGTATTCAATTTTAAATAATTTTCATTTAGCTTATTTACCTGTGTGACAGATGCATCAGAATCTTGTGTTTGCCCACTCAATTCTCCTAGGCGTTCAACCACAACTCCATAGCCTTGCTGGAAGGCAATTTTCATGTCATCTTCTGTGGGCACTCTATTGAATTTAGAGCCCTGCATTTTTGCTTAATATCATGAATTTTGCTTCTATTGTTTAATTAAAAAAAAAATGTTTGCAATTTATTATTTCGATCCGATATTTCATTTATTTATACTTACAATTCATGCGACAACTTTCATATAACCACCAGAGCCAAGTTTGTGTTGCCCGTGCTTTTCTAGTCTTGCCTTAGTTGCCTTCGATGTGTCAGGAAGCCTATGAAAAGTTTGAAATATGTTAGATTGTGTAAATATAAAGAGTAATTAGTACATAATTACATTGTTAATAGTATCACATACCTTCCTTTGCCCGGTGGTGTATGTCCTTTTCTCTTTTCAACTTTCTCCTTTCCATTTGAAACCACGTCCTTCCACTCCCTCTCTAGAACCATGGGGGATGCTCGTACTTTCTATTATTCTCTAAATGTGTCCTATATTGGTCCCTCACATACTTTAGATATGTGCCAACTTTCTAAAGGACATTGGTTTTGTTGAATGTATCATTTCCGAACAACACAGTCAAATGGTTTATGACTTCATCTTTTAATTGTTGATTTTGGGCATTCCACTGTGTACATATGGTGGGCCTGAAGATCTCCAATGTAATTTTATTTAGATGTTTATAAAAAACATCATTTCTTGCAAAAAAATCATGGGATGATTAGTTCAAAACGAGTGATCAATAAGTAAATTACAATTGAACTATATATAATAATTATTTTAAAGTACTTGGAACCTTCTCTATCTTTATGGGAACAAGATCATCGGTCACCACAAATGTGACCGGAAATGTTCCCATAC
The DNA here is from genome assembly GCF_030272615.1 of Cryptomeria japonica. Lineage (NCBI taxonomy): Eukaryota > Viridiplantae > Streptophyta > Pinopsida > Cupressales > Cupressaceae > Cryptomeria > Cryptomeria japonica. The sequence goes on from NC_081406.1 coordinate 200,564,149, forward strand.
TAGTAATACGGGAAGATCCAGGAAATGCTACTAAAATATCACACCAGTGGCCTTTGCATCCCCAGGTACATGTCCTATTGCACAAATCGGTGCAATACTCGATGACTGCATGTTGTGTGTTGCCGACATTGCAGTTGGCAATATAGGTGTTAATGATGGGGTCAGATGAAGTGGTGAATGCACGGGAACATGGACAACACCTAAAGATTAATACATTAAATATAAGAGTAATAACACATTAACGTAAGGATAGGAACATGTAACAATATGAGTTGGTGTATGCACTGAACATGGTCATCACCTGAACTACTTGGAGTACACTAATCATGGTCACCAGCTTCATGAGGATGCAAAAATTCCTATAAAAACAAAACGTACATATTTTAGTTCATGACATAAAAGAGTATAAAATATAAACCATGAATGAACTTATATTATAATTAAATATTTCATGACTACTTATTTGCAAGTTTTGTGCTCTCTCTATCAATTGTTTCACCCTCTCTTGTTACTCATTAGTTTGAGGGACTATGAATAACAATTTAAGAATTTCTTTATTAAATTTTTTTTGCGCCTTTCTTATCATTTCAGCATGGTTTGTGGAATATGTGATGTCATCATCACATAATAGTGAGTAAAATTACAATGAGGTTGGTTGAACATTTGTCTATGACAAGAATATTAGTAACATTATCAAAATTAATCCAAAACCCTAAAGAAAAGAACATAATAATATAACATTTTGCTTGTATCTAATTTGTACAATTACAATGAGGTTTACTTGCTCGGTAGAAGTGCCTGGAGCTACATCCCCGTCTGTGCTATGTGTTGCATCAATGTCACGCAGTGACAAAAATTAAATATAAAAAAACATTACCGAAATGAAACCAATAGGCTTACCAAAGAAACTTAATAATAAAATGATATATTGGAGTCATTAATTGGAGGTTGGTTTAAATGGTATATATAAGTATGCACCACCCCCATGATAGTAACTTTGTCTATGTGATTCAAATTGTAATTGATTAGCAGTTCTTCCCCTTGGATTTATTGATTTTATCACACGTACAAATACACAGTTTCCCTCACGCGCCTCAAATATGCAATTGGGTTTCCTATAAGTTGATTCAGGTCGTGTACTATTTATAAAACCTGTAATATTCCCTATTTCTTTTGGCCTTCTATCAATGTACATATCCACTCTTTTACTTTGATCATTATCTTTTAGTTGTATATAATTTGTTGACAGTGCATACCTACACATACTTCGTGTATATCAAACCAGATGCATCCAATTTTTGTAATTGTAACAATGTCTGACATACTCCATCAATTCAACAATTTTGTTGTAATAGACCTTTATGTCATCCATGAAAAATAGGCTCAAACCATGTAATGAGGATGGCGATATGCAATATAGCCTCTCATTAACACAAAAATCAGTGTTTATTGAAGGAAGTTCCTTGGGTACCCATTGTTTCTGTAGATGTTTGTACCTTAAGGGCACCTCGATGTCGCTTATGCTCTCGTCATCATAAGAACATGAGCCCCCTTGAGCAAGAAACAATTCCATGCATTTATGGAATTTTCTTCTAATCTTTTGACCTCTAGTTGATCTCCCTCTTTTAAACCTACTACATGTATCGCTTTCTTGATCTTCTCTTCCTAAATTTCTATCGCTTGAGGAAGACACATTTGACAAATACCTATTTGGTGATACATACACTCCATCAAATGAGAGAGATAGTTGGGAGAGGGTCGATTGTTATTGTGCGAGGAAATAAATTTTAGGATTCCATGGAGAGAGACGACAAGAAGTTGTAATAGATGGTTCACCATATCTTGTTGATTTTTTGCAAATGTTGCAAATAGATTTGAGGGCGGATTGTCAAAGTTCCATTGCATGGATTGATAATAATGGCTCATGCTTTTTCCCCATATTCATCATTGAGGGTAATGTTGATTAAGAAGTTGGCCCTAAAGTTTATGTTGAGATTTAAATTCGAATAAGGCCAACTGGGGCCTCAAGTGCTAATAATTGTATTAGAGTTGCTGCTAATATGGAGGTTTCAAAAATTGAGCAAGTTTGTTTTCCTGGTAATTTTGGAATTTCCAAAACTCAGAAAAATAGTCTTCCTTGTCACTTAAAGCATATAGGAGGGTTGACAAATTGGAATGAGCTATACCATATGGATGTCAAGGTAGTTTAGGTGAGAAAAAAAATCAAAGTTTTGATAAAATATAGTTGCTAAAACCTGACTTATTATTAAACCACTCCAAGATGGGTGTAAATAGAAAGCAAGAAAATAATAAATGGTTTCTATAGGGTGTATTGACTTATACCCATCGATCCATGAGAAGAATCATCGCCTTGCCTTTATGTTGACTATGTGGGATCCTCATCAAAGGGATTCAGGTTCTTGCATATGTAATTCATTTATCTTATGTTAGCTTACATCTTATATGAAGGTCAATCAAATGGTTCACTACCTTGTGTAAACAAGGCAATGAACTGTTTGAAAAAATGTCTCAAATAAATGTGTTCTCATGGTGATGGAATTCCATGACAATCCATAATAATTTGAGTGCCATGGCATTCCATCACCATGAGACAACATTTCTTTAGGGCATTTTTTCTGACAATTTTATTTTATAAATTTGTTGTGTTTGATCCATAAGAGCTTTGGTAGAGTCGATTCATTTGGTCTAGCAAGAAACTAATCAAGTATGTATTGGCTTTGTTTGTTTCAACACCTGACCCTTTCTTTGTAGCAATCTTATAGGCCCGTATATACCTTTGCCTAATGTCATCTATAGCTACTATATTTCTAGAGGACTCAGACAATATGTAGAGATGGGTTTGAACTCTATACTGGTAGAAGGTGATGCATAGATACTTATCAACGCTATTAAGAATGGTGCCACACCAAATTGGAAAATACAAAGGATTCTGAGGGACATTATGGATGCTTTAAATAAAGTTCCCGACTACGAAGTCAGACATGTTTTTAGGAGGCGAACATGGCTGCAAATTACATTGCAAACTTGGGAATAAATTTAAAGGACAAAGGATGGGCAGGTTTTTGAGGGAATCTCGAGTGAGGATTTCAAATAGATTCTAGTGGACAACTATGAAGCCTCATGGAGGCAGAAAAAAGAAGGCATTGGATAGGTATAACTAAGGGAGGGTACTGATATGGATTCCAAACCACAAATTTGGATCCAGAGTGACAGAGGTGATCATGATAGACGAAAATAAGGCTCCGGTTATCATGAATGAAGGGACATTGGGAGAAGGTGGCAAGAGATTAGGACACTTCAAATCCAAAGATGGATTTGGTTTTCATGGGATATCAGATTTATTTCTCTTTTAGATAGAGCTCGATGTTCAATTAGGACATGAAATTATAAGGCCGAGGTTAAATAGGAAGGCAGATTGAGCAATGAATGTAGGAGGAGAATTGAGGGAAAATGGTCCATCACTTTGGGTTGAGTTGCCTATGTGCAGAGGAGACATTTTAGCAGTAATGTAGGGGAATTTTTGACTATGATGAGCTCACTTGGGATGCATTGTGGTTTTTGGCTAGGGCCATTTTGTGCAGGGACAAGCCTTGGTGTGATGGTTTTGTCTATGAGGTGATTTTATGCCCAATGGTTGACATCCCTGATTCCAAGGAAGCATGCATATAGATGATCGATGGCTTCGTAAGATCGATCGATGGTCAAGCAAAAGCAAGTGCTATTCTGGACTTGAATTTGGGCGGCCAGACTAGTGTTTTAGGTGTGTACTTCAATCTAAAACATTACATACTGGATCCATTGGATGAAGAGTCTGAGTCGGAGGAAGAGTTTGAGTCGAAGGATGAGGATGCTCAGGAGGCTAGGGTTGTGCGAGAAAGGAAGAAGGATTTCATGGTAGAGGCTTGGGAGGTGTTCTAGGTGGGTGTTAGAAACCGTGACTTGGGGCCCTTCAGGATATTCCTAAACTCAAATGATAACTGGCTTAGTGCGGCCTCGACTGTGTATGTGGTGGACATTGGTGAAAGGCTCGCTGCAATTTTCCGTTATTTAGAATATATATATATTTTTTCGGTTTTTGCTACTATGTAGCCTGCATATGGGATACAAGGGAGCTATCCCCTTTTGATATCACTTAATAATAATAATAATAAATTATGTAATTACAATACATGTTTGAGTTATGATCTTCTAGTACGCTTAAGGCTCCTAGTGACAAGACGTGTTGGTTACCTCGCACGTCACATACGATGTCTTCCCCTAACATTCAATCTATTTTCCATATACAAAAGAAGTACTTGGCACAATCCCAACATTCAAATAACATCCTTCAAATCCTTCATAAAGAATACAAACCCTTGCAATACCAAGAACAAGTCCCTAAAAAACCCTAGAAGATCATTGAAAATGGAAACAAATAATTTTGATTATGTTTGAAATGCACATAAGATGAAGCTAAGTGATTTCTCACCTGTAAACTAATTTCCTCTGCTTGTGAATCTCCTCTCCTATACACAAATGAAATCTTCATTCACCACCGTCTGCGAATTTGATCCTCTCCTGCTTTTCCTTACAAGAATGGAGTTTTTCGAAGTCTTTTGCTTTGCCTCACGGGAATGAATTTTTTCGAAGTCTTTTGCTTTGTAGAGTAATTTGAAATTCAAATTGGCCGATAGGATATTATAATTGTATGTAAATGCAATATTTCAATTACATAATTAAATGAGATATTAAATGGGTAATTATAATTAAATGGGATATTATAATTATATGTAAAAATTAAAATTGACCTATAGGATATTAAACATTTTTATATGAAATTATAAGTAAACATTGCCAAGGTATGGGATATTATATGGGATATTATACATTTCTATATGTAATTATATGTAAAAGTAAAAATTGACCTATGGGATATTAAACATTTCTATATTAAAAATTATTTATGATATTTTTCAAAGGTCTATTGCTCACAACCTATTAGTACATTGATGCAATATTTTGTACCACAATCTACATGTCACTATGTTGTTTTGAGGCTTTTAGTTTGAAAAATAAGTAAGGCTAAACATAAAGACAAATCTATTCAAATTTTATAAGGGGTGATCAAGAAGGAAAGTTAAGGTTGACATTATGCTCACTATGACTAGTTCGTAGTTTGTTACAGGGTGTTCCAAATAAATACACTAGAGAATTGCACTATGCACTAGCTAGAAAAAGTGTGTGGATGTTTATTTGTCCAAGTATAGTGTGGGTTTGGTGACATGTGGTTCATGTCCCCACTCTTGAAGTAATGTGTGGGTTTTAGGACCTAGTTGACTAGACATTGTGATTGATAAACTAACTTGTGGATGACTTGTAGATATTATGAATACTCTCTCTCTCTCTCTCTCTCTCTCTCTCTCTCTCTCTCTCTCTCTCTCTCTCTCTCTCAGATGTCTCCATCCAATTTTTTCCATTCTCCCCTTGTCCTCCCTTTCTCTTTCTCTCTTGCATCTCTCTCTTTGCCTATTGTAGACACCTAAAAGTTGCACAATGAATTAAGTGAATTTTATTCATTTAATTATCCCTAATTCTTTCAATTAATTAAATTAAGGTTTAATTAATATCCTTATTCTTCTAATTAACCTATTAATCAAATTAAATATTTGATTAATATTCCCCTTCTTCTATCTAAGCCATTTAATTAAATCCCCCTTCAAGCCATTTAATAAAATTTACAATTGATTAAATCACCCCTCTAGCCATTTTAATTAAATTTACATTTAATTAAAACCCCCCACTTGCAAAAATTCAAAAATTCACATTTAAATAAATCAATATTTACTTAACCTTCATCTAACCCAAGGGTCTCATCAAGAACTCATGGCTTTGACCCTGGTTATCTTATTAACCCTTGCACAAGAGTTTATCCTTTGGGTAAAGGTTTTATCCATTGGTTATTCACTAGTGTAACCATGACCTTACCTCCTAAGGTAACCACCGTGTCTCCTTAGGCATTTAATGCCTCTTGCCTCTCCTCTCAAGCCCTCTCAAGGTGACATTTGTCAACTTGGGATTGGATTGAATCCCTCACATGGATTGATAACTTTCAATCCTAGCCCTTGTTGAGATTATTTCATCTCAACCATCCATTTCCCTATTTTCCCTATAAATAGATCACATTCCTTCTTCAAATATCCAAGTCTTGTGTGCATCTAATTTATAATATCATTTCATCAAGCTTTGTTAGCCTCTCTTTGATAATAGCATTTTTAGATCATTTAGTAGCATCATAGCTTAGATTCATCATGTTTTGCATATCATGTTAGTAATGCCATGTTAGCTTCATTTCTATACTAGCTTAATATCATTTTAATACCATTTTCATGTTAGTTTTAGCTTCATATCAATATCTTGCACCATATCATCATCTAGTTTCATTTATTAATCATTCATTAGGATCATAGTTGCATCCATTTTGATCCTAAAATCCTCTAATTCTAGTTCTCTAGGTTGTCATCCAAGAGATCAAGTGCTCTTCCAAGTGAGGGCCACCTTGAATCTTGAGGATCTTTAGAGATAGAGGAGCATGGAACGATTTTGAGGGTTTTAGATTCACTAACTTGTTTTGTTGATTTCTCACCTCTAAGGCAATATTTCATGTGTATGTTTGAGATGTTTTCCCATCTTGTAGGCTGATACAACATTTCCAACATACACCTATTACTATCTTTCTCTCTAAATTTTCTCTCCTTCCTTGTCTCCCTCTCCCCTCTCTCTTTACCTCTCTCTCTCTAGCTTAGATTCATCCATTCATCTTAGATGAGTTCATTTTAGATACATTTAGTTAATTATATGCATTAGGGATCTTCTTCAATTAGGATTCATTCAATTCTTTTGAAAAGAATAGAAAAATGTCCCAGGGATCTGCTTCAATTAGGATTCATTCAATTATATACTCTCTAATTGATTTGGCCAACTAATAGAGTGAACCTTCCAAGGTTGCTAACTTCCTCATTTTAGGCTATGCAGATCCTAGGCAAGTGTGCCTACTCACGAATCAGTTCTATAAATTGGTGGTTGATGATGCTATTTTTTTCTTGAGTACCCTCTAGAGGGGGCATCATCCTCATTTTTCTATCCTATTATTAATACCCCAAAATCCAGTAACAATACCTAATAGCCCTAGCATGTCAGTCATCACCAAGATTTTGTATTTGGCATAAGTGAAAGGTTGAAGCTACAAAAGTTTTCTTTAACTCAATACAAGAAGCAAAAGGATAATCAGGAAAGTAGAAGAAATCAAGTAATTTAAACAATATTATATTTTATCCCAAAGGTATATACCACTTTGAGATAAACACCAAAAGAAGGAAATACAATGTGTTGGATATGGTGAAAAATTTATTTTATGCAGTGCCTATCACCTAAGAGTTAGGGTTTTAGGGTTCCTTAGGGTTCTATGTCTTAGGTTCTTCTTTAGTTCTCCCAGGCTATGTTATTTCTTATTGTTGACTTATGGTAGTAGGTTTCCATATCTTAAGTGATGATTGAAAGGGTTATTTTTTGTTTGATTACCATCCCCTTGCGTTAGGAATTACCATTCATAAAGGTTATTTTAATATGCAAAATACTCCTAAGTATTATTAAAACCCCAGGTCTTGAATCATTTATTTCCCTAGGAAGGCCCTGTGCATGATAACTTAACCCATAAGGTTTTCCACATGTTCAAAATGATCACCTAAGTGCTGACCCCAAGTGACTCATTTGTGGGGGATAAGGGGTCGATAGGTTTTACTCTTGTATTTTCTTTCCCAACCATTTCTCAGTCTCAAGTGTTAAAAATGGCCTCCCTTACTGAGAAATCTACTGTCCCTACCGAAGCAAGTTCATCAATCCTTGTTACTAAGGCTATGTCTGTGGGTATGGTTTCCCCCGTGCAAGAAATTGTGAATGCCCCCTCTATGCAACCAAGGCCTAGAAATATCCCACAAACATTTGAAGAGGCCGAAGCTAGCTCCCCTCTAAAGGAGAAGACAACAAAGAGAAAGAGAAAAATAGTCTGAAAGACCACCACTATTGCTTCTAACAGTGAGTCTTCAGATGAGCCTTCTCCCACTCCTAAACTAAGAAAACCCACTCCAAAGAGGAGGAAGAGCACAATAAAGGCTTCAGCCGAAGCAGCCTCTGCTGAAACCCCATCCCCTAATACAATTGACCCATCTGCTAAGGAAGCCCCAACCCCGCAGGGAGAAAACCCTCAGGAGCTAGCCAAGGAGGCTGCTCAAATTAAGGAAAAGACCCCCAAGCCTGCAAAGCACTCCAAGAAGAAATCTAAGGGAGAGTCATCAGCCCAAGAGGAGCAACCTTTAGCACACCCCCCACTCCTCTTGTTCTCACTATGACCACTAAAGAATTGCAATATGAGGTCGAGTATAAATTGGAGGAGAGTGCAAAGAGGCCAACCAAATAGACTAGGAGCTTGCACCAGGACCTTCTTGAATTGTTTGAAGGATCCACAATACAAGATCATTTGAGAAATGTTTTCACTAACAATGAGGTAGGGTGTAGGGATGCCATAATCAAGGAAAGGAGCTGGGACATTTTCCATTCTTTCTATGGTAACAGAGACAAGGCCATCCCAGTGTGCAACTCTTGGATGCTGAATGTGGACAAATTGGTGGTGCCTAATGTTTTTGTGGAACCAATGCTCATAAGGGAACTAGAAACTACATATGATATTCCAAGCCAAACTGTTAGGACTGTAGAAGGCTATGTCCTACTAGACATCTCTCCCGGGTCCATCATTGAATGTTTTGGGCTAGATAAGTCTTCCCTCACAAGCATAAACAGGGACAACTTGGAGAGAGATTATGAGAAAAAGAAGGACAAGTATAGGAAAGACCTTGTTCCTCATTTCATGAGGAAACTCTATAAGGATTCACACAATTATGTCCTACCATCTCAAAGGGAGCCCTTCATGCTTGATTGGTTTGAGTCATACTTTGTTAAAACTTATTATGCATTGGAGCAAGTCCTTGGAGTTGATTGCAGGCTCACAAAATTGCCTATTGATTTTATGATGATGGCTATTAATATTAAACACCCTTCAATAAATGAATTGTATGATTTTACAAGTGTTATTCATGATAGGATTCATGAGGGGCTAATGAAGGCTAAAAATAAAGATGTGAAATTACAATTCATGCACTATTCTTTGGTTTGTCATTTGATTCTTTATCAGAATAAAGCATACTAGGACCCAGAGTTGAGAATAAGGACTAATGATCCCTACATAAGTCTCTCATGGTTAGTGCAAAAATGGACTCAGGTATGGGAAATGAGTCCAAATTTAGTGACTATTGTCTATTCTTTGATCACTTTGTGATGAAATGTTTTACAAGGCTTGGGGTAGTGTTGCCAAGGTTGCCTAAAGAAATTATTAAGATATTGAGAATAAGGAGTTACAGGGCAGATGGATTGGTATACCCCGAGGGTGCATTCACCCACAATTTTGGGGATTTCTTCTTCATGAAAATTGTACAATTATCAAAATTTATGGATGTGAGGAGGGGCCCCATGTTCTTCCAATTTTTGTCTCCCCAAGTTTGGCTTTCCTAGAATTAATTTGGCAAATGATGTGGATGGAAAAGGAGTAAATCAAAATGAATGGAAAGGGAAATCTCCTCCCCAATGTAATGCTATTCAATGAATTCATTGTGGGTTGTGATGCATTAGAAAAGGTGCATAACTTTTTGGTAAAAAATCACATATTAAGAGTTGGCGAGGCTAGGCATTATGACCCTGAGGGGTGTATAAATGATATCATAGTAAATAAATTGAAAAAGAAATGGTATTTTCATTCTTTTTTGGAAAGGGAAGAATTAATTAGAAATGCCCTTCCTTGTGAGGTTGAGAAGAGAAAGAAGAAGTGGGACCTCATGAACACATTTGAAAGAGAGAGGAAACAAGAGGACCCCTATTTTCTAGGTTCCTTCCAACATTTTAGAGATGATTTTGATAGAATGTCTTTCATGCTAAGAAAGGCAGAGATATAATTAAGGATGAATTACAATGAAGAGAAGCCAAGGATAAAGGAGTGAAATATAAAGAAAAGCCAATTGATCCATCTCCCAAGGCTCAGACAGTTGAGGAAGCATCTGCAGAGTCCTCTAAAGGAGGTGTGCAAAAGGATAAGATTGTGGCTTCTAGGCAAGTCGGGAAGATTAAAAAGATAAAAGCCAAGATATCCGATTTTGTAGATGTTCAAGAAGATTTTGATAATTTTGTGTCGCCACCTTCTCCTCCAAGAGATACATTCCAGGATGATGCAAATGCTGAAGTCTTTAACGATTTGGACAGGGCTATCATCCCAAGCTCAATCCCTATAGAGGAAGTAGATGATGAAAGGATTGTTGTTTTAAATAAATTTGTGGAGGATGATAATTTTGTTAACACCCTTGAGTTCAGATCATTTTGGGTAAGAGATAAATTGAAGAGTATGTCTGATGAAGAAATCAACAATTTTGACAAGGATAACTTTAATTGCACCCCTCAAGAGGGCAGGGAGATGGTTATGAACAACATAATGCTCTTGGTCCTGGGGTGGAATGTTGAAATAATATTTTTCTAGATTAGATCATGCAACAGAAAGATCCCAATTTTGTAAGAGAGTTTGGAGAACATGGTTTCGGGATCAACATAAGCTCAAAGGATTTTGTTGTATGGTCAAAGGCTCCTAGCTCTCAAAAGCCCATAGTTTTACAGGGGGTACAATAAAAAATAGGGGATGCTATTGTAAGGACCCTTGAGGATACTACTACTTCAAAGGTTGTGGCAATTTCCAAGCACATAGTCCAGTTTGCTCAATTTGCAGTAGAGGATCTGGAGCAAAAACATGTGTAGTTAAAGAATATACATGTTGCATTGGATGAAAAGTATAATGAATTATTTATTGAGAACATTTCATTAAAAGAACCAATAAAGAAGTTATTAGTTGATTCTTCTGGAGGGATTAGACCCGAGGAGATTGAAACAATGAATAAAGAAATGCAAAGGGTAAAAAATGAGGCTAAAAACAATTATTTTGAAATCAGGAAAGAATCAATTTTGAGGATTTCAAATAAAATCATTGATAAATTAAATGAAGTTCATACTTCATATTCTTTGAATATAAGCTCTTGACTCAACTTGATGAATTTATTTCATTCTTTCAACCAATTAGAGCTACGTGGTTGCCAAGGAGTCAAAGCCTAAAGGAGATCATGTTGGCAGTAAAGAATGTGGCCCAACCACCTCAGATTGTAGGGGCAACCTAGAAGAGTTATAATTTATTGATTAATGAGTTGCCCAACATAGAGGAGGAAATAAAAGCACTATTGATTCTTTCCAAGGACTCCAAAAGTGGCATATTCCTACAATTTTGATAGATGAGTGTCAGATCAAAAGCCTAGAGGAATGGAAGTAGGGCTTTCAAGAAGCAACAAATGCAGTTTTGGAATCTTTGGAGGGAGACCCAATCAAAGTGACACTTTTTTAAACATTGTTGATAAAATCATGGAGGTTGAACAAATGTATCTTAAATTTTCCTTAGGAGATGCAGTTGTGCCTGCCCACAATGATAGTTCTGATACTTAATGTTAAGTATAGATGCCAAACTAATAAGATGAGAGGGGGGGGGGGGGTGAATCATACAAACTTAATCTTCCATAAAAACATCAGCTTCAACCTCGGTAACATATACTTCAGTAATATAACCAAAACTGCTAAACATGCAAACTCAAAAGCATATAAACATCATAACACTCATAACACCAGATTTAACGTGGAAACCCAAATAGGGAAAAACCACTATGGGATTTTGGACCCACTAAGAAATATACTCTTTTAGAGTATGCTCGGTTAAAAGCAAATCCTGTTAAAGATTACAAACACATTGCTAGATGTGACCCGGTTAAGGGATTTCCCTCAGATCTATTAGGATCTTCACCTTGTTAGAAGTGACCTTGTTAAAGGATTTCAAACACTCAATCAGAATGTCACCTTGCTAGAGGGTTTTACAAACAAGACTATTAAGTCCACTCGGTTAAGAGATTTTTTGTCGCTTTACAAAATAACAGTAATAAAAATCTATCTACAACTTCACATCTAAAATGCTAAAGCAGATTCTTATTTGCTCAATACAATATAGGACTTATCTTGTCCATCTACTGGGCTCTATACTTTGTTATTCAAATAGGTCTTCAAGCTTTTGTGCTTGGTAATCACTATGTAGCATCCCTGTGCATAGACTTGCCCACATACATTGTTTATCAATAGTTCCTTATTTATAAACAATTCACCAATCGCTTAATCTCCTTGATCACATTTCCCATGATCAATCATAGCCATCAGATCTTCAAACTTTGACTAGGTTCAATGTATCCTTCGATCTGAAAACATTTTACCCCACCTTGGAACTTGCATACATTTCTTGGAACTTGTGTTAGGGTATTGCGGTTCAATCTGAGCTGTAGATCTTCTTGCCGATTTTTCTTTGACATAGATTCTTTAACAAACTTCATTCACGACATACCAATCATTTAATCATAGCCAGCTCATCAGCTTCCTTCATTAAATAATGCTTTCATTCATTCAATGCATTCTGTTATTACTCGGTTGCAACTCGGTAAATACTTAGCTTCACTCGGTAGACATTCTACCTTCATTAACCGATAGTGATAACCTTAGGGTTTACTGACTAGGTTCCTTAGGGTTTACCGACTAGGTTCTTTGCTCGGTAACATAGTGCAGTATTAACCTTACAATCAATAACATATGTATGATGTCAAAACAATCTAAACATCATGATCTCATCATTGTCCAACTCGGTAATAGTTGCCCATTGAATAACTTATTTCTCCCCTTATTCATCATATTCTTTCTGTGTCTTTTACCAACATCTTTATACTCATCAAATCATACTTCTCAAGATATGACAACATCATACTAAATTAGAAAATCAATTTCTTGACATCAATGACAAAATAATAATATTAAGATAGTAAACATCCTTAATCAGTTATATCAATAATCATCAACAACCTTCTCAATATCCTTATCAAAATGCCAACAATCTCTCCTTGTCTGTTATAATGCCAATAATCTCCCCCTTTGGCATTGATGCAAAAACCAATTGATTTGACCTAATTGATTCGGATTGCTGTATGCTGAAATGCTCTCCCCCTGTCATCAGAATTCTCCCCCATACATTAGTCTTCTCCTCTTTTCTTCAGTCTTCTCCTCTTTTCTTCAGTCTTCTCCCCCTTTGACAACAATGCCAAAAAGTAAAGAACTAAAACATAATTTTTTCCCGTATGAAGTGATTTTCTGCTGTTGTGTGTCAATTTAGTCTTGGTCAGAGCATTTATGTCTTCAATTCCTGTTCCCTGTATTATTTCCTGCACACCTTTAAAAAACATCCTAAAGTGTGTAAATCAACATCAACTCCTAAAAGATATTCTATAGAGTCATCGAATTGATGCTTTCACCAAACTCGATCAGTGAGTACAAGATAGGGGTAGGACCCCTAACTTACTTTAGAGATACTCAAAAGTGTCCCTTGGCAGTGGCTTGGTGAAGATATCTGCTATTTGTTCCTTTGTGCTAACATACTCCAACACCACTTTCTTCTCCTGAGCTTCTTCTCTAAGATAATGATATTTGATAGAGATGTGCTTTGTCTTAGAGTGCATAACAAGATTCTTTGAAATGTTAATGGCACTAGTATTGTCATAGAATATAGTTACTGGCTTGGTAACTTTTTCATTTATACCTTCCAACAATTGTTTGATCCATGCTATGTTGGTACAATTCAATGCTACATCAACGTATTCAGCTTCTACTGTTGACTGTGAAACACATCCTTGTTTCTTGCTAAGCCAACTCACTAGTCTTTTTCCTAAAAAGAAAGCTCCTCCACTTGTGCTTTTCCTATCATCAATGTTGCTTGCCCAATTAGCATCAATATAAAATTTTAAATCAAAGTCATTTCCTTTCTGATATACTAAGCCATAATCCTCAGTGCCTTTCAAGTATCTAAAAATTCTCTTGATTGTTGTCATGTGTGTTTCCTTAGGATCTGCAGAGAATCTTGCAACTATACCTACTGCATGTGCTATGTTTGGCCTACTGTGAACAACATATTGCAACTTTCCAATCATGGATCGGTAAAGTGTCTCATCAACAGATGCAAATTCATCATTCTTTGATAGTTTATAGTTGGTAGTCATAGGAGTACTTACTAGTTTTGAATCCTCCATTCCAAATTTCTTCAAGATTTCCTTTATGTACTTGGATTGAGTAATGAAAATCTCATCTTTCATTTGCAATATTTGTAAACCTATAAAATACTTTATCTCACCGATTAATGACATCTCAAATTCTTTTTTCATTTCATTTCCAAAGTTCTTGCATAAAGAGTCATTTCCACAAAAGATAATATCATCAACAAATATGGCTGAGATTAGTATTCCATTTTCATCATTCTTCATGTACATATTGTTGTTTTCACTTGTCCTTATAAAACCAATCTTGATTAAATAAGAGTGCAATCTTTCATACCATACTCTAGGTGCTTGTTTCAGACCATATAAAGCTTTGTTCAATTTACATACTTGAGCTTTATTCTTGTCTTCAACAAATCCTTCAGGTTGTTCAATAAAAACTTCTTCTTCTAATATACCATTCAGAAATGCAGATTTGACATCCATTTGATATACCTTGAAATTTTTGAAAGCAGCATATATGCTAACAATGTTCTTACTCCTTCAAGTCTAGCCATAGGTGCAAAAGTTTCACCATAATCAAATCCTTCTTCTTGAGCATAACCTTTGCAAACTAGTCTTGCTTTATTTTGAATGACCTCACCTTTTTCATTCAGCTTGTTTCTAAAAATCCACTTTGTACCCATTACATTTTTGTCCTTTGGTCTTGGGACTAGTGTCCATGTGTCATTCTTCTTGATTTGATCAATCTCTTATGTCATAGCATTTATCCAATCTTCACTGTTAAATGCCTCTTTCACTATTCTCGGTTCAAATTCAGATATCAGACATGTGTTCTGTCTTAGTTTGTTCCTTGTCATCACTGGATCATCCTTATCTCCTATAATCTAACTTATTGCATGATGTCTTCTAACATACTTGGGTAATACAGGCTCGGTAGGCTCTGTATGATCTTCTTCATCACTCAGTAACTGAATATTTTCTTCATTTCCTTCTATAGTTTTCTCGATAAGACTTGTCGGTTGAACATAGACAAATTCATCATAATCTTCTGGTTCTTTGGAATTTCCTTCATCATTTCTTTCTACAAATTCATCAATTTTCACATTTGCACTTTCTACTATTTTGTTAGATGATTTGATCAGACATTTAAATGCTTTACTTCTAGAAAAATAACCAAGAAATGTTCCTTCTTCACTTTTCTGATCAAACTTTCCATTTCTATCATCTTTGTGTACATAGCATCTACTTCCAAAGATTTCAAAATAACTTACATTAGGTTTCTTGTCATACCAGATTTCATATGGTGTCTTCAAAGTTCCTTTCTTCAGTTGTACTCAGGTCAAGGTGTAAACTGTTGTGCTTATTGCTTCTCTCCAAAATGTTTGTGGTACTTTCGTTTCAATCATCAGGGTTCTGGCACAATCAACAATAGATCCTTTTCTTCTCTCAGCTATTCCATTTTGTTGTGGAGTTCGCGGTGCAGAGACTTGTCTTTTTATACCATGATCATTGCAAAATAAGTTGAACTCATTAGATGTGAATTCTCCTCCTCTATCTAATCTAAGACATTTCAGTTGTCTTCCTGTTTCATTTTCAACTCTTGCCTTGTACCATTTAAACATTTGAAAAGCTTCTGATTTTTATTTTAAAAACATTATTGACATCATCCTTGAATAATCATCCACAAATAGTATGAAATATTTATCACCATAATAACTTTGAACTTTCATAGGACCACAAAGATCAGTGTGCACAAGATCTAAAATTCCCTTGGAAGTATAAGACTTACTTGTCAAGCTTGATCTTGTCATTTTACCCATCTGGCATCCTCGACATATAGCATTCTCAGGTTTTTCAAGACTCGGTAGACCTCTTACTCGGTGGTTCTTGCTTATTTTGATCAGATTATCAAAATTTACATGACAAAACCTTTTATGCCATAACCAGGTATCATCTATCTTTGCATACAAACATTTATTCTAAGTTGAGTCAAGGTGAAATGTGTTACCTTTTGTTTGTGTCCCGGTAGCAGCTAACTTTCCGTGCTTGTCATGAACTTTGACAATTCATTTCTGAAATTCTATTTGGTATCCTATATTGTTTAGTTGTGCTACACTCAACAAGTTATATTTCAAACCTTCAACCCAATAAACATCATTGCATCTTGCATTGTCAAGAAGTGTTATGGATCCTTTACCTTTTACCAAACATGGTGCATCATTACCAAATCTTACATAGCCTCTATCATAGTCTTCTAACATAACAAACTTGTGTTTATCACCTGTCATGTGATGTGAGCATCCACTATCTATGATCCAAGAATCATTAGTATTTATGTGAGATATTAGGGCTTTTTCTTCATACCTTTCTTCATCTGATCTATCTTTGATAGCCACATAAACTACTTCCTCTGTATCAATTTCATCTGATTTATCATCATTGGATTCCTCATCAGCTATTAAGCATGACTTTCTATCTCTTCTTCTGAAGTCTCGGTGTCCTCTGTAATGATTATCTTTATGTCTATCATCTCGATAATCTCTCTTTTCAGTAGAATCTTTATCAGGACAGTTAGAAGCCATATGTCCTATCTTATCACAATTGAAACATTTCAAAGGTAGTTTTCCTTTATAATTACCTTTGCCTCTCGGTAACCTTCTGGCTAAAAGTGCTTCAAACTCTTCTTGCTTTTTGATTTCCTCATATAGTTTGTGTACTTCCTCCATGTTCTTGCGAAATCTTTCACTTGCTCCATTGTGATCCCCTTTAGTGTACTTACTCATTCTATCATTGTAATCATCAGATTCACCAATATGAAAAGAACTAAATGCAGATTCAACTTTATTTACTGATGACCCATTGTAATCAAAGTTACTTACCTCAAATGCATGAAGCTTACCAATAGTAGCATCTAAAGAAACTGACATATTGGGTACATACCTCAATTCATTGATTGCAAAGACTCAGATTGCATAAGCTGGTAGAAGGGTTCTTAACAACTTACTTTTTATATCCTTTTCTTCAATAGTTCCACCTGCTCCTTTGATTTGATTGACAATCTCCTTTAGTCTTGTACTTTACTGGGTTATGTTCTCACCTTCATTCATCCTCATAGATTCAAGTTGTCCTCTTAGACTATCCACTTTTGCTCTTTGAACATGTTCATCTCCACCACACACAGATATGAGCTTGTCCCACATTACCTTTGCATCATTGCAGCCTTCTAGATCATTAAACTTTGAATCGGTCAATGCAGATGTTATTTCAATCATTGCTTGAATATGTTTTTTCTTTGCCTTTATCTCTTCCATTGTCAATGGATAGGTTCTCAGTGTAATGAAATCATTCTCCAGATAATATACAACATATTATCCAACTCCTGATAGGTGCAACTTCATCCTTTTCTGCCATGTAGAGAAACTTGACTTGTTCAGCTTCGGTGCATCCCACTTATACATCTTTGGATCTTTGCCTCAAGTGCCTTTAAACTTTTTCTCCCGGAGTCCAATGCTCTGATACCAATTGATAATTCTAATACTTAATTTTAAGTATAGATGCCAAACTAATAAGATGAGAGGGGGGGGGGTGAATCATACAAACTTAATCTTCCATAAAAACATCAGCTTCAACCTCGGTAACATATACTTCTGTAATATAACCAAAACTGCTAAACATGCAAACTCAACAGTATATAAACATCATAACACTCATAACACTAGATTTAACGTGGAAACCCAAATAGGGAAAAACCACTATGGGATTTCGGACCCACTAAGAAATATACTCTTCTAGAGTATGCTCGGTTAAAAGAAAATCTTGTTAAAGATTACAAACACATTGCTAGATGTAACCCTTTTAAGGGATTTCCCTCAAATCTGTTAGGATCTTCACCTTGTTAGAAGTGACCTTGTTAAAGGATTTCAAACACTCAATCAGAATGTCACCTTGCTAGAGGGTTTTACAAATAAGACTGTTAAGTCTACTCGGTTAAGAGATTTTTTGTCACTTTACAAAATAACAGTAATAAAAATCTATTTGCAACTTCACATCTAAAATTCTAAAGAAGATTCTTATTTGCTCAATACAATATAGGACTTATCTTGTCCATCTATTGGGCTCTATACTTTGTTATTCAAACAGGTCTTCAAGCTTCTGTGCTCGGTAATCACTATGTAGCATCCCTGTGCATACACTTGCCCGCATACATTGTTTATCAGCAGTTCCTTATTTATAAACAATTCGCCAACCGCTTAATCTCCTTGATCACATTTCCCATGATCAATCATAGCCATCAGATCTTCAAACTTTGACCAGGTTCAATGCATCCTTTGATCTGAAAACATTTTACCCCACCTTGGAACTTGCATACATTTCTTGGAGCTTGTGCTAGGGTATTGTGGTTTAATTTGAGCTGTAGATATTCCTGCCGATTTTCCTTTGCCATAGATTCTTTAACAAACTTCATTCACGACATACCAATCATTTAATCATAGCCAGCTCATCAGCTTCCTTAATTAAATAATGCTTTCATTCATTCAATGCATTCTGTTATTACTCGGTTGCAACTTGGTAAATACTAAACTTCACTTGGTAGACATTCTACCTTCATTAACCGATAGCGATAACCTTAGGGTTTACCAACTAGGTTCCTTAGGGTTTACCGACTAGGTTCTTTGCTCGGTAACGTAGTGTAGTATTAACCTTACAATCAATAACATATGTATGATGTCAAAACAATCTAAACATCATGATCTCATCATTGTCCAACTCAGTAATAATTGCCCATTGAATAACTTATTTCTCCCCTTATTCATCATATTCTTTTCGTGTCTTTTACCGACATCTTTAGACTCATCAAATCATACTTCTCAAGATATGGCAACATCATACTGAATTAGAAAATAAATTTCTTGACATCAATGACAAAATAATAATATTAAGATAGTAAACATCCTTAATCAGTTATATCCATAATCATCAACAACCTTCTCAATATCCTTATCCAAATGCCAACAATCTCTCCTTGTCTGTTATAATGCCAACACACAAAACAAAGGAAGCTATAAAAAAGTTACATAGCTTGAGGGGTTTTTCTTGGCCAACTGATGAAATTGAAGCATTGCATAAAAATACTGCTCCTTGGAAGAAGAGAAGCCTGAAAAGGACTAGTCGTTGCCTTCCATTTTTGCTACCCCGAAAAGTTTTGTGCATGAAAGCCATTTTGGGAGAATGATTTGAGCGCTTAGCCAACAGGGACCAATCTCCAAGGTATCTGTCATCGCATACCATATTGCACTTTTAATCTTGACAAGAGCAGATTTGAAGTACAAATATGAGGATGTCTTTGTTGGAATTTTGGACATGTTGATATGGTTTTGTCTTTGATGTCAACACTTGTCAACACTTATCAGCACTTGGAGATGTTTGGTTATGTTCACCACCAAGTCAAAAACTTATGCACAGTCACCGGTATTTGGTTCACCGGTAGATTATACTATTCACTGGCACTTGGAATGACTTGGAGACTACTTGGTTATGTCGAAGACATTATTCGATCACTTGGTTTTGGCGATTTGGTTATTAGTTTATTCGGGTTTGCATATTTGTTGTTACCGGCAAATAGGTCTAGGTTATGCACTGACATACATATCTATTCCAGATCAGCACGACACATCATGGAGATGATTTATTATTATTGTAAATGTATTAAGACAACATCATGCATCAGATATTGATTTATTTGTAATTGATTTTATTGTAATATCTTTTAGTGGGTTGACCTATTCAATTGGTCTTAGGTTATGGTACAAATGTAAGATTTCATTTGTGAGATTGATATGTGATTGGGGAAATAATTGTAATAAGATATATGCAAAAATAAGTAGAACTATACACGCAGACATCATTTGAAGGTTGAAGGAAGGTTTTGTAAAGGCAATCACAACTAAACCGGTACTGAATCCAGCATATGAAGATGCTATTTTATGTAGTACATTATCATTGGATTTAAGCATCCAATTGTAGTCAGTGTGACTCTCATTTTGTGATTGAGCAGTGAGCTCTAGGTAGCTGGCCTCTCTGCATGTGCAAAATCCATATTGTACACATATACTGTTGGCATTATGATGATGTTTTGATTGTCATTGATGGACACACACTTTCTTGATCATGGACACACACTTTCTTGATGTATGAGTTATGCTCAATCGGTAATTGTTCCAACCGGTATTGTGTATTATTAAATGTATAGTCTTTAGACTATCGGTATTTTGCAGAAGATGTTTACCAGTCACAGATTGACTAAAGAGCTCAAGCAGTATGAAGACCCCAAGTGGTTCGAGGATCACAAGCGGTACGAAGGACCCAAGCAGTAGTCGAAACACTATGATCTACCAGTCTTCATTTTTGACAAACGGTAACCGGTATATTGTATTAACCGTTATATATCTGTGATGAGTTACCAACCGGTATTATTGTAATGTGTGATGAGTTATCATCCACAAACATTTTGGTGGTGTTTTCGTTCCATGTTACCAAATGTGTCTAGATGCACTATACCTAGGAACTTGTAGTTTAATTCTATTGAACCAACATGAAATCAGATTCCTTTATAAGGACTTCATGTCTAGGGTTTGCATGTTTAAGTGAGATATAGAATAGATGAGGTTATGTGTGATCATTGAAGATAAGATTAGGTGTGTGTGAAGAGATAGAGTGTGTAGATATTGAAGAATGAAGTAATGCTAAAATGCATTAACAATGAGCTGACAAGGATCTAATTAAGCATACTATTCTATTGTCTAGATCATTCACTTGTTGATTACTAATATCTTGGACAAGTTTGAAACCCTTAACCGGATAGGCCTAGCAAAGCCTTTGTAAATCCTCTAACAAGGTGGTTCACAACTATGGATCTTAAATCCTCTAGCAAGGTAGTCTTTAACATGACTTATCTCCTAACAAAGATCTAGATTCCTAACAGGATCTGTTCTGATGAAGAACATTGTATGACCTTAACCGGTCTGGTTTCTATTCTATAGATAGTTACTTGTGATTTTCTCCTCACCATGGTTTTTCCCATTTGGGTTTCCACGTCAAATATCTTGTGCTATGGTGATTGTGCTCTTGTGGGTGAATGCTTTGTTTTCTATTTGGTTTGCATTTATCTTAACCAGTTTAATGGTGAATCTGCTATATCAGTTATCTGCTAAACTATTTAAAAGTTTGTTTACAGTATTTTTTGATATACTAATTCACCCCCCCTCTTAGTATTCATCAATTGGTATCAAAGCCAACTTTTCTATAAGTCTAACCACTTGGAAGGAGATATGGGGGAATACAGTGTGAGGGAACTTACTCATCGTCTCACTCAGACTGAGAGAGCCTATGATGAACTCAAAGTCAAGTATAAAGCCTCTTTGGCCAAGAGAAGAGAGTATGTTGAGAAACTGATGGAACTCATTGAAAATAGCTCTTTTGATGAAGCTGACATGGATGCCCTAATTGAAGAAGTTGAAAAAATGAATGAAACTAAAGCCAACCTGAGAAGGGAGTTGGAAGGACTGACTATCAAAATGAGTTAGGAGCTTGAGAATAGAAGGAAAGCTAATGATCTGGTAAAACACAAAGATCATGAGATCTTCAAGCTGAAGCAAGAAATCAGTACCCTTAGTGCTCATCTCTAGGAGAGTAAAATGGAAAAAGAAGAAGTGCAAGGTGAACTAAACATGGCTATTTCTTAGAATGCAAACTTGATGGAATCCAATGATGCTATTTCCAAGGAACTTACTGAGTCAAAGAAGATACTTGCCAAATTCAATCAGAGTATTGCTAAGATAGAGCAAAAGCTAGAATCAGCAAAACCAGTAAAGAATACCACTGGACTTGGTTTCTTTGGGTATGAGGAAGGTGAGACCTCTGGAACAAAAGCTGAAGCATCAAAGAAGCAACCGACATCCAAGGATAAAGGTAAGCAAAAATTTAAACCTGTTTGCTTTAATTGTCTCAAAGAAGGACATACTGCTAATGTGTGTAGAAGCAAGGCCTACAACAATTTTCCTTACTTTCAAAACAATAAGCCTAGATCCAATAGATTCAATGGAAACTATTATGCATGCAACAAGTTTGGGCATAGAGCATTTGAATGCAGGTCAGTTCTGCACAACACTGGGAGATATCCTCCAATGATTCAAGGAGTTATTCCGGAACTTCCTATGAACCAAAATCCCAACCGGTACAATACCTATGACCATCGGTCAGTTGGTTATAAAGCAACAACTAGTTGGAAAGCAACTTGTTTGATCTATCGAAGTAGCGGTCACACTGCTACAACATGTAGAAGAAAGAATGGAAGTATGAATAATGGACCATGGAGAACACCTGGAATGGTATGCTATCATTGCAACAAACCGAGACACACTACTAGAACTTGCAGACTGAGAAAGAATCAATAGGGTGATGTATCGATCACTCCAGAAGGGAAGATTGATGTTGAAACCATTCAAGCATAAATTAATAAAACTTTGAAAAAGAAATCAGAGGAAGAATCAAAGGATGAACCTGTTTCTGCACCTAGTGTGGAAGTCTCTGAACCAACAAACTGATCTTAGAAAAGCTTAGGGGAACATATCGGTGAAACATTTCAAACCCCTGGTTTATATTGGTAAAGACCTTAACCAGTATATGTTACCTACCAGTCGACAGAAGACTTGAAGCGGTAAAAGGCAAAATTAGGGTTTGTGCCCCAGCGGTGATGCATTTATGATGGAAGGTGAGAGTTTATTTAAAAGGGGTTTTCATCATCATTTTCACTTATCAATTTTTGAAAGAAGAATTTTCAAGAGCAGAGCGACAAAGAGCGATTCGTCTAGCTATTCAAAGTGAA
Source organism: Cryptomeria japonica (assembly GCF_030272615.1). Lineage (NCBI taxonomy): Eukaryota > Viridiplantae > Streptophyta > Pinopsida > Cupressales > Cupressaceae > Cryptomeria > Cryptomeria japonica. Next base: position 200,587,300 of record NC_081406.1, read on the forward strand.
TTAAAAAATCTTGCAAAGGAATGTAGCGATCTTTTTCAATCTATCAGTGAAGAACACTAAGTGGTGATCTAGCAACCGAAGTGGTGTATTGTGCACAACATTGGAAAACCTAAATTTCAGATTGTGAAGGTATTTTCCAAAATTCTTACTTATCATTTGATCATGGCTTCTGCATCGCACTTTAGTTCTAGTGCACCTATAGATTCAGCTGAATTTCTTCAAAAAAAAATGAAATACAATGCCCTATCTCTAATACCCGCCAGAGTTATTGTTGAGGGAGATATTTCAGCATATATAGACTGTAAATTGGAAGACCTAGGATCCCTAGTGATTCATTCCTAGCTTAGTCTATTATGTGGGGATGACTAGAAGATCAAACTTGAGTTTAGTATCCTTGAGAAGATGAAACTGCACAATGCGGTGTATTTTCTGGAAGAGTTCACATAAGAACATATTCACATCATCCTTAGCAGAGTGCATGGTGATAAGATGTATCTCAAGCAGATGCATGACATTACACCGGAAGCAATTCATGCCATCACCAGTTTCTGCAATATTGGAGAGGTACCAGCTCTTCAGAAGTTCACCAAAACTGAAATGACAAAGCTCACCGGTTCTATGAGTGACCAACGAGCGATGACCGTCAACACCATCTTTGATGATCTGGTAAAATATTTTTGTATGGTGATTGGCTACAGGGTATTTTATGCTAGTAGAATGAACTCTGTCCCTACTGCTGCAGTGAATGCTGCCTATAGGATGATCAGATGATCAAGGAAGACACTACATTTGACCTATGTACTTGTTTGTAGAAGCAATTTCTTTTGAATTTGAAATCCATCAAACATGAGAATTCTCTAAGGTTCGGGTTTGGCTAACTTCTAGTTGGTTTATTCTTCTACTTTCAAGGTTATTTCCCTAGAGTAGGTGATGTTCAATGGTCTGCTGACCTACCGGTTTCCAAACAGATAAAGGAGAGCCTAAAAGTAGTGGGAACTACCTATCCTGAGGTTCTTAATAAATATTTTGATGAATTCAAATGGAAAATAAGCCAGAGAATAAGGATATCTGATGATATTGTGAAGAAGTATGAAGATGACATCTACTTCACAATAAGGACAGATGACTGCATAATGGAAGTAGTGGAACCGAGAAAAGAAGTAGTTGAACCTATGGGGTATGAAGTGATGAATGACATGTTGATCGAGTATGCCTCTACCCTACTTGCCTCACCACTGGATGCAAAGAAAAAGAGAATTGGTACCTACTTGGAGAGGGTCACACCGATTGAAGAACCAAAGCAAAAAAAGGGCAAAGAAGTGCCATCGGTATCTGCATCGGTTACCTCTGCTAGTCTGAAAGTGACGAAGCGGTCACCAGCTAAGAATAAGCCTGAGATAATTCCGGCTAAAGTATTCAAGAAGAAGCGAAAATATAGGAATCATTCACTAGAGGCAGAGGACACTGAATCAGAGATTCCAACAAAGAAGACAAGGCAATCAAGCAAAAAGTCAAAGTCTACCGGTAATGTACCAACAACTTTTGCACCAGTAAGCATAGATGTTACCTCTTATAAGCCAATGACACATTGTTAGAGTACAATAAAGAACATTAGGAGGAAATTGCTTGATGATTTAAAACAACATTTTGATGATTTTAATGATAGTGAGAAAGAGGAGGTAGAACAGGAGGTTATCAAATATTATGTGTTAATGATCGGTCGCCATCTAAGATCAGATCAGTTACACAAGATTATTTCTATAATTCTTTAGATAATAAATGGCGCATTTCCATTGAAAGAGAATAGGAGATCAGGGAGAAATTTTTTGCACAATACTTACCTGATGTTTCAAATTCTGAATTATTTGAAATAATGGATAAGCACAAAGGCATCTTCTCTACGAGAAGGAGAAGACTCAGATTACTAGAAGGTAAAACTTCTGAAGTTCAAAAGGACACACATATACATGTTAAAGCCGCTGTCAGAATACACCAACTATCTGAAGCCAATAGGAAGGCTGATCAAGCACCTGACCTATCCTTAGACAAACTGGATGAGGTATTTGACAATGAAGGTGAAAGAGTGAAAAAACAAATTGACACTATTGATGTTGATGCATTAGATAATGAAGGTGTCAATCTTGACAATGAAAAATCTGAGAAAGAGAAACATGATAAAGAGAAAGCAGAAGAGGAAAAGAAAAAGCAAGAAGAGGAGAAGAGGAAAGAAGAAGAGAAGAGGAAAGAAGAGGAGAACAAAAAAGAAGAAGAAAAGAGAAAAGAAGAAGAGAAGAAGAGAGAAGAAGATGAGAGAAAAGAAGAAGAGAAAAATAAAGAAGAAGACAAGAGGAAGGAAGAAGAAAGGAAGAAGAAGGAAGATGAGAAGAAACAAGAAGAGGAGCAAAAGAAGAAAGAAGAGGATAAGAAAAAATTGGAAGAGGAGAAGGAAGCAGAGAAGAGAAAACAAGCAGAGACTCCTAAGGCAACTAGTGATCAAACCAAGGTGGTTGACACCACCAGTCCTATTGATCTTCAATCAATAGATGAGTCTGAGCTACTTCATGGCATCAAACTTGCGCTAGAGAGACTGGAAGAATTGAGAAGGAAGAAAGAATAGGATGTCATACAAACTGTAGTTGACACCCTTACCAGTCTAAATCCTGGTACCAACCTCCCCAGTACCGATTCCTCTCTATCCAAGCTTAAACTTCTCTGTACCATAGTAGAGGACCAGGTACAATGCTTGGAAGATGTTATTGAAGCAACTGCAAAGAAGAACCATGTAAAGACACTCAATACTGCCTTAGTCATGCAAATGAATGAGCTCCAAACTCAACTACTGAAACAACAGAATGATATCAGTGTTGCTATGGGTGAAAGTAAATTACTGATGAGTAAAATCTACCAACCCCATCTATTTTCTGAAGATGTGCTTTAACAGAAAGATAAGCTCCAATTGGAGTTACAGGCATATATAAGAAACTTCAAGATGCCCTATGATCTATTCACTACCTATGGGCAAACTGTTCATCATTTTCAGAATCAGACAACCGAGACAGACTCAGAGATCAACAACCAGACTAAAGATTTGCAAGAGCTTCAACTGCTCCTATTGCCAAGACTACAGATTCTTCAAAAATGTTTTCTCAACTTGGAAGCCATCACGGTAACTCAAGAGATGAGTACCATTGATGCAATGGAAGAACTGGTATTCCAGATGAAGACTAAAAGTGAGGTTGTCACCTCATTACTTGAGTCATGGACAGTGGACATGAAAAATTTTGCACAAAACTTTAAATCTATTTTTGAGAAATTTCATTCCTTATTGTCATAAACATTTACTCTATTTTTATTGTATAAGGAAAACAGGGGTTACTTTGCATTACTTTTTCATTGTTGGCAAAGGGGGAGTAGTGTACTATAAAATTTTGGTGAATGTTAATGTTACCATTTCATGCACTTGTAATTTTTGCAAAGGGAGTAGTGTATATGGTTAGGGGGAGTAATTTTGATTGTAGCATCATTCTGTTATTGTAAAAACACTTAGATGTCAAAATTTTCCTAAGTGTTGCCATCAATGAAAAAGGGGGAGATTGTTGGCATTATGATGATGTTTTGATTGTCATTGATGGACACACACTTTCTTGATGTATGAGTTATTCTCAACCGGTAATTGTTCCAGCCAGTATTGTGTATTATTGAATGTATAGCTTTTAGACTATCAATATTTTGTAGAAGATGTTTACTAGTCACAGATTGACTGAAGAGCTCAAGCGGTATGAAGACCCCAAGCGGTTCAAGGATCACAAGTGGTACGAAGGACCCAAGCAATAGTCAGAACACTATGATCTACTAGTCTTCATTTTTGACAACCGATAACTGGTATATTGTATTAACTGGTATATATTTGTGATGAGTTACCAACTGGTATTACTGTAATGTGTGATGAGTTATCATCCACCAACACTTTGGCGGTGTTTTTGTGCCATGTTACTAAATGTGTCTAGATGCACTGTACCTAGGAACTTGTAGTCTAATTCTATTGGACCAACATGAAATCAGATTCCTTTATAAGGACATCATGTCTAGGGCTTGCATGTGTAAGTGAGATATAGAATAGAAGAGGTTATGTGTGATCATTGAAGAGAAGATTAGGTCTATGTGAAGAGATAGAGTGTGGAGATATTGAAGACTCAAGTAATGCTGAAATGCATTAACAATGAGCTAGCAAGGATCTAATTAAACATATTGTGCTATTGTTTAGATCATTCACTTGTTGATTACTAATATCTTTGACAAGTCTGAAACCCTTAATCGGGTAGGTCTAGCAAAGCCTTTGTAAATCTTCTAACAAGGTGGTTCACAACTGTGGATCTGAAATCCTCTAACAAGTTAGTATTTAACAAGACTTATCTCCTAACAGAGATCTAGACTCCTAATAGGATCTATTCTAGTGAAGAACATTGTATGACCTTAATCGGTCTGACCTTAACCGGTCTGGTTTCTATCCTGCAGATAGTTACTTGTGAGTTTCTGCTCATCGTGGTTTTTCCCATTTGGGTTTACATGTCAAATATCTTATGTTATGGTGATTGTGCTCTTGTGGGTGAATGCTTTGTTTTCTATTTGGTTTGCATTTATCTTAACTAGTTATTGGTGAATCTGTTGTACCGGTTATCTGCTAAATTGTTTAAAATTTTGTTTACAGTATTTTTTGGTATACTAATTCACCCCCTCTCTTAGTATTCATCACATACTATCTGTAGTAGTATCATTTGATTGTGGGTAAGCTTCCCACTATGGTTTTTCCCCTTACAGGGTTTCCACGTACAAATATTTGTGTTATGTGTTGTGGATGTTGTTATCTTTCTGTTTCATGCATTAATCTTTACCAATACTGCACTTAACTGATAAAACTGTCTACCGACATAAAGTTTGGTTTACCGATGTTAAGCATTAAGTTTTGGTTAAGTTAATTTTGGTTGAATTTATTAGACAACTAATTTAGCCCCCCCTCTCAGTTGTCTCTGGGACCTAACAATTGGTATCAAAGCCTAGCCCTCTTTTTGCAGAAGTTTAACAGCTTGAGGAGATCCAATGTCTTCTAACTATTTCAGGAAGGACAATCTGAAACTTGACGGAACTAAGTATGGCATATGGAAGATCAGGATGGAGACACATCTAAACTGCATTGGAAAGGATATATGGGATGTTACAAAGAATGGCTATGCTACTCCTACTCAAGGTCAACCTAATCCACCAACCTTAACTAAAGATGAGGAAAATGATTGCAAAGCAAGAGAAGCACTTTTGAGCGCATTGTTAGATTAACAAGTCATGGGATTGTCAGATAGATCTACTGATAAAGCTATTTGGGACAAACTGGAAACATTGAATGAAGGAGATTCCATAGTCAAAATTGCAAAAGTTGAATGCTTCTGGGTCAGGTATGAAATTCTAAAAATGGAAGAAGATGAAAGAATTTCTACTTTTATGGAAAGAGTAAATGAAATTGTTTTAGGTATACAATGTTGTGGAGGAACCTTAAGTGAAGATGAGATTGTTTTTAAAGTTTTAAGAGCTTTGCCACTGACATATAAAATGAAAGTTACTCCTATAAATGAATTGAGAACAATGCCTAATGCATCAGTATCTAGAGACACTTTGGTTGGAAAACTATCAGCTTTTGAACTTGAGGAATTTGGTCCTGTTGCTACTATCAAGATAGATCTAGGTTTCAAGGTATCATCATCAATTGTAGCATCATCAACATTATCTGATAAATCTGATTGGAAAGCCTTCTATGCAAGAGAACTTGAAGAAAGCAAGAGAGAAAATGAAGAACTTGAAGCACTATTTGTAAGGGAAATGCCTAAAGGTCCAATTGGAAGTAAGTATGAAGGTAAAGCACCCTTTAAATGTTTTAACTGTAATAAGATTAGTCATATGGCTTCTAGATGTCCTGATAGACATGCAAGATTAAGAGAAGAAGCTAAGAGAACATATTAGCCTAACCCTGATTATCAGAAATACAAGTTCAAGAAGAATAGAGACAAATCTTATTATTATGCTGATGAAGGAGTTACTGATGATTTTGATGAGGATCCGACAGACAATGGATGGGCTTTTGCTGCTATAATAGAAGATCAACTGACACCTACTGTTCAACTGGTAGAGCAGGCCTTGACAACTAAAATTGAAGATAAGAATGAATGGATCATTGATTCATGATGTTCATATCACATGACTAGTGATAAGAGTAAATTCTTAACCTTTCAGGAATACAATGGAGGCCTAGTAAGATTTGGAGATGATAAAGCTTGTTCGATCAAAGGAAAAGGAACTATATCTTTTGATGGTAAGCACAATACTGATATTGTTTACTGTATTGAAGGTTTGAAGCATAATCTTTTGAGTGTTGGTCAATTAGTTGAGAAAGAATTTCAGTTACAATTCAAGAATGGTAAATGGAAAATCTTAAACAAAACTGGTTTGGAAATTGCAACCGGTAATCAGACTAGAGGCAATATCTTTCATTTGAACAACAATGAGAAAGCATGTTTGATTACACATATTGATGAAAGTTGGTTATGGCATAAGAGACTTTGCCATGTAAATTTTGATTGCATTGTGAAAATCAGTACAACTAAGGCAGTTAGAGATTTACCTAAGATTGTTAAACCTCACAATTCAGTATGTAAGGAATGCCAAATTGGAAAGCAAGTTAGAGAAACTTTCAAGAGTATTCTGGAAAAGTCTAACAATGTTCTTGATTTAATTCTTACTGATTTATGTGGTCTAGCAAGAACTAGAAGTATAAAAGGAGATAAATATTTTATGCTAATCATTGATGACTATTATAGAATGTGTTGGGTTACTTTTCAAGGAGAAATCCGAAGCATTTGGGAAATTTAAACTATTCAAGGTGATGGTAGAAAATGAAATCGACAATAAAATCAAATGTTTGAGATCAGATCAAGGAGGCGAATTCACATCTAAGGAATTTAATACATTCTGTGAAGTGAATGGGATTAGAAGACAGTTATCAGCACCCCGGACACCCCAGTAGAATGGAGTTGTGGAAAGGAAAAACATAACTATCTTGGATACAGCTAGAAGTATGATATCAGAAGCAAATATACCTCATATATACTGGAGAGAAGCGGTCAATACAACAATTTATACATTCAACAGAGTTCACATCAAAGGTGCAACTGGCAAGAACCCACATGAACTACGGTTTGGTCATACTCCTTCTCTTAAATATTTTAGAATATTTGGAAGTAAATGCTATATTAGAAGAGATGAGTATATTGGGAAATTTGATCCTAGAAGTGATGAAGGAATATTTCTTGGTTATTCATCTAAGAGAAAAGTATATAGATGTTTTAACAAGAGATTGTAGAAAATTATTGAGAGTGCAAATGTGAAGATTGATGAACAGTAGAAAATTCAAGGTACATAGACTTTGAACTGGCAATAGAGATAATCACAAATGAACCTACTGTGAATACACCAGTACAAAATGTTGATCCAGTGACACCAGCATCATCTGAAGATTCAACAGTCACTGAAGAACAACAAGTAAAAACACCCCAGTATGTAAGATTGAATCATTCTGAAGATCAGATAATTGGAAACAAATTTCAAGGAGTTATGACTAGAGGAAGATTGGCAAATGAAGAGGTATGCCTTATTTCTCAAATTGAACCTACATCTGTTAATGAGGCACGTGAAGATAAATATTGGATTAAAGCTATGGAAGATGAATTAGAACAAATTGAAAATAATAACGTTTGGTCATTAGTTCCCCGACCTAAAGACAAAAATGTAATTGGAACTAAATGGGTTTTCAGAAATAAACTTAATGAAGATGGTAAGGTGATAAGAAAAAAAGCAATATTAGTATGTAAGGGATATTCATAGAAAGAAGTAATTGATTACAATGAAACCTTTGCACTGATAGCTAGAATTGAGGCAGTCAGACTCTTATTGACTTTTGCAGCACACAAGAACTATAAAGTATATCAAATGGATGTTAAATGTGCATTTTTGAATGGAGATATTGAAGAAGAAGTTTATATAGAACAACCTGATGGATTTTCTTTGACAGATAACAAAGACATGGTTTGCAGGTTAAGGAAAACTTTATATGGATTGAAACAAGCTCCTAGAGCTTGGTATGCTAGATTGGACAAATATCTTTTGAAGCTTGGTTACACTAAAGGTAATGCTGATAGCAATCTATACTACAAAGTGACTAATGATGAAATCTTGTTTATTGAAGTCTTTGTTGATGATATAATCTTTAGAGGAGAAGATGGATTGTGTAAAGACTTTTCTAACAAAATGGAACAAGAATTTGAAATGTCTATGTTTGGAGAGATAAAATTATTTTTAGGATTGCAGATTTCATAGACTGATAAAGGTATATTCCTATGTCAATCTAAGTACTTGAAGGAATTACTAAAGAAATTTGGCATAGAAAACTATAAACCGGTAAGCACACCTATGACTACAACTGATAAATTATCTTTTAAGGATGAAACAACATCTGTTAATCTAACTAGATACAAGTCTATGATAGGAGGTTTACTGTATTTGACACAAACAAGACCTGATATTATGAATGTAGTATGTATTGTTTCAAGATTTTAGAGTAATCCTAAAGAAAATCATGAATTAGCAGTGAAAAGGATTTTTTGGTACTTACAAGGCACTACAAATCTTGGTTTATGGTATCCTAGAGATGAAAATTTTGACTTATGTGCATACACAGATGCTAATTGGGTAGGAGATGTGGATGATAGAAAAAGCACCACCGACGGAGCATTTTTTCTTGGTAGCAGACTAATTTCATGGTTGAGCAAGAAACATAGTTGTACAAGTCTATCAACAATAGAATCAGAAGTAGCAGATATAGATGGCGAGTGCGGAGCAAAAAGGAGCGGGAATCCCAAATTTCAAATAGGGAAATGGTGGATTTCCTGGAGATTGTAGTTTTTCTAGGATTGGAACTGGTAATCAGGCAGGGGGTCAGGCACCTCAAGGGTCAGAAGAGGACAAGGAAAAAGCAAAACTAGGAGAGGACAAAGATTCAAACCCCAGGGACCCACACGATAGAGGAAAAGGAAAAAAATGGTCTTTGCTCTTCAGAGTGAAACCGCTGGTTAAATCTGGGCTCCCGGAAGTAACAAACATTTCAAACCCTGCCTCTGGATAGTTTGCTATTTTTGTTCCAGACAAAGTGGTCGATATGACTGTTTCTGGCCTTTCTATGACATTAGTAGGACGATTCTTTGGCTTTAGGCCTAACATTGATGATGTTAGGAATTTCATAAGGAGAAAATGGCTTGTTAAAGGACAAGTGGAAGTGGCAGTGCTACCTAGAGGGTTTTTTACCTTCGCTTTCAACTCTGAAGAAGACATGAATAAAGCTCTCTGCGAAGGCCCTTGGATGTTTGGCAAGGCATCCTTGGCTCTTCAAAAATGGGCCCTAAACCTCATCCTCGATGAATCCTTCTTTGTTTTTGCACCTATCTAGACGCGCCTCCTGGGTCTTCCGTTGGAACATTGGAATGAGGAAGTCTTCAAGGGTATTGCAAAATCCTTTGGAGAACTCTTGTCGATTGACCCGATGACGACGGCTAAATCAAGGTTAGTCTTTTCTCGCATCTGCTTAAATGTTAATCAAATGACAGATATGCCTCAATCCATAGACATCATTTCTAAGCTTGGAAAATGGTCCCAAGCTATTGAATATGAATCTCTACCATTTGCTTGTTTCCACTACAAAAAATTGGGGCATTGGGCTAAATAATGTCCGCTCAAGAAAAACAAGGAAAATAAGATTGATAGCAACAACAAGAACAAAAAGACCTGGCAAATGATAAATAAAAAATGAGACTCATCAACATCTGAGAGTAACCAAAATAAGGATATGATGAAACTTATGAATGAAGCCAAGAGGAATGGGAGTAATAGCAATGACCAACAAGATTGTGTTTGCTCCAATGACCAACCAGAGAGAACTAAAGAAGTAGAGTAAGGAAATGAGTTGAACAATTAAAAAAACCTAGAGGACCAGGAGACTAGATCTGTTAGTCAGGAGAAGGAAGAATCCATTCCAGACCAGGAGGTTGGATCAATGAGTAAGGAGAAGGAAGAGACCATTCCAACCCTATCACTATCAAAACTAGCTGAGGAAAACTTTTATGAAGCTCAAGACCCTTCTGATTCTGAGCCTTTACTGCTTTTAACCAATGGAAGCCCAAAGACCAACCTCTATAAAACCCCTTCTCATAGTGTGGATTTGCTGGATGGGAATTTCTAGATATTCGGATCGAGAGAAGGAAAATCAAACAAGGAGGACTTCAATGGAGGAATCTCAACTCGAAGCAAGATCAAGAAAAAGGCAGATGTTGGAAGTCAGAACAAAAAGTAGGGTAGGCCATCCCTAAAACATCAAAGGGAACTGGAAAGCTGGAAGAACCGTGCTGATGGAACACAGTGTTCCATTGAGTTAGCCCTATCCCCAATTAAAGTATGAAGATAATATCCTGGAATATCAGAGGGCTGAATGCCCCTCATAAGTAGGATGTGTTACGGAACATCATCAGAGATCATAAACCGGATGTAGTCCTTGTTCAGGAAACCAAGATGTCTAAAGAAAAATTTGAAAAGATTAGAATTTTCAAAGATAATGGAGTCATAGGATCAAACTCGGAGGGAGCTTCTAGAGGAACTACGATTTTTTGGAACCAAAAAACTATTACTGGAAAGGAAATAATCTCTGCTTCTAATAGGATCTCTATTCAACTTGAGCATATCAAGGACAACTTTGTCTGGGTGTTATCTAATGTCTATGCGCCTAATACCAAATCTGGGAGAGCTAAATATTGGAAAAGCGTTGCAGCTGACAGACTCCAGTTTGCTGATCAAAGCTGGATTATTATGGGAGACTTCAATACCCCGCTCGAAGATGAAGAGAAGATGGGAGGTATCCCCTTACAACTTGATGGCAAACAATACCTCATGGACTTCATTAATGACCAAGCTCTCATTAATGCAGATCTCTAGGGCATCAATTTCACCTAGACCAATAGAAGAACTGGAGCTGATTTGATTCAAGTCAAGCTTGATAGATCTTTAATTTCTCTTGACTGGCTTTCTAAGTATAGTTGTTCCCTTGCCTCTGTTATCAAAATTGGTTCAGACCATTACCCCATCTCCTTTACTGCCAACTCTTTTTCGGCAAAGAGAAACTTCCCTTTTAGATTTGAAAAAGCTTGGCTCTCCCACTCTTCTCTAGAAGCTTGCATTGCTGAATGGTGGAACTTTGAAGTGGAGGGTAAGACTCTTTTTAGAATTGCCAAAAAGTTCAACATCATAAAAGCCAAAAGTAAATCTTGGAACAAAGAGTTTTTTGGGGAAATATTCAAGAACAAAATTCAAGTCAAAGCTGAAATAAAGTATGTTCAGGATAGAATCCAAGAGGTGGGGTTGACTGAAGATCTTAGGACGGCTGAAAATGATCTTTTATCTAAATAACACTCCATCATTTCTAATGAAGAGACTTTCTGGAGACAAAGATCCAGAGCCTTGTTTCTGAAGGAAGGCGACAAAAATACCCGCATATTTCACTTAACTGCTCTTAAGCATAGGGAAACCAACAGAATATCCAGTCTAAATTGTAATAAAGACATCTTAACAGAGGACTATGACATTAGGAAGGAAGCTCTTGATCATTTCAGTACCCTGCTAGGTGATGTGGATATCCTGGATTTCAGCAAGCAAAACACCCTTTTACAAGCTATCCCTCCTATCCTATCGGAAGCTGACAACCACCTTTTATCTCGTATTCCCTCTAATCTAGAAATCAAAAGGGCGATGTTCTCCTTTCAGGGTGATAAATCCCCTAGTTCGGATGACTTCCCCATGTTTTTCTTCCAAAATTTTTGGCACATTATGGAGGCTGACATATGCAATGGTGTTAAGGAATTCTTTGGCTCTAGAAGACTCCTAAAGGAATTAAATGCCACCTTCATTGTCCTAATACCAAAGATCCCTGGAGCTGATTCTCTTAACAAGTTTAGATCCATCAGCTTGTGTAACTCTATCTATAAGATCTTATCTAAGGTTCTAACTTCCAGGTTATTGGAAATTCTTCCAAGGATTATATCTATCCAGCAGAATGGCTTCATCCCCAGAAGATAGATTTTGGACTCCATCATTTCCGTTCATGAAAATATCCACTCCCTGAAAGTGGTGAATAACTAGGGATTCTTCTTAAAGTTAGACATGGCTAAAGCTTTTGATAGAGTGAACTAGCAGTTTCTCCTTAGGATCATGAAAGCGTTTGGTTTTGGTGACAAAGTTATTCAACTCTGCTTTCAACTTATGGAAACTTCCTCCTCTGCTGTTATTGTCAATGGCTCCCCATCCAGTTTCTTCAAAAGCTCTAGAGGTCTCAGACAAGGGGACCCCATATCCCCTATCCTATTCACTATTCTTGTTGAATGCCTGGGAAGATTCATCCTTAAAAATGTGGAAGATGACAATCTTAAGGGTCTAAAACCTTCTTCATCCAATGTTGTCTGCTCTCATGAACAATTCATTGATGCCTTTATTACCATGGGGGAAGCCAACATCATGGAAGCTAAAAATATGAAGATTATTTTGAATACCTATGAATCTGCCTCTGGCCAAAAAATCAACTGGGATAAAAGCTCTCTATTTTTCATCAATACCCCGGTTCAAAGGCAAATAAGGATTGGCAGGTTTCTTGGCTGCAACATCTCTGAGTTTCCCTCTACCTATCTGGGGCTTCCTCTGTGTCTCAAGCCTAAGGATTCCTTCTAGAACAAGCTAATTGACAGACTTAACTTGAAACTTGCTGGCTAGAAAAGGGTTGTCCTAAGTCAAGCAGGAAAAATCACTCCGCTCAAAGCCACTCTCCAAAATCTTCCTGTGTATGCTCTTAGCTTGTTCAAAATCCCCTCAAAGTTTGCGGAAGCCATTGAAAAAATCCCTAAAAAGTTCCTTTGGTCGGGAATGGAAGTTAAAAATAGAATTCCCCTTATTGCCTGAAATAAAATTTGTTCCCCTAAGACCTCTAGTGGGCTGGGCTTAAGGAACATTGGTTCTATGAATAAAGCTTTATTAGCCAAACAAATATGGAGATTCAAAGGGGAGGAAAGAGAATGGAACTCTATCTGGAAAAACAAATATCTCTATATGCAACCTTCTGAGAAAGAATTCTTTGACAACTCTTTTAATGTTGAAGGATCTGCCATATGGAATGCTGTGCAATCAACTAAAAGCTGGGCTACTGCTGGCAGAACTTGGAACCTTGGAGATGGGAGGAGAATAAGATTTTGGGAAGATAGATGGATCCTGGATATACCTCTATAGGAAATCCCAATCCTTAAAGATTGGAAAGACCGATTCAAAAGTAGGTATGGAGAAATGGTAAGAGATTACTAGAGAAATGGGAAATGGATTGACTTTAGCCAGCAGTGTCCGGGACTCAAGCTCCTTCAAATAGCTCTCTCTGCCAAAATCCCTATAGACAACAAAGATGATAGATTGATTTGGAGGGAAACTCTGGATGGGAAATACTTTGTTTCCTCTGCTATGGCTATTCACAATGTCCCGGTGGAAGAAATTTTCATCTAGGCTAAAGTCTGGGACAAGAAGTTAGTTCCTAAGGTCAATATCTTCTTCTGGATTTTCATCCAAAATAGGGTATTAACCCTAGACAATCTTCACAAAAGAGGTATTATTTTTCCTAACAGGTGTTCTCTTTGCTGTAGGGAAGAAGAGACAACTTGCCATATTCTCAATCAATGCACTTTTAGCCAGGATATCTGGAAAATCATCCTTTCCAGGTGGAACCTGAGCTGGGTCTTCTCGAACTCTCTTGGTGACACCTAGCTTCAATGACATTGCCCTAATTCTAATCCTAAAATTGTGGAGACCTGGGAACTTACTCTGTCGATTGTTATATGGAATATCTGGAAAGAGCGTGACAACAAGATTTTTAGGGATAAAAGGGCTTTTCCTGAAGTGGTTGCAGATAAAATCTTTAGGAGCATCTTTGAATGCCTCTACTGCACTGATCAAGGACCTGCTGCTAAAGATGATTTTAAAGATAGGTGGAACCTTTCTACCACTACTACTAGCAAGGAAACTGGAAGAGAAGGTCTAGTCTAGTGTTTTCCCCCGCAGGAATGGATTAAGGCTAACTTTGATGGGGCCTCTAAAGGGAATCCGGGTAAAGTTGGATATGGGGGCATTGTCAAGAATTTTGCTGGAAGTTGTCTTAAGGCAGTGGCTGGTCCTCTGGGGAATCAAACTAGCCATTTTGCTGAAGCCTCTGTAGCCTTGAATACCTTAATCATAGCCAAAAATCTAAATTATGATAAAATATGGCTTGAGGTAGATTCACTCAATATTATAAAGTGCTTAAAGGGGGAATCAGAGCCTTCCTGGTCTATTGAAAATATCATCATGAAAGCTAGGGAGATCATTGCCAATTTCAAAGAAATTATTATTCAACATGCCTTCAGAGAGTAAAACAGCATGGCAGATTGCTTAGCGAATACTGGAGTTAACTCTGACTCCCAAATGATTTGGCATGAGGAGGATCTCAATTTAAATATCAAAGAGCTCATTAGAAAGGACTGTTATATGGGGAGAGAAGGACAATTTAATCATGACAAGTTAAAAGCATCATTTATGCCTTGCTGGAAAGGCCATCATTACTTGGTGTCACGACAGATCTTCTATTATCTCTAATAAAGTGCCGCACACTTTGTGGGTTACCTAGTTCGAAAACGTGAGCAACATTGGGAATGAAGGTGATAACTTGTAGAGAAACAGAGTAGGTAGCCCGTATTTGAAGATGGGAGGAGACCTAAGGCAGGAAGAACCAGACAATACGTTGACCTAGAAAGTGATGCCAAAAGTCTATGCAAAATTGGAGAAGGGCTCTCTTACCAACTTCATGGAGAAACTTGAAGACTATGACAAAGGTAGGGTTAACTTAGCTCTTTCCAAGATTTTTGAAAACTGGTCTAATGGCTCTTTTAAACTTTATGGAGTTAAGTTTAAGTTGGACGCTAGGCTCATTTCTACTGTGACTAGAATGCCCCACTTTGGGCTTAATTTCTTTCGAGACCTTAAGGTCTCCAACAACGTGGTTAACCTGTTCCCACGAAAAGAGAAAGAGAGCTAAAATTGGCAAGGCTACTGGGGGCTACTATGAAGTTGCTAACATCAAGAAGTTGTGGGGCTGGGTTCTGAACGCAATTATGGAGTACATCACGGTTGAAGGCCATTTTTCCAGGGCCCACACCTACCACTTCGTGCTCTTAAACCATTTCAGACATGACAAAAAGGTGTCCCTGCCCTACTACCTTTTTCAGTTCCTCTCCAGGTCCCTCAATAAACACAAGACTAACCCTTCCAGCCCGATTCTCCACTGCGGGCTTTTGCTACTCATCTATGAGCATTGCAAAACCCTCGCCCTATTGGAAAATAAGAGGATTTCTACCTCTCCGGGAAAGAGAAAGATGGAAGAGGGAGAAACTAGCAAGGAGAAGGTGTCCTCCAACAAAAAAAGGAAAAGCTTCCTTGGGTTGGAAACAGAGGACATTGTTAAGGAAAGCAGCGAAATGGAGACAGACGACTCCAATGGTGAAGACAACTGGAAAGACAAGGAGCTGGGTAATGAGGAAGAAAGCGGCAATAATGAGCCTAGTCAAGAAAGTCCTACCCTCAGCGAATACCCTGGTAAGGACAACAACCATCTGATGGAAGAAGTAGAACCCAAGGATAATGAGGAAACCAGAGTGAATTCTGGGAAGGAAATGAACAAAGACTCTGGGAAGGACCTGACTGAGGATAGGGATAGTGAGGACAAGGAAAGTGCTAGTAAAGGGCTTATCCTAGATAACCTCAAGAAGCTCTCTGAGGCCAGAATGGATTTTGATAGATGGACCTATGAGACCTTGAAAAACCTAGATAAGAAAGGGATAAAAACAGATGAAAAGAGGGAGGATGAAAATAGAGAGTAGATTAATTGGAAGCAGGAAATGGAGAATAAGGTAAAATCGCTGGAAAAGGGAAAAGAAGCGATGAAAAATCTGATGGGAGTTATCCCAAGTATCCTCTCTGCTATCACTAAAAACCTAGAGGACATTGCCAAGGTCATTGATCAAAGCTGCACTCCTAAACCGATCATGGATCTTGACTTGGAGGAAGAGACCATCTAGATTGGAAGCGGTGATGCTAATTCGATGGGTAGTACTGCGAAGAAAACCAGGGCCAGTATCAAGAAAGTTGTGGCTTCTTCACCAAAGGATCCCCCTAACTTCAAAGACAACAACAAAGAGCTATATGATATTAGAAACACCCTAGCTAAAGCCCTGGAAAAAATCTGAATGCTGGAAGGCCTACTAGCTTTTTGGGGCTTTTTTGGGTTTTCTTTGGTTTTCTGCTGGTTTTTTGTGGATTCTGTTCTTTTTTGTTTCTAGTAGCTTTGCTGTTTAAGTTCTGCTTGTAAAGGGTTTCGGGGCCCCTTCAAAACATGCTTTTTCCTTAATAAAAAACAACAGAATCAGAATATGTTGCAATAACTAATTGTACACATATATTATGGATCAAACAAATGTTGAAGGACATAAAGGTAAAATGCAAGGAACCTATAACTATCTACTATGATAATATGATAGCAATTGATATATCTAAGAACCTGGTACTTCACTCTAAAACTAAACATGTTTCTATCAAATTAAATTTTCTGAAAGAGAATGTTGAAGGAAAAGAAGTGAAATTGGTTTATGTGAATACTAAAGAGCATATTGCAGATTTTTTACAAAGCCTTTGCCTAAGGAAACTTTTGAGTATCTCAGAGAGCAACTTGGAGTTCTACCCCCACCAGTAGAGACTTAGATAGTTGATGTTTGTCATCAATTGGCAGACTTAACAGAGAAATTTTTTATTGCGACTTTGATGAGGAGAGCTACTTCTCAGGGGGAGTAGTTGGTATATTGAATGAGTTGGTATTTTGTATTTTATCTGGTTTTTGTAATGCTTTGGCATTTGATGTCAAAGGGGGAGAGATTGATATGGAAAAACACATACATTATCCCTTGGGGGAGAGATTGTTACTTTGGGGAGAGATTGTTGGAGAGATTGATTACTCTCTGTATCTGTATTTTGATTTCTGGTTAACAATCTTTTGGGAGATTGTTGGTTTTTGGTTTTTGACATTTCTATTTTGGCACTTTGAAGGTTTTTCCATCTTGTGTTGTCATCAATGCCAAAGGGGGAGATTGTTGGTATTTTGGATATGTTGATATGGTTTTGTCATTGATGTCAACACTTGTCAACACTTATCAGTACTTGAAGATCTTTGGTTATGTTCACCGTCAAGTCAGAGACTTATGCACAGTCACCGGTATTTGGTTCACCGATAGATTATACTGTTCACTGGCACTTGGAATGACTTGGAGACTACTTGGTTATGTCAAAGACATTTTTCTATCACTTGGTTTTGGTGATTTGGTTATTAGTTTACTCGGGTTTGCATATTTGCTGTTACCGGCAAATAGGTTCAGGTTATGCACCGATAGACATATCTATTCTAGATCAGCATGACACGTCATGGAGATGATTTATTATTATTGCAAATGCATTGAGCTGACATCATGCATCAGATATTGATTTATTTGTAATTGATTTTATTTTAATATCTTTTAGTGAGCTGACCTATTCAATTGGTCTTAGGTTATGGTATAAATGTAAGATCTCATTTGTGAGATTGATATGTGATTGGGGAAATAATTGTAATAAGGTATATGCAAAAATAAGCAGAGCTATACACATAGACATCATTTGAAGGTTGAAGGAAGGTTTTGTGAAGGCAATCAGAACTAAACTGGTACTGAATCCAACATATGAAGATGCTATTTTATGCAGTACATTATCAATTGATTTAACCATTCAATTGTAGTCAGTGTGACTCTCATTTTGTGATTGAGCAGTGAGCTCTAGGCAGCTAGCCTTTCTACATGTGCAGAATCCATATTGTACACACATACTATCTATAGTAGTATCATTTGATTGTGGGTAAAGCTTCCCACTGTGTTTTTTCCCCTTATAGGGTTTCCACGTACAGATATTTGTGTTATGTGTTGCGGATGTTGTCTTTCTATTTCATGCATTAATCTTTACCGGTATTGCACTTAACTGATAAAACTATCTATCAGCATAAAGTTTGGTTTATCGGTATTAAGTTTTGGTTAAGTTAATTTTGGTTGAATTTATTGGACAACTGATTCACCCCCCCTCTCAGTTGTCTCCGAGACCTAACAGTCTTGTGCAGGACCACAGACCAAGCTCCTAAGACGATGCCTTTCAGCTGCCATCATTCAATGCAGGTTGCACTTACAAATCTAGGACCTAGGCTTTAGGTCAAATTTGTAATTTTGAATTTTGACGTGTCTTCTTTGGTCTAAGGCTTGTTTTGCTCCCTTGTGTTATAAAATAGAATTCAGGGCCAAGAAGCAAGGACGATTCCAAAAACCTTATGATATGTATGCATTAGAGACAACTTTAATATAACAACAGATAGTCTTTTGCAGTTTTGGTGACCCATTGTAACATTTTCATGAATGTATCAGTTTTATCTTCAAAACAAATAAAAGGAAACATTCATCTTCTTGCTCATACCTTTTGTAATGTGTTGTATGAATTGTTGTGTTAATGACATATGCAATTTGTCTTCTCTAATGGGGAATGTGTATTCTTTAATGGGTTTCATTTCAAGCTAAATGAATTAAATTTTATCTTGAATACTGCAATAGATTCTAAGAGAGCGTGTGGAGGCTATGAATGCATTCTTAATCTAAGAACTTTAAGCAAGTCTTAAGCGTTTAGCATTGAACTTTAATGTTGATAATGATATTTTGTTTGTCACTAGGACTATGATTTGACTCCGTTTTCCCTTAGAACAGGCACTGATCATACTTTCATGAGGTTTGAGGGTCATCTGTACATCCTTATTTCACCTTTTATATTCAGTTTTTAGTTTTTTGTATTAGAAGTAGAAGTAGATTAGAGTCGGTTTTCAATACAAGCAAGAGTGATAAAAACTAAGGTTCAAGCGAGAATTTGTAGTATGTTATGCTTTTCCTTGGTATATTTTCATTGAAAGCATCTGCTAAATAATGCATTGTCAGTTAGCATAGAGTCAATATATGGTCCATAGTGCTATAGGTAAAACCGCCTAAGTCTTGCAAAGCCTGAAGAGTAGAAGGTTGCAACTTCCATGCTGAATCTTGTTCATTGGCCAAGTCCAATCCTGAGTCTATTCATGAGTTATTGGCTATCTCTCTAGGATTTATGATCTATTGATTTGGGAACCAAAACAATGTAACCTATATATGTATTAAATTTTTGAGGCAAAGTCATTAAGGCACTATAGGTAGCCAAAAAAGTAGTATAACCTATATATGTATTAAAATTTTGAGCTTTGGATGCTTTTAGGGGTCACTAATGGAGTAGAAGAACTAGGAAAGTATATGTACTAAACTATGAAATTCATTGTTTAATAGGAGGGTGAAATGTATGTAAAGTGTTTTAGTGTGTATGACATGGAATACGTGCAAAGGGTAAACATGGGTAGTGTTGGTATTATCTACAACACTTCTTAATGATCCTTTAATGCAACACACATTCTCTAAGGTATTATCTACAATAGCTCATGCAAATATCATAGACTTGTTAAAATATCAAGATTGGAAAACATCATCTCCTTGAATTAGATTAAGAGCATAAATACAAAATAGTATCAGGTACTTCATACATCATAATAGGAATCATTGTGTTATTGCATAACAAACATTAAAAGGATTCATCCATTAAATTTTTCATAAATATCTCAGTAGGGAACACAACATGATGCAAATATTTGTAATGTAAAAGTATAAATGACTTGACATGTAAAGATAATCACAAAGTACAAGTTCTCCCACATAATTACAAACAATTCCTCCCACATAAGCATAACATTTAGATTTCACCAAAAAATTGATGAATAAATGATGAACAGTTAGTACCAAACTGGTACTAAGAGGGGGGGGGGGGGGGAGGGTGAATCCGTACAGGCAAAAAACACTTTTCCTAAACTAGTTTGACTGCAAACAGTGCACTTGACTAGAAATCACTAACACCGGTCTAAACCAGATTACTACCGGTTAAACACAGTGAGATGGTGAAGGACCTAAACTGGTAACACTTAGCTTTACACACAATCTAACATCTTATTTCCACTTCACCCATACGCATACACTGGTACTCTATAATCAGAAATATAATAACCTACTAGTTCAACATGATTTACCACTTAACAAAAAATAACAAAGCATCACATGAAAAGGCATCACACATGACACACATATTTTTCACATGGAAACCCAACTGGGAAAAACCATAGTGGGGATGAATACCCACAAGTTGTTCTTTGAACCCTTTTGAGGTCCGCTCTGTTAGGAGCCTGATCTGGTTAAAGACTGTTACAATAGGTTCTGTTAGGAACCGATCCTGCTAGGGATCACCCGGTTAAGGGATGGCTAAATACCCGATTAAGGGTTAAACCCTGTTAAAGGTTACCTTGTTAGAAGATTTTAAAAACTCAATGATTTTGAGTCACCCTGTTAAAGGATTTACATCAAGTTGGTTAAACCTACCCTGTTAAGGGATTTTCCAATTGTTGAAGTGGTTAGAGATCAACATGTATTACAGTGATCTGGTAATAGCACTCAATGCTAATGCAGATCTGCTTCAGTTCTTTTCTTTTGCAATCACACTCTGCGGGTATCTATTCTCTTATCTGGTTTGGCAAGAATCACATATCTCTGCACTTAGATACACACACAACATTTTCCAACAACCTCAACATGAAAAATAACATCAAACTTATAGGGAATAGATAGGTCAGTAGCATAAACCCTAAACCCTAAATATTTAGGTTAAGCAATTTAGTCAGTTCAATCCTAACTATTGAACATGTCGCATTGATTGCAACAGTCTTGAACAGATCTCAAGATGTTCACCATCATTCATTCTTCACCACTTCTTGGAGGCTAATAACCCATCATGCGTTTTCCATCATTTACAGAGACTACACACATTCCCAAGGTAGATAGGATCAATCTCTTTCATGCAAGATCCTTCACACGCATAAGGCTGATGTGGCAACACAATCTGTTCTTCATTACAATGCTAACTCATCACACGATGTCATCAGTTGAATCACACAGGCTTGGAATACTTCAACTGGAAACCCTGAAGCTAAGACTACCAATCGATAGTCATACCATATCTAGCCTTGATACGAAACATTCCATATATCGGTTCACATTCCAACATACTGGTTTACTTGGACAGACATACCGCTTCACTTTTTCACATATACTGGTTCACAACATCATACCGATTCTCTTGTAAGTTTCTTACTTCAATATATCAGTTCACTCTTCAGCATATTGACATCAATGACAACATACAATATCATCATGTCATCATACTCTGCACATATGCCAACAATCTCCCCCTTTGGCATTGATGGCAATATACAAAGATATCTCTCCGCTTCACATCTTCTCCCCAACAATGCAGATATCTTCTCCACTTCACATCTTCTCCCCCTTTGACAACAATGTCAAAGCGGAGGCATATACATCTATGTTCTACTATGCTGCTCCCCCTAATGAGTAGCATCCTTCATCACACCAATCCTGAAAAAGATCTCAATGTAAGTCCTGACTGATGTGGAGCACACACCTTTAGTTAACCTCTTGAAGGGGAAGCACCCCTAATTCATCTCTCAAATAGGTAAAGGTAGCCTAAGGTAGAGGCTTGGTGAATATGTCTGCTAACTGCTCCTTATTGGAAACATGTTCCAGTACAACTTCTTTGTTCTAAACCTTTTCCCTTAAGAAATGATACTTAAGCTCAAAGTGCTTGGTTCTAGAATGTAAAACCGGATTCTTGAAGATGTTAATTGCACTTGTGTTGTCACAAAATATACTTACCGATTCAGATACAGGAACTTTGAAGCCACTTAATACATGCTTCATCCAGATTGTCTGGGTGTAGTTCATAAATGCTGCAACATACTCCGCTTCTGCTGTAGACTGAGAGATACAGCTCTGCTTCTTACTCATCCATGAGACTAGTCTACCACCAAGAAAGAGTGCACCACCAGTTGTGCTCTTCTAGTCATCCACTTTACCAGCCTAGTCAACATCTGTAAACACTTTCAGGTTGAAATCATTACTATATGAATACCATAATCCATGGTCAATAGTTCCCTTCAGATATCTCAGAATCCGCTTGACTGCTACCAAGTGGGATTCTCTTGGGCTTTTCTAGAACCATGCAGTAATGCCCACTGCATGTGCAATATCTGGTCTACTATGTACTACATAGTGCAATTTACCAATCATTGATCAGTATTCTTTCTCATTTACCAACACTGAGTCATCCTCCTTTGATAGTTTACAACCGGTCACCATCGGTGTACCAACTGGTTTGGTGTCTTCCATGCCAAAGGTCTTCAACACCTCTTTGACATATTTGGACTAAGTGATAAAGATTCCATCTTTCATTTGTTGAATCTGCAGTCCAATGAAGAACTTAATCTCCCTTATAAGTGACATCTTAAATTCTTTTTTCATCTCATCTGCAAAGTCATGACTCATCTTGTCATCTCCTCCAAAAATTATGTCATCAACAAATACCTCACAGATTAGAATCTGATCTCCTTCTGACTTCAGGTAGATATTAATATCCTCACTTATTCTCTCAAATCCAATCTTCACAAGATGGGAGTGCAAGCGTTCATACCATGCTCTAGGTGCCTTCTTTAGTCCATACAAGGCCTTATGTAGCCTACACACCATGACACTATCTTCTAATAGGGAAAACCCATCTGGTTGCTCTATATACACCTCCTCTTCTAGTATTCCATTTAGGAATGCAATTTTGAGACATGGACCAGCTAGGACTCGAACCTAGGACCTTCCATACGCTGCTGGAGTGCTCTACCACTGAGCTACTGGCCCCTCTTGGACCAGTGCATCGTCGGTCCGGGTGTGGCTTATTTCCAACACCAACACTCCCTCTTAAGCCACACCTCTCATGTGCTTGGGGCTCCTAGCTTGGACCTAGCTCTGATACCATGTTGAGACATGGACCAACTAGGACTCGAACGTAGGACCTTCCATACGCTGCTGGAGTGCTCTACCACTGAGCTACTGGCCCCTCTTGGACCAGTCCATCATCAGTCTGGGTGTGGCTTATTTCCAACACCAACATGTAGATTTTACATCCATTTGATATACTTTGAATCCCTTGAATGCTGCATATGCAAGAAGCATACGAACTCCTTCCAATCTGGCTACTAGAGAAAATGTTTCTCCATAGTCTTCTCCTTCTTCTTGAACATATCCTTTACACACCAGTCTGTCTTTGTTTCTAACCACTGAGCCATCTTCATTCAACTTATTTCTGAAAACCCATTTGGTGCCAATGACATTTTTATGCTCTAGTCTGGGTACCAAAGACCATGTACCATTCTTTTCTATCTGGTCAAGTTCCTCTTCCATTGCCTTGATCTAGTCTTCATCTTTATGTGCCTCTCTAAATGTTTTAGGCTCGAATTTAGAGATCAAGAGTTTTCTTTGACTTTTCTTCTTGTAAGAATTCATGCATCCTTGTCTCCTATGATCTGCTTTGGATCATGATTCAACTTTACATACCTAGGAATGATCTTGGTTGTTTCCTCTTACTTTTCTTCTTCATCCTCATCTTCATCAACATCAACATTTACCAGTGTAGGAGCACTGTTACTAGTGCTAGGCTATTTTGTAACTGGTTCCCAGAAGGTTACAATCGGTTCATCTCCTACTTGATCACTGCCGGTTTCCTTAGATTTCTCAGAGGTTTCATCAACTCTAACATTGATGCTTTCAACAATTCTCTGAGTCCTATTGTTGAAACATTTGAGAGCTTTTCTCTTTGTGGAATACCCTAGGAATATTCCCTCATCACATTTAGCATCAAACTTTCTCTGATATTCACTCCTCTTGATATAACATTTACTACCAAACACTCTGAAGTAGCTTACCATTGGTGTCTTACCGGTCCAATACTCATAAGGTGTTTTATCCTTACCCTTTTTGATGAGTACTCGGTTCATTGTGTAGACTGCAGTGCTCTCTGCTTCTCTCCAAAAGGTGTGAGCAACCTTCCCTTGGATCAACATAGTTCTAGCTGCTTCAACCACAATCCGGTTGTTCCTTTCTACTAGGCCATTCTGTTGTGGAGTTCGGGGGGCAGACAATTGCCTCTTGATACCATTCTCTTCATAATATTTGTTGAATTCACCGAAAGTGAGTTCTCCTTCTTGATCAGTTCTAAGGCATTTGATTCTCTTACCACTTTATCTTTCTACCAATGCTCTGAAGGCTTTGAACTTTCCAAAGGCTTCAGACTTATCCTTCAAGAATGTGACCCACATCATTCTTGAGCAATCATCAGTAAGAATCATAAAATACCTATCTCCCTGCACACTCCTAGTTTTCATAGGACCACACAAATCAATATGCACAAGATCAAGTAAATTGTCTGCAGTGAAAGGTTTACCTTTGAAGGTTGACGAAGACAATTTCCCCAATTGACACTCTCTGCACAAAGGATTCTCTGGTTTCCTCAGCATAGGCAATCCTCTAACTGCCTTGATCTTAATGGCCTTCACAATATTATCAAAGTTTACATGGAAGAGTCTCCTATGCCATATCCAACTATCGTCAAACTTAGCCATTAGACATGTACTGACATTATCATTTAGCTGAAATAGGTTACCTTTGGTCTGCATACCGGTAGCCATCAGGTCACTATTCTTTCCTTTGATTTTACACACTCGATTTTTGAATTTTAGAGTGAGTCCATTATCATTCAATTGAGCAACACTCAAAAGGTTGTGTCTAAGACCTTCTACCCAATACACATTGTCAGCACTGCTTCTTCCATTTAGAGAGATGGACCCTCTGCCTTTTACCATACATGGTGCATCATTACCAAAACGAACCACACCACCATCATACTCTTCCAAAGATAGAAACTTACTCCGATCACCAGTCATATGGTGAGAACATCCATGTCAATAATCCACTCATTGGAATTGTCAAAGCGAGAGACAAGAGCCTTCTTGTCTGACACATATTCCTTGATAGCTACAAACACAATATCTTTATTTTCTTCATCTTCAGATTCCTCATCAGTGACACCTTCATCAATTGCTACAAAACAGTTTCTCCTATTTCCTCCTTTGAACTTCTTGAACCTCTTCGGTTTGTCCTTGTTGTCACTATTAGGGCAGTTTACAACAATGTGTCCTATCCGGTTACAAGAAAAGCATTTCAAAGGAAGCTTACCTCTGTATTTACTGGTTCCCTTGGGAAGTCTCTTGGCAAGAAGAGCTTCGAATTCCATTAGGATGTCCTCATCATCCATTTCTCTACTTTGTCTTGGTTCACCACTGATACTAGCTTCTTTGCCTTTTCTAGATGGTGCAGCATATGCTCTAAAGGCTGATTCAATCTTTTGAATACTGCCACCATAATTATTTAGCTCATAAGCTATTAACTTTGCAATGATGGAGTCCAGGGATACCTTTGTCTTGTCTACAGACCTCAACTCCTGAATAGCAACAACCCTTATTGCATAGACCGGTAATAAGGATCTCAAAAATTTGCTAACAATAGTGGAATCTTCCATTTTACCACCTGCACTCTTGATATCTCCAACAATAGTTTTGATTCTTATTCCATATTGTTGAATGTCTCTCCTTCAACCATCCACATGTCTTCAAAATTTCCCCTAAGGATTTCTTCCTTAGCTTGTTTCACATGCTCATTCCTGTCATAGATATTCTCAAGGGCATCCCATACTTCTTTAGGGTTCTCTTTATCCTGAACATCAATAAACTCAATTTCAGATAAACTGCTGATTAGGGCTTCCATGACTTGCCCATTCTCCTGAATCTCTCTCTTTTGATCATCGGTGAGAGCACCAGTAGGGATAACATAAGCATTCTCAACATAGCTCAAGTATTGAGCACCAATGCTTCTGATGTATATCTTCATTCTGTCCTTCCATATTTTAAAGTTGTCTCTGTTGAACTTTGGACTTTCCCTCTTCATCATTAGAGTAGGATCTTTACCTCAAGTGGTTAAGCTTACAACACAGTGGACCTGGAAGATGCTCTGATACCAATTGATGAATAAATGATGAACGATTAGTACCAAACTGGTACTGAGAGTGGGGGGGGGGGGGTGAATCAGTATAGGAAAAAATCACTTTTCCTGAACCGGTTTGACTGCAAACAGTGCACTTGACTGGCAATCACTAATACTAGTCTAAACCAGATTACTACCAGTTAAACACAGTGAGACGATGAAGGACCTAAACTAGTAACACTTAGCTTTCCACACAATCTAACATCTTATTTCCACTTCACCCATACGCATACACTGGTACTCTACAATTAGAAATATAATAACCTGCTAGTTCAACATGATTTACCACTTGACATAAAATAACAAAGCATCACATGAAAAGGCATCACACATGACACACATATTTTTCACGTGGAAACCCAGCTAGGAAAAACCACTATGGGCATGAATACCCACAAGTTGTTCTTTGAACCCTTTTGAGGTCCACTCTGTTAGGAGCCTGATCCAGTTAAAGACTATTACAATAGGTTCTGTTAGGAACTGATCCGAGTAGGGATCACCCGGTTAAGGGATGGCTAAATACCCTATTAAAGGTTACCTTGTTAGAGGATTTTAAGAACTCAATGATTTTGAGTCACCCTGTTAAAGGATTTACAACAAGCTGGTTAAAGCTACCCTGTTAAGGGATTTTCCAACTATTGAAGTGGTTAGAGATCAACAGGTATTATAATGATCTAGTAACAACACTCAATGCCAATGCAGATTCACTTCAGTTCTTTTCTTCTGCAATCACACTCTGCAGGTATCTATTCTCTTATCTAGTCTGGCAAGAATCACGTATCTTTGCACTTAGATACACACACAACATTTGCCAACAACCTCAACATGAAAACCAACATCGACCTTATAGGGAACAGATAGGTCGGTAGCATAAACCCTAAACCCTAAACATTTAGGTTAAGCAATTCAGTCGGTTCAATCCTAATCGTTGAACATGTCGCATTGATTGCAACAGTCTTGAACAGATCTCAAGATGTTCACCATCGTTCATTCTTCACTGCTTCTTGGAGGCTGATAACCCATCACGCGTTTTCCACGATTTATAGAGACTACACACATTCCCAAGGTAGATAGGATCAATCTCCTTCATGCAAGATCCTTCACGTGCACAAGGCTGACATGGCAACATAATCTGTTCTTCATTACAATGCTAACTCATCACACGATGCCATTGGTTGAATCACATAGGCTTGGAATACTTCAACTGGAAACCCTAAAGCTAAGACTACCAATCGGTAGTCATACCATATGCAGCCTTGATACAAAACATTCCATATACCAGTTCACATTCCAATGTACTGGTTTACTTGGATAGACATACCCCTTCACTTTTTCACATATACCGGTTCACAACATCATACCGGTTCTCTTGCAAGTTACTTACTTCAATATACCTGTTCAATCTTCAACATATTGACATCAATGACAACATACAATATCATCATATCATCATACTCTGCACATATGCCAATAAAAATATCAAGAAATCAATATCAAATAGATAATATACTAATCACATACATCATACATTTAAATCATGTCA
This sequence comes from Cryptomeria japonica, assembly GCF_030272615.1. Taxonomy (NCBI): domain Eukaryota; kingdom Viridiplantae; phylum Streptophyta; class Pinopsida; order Cupressales; family Cupressaceae; genus Cryptomeria; species Cryptomeria japonica. Next base: position 200,615,215 of record NC_081406.1, read on the forward strand.
TTGATCTTCTTCTTCATCCAACTCTTTGTCTCTATCTTCCGATCCAAAATCGACATTGTAAGGATTATTGGTCATCATCATCATCATCATCATCATCATCATCATCATCATCATCATCATGAATATTAACTCCTACATCATTGTGATCTTGTTCCTCTTCTTTGACATCTTCGTCAGGCACATCATCAACTAATTGTTGATCCTGACATCTTCTAGTTCTTTTGTATCTTCTTCTTCCATGACATTATACTTTATCGGCCTTCCTCTAGGATCATGTCTAACAACAAATGACCAACCCAGTTTATGTGGAACCTTTGAGTAAAATATCTACTCACATTGGCTTGGAAGAACATAGGGCTCATTTCCATCTCGCTCAAACGACCTTGTATTGACCATTGTAAATCTATTATCATGTTCAATAACAGTTATGTCAGGATCATTTTCATTGTATCGTAGCTTGCACCATTAGACAATGAAAATAACTAATTTGAAGGACCAAAGTCACACTCAAGTATATCATCCAAAATCCTATAGTATCAATTTTTTGAGACTTGAGGATGTATGTCTCTTCTAGATGAAACATTAGTCACCTGAAATCCTACAATTATCCTAGAATCACTAGTTTTCTTCATGTCATCCAACTTTTTGATGTGAAATTTATGACCATTGCACCACATAGCCTTGTGGTGTTTCACCTACAATATGTCAAACATGTAAAAATTATTGCATCGCCAGTTGATAAACATATTTATTCTTGGTCAATTGTATGCCAAAAAAAACATATATATATATATATATATATATATATATATATATATATATATATATATATATATATAATATATATATATATATATATATATATATATATATATATATATATATATATATATATATATACATCATTACAATTGAAAAAAATAAAATAATATGGATGATTAATATATTTATATGTACCTATTTATCTTGTAAACCATATGCCAAATCAATTTCCCTTGGTGTAACATTGGAATCTCCATTACAATGAGCTTCTTTAACCAATGAAGCCACACCTTCCCATGTTAATGTGTGACCATATTGTTGACATCGTTCAATCCATACCGTCATCCAATCAAAATTGTTTGTGACATACAAATGTAGTGCATCCCACTCTCGAGCAACTGTAGAAAAAATAACTAGAAATTTACAACTGATGTATATTGAAGATTAAGAATTAATTAACTATAATATATATAAAAATGGAATGTAAAATGTATTCAGATTAATGTCCATGAACATCCAATTAATTACCTCTCACTTTCCTCAATCTACCTTTCCCCATTGGGTACTCCCCTTCGAATTTGTTAATGGAGTTGGGATCCCAAATGCGATCTACATGGATCTTTGCCACAAATTTAGGAAGATATTAAGTAATGTACACCATAGTCTGGTATACCATATATCCCTCCACCATAGATCCCTCAGGATGTTCTCTTTGTTGAACCAAAGCCTTCAAAAATTTCAAGTGCCTCTCAACCATCCACATGACCTTGTGTGTACAGGTCCACACAATTCAATCTCCTCAACTTGGTGTATGAGGTAGTGTTCTTGCGCATTGAAAAATGTTGAAGGTAGACACTTTTGCATTTCACACATTAGATGAGGAATTTTTGTCTTCCAATATTTTATATCTTCTTTATAGATTTCTTTAGATGACAACCATCTACAAGTGATTCAAGACGCAAATATATTAACGAGAACTAACAAAATAATATACAATATATTACATAACAAGTAAAACAAATGGAAAATATAATACCTATACAACAAATTGAACAAATAAAAATACTCACCTCATGTATTTTCCAAGATCATATATAACTTGCTTGACACTATTGTCAAAGTGGTCTGGGAGAAATAGAGGTAGAATGTACTGCAACAATTATAAAATGATCCTTTCATTGTTTTTTCAAAACTAGTACTAAACATAATACAATGAAAAGTACATGCAGTATACAAATATATAGAAAATATACAAGAACATGAATTACATTAATGAAGGTATGCCAATCATGCATTTTCATCCCTTGCCCAAATTCACTCTTCTTTGTTATGAGATTGTTTATGTTCGTAGAAAATCCTGCTGGAAAATGAATTTTTTTCGTATGACCTCTTTTATAGCATTGCTTTGTTTTTTCATTAATAACCAAGGAAGGACACTTATATTAACTTTGTCTCCATCGCTATTTAATTTAATGATATTTTTCATTGCATGATTGGATTCCTATATGTCCCTACAAATTTTGACAATTTTTTCTTTGTCACACCTTCCATCCAATATTTTCCATAATGTCTTTGTTACATTATTTCCAATATGCAAAGTATCAAACAAATGCACAGTTTGTAGCTTCTCATAGTAGGGTAGCCTACTAAATTGTCTGGGATAACTTTTTAGTCCCTTTGGAAGGTGGTAATTAATGCCTTGATGACCTTCATGAAGCATATAAGTTTAAAAAGTTAACAACGTCAATCATCATAAATTACAACATGAGTAAACAAAACAAAATATAAAAATATAAATTCCAAACATATCATAAATGATAGATAAACAATTATATTGAATGACATTACCTTGATGATTAATTCTATTATATTCCAACTTCCATAGGTGAGGTGTCATTCTTCGTGGTTTTGATGCAGTCTCTTCTTTCCCATTGAAAAGATGTTTTTCAGTAGTTTGATACTTAAGATTTTTGTGGAGGAAGTGCCTATACTCATCAAACACCTACTTTCCTAATCTTGTTGAATGACAAGATTTCATCTTTGGACCACAAACTAGACATGCAAATTTTCCCTTTGTTTGAAGACTTGCAATATCATGTATAATTGGATTAAATTTATTAATTTTTATAATTATATATATTGAATGGATTATTTAAAAAAATGCATGATTTATACTTTTAAAAATTAAACATTATTAAAGTGCACAAGTTGAACATTATAACATACCACAAAAATGTGTTAGCCCTGGGGCATCATGAATTGTCCATACAAGCATTGCATGGAATTGAAATTGTCTTTGTCCTATTTGTCTAGAGATGCCATACATAGTGACATCATTCCATAACTCCAACAACTTGTCGATAAGAGGCTCAATATATACATTCATATCATTAACTTGGTACTTACCTGGTTGAATGAACAAAATCATTACATAATTATTATAACCATTTTACAACAAAATATATAATTTAATGTACATGACTATTAAATGAAAAAATACCTAGAACAATCCTTGCCAACATTATGTGCTCCAGCTTTATTGACATCCATGGAGGAATTTTATTGTTGATAACAAAAACATGCCACATTGAGTAAATAGATCTCAGCTCTCCAAATGGATTGACACTGTCCACTGCCAATGAAAGCCTGAGATTATGAGGTTCTTATTTAAAGTGTGGTCATTTTTCCTTTATGTCGGTAAATGCAGAACCATCTGTAAGCATTCGAAGAATGTCATCTCGACTTCTATTGTGTGCATGGTAATCCATAAATTGTGCCAAGCTTTCACACCTAAATAATTGTTGCAAACATGGAATAATGGGAATATAACAAAGAATCTTGCGAGGTACCTTTTTTGTTAGTTGATCTATTTGATATCTACTGATATGACATTCAGGGCATTTTGTTGCAAATTCATGTTGTTTATGATATATAATATGATCATTAGGACACACATCTATTGCTTGATACTCCATTCCAGTATCTTTCATAATGGCAGATAATTATCGATATGAGCAAGGTAGAATATTTGATGGTGGTAAAAAAAAATCACCTATCAATCTAAAACAATTTTTTTTTTGTTAATATAAAGAATATTAATGGTTCATATTTCATCTTTTATTTACTAGTGATGAAATAACAACAAAAAAAGATGAAAAAAGATGACATATATGACATACCTTAACATACATGAGATTGTTATGTTGGATAAACCATTCATAACCTTCAAGTTCACCAACAACAATACAACAGAGAGAAGAGTTATTTGGGAGCCTTCGTAATGGGGATCGTATGCCTTCTCAAGTACAAGTAAATCATGAACAACACCAAAGTCATCTTGATCATCATGATCATCTACACTAGTACTAAATGTGTCATGGATCAATGTATTTGTACCATCATCTTCAACTGCATTTTCTACAACATGATCATCTTCTTCCATAGGATCATTATCTTCAACTTTGATATTCACATCTCCATGTTCCTCCACTTGGAAAATCACATTATTTGAGTCATGGTAGTCCATATCATGTACCATAGGGCATCCCACCTATATAAAAAATGATTAACATAAATAAACTATGATCATGATCTCATTAACAAGTGATTTTTTATGTATATAAATTGTTAAAATGATATAAACATTTATAAATGCAATCAATATAAACACATATAATGAACAACTTACCAATGGATGATAATCATACCCCACTTCAATGTGACCATGTTGCCTACAATATTTCTTAGCTGTTGCGATTAAAAGTCTTCTAGTCTTTAAGCCCTTACAATTTTTGTAGCGACAATAATATTTCCCATCACCTTTTCTTTTCAAGCTAGACCACAATCTAGCAATTGTCTCCTTATTTTGTTCTTCGCTCATATTATCTGACATGAATTTTTTTCATAGGCAAAAAAATTGGGCTATGGAAAATTCAGTCTATAACCTTCACAAACCAAGCAAAACAATGTCGTAAGTATGGAAAACACTGTCCACGCGATTTTTTTTTTACTTTTTCACTTTTCTGTTTTTCGTCAGAATTTCGATGAACATCGGGCAACATTTAAAAAAAAATTGACACAAATTGCCTCCTCAGATTTGACAAAATGAAAGAAATCCCATAGTTCGTTGGAAATGTTCGTCAGAAAATGCACCCAAATGAGTTAGTGTTAAAGTAACTTTTTTGGAACCAAAATGATGCTCAAAATCTACTCTAGAAGTTTCATAAAAAAAAATTGGACATAGGTGTGTGGGGCGATCGTGTCCTCTATTTTTTGTGCATGCAAAATTTGAATATGATCATCTCTATCTACTCTACCTAATTCTATAATTACATTTCTTGAACCTATCACTTACACACTTGTGGGTAGGGATTTGCCTAAGTCAAACCCTGTCTTTGGAATTAACCCTATAATTAATATTTGAAATTAAAATGTAATGGAAGTATAAAGCATTCCTTTTGAGGGACAAAGGTTATATCTAAATTGAAATTCTTGAAATTGAAATGTTATACCTTGATAAGTATTTCCTTGAAGTCTTCATGAAAGGATTAAGTTTTTCATGTAGGATGTAGGATGTCTTCATAAAGTCTTGATCATGGATTCCATCTTGAATTCTTGAATCTTGAATACTTGAACTCTCCTTCAATGCCTTGAGAATGGTTGATTTATTTCTCACTTGAATTAAGTCTTTCTCTTGAGAAATTGAGTTGGAAAGTTATAGAGAGATGTTCAAATAAGGGAGTAAGGCTTTATTTTATACCCCACTACATCAAACATGTGTGAAAATTTGAGATAGGTCGACATGGTAAGGGAATTCCCACCCATATTTTATGATCATCGTCAGGACCAAAATTGGACCCCTTTAAGTGAGACAAGGATGCCTAGGGCACCATTATCCAAGGACAAGGATGTCTGGAAAACCTTTATCTAGCCTACTAGGGTTGAACAAAGGTCCACAAACCAAATGCTAGGTGAAAATTACAATTTAATGCTAGTGTGAATAAAATTAAACATGGTCAAAACACAGAAGGCCAAAACACCAAAGTGAGGCCTAAGTGAGGATGAAAATTGTATAGGGATAAAATTTATGGTGCTACATTTGGTCCCCACTTTAGCAAGAGTATGATCCTACACTCATACCCCTAGTTTAAAAAACTTTCATCAAGATATTAAAGAAGCAAGACACTGTTGGCATTATGTGAACTAGCATGAAGACATAATGACATTGTATGTTGTCATTGATGTCAATATGTGTTATGAAGTGAATCGGCATATGTGATATGTGAGAAGAGGGAACTGGCATATGTATGAACCGGTTTATATGCCAAAGTGAAGTAGTATATTTGTTCAAGATGAACCGGCATGTCAAGATGAACCGACATGTAGTTATGTGAACCGGCACATGGAAGCATTGTATGACTATCGGTTGGTAGGTAGCTTCCACTTCAGGATTTTCGGTTGGAGTACCTCAAGTCTATATGACTTAATCGGTGATTGTCATGTGATGAGTTAGCAGTATAATGGAGGATAGATTGTGTTGCCATGTAAGCTCTGTGCACATGAAGGATCTTGCATGAAGAAGACTATTCCTATCTACCTCGGGAATGAGCGAAGTCTGTCAAATGGTGATAACGCATGATGGGTTATCAGCCGCCATGAAATCGGTGGATAATGGATGATGGAGAACGTCTTGAGATTGATTCAAGATTATTGCATTTAATGCAGTATGATTCAACGGTTAGGATCAAACCGCTTGAATTGCTTAACCTAACAGGTTTAGGGTTTAGGGTTTTTGTTACCGACCTGTATGTTTCCTATAAAGTTGATGTTGTGTTTCTTTCTAAGGTTGTTGGCAAAAGTTGTGTGTGTGTATCCTAGGGAAGTGACACATGACTCTTTCCAGACCAAAGGAGAGAAGAGATACCTGCAAAGTGAATGTGCAGAAGGTGAAGAGGAGCCAAAATGGATCTGCATTAGCATTGAGTGCTGTAACCAGATCATTGTAATTCCTGTTGATCTCTAACCACTTCAACAGTTGTAAAATCCCCTAACAGGGTAGCCTTAACTGGCTTGTTGTAAAATCCCCTAACAGGGTGGTCTTAACAGGCTTGATTCAAATCCCTTAACCGGGTAACTCGAGGTTAATGAGTTCTGAGAAGCTATAGAGCTCTAGAGATCCTTTAGCTATTGAGTTCTTGAAATCCTCTAACAAGGTGACCCTACCAGGTTTAACCCTTAACTGGGTATTATTGCTATCCCTTAACCGGGTGATCCCTAACAGGATCGGTTCCTAGCAGAACCTATTGTAATGTCTTTAATCGGACAAGGCTCCTAACAGAGTGAACTTCGAAAGAGTTCAAAAGCAACTTGTGGGTATTCACCCCCACTATGGTTTTTCCCAGTTGGGTTTCCACGTGAAAAATATGTGTGTCATGTGTGAGGCTTCTATCTTGTGATGCTTTGTTATTACCTGTTGAGCACATGATGGTTCTGTGTTTTATGCCTGTCTATAAAACATGCTGAACCAACTATTGTGAAGATCAGATAATAGTTTACTTGTTCATGCATGAGGGTGTAATGGTATTGTAGTATTGAGCTAAGAGGAAAGCTTAGTGAGTGACCAGTTTATGATTGTTTTAGCAGTCCTAGGTCTTACCGATTGCACTCTGCTTCAGCTAACATCATTGCTTTTAGTCATTTGAAGTATTTGTTGTCCAACCAGTTTTGGACTGTATTTTTGTTTGTACTAATTCACCCCCCCTCTCAGTACCAGTTTGGTACTATTGGTTCATCATTGAGTTATCAGACACATCAAACCCTTAGAGAATTGGGATCTTATCAATATAATATCAAGACAAAAGGAGGAACACATGAAGAGAAGAGAGAGAGCATGACTATATTAACCTAGTAAGGCTTATGCTTACTATGAGTCATGTTAAGAGAGAAAAATTTGAATAAAAAAATTGGTGTAAAAGATTACAAAGCAAAAGGCTCATTTTGTAAAGTAATTTGAAGAGATATTGAAACATGTCGTGGTGTATGACCAAAGTGTACAAACCAAATATTGTGGTGTGTGCATGAAGTGTAATAAAGAGAAAAGTGTATGCCCCCACATTAAAGTAATTGTGTGTGCCTTACTAGGAGTAATTTCTTTAAGGTGGCATACTTGCATCCAAAAGACAAGCACATTTCTAGAATGATATGAAAGATGTACGAGCACATGCAAGCGACCAAAAATACAAGAAAATTGCATCCAAAAGACATGCACATTGCCACAATGATATGCTACAATGAGAATCTAAGATGCATGATGTCGGGCATTTTCCTCTATAGTATACCGCAACATATATTGGAGAAATTAAAGTAGGAAGAAGTCCAAGTCCAGAACGAGGAGGAGGAATATCGATAGATGAAGGATCCTTAGGATCTCAAGGCTGATATCCTTTCATGTTTAATTTTTTTTATAAAAAAAGAAAAGTAGTCATCTTCTTGTGGTTTCAAAGTTTTAATTTTCTAAGGTCAAAAGTAATCTAAGGTGAAGTTTCCATGTCTTGCTAAGGGATTATAAAGACTATGATTGATTGTGATAATATGCCCATCATGAGGGAGCTTCAAACCTTTATGGATGGTAGAAGGGATTGATTCATGGAATAGAGACAAGGATGCCTCAATTTCACATGAAATTGGTCATAGGTAGGGATAATAGCAAAGGTAACATCTAAGCACTTAGTGCCAACCTTAACAGGAAGAGTGATGGAACCTATAGTGGGACAAATAAAGCCATCATGCACCTTAATAATAACATTGCATTTGTCATAAGTATCTTGATTAAATTGTTAAGTATAAATACATTCTTCAATAATAACATTCACGATACATATTGGATCAATGAGCACTCCTCGTGGGAGCTTTTATTTAAATTTTACACTAATGTATAATGGTCCATCAAATTTATCAATAGTATCTCTTGAGTCAAAGGTAATATGAAGTTAAGGTTTAGGATTGGATTGTTCAATAAGGCTCACAACATTGGTAGCCTCTACACACATCTCATTAGGAGCTATATTTGTTGGAGGTTTAGGCTCTACGAGATTGGTAGAATGAGAAGGAAAATAATTGGTAAAGATTTAAAGTTTTTGATTAGGAGGTGCAACAGATTCATTTCCTTTACCATTCACACCCTTCAAAGTTATAGAATTGGAATCAATAAGGTCTTGGATCACATTCTTCAACCTATAAAACTTCTCAGTGACTAGTTTGCAATGTGTATACATAGAATTGGTGTAGTATGTCATGCACTCAGCTCGATTGAAGTGTTCAAGGGGGTAACTTCATATCCTAAGTGGGGGCTTCACTTAATTATCAACTAGGGATGTACCTTCAAATATAGTGTTGGCACTATGTGTGAAGCAAAGGATCTTTCAAGCTTCCTATCATTATATGAATGAAAACACCAACTAATGAAAGCATAAAACAATGTTGGAACTAAAAACTATCTGATACAACAATTGTTGTAGGTGACTCAATAGTGGTTACGGGTAACAATTGATAATGTGATAAAGTGACAATTTGGTTGCAAATATGACTCTAACTATAAACAATACTAACAAACCATGATGCTAACTTCAATAATAATTGAGAAACTAACAACAATATATCTATTATATTCATAAATAAACTAAGTAACAGGAAAAGAGAAAGGAGGATTATAGTACCTCAAGTGGCCCTTGCTTGAGGGGTGAAATATTTGAAAAGTAACAATATGCTAATTGAGGGAATAACAATCGTTTGTTAATCTCATTCATAACTCATATTCAAGATACCAAGATACCAAGTATGCAAAAAATCTAGTAACAATCATTATCTATATTATTTTTGGTTCTATCATTAACTAATTGGTAAAACAAAACAACTTGTAGCATCACAAATTGTAAGCCTACACAATTTAAACTACCTTTTGTTCTCCTACTTTAGTGTGTGCCATCTTAGCTCTCTTTTAGGTCCATTTTTGGCATTTGTACCTTGAATCTAATTTCATTTGTCTTCATGGAGAACTAAACATATACCTTAGGTTGTGAACCATGATATCCCATTGGTTTGTCCTCTTTTTGGTGGATCATGACACCCAAGGCATCTTGGTCCTAGGACCATGGCGCCTTGGGCATCCTAGTCCTCCTTAAACATGACCTAGTTTAAATAGGACAGTGTACTTCCCCTCCACGATGATTTCGATTCTTAGTGTCAATTTGATCGTTGGAGGTTAGCCTAATTGGTAAATTACCTTGGGAACCCTATATAAGATAATTCTTCCTATTCATTTTCATCAAACACTCTAAGAATTTCTAACACAATTTTAATCATCACAAGCATTCATCATCAAGCATTCTCAAGCATTCAAGGCAACATTTCATCTTTCCATATCCTTCAAGCATCATGGAGCAACAAACCTACACCAGTCTTCATGCAAGAATGTGTGTTTAATTAGGTCATTCATGTTCATTTTATGTCAAGTTATGTTATTGCATCAACACTTGTGATCACATCTAAAGAGAATTGCATCATCATCCATCATCAATTACAATAGATCTAAGGTATATCATTCAACATTTACTTTAGTACTATAATTACAATTTTAATTCAGTTAGGGTTAATTCCAAACCCGGGGTTTGACCTAGGAAAACCCCTATCAACAACATCATTTCTCTTCTTTCTATGTGTAGGTGGTGGATCTAGGAGTCACAAACAAGAATTTCAACAGAGGAGATAACAACGATCAAATTTGACTTTTGTAGAGGTGAAAATCAGAGGAATCAGATGAAAACCACCATGGTCTAGAGAATTTCTAATGAGATTCTTGGAACATATTCTAAGTGACATCTTGATTATGAAATATTCTAGGCTATCCATATTTGACATCAAGGATCAAGATGCAAATTGCCACATGGTCCCACATTTTTATTCTGAACTTGTTGTCACATGTGCTTCTCTAATTCTCTTATTTAGACATTGATTTGTGCCTCAATGTCTCATTTTTAGCTTGTTGTTTCTACTGTTTCATGTTAATTATTCATCATTCACCCTAGGTCTAGCATTCAAATACATTCAAATCAATCTCAACTAGACTAAGAAAAAAGAACTTTATTTGTATTCAATCCTCTTGCATTGGATTAATTAAGTTCTCCCTTCCTTTAATGTATTGTTTGGAAAGTTAGCTCCTTTCCTACTTTACAAGGTTTAACTTGTAAAACCATAATTGTCCATCCAATACACAACTTAACTCATTGAAAAAGATCCCAATTGAAATGACACTTCCCCTTTTAAAGCAATCGTAGGGAGTGGATCATTCACTCCTTCAAATGAACCTAAACGAATGTAATTCTTCCCTAGCATTGAGGCAACTTATTCAACAAAGGATAAATAGAAATAATGACTAACCCTACAAAAGTGTTGTTTTGAAACAAACTCTTTTATAACATAGTAAAACAAAATCAGGGATGTGGTTAATTTAGTGCATTAAATTTGGATTAATGAGGCATAACCTCATGTTTCTCCATGATGCTATAAATCCTTTATTCTCTCTAAGGAGATAGAGTCAATAAGGACTAAAGGTGACCAAACCTCTCATTCTATTCATTGACTGCTTCCACACAAACTGATAGGGTAAGCCTCATTTGGCTACGAGTGGATCAAAGATCTCCTACATTGTGGCTAGCTTAGATCTGCCTTCAAGATACACGTTAACCTCTTACAACAAACAATAATCCACACAAATTATAATCTATAACATTCACCAATATATCAAAAATTAAAACACATAATGCATTCCATATCAATATGTCATTTATGTATTATAACTAGATGATAATGTAGTCTTAAGGATAATTTAAAAATATAAGTCTGACAATATATTGATAAATGTCTAATAAGTAGCAAGAAACTAATGAAACTAAGATATTCCTAGGATTCTTCACACCCCCCAACTTTGCCTTTTTCTTATCCTCAAGAAAAATAGTTCATAAGATTAAATCCTAAGATGTCTAATATGTAATCTATGTATTGGGTTACTCCCAAGAGATGATTTAAATAGAAGTCATTATCATCTGTAATCCTCACCTAGTGGTCCCTTTCTCTTGCTACATAAATCATTTGGTTTCCTATCCAATGTGGCACTGAGTAGCTCAAAGGAGTGGAGGATGAAATTTGAGTGGTATCCATGCTATCCCTATATACTCCTAGGCTTTCATGTATCACATGGCTCTTGGTTCTAAGGTAATAAAGTTTATAGAGAGTGTGGCTTCCTTTTTCAGAGTTCGTAGGGCAATTCCATCAATATTTGTTGTCAATGCACCAAAGTATTTTCTCTTATTGTTTCATGCATAAAACTATTGAATCTATTATAGTAGTGTCTTCTACAGTCATGGAGCTTTATTACAACCTCTAGCATTTTAGTCATTCTAAACCACTCCATTGCAATCTTATTCAATTCACAACACTCAACTCTAATAATCAATGGGTGTGATTTCTCTAATTCTCAATACAATTAATATAATTCCCCTCGTTCTTTCCCATTCCTAAGATAGGATGAGAGGTTCTTTCAATTGTAAATCTCCCACATAGAATAAGGGGTTCCAAGTAGTTTTATACAGGACTGTCACATTGTGAAGATAAAAATCATACATTTGGACTTGTGTGTTTCAAGTAACTATAGAATAGGCAATAAAAAAATGACCTCGGTGACAAAATAGAATGGGTGAGTTACTGAACAATTGGCTAATTTAAAAACATAATAATTTATCCTATAAATACAATGCATACACCTGGGCAGGAGGATGACAACTTCTAAGATGATTGGTTAAGTTATCCATTTGTCTTTAATTAACAGTCAACCTCTTGACCTTTGTGCTCTTCTCTTCCAATGTTTCTTCTTACCTATCCCGGAGTGTTTATTTTTCCTTTTCCCACTGGGTCTTATGCCATTCAAATTTTAAATGTAATCTCCATAAGGAAAATCCATGAGTAACCACGGTCAATGGTGTTGATTCATCCTTGTCTTTGACAACAAGGCATCCTTTCTTTTGTATCTCTATAATAGCCAGGATGGATAGATTTTTTAGTTTACCCCTTCCTTGTTACTGTAAGGTTAATTATGTTTCTAATTCCTTTGCCTTACCTTTTAACACTTTCTTTCTTTATATTCGACCAATTGCTGCTCCAAAATTCTTATCTTTTCTATAGCTTCTTGCAACACCTTTCTCATTTCTCCACTCTAGAGTATATTCAAAACCAATGAAAATTTTAGGACCTACTTTAGTTTCATTGCCACCACTATATTCTTCCATAGAGGGAACAATACCATGTTCTTTTGGGCTAGATGGCTATCTTCGTTGGATTAAAGGGGTCTTCATATTCCTCAATTTTATGATCAAAGTCATACTAATCAGGTTCCCCTTGTACTTCTTCTCTAACAATTTCAGTTTTAGGTACCCCTGAATTGTTATCCTTAGTCTCCCTATTTGTAAACACTCTCTTAAAATCAATGTACTCCACATGAATAGTCCCTTGTGTAGGGATTTCTTGTTTAGATGAAGTTTTCTTTTTGAATAGGTGAGTGGAATGTGTAAGGAAAATGGTGTCTCAACCTTGCATATACATAAGGCTACTACTTTAGTGAGTTTTAATTTGAGCATAGATTGGTCCAAAATTTTCCCCAAAGATTTGAATTGGCTAGATAACCATGTTGGTAATTTTTTGTTGCAATATTGTCATGCCCAAACTTTTGGGCACAAACGAAATAATTTTTTTTTTTTAATAAATACTCAACTAAGTACGATTAACTTAAATAAAATAATGCAAACTAGTTTGGTCTTAACTATGTTTTGAGTGAATTCAACAATTAAATTAATTAGGCGGTAAATAATCTAAGTTATAAGCGAGCTAATATTTCTCCAACGGAGTTATTACTATCTTCTACTAATAAATTATTAAACTCTCTTAGCCAATAATCTCAAACTTAATATATATAATCTCTAAAATTAATTGCCCAATAATCTCTTATAGATCTTTAATTACCTAGGATCTAAATAAATTGTCCTAGTTATTAAATTTAACAACCCTATTAAATAAAATCTCCATAAATTAAAATACCTTATAAATTTAAGATTTAAATGGGCCAACTTGTCCCTACATATATCGTTATATTTTTCCCAAGGGTCTATTCTACGCAAGAATTTTAAAATCTTTTTTTTTTTTGAATGCTTCAACATTCATTAAATAATTAAAAGAGCATTACTTAGTTTTACAACTATCTAATTTGATTTCAAATAAATATGGAAGTTAAATTACTTTATATATATATATATATATATATATATATATATGCTTATAATTACATTCTAAGAGGAGGGGGTTTTTTTATTTATTTTATTTTATTAATTTACCCTTTTTTTTAAAAAATCCTACAAAGTCATATGATAACCCTAATCCCCTTCTTTATCACTCCCACACACACACATCTTATTTTAAAAATCTAAATGTGTTTGCCCTAACCCGAAAATAGGGTTAGGGCATGTGTGTAAAACAAAACATCCATACTTTTTTTTTTTTTTTTGTGTGTGTGTGTATGTCTTGTTTTTTGTGAGTGTGTGTGTGCAGGTGCAGACGTGGTGGCCCGAGCTCTATCCCTTGGCAGAGCCGAAGAGAGAGAGTGGCAGAGAGAGCCGAGCGGCCAAAGGAGACGACGACTAAAAATCGGGGAACGACTGCAAGAAAAGGAGTGATCGGCGGTGGCGGGGGTTTTCCCCGGGTGCCATTGTGCTTACCCACAATGCGGCCGAGCGCTGTCCACTGTGGATAAACACAGTGGCGGCCGGGAGCCACCACCACTGTGGTTACCCACAGTGGCGGTGCTGAGCCGTCCACTGTGAGTAATCATAGTGAAGGCACGACTGCGCTATCCCCTGTGCACACAGGGGTTCGGCTTTCACTGAACATGGTGATACTATTTTCTTTTTTTTATTATATTTTTTTTTTTGTGTATTTTTCTTTTATAATATGTTTTCTCATTATATATATATATATTTACATATGTGTATATATATATATATATATATATATATATATTTATATCATTTTACTTAGGAGGTTTTTAAGTTTCCAGGTTAATGTATTTTTAATGTGTAAATATATATATATATATATATATATATATATATATATATATTATAATATGCAGAAAACTAATAAATGGTTTGCATCATAAAATGGAGGTAATATATTAATAAATAGACTTTAAATTTTGCCCATATTTTCTTTATTTACAAAACTCAAAGCTAATTATTTCCTTAGCCTACTAAACCTAGTTTAGAGGAAATAAGATAACTATATGATTTATTTGTTTTAAGCATTCTGTAACTAACATCTACAATGCATTCTAACAGCAACTTAAAATCTAATTTTTTTTTTTTGGTAAACAAATTAGATCTAAAAACTAAATGCTAATCCTTTTTTTTTTTGATAAAAGAAGCTACTACATTGAAAATTATTTTCTGCATTAAATGGGAAAATAAATGTCTGATTTATTTATTTGTAGCAGCATAATAACATAAAAGAACATGTAGTAATAAATTAAATTTATTTGCAGAATACATAAAAATGCAACAACTTGACATATATTTTTTTTTGAAACCATAGAACTTAATAAAACTTGTATTTTTTTTTTGACAAAAATAACTAAGTATACTTAGGCATTTCTTTAAGCATTTTATTTATTTCTGAATGAAGAAGCATTACATATGGGATTTGAAAACCCTACTAGTCTCTCCTCTTTAATGGAGAAGAACTTATATTGAAATACATACTTTACTTGCTTTTGGAAAGATAAATACAACATTGACTCCTCTTTTCTTTTTACCACAAATTAAAATACAATTTCCTTTCAAACTTTTCTGCAACATAAAACAATAGCTATTCCCTTTATTCTTTCTTTTCCATCCCAAGCAACCTGCAATAAAAACACAACTTGACCATGGAGAGCTCACCTCCCAGCCTAGGCTTACTAGAAGCCACCCCCGACCTTGGAGAACCAAGCACTAGACGGGTTACAAACAAACAAACAACACAACAACAAAGGCAAACACTTAACATACATTATCCCATCCCAAGCTACACTCTCACCACAACTTGTGATGAACTTTCCATGGGTGGAAGTGGACCAAGTACCATTGGGGAGATTGCAAGCTTAATACAACTCAAGCCACCTCATGGCAAAACAAAATACAACAAATTTCTTCTCCACACCTTATGCCCCCCAAAGGCATAAAAGCCATATTTCCTCCCCTTATGACCCCCAAATGCATACACAAGGCTATGCAGCAAGGGTCACAAAGGACACCCTTGAGAATCACTCTCCATAAGGAAAGCCTCTCACCCAAGGCTGTCATGCTTCTTCCACCCCAAGACCATCCTACTCTCCCAAGGGTAGGAGGTCTTGGACACTCCCAAAACAAGAACACATAAACAAGAACATGGAAATGAAAACTTACATTTTTCTCCTACAACAAATTGCATATACACATCTTTTCATACAAGCATTTCTTTCTTCAAAAATACAACATAAACCACATAAACATAAGGAAGTAAAACCAACCTTAATCTGCCAATAGGTATGTTAGACTTAGTTGGGGATGAGCTTCCCAAATCCACACAAACTTTCCACCAACACCTTCACCAAAATTCTATTCTACCACTAAATTTCAAAAATTGCATAATCTCCAACAATGGAGAGTGGGTGATTACTCACTAAGTCCCTAATCCTTGCCTAAGAAGGCCTCTCACACACTTCCCAACCCCTTGGATGAGGTGAGAGTTCCCATTGGTTGCTCTTCCCAAACTCTTACACATTACTAAAACTGGAAGGGAAAAGGTGAGTGAGGATGGGGAAGAGAGTTTGACATCAAAAGGGAAGGTTGTCTATCCTAGGAGGAACCTTCTAAGTTGAATTATCGCTCACCTTGGAAAAACCACTTTTTGAGGTGACTAAACAGTCACATGGGAGTAGTCACATGTTTCAAAATACCCCTAACCCATAGGTATACCCTTTGGACCTTTGGAAAAGCACTAAAACTGACCCTAGGAGTCCATTTGACCCCCTAGAAACCCAACTGAAGTTAACCTACGGGTCAAACCTGAGTTGACCACTCCCAAGACTCCCTACCCAAGGCAAATTTTGGGACCACACTCTTTTGTTTGAATGGCTTTGGTAGAAACAAAACTCCCTCCAAGAGACAAGTCAAAATCAATGACACTAATCAGCACATGTGTCAAGTGACACAATAAAATACAATATAAAAATCACACATGGAATTTGTCTCTTGTAGGTTTACACAATTAAATAAAAATCAAATTAACACACATGCATAATTTACTTTCACAAATAAAATACATTACAAATGGGGTGTTGTCTCTCCAAATAGACAACCCCTGGCTTAACAAACGTACATTGGTCTAGGTTTGGTTCTCCATATAAATTCCATGGTCACATGGATAATTTTCCTGCGCATCTCAATTAACACATTAGTAATTCCAAATAATCACAATTATACATAATTAAATACATAGATTTCATTGCACACCAAACACTCATACATTTGACAATAATAATTCAATATCTCATTCATTCAAATTCGATTCCACATAAGCAATTACCATAATTCTCAAAATTGAACCATTCATAAAATAAGCATCATTTTTTTTATCATCAACATGAAGTCCTGAAATTCCAATAATGACATTCACCATTTCAAAGTAATTCTATTCTAGCAACATATAAAGTTTCATAATCATCAAGCATAAAATAAAGCATCAACATATGTCAATGTGATCCAAATCATGGAATCATATAGGTTCTAAATCCATAAAGCATAAAGTAAAGCATCCATAATAGTCTCAATATGCAAATAACTGAAAATGTCAAGTTGAGTCAGGGTAGGGCCTCACAAATATCATGTCTAGATTTTAAGATATTAATGTCATGCTTTGTGAAGTGTACCTGTACCTGTGAACACAATGCACTCAATAAATCATTACAAGCAATGGTTAGTGAATTGAATCAAAGAAATACAAAACCATAGCTAAGCGATCTGTCACCTCCTAGTAAATGCGAGTATGAATTTTGCTCTCAGATCTTGGTATGCAAATTCGAGTGACTTGACTACACTTAAATGGAGGATTTAAATGATGAATATGCATGGTCTAGCATGATAATATGATTTAAGCTATATGATTCTATGATTATGCTTAAGAAATAAGCTAAGATTTAAGCTAAAATTGAATATGATAACATTGCTAAGATGATAAACTAGAAGCTAGATGCCTATAGTAACAATGCTTGAATGCAAATCAGATGAATCAATCGGGGGCCCTTTGAACTCCAAAATGGGGTCTATTTATAGGATTTTCCAAGGTCAGGGGTGATGTGGCATGAATCAACAGCCGAGATTTGATCTAAAGATATCAATGGTTAAATTGGAGGTGGGTTGAGAAGAGGTTGGATGAAAGGGGACAATTGGTGGTAGGTAGGAAAAGGGGTTGGTTGGAAGGGAACACTTGGTGACAAGTGTCAAGAAGCTTTGCTCATGAGAGGGAAAAGTGTCCATGTAAAGGGGACATGGTGGTTAGGATGTGCAAGCTAGGATGGGGTTAAGCAAACCCGGGGTTAGATGGAATGAGTTAGGTTTATGAGTGGTTAGGTTAGGTGGTTAAATGTTAGGAGAATTTGAATTAAAAAAATTCAAATAATAGGAAAAGGCTAATTAATCTCAACAACTCATGAATTTGATTTGTTTTAATTAATTAATGGATTTAGAAGAAGTGAATTTGGTGGGGGGAATTAATTAATTAAAGGGGATTATTGAAATGAACCTATTAAGTAAATCCTTAGATTTATTAATAAGTAGATGAATGGGCGAATTTTATCAAGTTGTTTGTGAATTCAATTAGATTGGGAAGGAGGATTAATTAAATAATTGTTTATTCAATTAATTATCTTCAGACCACTTTTAGGTGTATACAATTAATTTTTTTTTTTAAAAAAGTTGTGAATGAAAGTTTCAAAGTAAACTTTGAGGGCCTTAGAATCTCCTAAATGGATTGAAAGTGTGTATATATGGTGTAGTGGGTTATATCTTGATAAATCATGTTGTGAGGTTTTTGAAGCTTCAAACGATTAATCTATTAGACAACCAATTCAAAAGTTATGACCTAAAATAAAAAATATTAAAACATGTTGGACACATAAATGAGTTGTAAAAGGGAGTTACACATGTTGTTGTGTGTATTGACACATCAAAGGTCATCTTGTATTGGAGATAATATGATTGCCACTCTTGAGTGGTTTTAGCCCATGGTTTTGTAATATTATTTGTTGATTTCATGTATTATATTTCTTATATATTAGGTGTGTGAGATGAACATTGGGTGTAAGTGTCTGATAGTTGTTGAATTTCCTTTAGATATTTGTGGGTAATAATCTTGTGAGAAACTTTCTTTGCAAGTATATTATAATCTATTGATTTCAAAATAATATATTAGGTGGTTTTTAGAGTGTGGGGATTTCCTCCCGAAAAGATTTTTCCACATAAACCATTGTGTTGTGTTATGCATGTTATTCATGTTTATTTTTGTTAAGTTTCTATAATTATTGTAAATATCTATAATAAAATTTGCATTACCCTCCTCATAAGGTTAGTGTAGGAAGTTGTTGTGGTACTTAACTTCTTTATAAGGAGTATCAGAGCCTGATCACCTTTGGTTTTAATTGTGGGTTGTTTAGTTTTTTGAATCAATCTAGATTTGAGTGGGAGCTTGTGTAGAAGATACTTTTTGATCTTGTTGTAGTAATTTTCATATGGAAAGTTCATAAAGGATAATAGAGGTGGAGAAATTTTATAGAAGCAATTTTGAGATGTTCAAGCTAAAGGTGGAGGATCTACTAATAGATTGAGATCTATGGGATGCTATTGATGTGAATGTCTCAAGACCTTTAGATCCTACTATGGCTACTTAGTATGATGTTATGTACCATAAAGCTAAGGGTATAATCAGATTGTGCTTTGGAAACTTTGTTTTAATCAATGTCCATGAAGAGACCTCTGTAAATAAGCTATGGAATAAGATTGGTGAGATGTGTCAAGCCAAATCTTTATTGAATCAGATTTTATTGAGGAAGAAATTGTATTCCTTCATAATGGAAGAGAGTGGATGGATTATAGACCACTTGAAAGCATTCGATATGTTGGTAGCTCAATCAACATCTATTGGTGTCAAGATATATATGAAGGAGAAATATTAATCTTTCTTTGTTCTTTTCCTAATTCATGGGATTCTCTTGTTATGGATATTGATAATACTTTTGTTGTTTTAAAGTTTGAAGATGTTGTGGGTACCTTGCTTGGTGAAGAGATGTGGAGGAAGGTATCCATTAGTTTTAAGGAAGCCTTAACTATTTGTTGACTCTTAATTTTACCTTAAACACGAACAACCTTATGGGAAATTCAGTGACGGGGGACCTGTTGCGTGAAACTCACTAAATGACCTTCAGGTTTGAGAAGCCGACTCTTCATGCAATTGGGGGAGAAAAGCAGAAGGAGAAAACTTAAAACAAATGATCTACACTACTTAAGCGATACGCCTGAGCATTTCAAAAAAAACATTAACAACATATAAAACTAGAAACATGTGGTTTTAAAGCTCATTCAACAATCTACATGCTTAGAACCATTCAAGAGAATAATTCAACCCAAACTCATTCAACATAAAATGATATTAACTATTCATCCAACAGATAACAAGTCTCAGAACATAGTTTAATCTGCGAAGTCTCACAACAAATATCATAGAAGTTATTGAACTTGAAAACATCACAAAAGTCAATATATTAAGCTTCAAATAAAACAATCACAAAGGCCATATGCACAATCTGACATGTCCATCATTCACCAAATTAAATCAACATAAAGGCTTCTTTAATGAGCCAAAGCCTAAAATCTCTTTGAAAGTTTGAACTCTTCTAATCAAGGAAAAGAAAGCATAAATAGAGCCCTCGACTCCTAACTAACAGCTTGCAGCGTCAGCAACATCCTAGCGACCGCTTCTTACAAGAAAACTTGGCGTGGCACACCACGAGATACTACCCAACACAATAACCTTCAAAGTTGTTATTCCCACTGTCGTCTATAAAATTTATCTTTAAATTCAATAACATCAATTAGGAGCAAAGGGAAATCACAAATCCCTATCTAATCAAAGAATTCTAATAAACTGACAATGAAAATAACACAATAATAGTGAAATAGGAATTATAAATGAAATCAATCAAAACTCCCTATTCCAAGATTGCATATAGCTTCCATTGTTCTTCTCTTCTCTGTGATATGATGGCTCTCAGATATTGCGCTGGTAACTTGCAAGTGACACAAAGATTCAAAGTTCGTGATTATTGAAAATGGAGATTGAATGCTCAATTTATAGATAATTGAAGATGATTGATTGAAAGGTGGAATAGATTGATCAAGAGGTGGAACTCAGGTGAGCTCACATCATGATTGATAGTAGAACTATTGATTTGGAGGTGAAAATAGAATAGATTAAATAGATTAAAGGAGTTAACTGATTGAGAAAAAGCTAACTAAAGGAAGAAAAAGAATGATTGGAGGAAATAAAGAGGATAACAAAGAAAGCTTAATTTAGAAAAAGCTAACTAAAAGATGGAAATAGAGATTGGAGAGAAAGATTTAATTAATTAATTGATTGAATTAATTAATTTAGCATGTGCTTGCACTTTAACTTAGATTTTCAATTTGATCTTTGCATGAAATTTATTCAAATAATTGAATTAAATTCAATTTAGTATTTGAATATATTTAGACCTTGACTTTGAATTTCAATTTGAGTTTTGAAATCATGCACATGTGATTGAATTTGGAAGAATTAGAAGAATATGAAATTGAATGAATTTAGAATTTGGGGATTTGGAAATGGAAGAATTAATTAGTTAATTAAATAATTTAAAGAAACAATTTAATTATTTTAGAAATGGAACTCAATTAAATAATAAAGATTATTTAATTAAAGGATAAAATCACCATTAATTAAATAACAAACATTTAATTAATATCTAGAAGAGGGTTGAATGATTTAGATGATTAGAGATAGAAATTGAGAATAGAATTAATTTATTTAAATAATAAAGATTATTTAAATTGGAGAATTAATCATAATTAATTAAATAATGAATATTTAATTAATATATAGAAAATGGTTGATGATTAAATGATGAAAGCATAGGAAATAGAATAATTAGTAAGATGGTGAGGAAATATGAATTTAGAAGAATAAGATTAATTAACTTAATTAAATAATTAAAGAATTATTTAATCAATTAGAGGAATAATTAGTACATGATCAATGAGACATTTTTAGGTGTCTACACCCACCATATCATGGCGATCCCTGTACCTACCCAACAAGAAAATAATGATGCAAACCGTATCCTAGTTCACGAACTACCATAGAAGACACGTGATAGCTCGGGGGACATCTGAAGTCGAGCATAGATAGAGAACCAGATCGGGGAGGGTGGGGACACCAAGTGTCTTTACCTTCACATGATGGATGGTGGGGCCGAGAAGTGTACCATGCTATAAAAACCCGAGCCACGTGGAAACCTCACATTCTCTCAACTTTGAACGAGAAAAGCGAGCTCCTAAAGGCAACACCGAGATGCCACCTGGCACACATGCTGGCGAACGAGAATGACCAAAAATAAAAAAGAATCGTTACCCCATAATCAAAATGCCGCCTATGAGAAATCCCAAAATAATGTTAACATTTCTTGGCGACTAAATGGGGAATTCTGCCTGCAGAATGCTAGAACCAAAATTGTTGGTTCAGAGACCAGAATTCATGCTAGAATAGGGCGAAGCACATCGAAGACCTGCTGCAATGGAAACCATTCATCCTTGGAGGGAAACACTTGCGCTTCTTGATTTTGGTAATGTTGATCTAAACAATTTTTTTCGTCGAACGACAAGTTTGTTGGTTCATCATGGACTAGTTTCAAGAGCCCGTAGAGTTGGGCTAGGGGATGCAGGAGACTGTTGACCTCCTCCACTGAAATAGAATTGTTTAGGTGCTATAGGAAGGTCCTATCTTGCTGTAATTTCTCTATCTGGTTCAACACTTGTTCTACCCCTAACACAAAATCATCTGCAGGAAAAGGAGAAGGTAGACCCAAGGAAACAAACCTCTCTATGTGCTACTTGATATCTGGAACCAAAATCTGTAAAGGCTCAAGCGTTGCTGATACATGCATGATCACCCTATGTTGGTTGATGAAGACATTAGTCCTCCTAGTTAATTGCTTGTGATCTGTAACCCGTTTCTCTCTAAACTCTTCATCTTGAGCAACATATAGCATCTGAATTAAGCCTTGGGCTACGGGGAGCTTGGGACCAATAAAAAACATAGAGTTGTTAATGAGAGCACTCACTTCAGCACAAAGAGATTGCACTTCTCTTAGAAATCTCAGCACGTGTTGTAGTGAAGGGCAATATCACTTAATTCTTTCCCAATGGGAAATGTACAACTCCATCAAAATTGGAGAAAAATCTTGAGGAACCACCACGGGGGGAGGAACGAATGACAACCGTGAAACTTCCTTGTCCTTTGCTATTATCTCATATTGCATCTCCCTGCACTTTTCTTGTTCAAGGACCACTTCACTTTCCAGAGCGAGGATTCTGGCACTTCTATCTTATACAACTTGTTGAAGTTGTGACATGTGATCTTGTTCTTGTTGCAACAAACCATCCATATCTAGGAATTTCTTTTCAGCTTGCTCTAGGCTACTCCCTTTTTCACACAACTCTGTTTCAAACATTGATTTCTCTTCTGAAAGCATGACATGTGCTTCTCTCAGTTGCCAAGCGTACTCTTATTTTAGGTGGATCTCATCATGCAGCTATGCATGCATTTGGGTAGCATCTCTGGAAGTTGCCTTTAGCTGTTGTATTTCTTGCTCCCTCTCCTACAATTCTTTCAAGGCCACATTCCTCGTTGCCTCCTGCTCTTTCAACTGAGAACTCACATTGTTTAGGGTGGACTACAACTTTCCTTTTTAAGAGTTAGATTGTGTCAACAATCCTTGCAAGTGGTTGATTTCAGCATTCCTAACTTTGTCTTCTTTTCTCTGTTGGTCCAAAGATTCTTGGAGATTCGTATTCTCTGCTTGCATTTTCTCCAGGCGATAACTTTTTTTGATGAAATCCAAAGACACAACCTTATTAGTTTCTTCCATCATTTCAAATTTGTCAGATGTTGTAGCATTTAGGAGGTAGACCCCGACAACATGCAAAGTGTAATTGTTGGGTCTCATTTGGGCCTTCGGCTTGTCGACCTTGGGGAACATGGTCGCAAAGAAAAGACTATCCTTTTCCTTGCTGAAATGTGTCTGTACATGTAGATGAGTTGGTCTGGCACCATCTTTCTCCTTTCTCTTACCGGTCTTGTCAATACGTGCAGTCTTGGAATAGGTAACTTGTTTTTGATAAACTTCTGGGTTTGCAATAGCTTGGCCAACAAATGCTTCACCGGGAGGGATTGCAAAGGGGAATTGGGAAATAGGGCCACCAAAAGAGGTCTGAATGGGGCGTGCAAGCGTGGTTGAAGAAAATAACGGGATGAAAGGAGAGGCTCCTAAGGAAAATGGATCAGTGGATGCTGCCCTAATATTTGGGGGAGGAGTGGACTCTCCAAAACCAATCCTATGTGAGACAATGGTTGCATTAGGCATCTGTGAGGAAAATGTTGCAGGGATAAAATCAGGAGCAGGGAGTGAAATGAAGACGTGCGATAACGCAACTTGAGGGTCAGTTAGAGCCTTGATGGGCGCTAATGTGAGAGCAGTGGGAATTTGGGTAGGCATATATGTGATATAGGGAGCAACCGAAGGTACAGATTGAGCAGAGAGAAAGGGCAAAGAAGGGCATAACTAAACTATGGAAGTCACCAACCATTGGGAGACTGAGGGAACCTCTGGGACCTGAGAAGAAGAGCCTTTCTTTGCATAACCCAGATATTTCTTCTTATTGGAAGGGGAGTTAAGTGCTTTCTTCTCAGTTGATCTCTTAGTAGTTTGGGAATGGGGTCTTCGAATTGAATTGATGAGAGAAAGAGGAATATTAGGCTCAATCTCTTGCTCTTCTATACTTATAACTTCTACCTCTTGTTGTTGGGCCACCTCGTAGGATGAGTCACCACATGAGGACTCATCTCTTGTGTCTTCATCTGACTTGTTGTGTTGATGCCATTCAATCTCAAAATGCTCATCAAAAGGAGTGTTCCTGATGTTAGCCCTGGGCTGATTCAATTCCTGATGGTAGATCTAAAAATCCTCCTTCTTTTTCTTAGGCCACAAATCCAACCTCATTGCTTCTAGCATAATCCGGGGAATGGGCTTTGCTGGATTGTACTTTTACACGATAGAGTAAAATTTCAACCATGAGGGTCATTTTCAAATAGGAAAATCATTAAGACCCACATAAAGAATTGGGTCATCCACTTGCGCGTTAGTGCGTTCTTCCCACGAGCTTCGTGGTTCATGCTTAATTGCAATCTTCCTCTTAGATAGGCACCCATCTGGGTCGTAACTCCACATATCATCAATCACTACTAAGCCAAGCTGCACCAGCTCAGATGTTAGGATGTTTTCCGCAAAGCTTTTCCGAATGAGAGTAATGGGGCCAATAGCTTTGTGGTTCTCTGTAATGGATGTATCATGTTTTCCCGCTCCTATAGCTCTGTCAATCTTCACCAACTACCTTGAAATTTTAAGGGTGAGGGTTCTTTCTGTGACATAGGTAGGTAGGTGGAAGGTCTCTTCAGAGAAGCCATGCACTCGAATAAAGGAAAAGTCACTACCTAAAAACCGGTCATAAGGAGGGTGCTCATTATACATCTAATTCATCTGTATCTGAGAAAAGTGGGAAAGAGGCTCCTCAGGGATTAAACCGAGATCTCTAAAGACAGGAGTTAAGAAATAGTCTAAAAACTGGTAAGCATCATAAGAAGCTAGTGGGATGGGCGTCCAAGCCAATACAAGAATCTTGTTCCCTGACTCATCATAAGTAGCCAATTGCATGAATTGGCTGAAAAAAGCGTCATTTTGGTGCAACAAAAGGCATGAACTAGGACTAAGGCGAACTTAAACCACCAAAAATGTTGGAATTTAGCTAGCTACTTTACCATCTCTCTAGCTATAAAGATAGAGAAGTCAAAATGAAATGACCCTTTCTGCTTCTAACATTTGAACAGGAAACCCATCATGGGAGTAGTGATCTCCCGGTTGTTGTCTTGACTGCATAGCCATGCAAGAGTTGGGGAAATATCCTTGAGGTCATCATGCCTCAAGTCACTATAAGAAAGAGAGAGTCCTGGAGGTCCAACAAATGGACTTTAATTCAGCGCGTCGTGACAGAAAGAGACAATATCTCTTCTAGTGCTCCAATATTCCTTAATGGCACTTTAAGTGAACACCTCCATCCCATAAAAAATGGGACATATCATATCCCTCACAACCTCTGGGGTTATAACTAATTTCAAAAAGGAGCCATTAATTGAAAAAGAAATAGGGTCAAACCTGTTAGCGCACACAACCACAAACTCTGCACAGTGCGGGACCATGGGGGCCACAAATTGAGGAGCGCCACTATTCCAGAAATTAACTATTGTAGATTGTGGCTTTGTTATGTGATTTATCATTCTATTGCAAGAGACCTCTCTGAGGTTCTTAGGCTACTTGTGAAGTTCGAGCTCAATAACATTCTCTAGAGAATCTATCACCGTCGCCAAGTTGCTGGTGACCGTCTTTGATTTAGCTTTAGTCCTTTGATACTCCAGCTTTGGGAGAATGGCGTGGGAATAATATGAGAGCTCCCCAAATACATCCACCCACAATCTTCCTTGGATAGAACTTGAGGGAGTTGCTTCTATCTCTATCTTCTGGAGGAGAACTTCTCTTTCTGACACTTCTAAAGCTTTTCAATGCTCTATGTTGTAAAATGAATAATATGATGGGCACTTGGTGACCTTCTACTTTAAATGCATCACATGCCTAGATATTTGTGAAATAAGGCATTTAATGATGAGTGCCCATTTGCATGTATGTCAGCTCATTTCCCAATTGTAATTAATTCTAAAAAAGGATGAGCGTCACCATCTGCGATTCCCAAGAGAATACCTAATCAATTCATCGTTAATTAGAGCTACTTGAGATGATCTGCTTGTTTGGATGAATCTCCCCACTAAGGAGAGTATTAGCAGCCAGCGAGGCTCACACAAGTTATAACAGTGCGGGTAGTATGGCTTAAACATGATCTACCTATACATACATGTGGCATCTGAGGACATCGCTGCTCTTTTCGAGGCACAAGGCAGGACGTTCGCCACCTTCGAACTAGACTTTGCCTAGTTGTGCAAATTGATGAGTGAAGACAAATGCATCAAAAATCAGGAGCACTGGCTTTACTTCAATTATCATCTAGAGCTGAAAATCCATTATAAATATGTCTTTTCAGACATTTGTTTGTATAGTATCCAGGTCAACAACGAAGTTTCTTGAAGAAATGGATACTCCTATTAGGCTCACTAGGAATAAGGCACATGTAGCTTTCTTAGGTAATATTCTAGACCAGAGGCTACAAGGGATGACACGCCACATAAATCCCCTAATCATTGTTGCCATCAAATGGGTACTCGTGAGGATTTTATTGACGACGTGGACAAATACTGTGTAAACATGGATATCTGTTCACGTTTTGTATCTTTGTTACTAGATATCGAGATGACTGGATACCTGACCTTGGAGCTAGCTAAAGCACTCTTCTCCTTGGATTATCTAGGTGGCTTAGAAGATGTGGTGGTGTATTCCCTTTCAGAGGTTTGCCTCTGGCCTCAAATTTATGATGTCTCATCACCTCTAGTGAGGAAGCGACCTGGCACCCGCTTATTAGCATTTTGAAGACCATGTCGCTGTCATTTCATTGCTTCCGAGTGGAGCTTGCTACAGAGTTCCTCCTCCACATCCATCTGATAATGCCCGTTCTGGCTGGCACTGAATGGTATACTAAGTTCCGAGACTACATATTTCTATAGATCTTGATGCCACATGTCCGACCCAACTTGGTGCTCGTATCAATAGCTCAGGAGCCTGGCGACGACTCTGGCCATGAATGGTCAGAGGGAGAAGATGCCAAAGATGAAGAGGAAGAATCCAATTTCTAGATGGATGAGGATGAAGATGAAGAAGATTCTTGAGATAGTATCAACCTATCTTCAAAAAGCTTTGTCTCCCTCTTTTTCTTAAAAACTAGGTCACGAGCTTTTTGTATATATTATAACAAGATACCTATAATATAATGATTTCTTTTTGTTTAATCAAGGAGTATCTTGTGATTCATTTTTACTTTGGGAATGCATGAAGAAACATAATTAGATAAATAAGGCACACAAAAACACTATTTACATTATGTACATTAGGAAAAAGATGCTAGTGAAAAGGTTTAAGGTGGAACCCGTTGACCAGGATCTTGAGAGAATCTCCCTGCATATCTTCGAGATCAAAATAATTGAAACCTTTTCAATTTATAATGTGGAAGGGTCCCACCCATAAACAATCAAATTTGGCATCCTGACTGAGCTTGGCTGTTAGGTCCTGGAGACAATTGAGAGGGGGGGGGGGTGAATCAGTTGTCAAATAAATTCAAACCAAAAACAACTTAACCAACTTAATGCTGAATACTGGTAAAGCAGTCTTTTATACCGGTTGACAGTTTTATCAGTTAATAGCAATACCAGTAAAGATTAATGCATGAAACAAAAAGACAAAGTCATCCACAAACATAACACCAATATTTGTACGTGGAAACCCTGTAAGGGGAAAAACCACGGTGGGAAACCTTACCCACAATTAGATGATACTACTGCAGATAGTAAGAGTATACAAATGGGGTCTACACATGCAGAAAGGCCAAGCGCCTAGAGATCACTACTCAAATACAAAATAGGAGTCACATTGACTACAATTGGATGGTTAAATCCAATAAGGATGTACTACTCAAAATAGCATCTTCATATGCTAGATTCAGTACCAGTGTAGTTTTGATATGCTTTCACAAAAACCTTGCTTCACCTTCAAATGATATCTGCATGTATAGCTCTACTTATTCTCTCATATACCTTCACACAATTCTTCTTCGCATTCCACATTCAATCTTACAAATAAGATCTTACATTTTGTTGAGCCCATATAAATTTTCATTTTATATATGTCCTTGCTTGGAGTAATACCCGTTTAATTCGTTGGTCAAGTCATTTGTTTAATTTTCCTGATATAGCTTGGCCATTGTTAAGTTTCATTACGTTGAACTTGAACCTTGAACTTGAACCTTTTTTTGGTTCAAGGTTCAAAGTTCAACGGGCATTGTTTTGAATGTTTTTCCTCCCGCACAACTTTAAGTCTTTGCTAGTCCTTGTCGGTATTTTACATTCTTTGAACCTTGAACTTGAACCTTTTGGGTTCAAAGTTCAAAGTTCAACATTTCTCATGTTAATTTTGTGTTGTGATTGTTTCACAAAGTTCAGAGTTTGATGTATAGGTTTCTCGGAAGACATGTGACTTGGCGTGAGGTGATGACGCACATTTCAAGAGATGATTAACTACCGCAGAAGAGAGGAATATTATTTCTCTAATGATTTGAAATTTGTCATTTATAGTAAGTATGTGTGAGGATCCATAGTGTTAGAAGTGAAGTGATCTAGCATTTAAGGCATGCCTCGATACAATCATTTCAGAGTAAGGCCACATGAATGAAGTGTAAGGGAGACAGTTTGTGGTAATGAGGGGTAAGATTTTCTTGACTTTAAAACTAAGTAGATGTCATGTCGATATTATTATTTTCTTGAGAAGGTTTTGAGGAGGAGTTTTGGAGTGGGAGAAATAGACTACAATAGGGGTTTTTAGAGGACAGAGGAAGGTATGTTCAACAACTTTCTAAATAGTTGCAGTTTATTTTAAAGACTGGGTATTCTGTTAGCTGTTTGTTTCCGTTTCCACTTTCCTTCTTTGCTTGGGATTAATTGGAGAAAATCACGAGCTAAACATAAGGCCTATTTTGCCCAAATCGATGAGCTCATTGCTTTTTACCAGAATTAGGTGATACAACATTAGTTCAAGTGGATTTAGATGATTTTCTAGAAAGAGTCTGGAACCCAGCCACAGATCCTATGATCAAAGATGTTACACAGGGCAGGTTATTAGAAGCGGTCATATTTCCCATAGCTACTCCTTGCCTTGAATTAGTTTTAGAATGTATGAATCACTATGACAAGGGTAATAGATGCATAAGGAAAAACAATGGCGAGGTTTTGTTATCCATAGATAGACAGACAGTAATGGCAGCTATGGGTATCCCATATTGGGAACCCTATGAAGATTGGATGATTGGAAAATACTATGGGATTTTCTCCGAGAAAAAGAAGTATTACAGAACTGTTATTGCACGGAATTGGCTTCTAAAATTTCAGAAAGGAGGTTCAAGGTTGCTGAGACCTCTAACCCATGAGCATTTAATTCCCACAATCCGAGACTTGGTAATATTGTTAAGTAGAGTAAAGGGTAATTCCCACTCTTTCTTTTGGGAGGATTGGACGTATTTCTTCATCCAGGTCACTCTAGATAAAAATCGGTTCATCAAATTGGGAATTGTTATCATGAAAAGGTTACACGAAGGTTTGAGTAATTATATTGGAATGCCTAACTTTTATATGTCTTCCTACCTATTATATATGCTTGCCTGTGTGAGAGAGTGGTTTGGATTGTCCCATGCAAAATGGGTTCAAGGCATAAGAATTTATGAGTATCATCCTAATTTGACTTTACAAGGGCATGTTGATGATTATCTCCATTGGAATGATATTTTTGCTGGGAGGTTGACCTTTGAATTACAAGGTAACTTGCATAGAAGGATGTCTGCAGAAGCTGTTGAACTTGTTAACATCTATGACAGTCTCTTTACACAGTTTAGTCACTTCACTTACCTAAGGGTTGGAGGATATAAAGGTGAACCCTTTAGGCTACCCAGGTATGTTTCAGAATCCTATATTTTGATCAAAATTTCTAGGCAACTTTCCTATGTCGCAAAGGATTATGGTGAGGACTCCGACACAAGTGGGATTTTCCCCATTGATTTAGGCCATTACAGTTGCAGGTCTGTCCCTGATGTGTTGAATCTTGAGCTAGAATTTGAAGACCTTTGTGAAAAGAGATAATTTTGATAGTAAAGGTTTCATTGCTGAATATGTGAAGAAGATGGTGCCTGATCAACATGTTCTTCAGTTGGAGGATTATTGGGAGGGTTGCCAAGATGAATTTAAAGTAAGGAAAAGGAGTTGGTCTAGGTTAACCTTAAAGCAAATCCATGACATGAAATTGCCAATGGACACTTTAGGTGTCACCACTGATGATGAGGATATACTTGACTCTGAGTTTTTGAACCAGGTGCATAATGAGCCTCTTCTAGAGGTGGATTGGAGTAAAAAGATGGAAGATAGTATTCAGACACGCACTTTCAATGTAATTTGCAAGACATAAAATTGGCTTAGGAGTTGTCGATTCCAGTCAGCAAGAGCAACGAGTTCAAGAAGTAAAAGTGGGAAGAGGAATAACGCAAGCAAAACTTCTTTTTTTAACTAACATTCCCGTTTCTATTGCAGGAAAAAGGCAGGAAAGGATTAAAGAAGAGAAACTTGACACCAGGGTTGAGCTTGCTATTGGTGGTCGAATTACTAGGTCAAGGTCCAAGAAGAGCTTTCAGCTGCCGGCTCCCCATCTCATTCTTGATCTAGACTCAGAGGAAGTACTGTGCGATATGGCATCCCCTATTTCTGATATAGCCAAGGTCTCAACCAGCGTAGACACTACTTTCCAGGATCAAGGGACACTTGATATCCAGTCTCATGCAGACAGTGCCACATGGCCACCCTCAGCAGGATTTTCACCCATGCCATCTAAGGAACTGACTCTGGCACCCAAGTGGTTGAGTGATTCAATCACCAGGAAAAGGAACTTGGTTCCTATTTTGGTATCAACGGAGGATGCTATGAGTAAATGTCTAGGAAAGTCTACAAAGCCCAAAAAACTAAAAATGGAGGCCATGATTGATTTCGATGAAAGAACGAAGCATTGGACTGCAGACATTGCCAAACCTTCATCTGACAAAGATGCTGTTATTGCTTCAGAAGTAGACTATGCTATTGAATGAGTTGATTTGGGGGTCGGAACCAGAGCTGTAGATGTGAAACATCTGGAGACTTCAACTAAACGAATTATTTCTCATACTTGGAAAGATGAAAGAGATAAGGTTGAGTTAAAGCAAAATTTAACGCAAATGGCTCAGTATATTCATGCTCTGCAGAACAACCCATTACCGTTATCTCAAAATTAAGGACCATTTAGCCCAAAATCACCTGGTAATCAAAAATTCTTTGATGATGTTCAACGAAATAGGATGATTGCCAAAGTTTTCTTAGAATGGCTCACCTCGATCATGCATCAAGTGACCAATTACATAACGGATTTAGTCCAGATCTTCAAAGATGCCAATGAAGTCACCAAGGCATTGGATTCCAACTTAATCTTGTGGCAGAAAGAGAAAACTAAATGGGCAGTGATTTCAAAATAGATGCGCAATATTCAACGTTATGGTCTGATGAATTTTTATTGCTGAAAATCAAGTGCCAGGGTTAAATGAAGATGTAATGTTTATTTGCAAAGAGAGTATTGAATGGGGCAACCAGATTATTGAACAGGGTCATAATGAATCAGCCAATCTGCATGGTGAATTAATAGCTTTGAAGGTGACCATGCAGAAGGATTTGCACTATGTGGATGTTCAATTGCTTAAAGAAGATAGCGAAACCCTGGAAGATACCACAAAAATGATTAACCAGTTTAACAACCGCATTAAACAAATCAAAGTGGAGAAATCCTTGGCTGTGGAAGATTTCATGAGGATTTCCAAAGTGGAGTCGATGCTCACAGTTTGTCTCAATCACCTAGATTCTCACAGAGACAAAGTGCTGATGGTGAAGAGAAAGAAGGAGCTCTGGAAGCAGAGTGTAATTCACATCAGTTTGCCACACGCAACTGTAATTCAAGAATTTTCAAAGGTGCATTGAGAGTGGAGTGCAGTGAAGGTGGTGATGGTGTCTGTCTAAAACACTAACTCGAGTGATCACACTGGGACCGAGCAAACGACATGACTAGCACTGCTGGCAGTTGTTTGCCAGTGAGTCTAGTCATTTTTCCTTAGTTTCGGCTATACAGTTAGGGTTGTTTTCTATTAACTCTTACGAGTTAATTTTACTTTGGTTAAAATTTATTGGTCTAGTGACCTATATATATGTTTTGTAATGACTTTTAAAAGGTTCATTAAGTTTTTGAAAAGACTATTTTTTAAATTAGCTAAAGTTGTTGTGTACGCAGAAGGTGGATATTCATCAAAGAATGAAAATCTCATTAACAGTTCTCTTTGATTTCAAATCTGTGCATTTGTTATTTTGGAATTTGATTTCTGTAAAAATCTGTTTCAAGGAAGGAGCCGTTATACTTTCTATGTGTGTAGAAAATCATTAGCGAATTTCATCTTTAAAAGGATTTTCATTTTGTTTTAGTGTACGTGTGAAGTTTGTCGGCTTTATATAAAGAGTTATATATGGATCGGTGCTTGCATTCATTTTGTATTGACTGGTGAATGTAATTACCTTTTAGTGTTTTCTGGTGAAAAGCATTCTATTGATTGTGTGTAATTTGGAGCTGATTGAATATTTATTAGAGGGAGATATACCTTAATTCAGAGGTTAATCAAATATAATGATTTTCCAACTGATTGGTAGGGAATTTGTCTTTCTTTTCATGAGCCATAATGTGCAAGGTTAAATAAATAAAGAGAGACAAATCTGTTTCCTAACAAATTTTTGGCGACTCTGCTGGGGAGGGATAAGAACAATTGATTCTAAAACAAGGTCATCATTATAGTTATGCATTGTTCTTCATAAATGGTATTGCCTCTTGAAGGGTTTTTGCCTGTTTTGCAACCAAATTTAAATTGGGTACAAGAAGAGCAAAGTAAAATTACCTCTAAGTTGGATACTCTAGCCTAGAGGCATAAAAGAAGTCGAGCAAAGTATGATAGAATAAGTGCTCTTCTTAGAGAAATAGAAAGACAAGCGGATCAGCCTGTGTTAGTCTTTGAAAGGGTGGTTGTTCCTAGGGTTTTCTTTATTCACGTCCCTGATAATCAACTACAGTATCCCAGACATTTGTTACCCTGACTGTTCCACACTGGAATCTAGGCCGTATACTAGATCCCAAAGAAGGGGGGGGGTTTCTGATCCCATCTTTGAAGAACTACAGAATTTAACTTACCAACCTACCTTCTCATCTCAACGAAGGGCAAGAAGTAGATCTCCATCCTCATTACCATCATCACCTACATCTCCAGTTTTCCAAGCTTTGGTCCTACACGATGTTGCCTTACCAATTTCATTTAACCCTACTCCTCTTAATATCATACTTCCAATGGGAGCCAATAACCCGTGGGGGGCAGTTGTAGGCCCGTTGAATTTAGGTTTGAACCTTAATCCCTTGTCAAAAGCTGCTAGAGATCATTTACCTAAATTTAGCGGGGATGGGATGGTCACTGTAGATGAGCACCTGAATGCTTTCAGTGTAGCCTGTGGAGTAATAGCGGTTCAACATGAAGATGTGGCTATCAAGCTGTTTATCTAGACATTGACAGGAGTGGTGGCTGATTGGTTTTATCACTTTTCGAATAGTGTGATAACGATCTGGTAGGATTTGAAGACAAGATTTGAAGCTAGATTTAAGGTAGCTGAAGATGAACACTCACTCCTAGCTCAGTTATCCCAGTTGAAAAAGGAGCTTCCTGAATCCATGAGGGACTTCGTAGCGAGATTTGATAAGATCCTACACAAGATTCTGGTTAACCAAAAACCTTTAGATGATAATCTCAAATGTTTTTTTATTAATTCTATGCCCTCTGAAATAAGTTTCTTGATTCGTAGGCAAAGAGTTGCAGATTTGAATGCCGCTAAAACTCTTGCAGTTGAATTAGAGGATGATTTGATCACTGCGGGTAAATGGAAAAGAGAAGTACAAACATCTAATGCCCAACTAACTACTTCCTCAGATCCTGTTATCCAATAGTTGATGAATGATGTAATTGCCCTAAAGAGCCAAACTCCTAAAGCAAGTACTTCCTATTCCCAACCATATCAAGACATTCCTAGGAGATATCCTAATCAACAAGGAGGAGGTGGAGGAAGACAATTACAATTACCCCCTGTACAACAAAGACTTGCTATTGAAGCACCACCCCTCAAGGTAAACTCTTGTGTGTTTCATTTAATTGATGAACCTAATGGTTCTTCATGTCCAGAGATGGTTCATTTTTCCCAAATGATCAGTAAAGGAGAAACAATCTTAGAAGCTGATGAAGCAAGTTCCCAAAGTATGCCTGGCGACTTTGAAATTCATTATATGGAATATGTCTCTGACTCAAATAGGGGAGGAAACATGTTGGTCTCTTTGGAAGATTCCTCATACACAATTCTTACAAGAACTCAATAGAATTTGAAATCTCAAGATGTTGTAACACCCGTCCACAGCACTGTGAAAGGAAAGGAAATTTTGACCCGTCATGAAGGTATAACAAAAATTGTTCAAGAGGTTGCTTCTTCGAGTTCTGATTCTTTTACTATCCCTTTTGATATCATTGAATTTTGCAAGACATCTTGTGTTCAGATTACTCTGGCCAAGTATTTGAAATTAAACCCGAAGGAGCTAGATAGATTGGTTGAATTTGTCAAAGGGAATGATACCCATGCTTTAGCAAGTGAAACCCAAACACCCATGAGTAGTGATTCTCAAGCACATGATAATGTCACTCCTACTTTAGTAATCCGTAAAGGCTCATGAGAGACTATTCCTATACAAGATGATTTCCTTGAACCCAATTTTGAAAATAAACCAGAACCTTTCTATGTGTCCTTATATATTAATGGGCATAAGTTGAGTAGCTATATAATAGATTCAGGAGCATCTGACAATGTCATGCCCTCAGCTATAGCAAAAGCTTTAGGTTTAACCCTAAAAAGGACCTTTGGTAAGTGTTACTCCATGGACTCCAAGCAGGTTCCTTTATTAGGGAAAATTAAGAATGCGCAGGTCTCTTTAGGAGCACACCCTGCTAAGAGAATCAAGTTGACAATCCTAGTGGCTGACATCCTTGCTAGCTATGACATGTTGTTGAGTCGCACCTTCTGTAAAGACATGGGAGGGGAAATTAGGATGGATTCGTCTCAAGAAATGATCACAGTTGGAAAACAGAGAGTCCTTTTGCACCCTAAAACAAAGGCCAAATACACAGTTTTCCCCTTAGATGATCCGAAAGCTCAAATTTTGTACCAGGATTGTGGCTTTGGTAATTACATGATATCGAATGATCCTCAAGATGAGAGTATGTTAATGGATTCAGGTATGTCTGATGAACTCTGGTCTATGGAATTTGATGGGAGTTGTTCATCTTCTAGATCGGGGGTCGGGGTCGTATTGATACCTCCCCACGGAAAGGTCATTCCTTATTCTTTCAAATTGGAATTCCAAAACATGAATAATACGACCAAATATGAGGCCTTGTTATTAGGTCTAGCTGAAGCAAGGAGATTGCAAATCAAAAAGTTGAAGGTGAGAGGTGACGTTGAACTTATTGTTAAACAAGTGAGGGGCCTATTTGCTGTAAAAAATGAGAGATTGAGACATTATAGGAATCATGTTTGGGATGAGATCAAAGCCTTCGATGCTTTTTCAATTGAGGCTATTTCGAGGGAGTTTAAATCAAAGGCTTATTCTTTGGCGGTATCTGTAGCCTTGCTGGTACCACACCCAGATTTCACAATTGACACTTACAGGGCTGAACTAGTTTATAGACCCAGTGTGCCTGATAATTCTAAATCCTGGTAGGTGTTTGAAAATGATAAACAGATTCAAAATTTTCTACAATGTGCTGATATTTTTACAACCTTGTTTTATTAGGGGTCAGAGGCGAGTTGTAAAGAGTTTTCTCCCAATACACTAGAAGATGTACATAATGGAATGTTGCAGCTAAAAGGGAATAAAATCCCAAAGGGTTTAGTTTCTCTTGAATGCCTTTTCGACATGAAGGATGGATATGTTAGGCAAAGGGATAGGGAACCTCCTATAATTCAAAGCTCTGGTGAGTATGAGAAAATTAACATTGGTACCAATGAGGATCCTAAATTTGTTAATTTGGGAAAATGTTGTTCTGAAGTGGAGAGAAGGAAGTTCATCGATTTGTTGGTTGAGTTTAAAGATGTTTTTGCATGGAGCTATGATGATTTGAAGAATTTTAGGGATGGTAAGTTCCAACATCAAATTCCTTTGAAACCAAGTGCCAATCCTTTTCGGCAGAAGTTAAGAAATTTTAATCCAAAGGTAGTAGAAGCAATTTTTCATGAGGTTGACAAAATGTTGAAGGTTCAAATTATTTATCCTCTGCATCACTCTACTTGGATTGCAAAAATAGTTCCAATTTGTAAGAAAAATGGTGAGATACGAATCTGTGTCGATATTAGAAACTTAAACCAAGCAAGTTTGAAAGACAATTACCCCCTACCTGTAATGGATCCTATTTTACAAACTGTTTTGGGGTCCAAGATGATGTCCATGCTGGACGGCTTCTTTGGGTATAATCAAATTAGTGTGGCAGAGCAGGATCAACACAAGAGAACCTTTATAACCCCTCGGGGTACCTTTGCATATAACAGAATGCCTTTTGGGTTGATTAATGCAGGGACAACTTTTCAAAGGGTGATGGATCTTTCTTTCGGACATTTGAGGGATAAGATTATTGTGGTGTATTTAGATGATTTAACTATTTTCTCCAGAAAAAAGAATCATCATGTGTGGGATTTGAGAAAAGTTCCAGTGAGATGTAGAGAGCATGGGGTATCATTAAACCCTAAAAAGTCTATTTTTGGTGTCACGGAAGGAAAACTTCTGGGACATATCGTTTCACAGGAGGGAGTAAAGGTTGATCCACAGAGGGTAAAAGCAATACAACAACTCTTTCTCCCCTCAAATAGAAATAGAGTAAGGTCTTTCT
Organism: Cryptomeria japonica; assembly: GCF_030272615.1. Lineage (NCBI taxonomy): Eukaryota > Viridiplantae > Streptophyta > Pinopsida > Cupressales > Cupressaceae > Cryptomeria > Cryptomeria japonica. The sequence continues at coordinate 200,653,290 of NC_081406.1, forward strand.
TTGGATAGGTGAACTTCCTAAGGCGTTTTATTCCTGATTTTGCTAAAACTACTAAATATATTGTGAATATAATGAGTGAAAAGGTAGCCTTTAAGTGGAATGAAGCTAGCAGAAAGGCTTTTGAAGAGATTAAAAGTGTAATCGCGCATGCGCCTACCCTGGTAAATCCAGACTTTATTAAGGACTTTATTATTTATTGTTATGCATCAAAGCATACTATGTCCTAGATTTTGGTACAAAAGGATGAGGATAATGAAGAGGTGCCAATTTCCTTCATGAGTATTCCCGTGAAGAAGCATGAGTTAAAATACTCATAGATAGAGAAGCAAGCCTATGCAGTGGTAAAAGATGTGAAGCAATTTAGGTATTACATCCTTCATTCACATGCGATTGTTTTTGTTCCCAATTCTACAGTAAAAGCCATTTTAACTCAATAGGATGTTGGCATCAACAATAGAGCATCTTGGGTTTCCAAGATTCAAGAATTCAATTTGGATATCAAGCCCACTAAACTAGTTAGAGGACAAGGCCTCTGTAGATTGATGGTGGAGAATGAGTTTAAAGAAGAGGACAGTTTACCTTTAACCCTGTTCGTCGATCATCAGGATTCTTGGTTCACCAATGTGGCGTATTATCTTACATATGGAGACTGCCTAGATCATCTTTCTCCTAGGGAAAATAGAAATCTGAGGTTGAAAGCTGTGAAGTACATCATCTCAAATAACATATTTTATAAGAAAGGCTTAGATGGCACTTTCCTCCGATGTGTGGATAAACCGCACCAAGAAGCTCTCTTGAAAACTTTTCATAATGAGGCATGTGGGGGTCATTTCTCTTCTATGGTTACTGCATATAAAATCTTGAGGAATTGTTACTACTGGCCGGGAATGTTCAAGGATGCATATGCCTGGGTGGCAAGGTGTGAGAAGTCCAAGTTGTTTATAGGTAAACCCCAGTTAGCTGCCTTGCCTTTGAGACCCATGGTAATTGAAGAACCGTTTAAACAAAGGGGATTAGATTTCATTGGCCCTTTGAACCCCATTTCCAGTGCAGGGCATACTCACATATTAACAACAACAAATTATTTCACTAAGTGGGTGGAAGCTATCCCTGTTAAAAAAACCACTTTAGAGATTGTGTGTACGTTCCTTAAGGATAATATTCTTGTCAGGTTTGGAGTCCCTCAGAAAATAGTCACAAATAATGCATCAAATTTCTCTTCATTTGAGTTAAGTCTATTTTGTTATGATCATGGAATTTCCTTGGCACACACTTTTGATTATTATCAGCAAGGTAATGATCAAGCAGAATCGAGTAACAAGAATTTGATCAACATCATGAGAAAGTTGGTTAGTGAGAATTTCAGGGATTGGCACAAGAGGTTGCATGAAGCACTATGGGCAGATCAAACCTCGCCAAAATAGGCCATAGGGATGTCACCATTTGAGCTAGTATATGGCATTGGCGCACAACTCTCTCTTCCTTTAGAGTTAGCAGCTTCGAGGCTGCAGACAGTGATAGAAGATGCATTTTTCCAGAGCTCTCTTGAAAAAAGAATTATGTACCTAACTAGAATTGAAGAAGGGAAAAACTAGTTGACAGGATTACAGAGCATCATATGAAGGTTAAAAGGATTTTTGATCAGAAAGCAAGGCCCAAAAAATTCATGAAAGGTGATATGGTGTTATTATGGGATAAAAGGAGAGAGCCAAAAGGTGCTCATGGCAAGTTTGAGTCACTGTGGAAGGGACCTTATGTGATTCACGAGGTAAAGAGCCCCAATTCTTTTAAACTTTCTTACTAGGATGTCTTTGAACTACCCCTGTCCTATAATGGGCATGACATAAAATTGTATCAATTGTAAACAGGCATCCCCTGTCGGTTTGTACATACTTTCTTTTGTTGTGTTAGTTTAGGTGTGTCGATTTTGTTGTAAGTCAAATTTGGTTAGTCATTTTGCGAAACCAGATATTTTGAGGTTCATTGCTTGGTAATTTAAAGTCCTAGTCCCCATGCAGAGCCACTGTTGGGCCCATATAAATTTTTTATTTCATATATGTCCTTGCTTGGAGTAATACCCGTTTAATCCGTTGGTCAAGTCATTTGTTTAATTTTCCTCATATAGCTCGACCATTGTTAAGTTTCACTGTGTTGAACTTGAACCTTGAACTTGAACCTTTTTTTGGTTCAAGGTTCAGGGTTCAACGGGCGTTGTTTTGAATGTTTTTCCTCCCGCGCGACTTTATGTCTTTGCTAGTCCTTGTCGATATTTTACATTCTTTGAACCTTGAACTTGAACCTTTTGGGTTCAAAGTTCAAATTTCAACATTTCTCATGTTAATTTTGTGATGTGATTGTTTCACAAATTTTAGAGTTCGATGTATAGGTTTCTTGGAAGACATGTGACTTGGCGCGAGGTGCCGACGTGCATTTCAAGAGATGATTAATGACCGCAAAAGAGAGGAATTTTCTTTCTCTAATGATTTAAAATCTGTCATTTATAGAAAGTATGTGTGAGGATCCATAGTGTCAGAAGTGAATTGATCTAGCATTTATGGCATGCTCCGATACAATCATTTCAGAGTAAGGCCACACGAACAAAGTGTAAGGGAGACAATTTGTGGTAATGATGGGTAAGATTTTCTCAATTTTAAAACTGAGTAGATGTCATGTCAATATTATTATTTTCTTGAGAAGGTTTCGAGAAGGATTTTTGGAGTGGGAGAAATAGACTGCAATAGGGGTTTTAAGAGGACAGAGGAAGGTATGTTCAACAACTTTCTAAATAGTTGCAGTTTGTTTTAAAGATCTGGGTATTTTGTTAGCTATTTGTTTCTGTTTCCACTTTCCTTCTTTGCTTGGGATTAATTGGAGAAAATCATGAGCTAAACATGAGGCCTATTTTGCCCAAATTGATGAGCTCGTCTTCCCTTGTAAGCTCTTTACCAAAATTAGGTGATACAACATTAGTTCAACTGGATTTAGATGCTTTTCTAGAAAGAGTCCAGAACCCAGCCGCATATCCTATGATGAGAGATGTTGCACAGAGCGGGTTATTAGAAGTGGCTGCATTTCCCACAACTGCTCCTTTCCTTGAATTAGTTTTAGAATGTATGAATCACTATGACAAGGGTAATAGATGCATAAGGAAAAACAATGGTGAGGTTTTGTTATCCATAGATAGATAGACAGTAATGGTAGCTATGGGTATCCCACACCAGGAACCCTATGAAGATTGGACGACTGGAAAATCCTATGGAATTTTCTTCGAGAAAAAGCAATATTATAGAACTGTTATTATGCAGAATTGGCTTCTGAAATTCCAAAAAGGAGGTTCAAGGCTGTCAAGACCTCTAACCTGTGAGCATTTAATTCCTGCAATCTAAGACTTCGTAATATTGTTAAGTAGAGTAAAGGGTAATTCCCACTCTTTCTTTTGGGAGGACTGGATGTATTTCTTCATCCAGGTCACTCTAGATAAAAATCGGTTCATCGACTAGGGAACTGTTATCGCGGAAAGGTTACACGAAGATTTGAGTAATTATCTTGGAATGCCTGACTTTTATATGTCTTCCTACCTGTTATATATGCTTGCTTGTGTGAGAGAATGGTCTGGATTGTCCCATGCAAAATGGGTTCAAGGCATAAGAATTTATGAGTATCATCCTAATTTGACTTTACAAGGGCATGTTGATGATTATCTCCATTGGAATGATATTTTTGCTAGGAGGTTGACCTTTGAATTACAAGGTAACTTGCATAGAAGGATGTTTGCAGAAGCTATTGAACTTATTAACATCTACGACAGTTTCTTTACACAGTTTAGTCACTTCACTTACCTAAGGGTTGGAGGATTTAAAGGTGAACCCTTTAGGCTACCCAGGTATGTTTCAGACTCGTGTATTTTGATCAAAATTTCTAGGCAGCTTGCCTATGTCGCAAAGGATTATGGTGAGGACTCCGATGCAAGTGGGATTTTCCCCATTGATTTAGGCCATTACAGCTGCAGGTCCTTCTCTGTTGCGTTGAATCTTGAGCTAGAATTTAAAAGGTTTCATTTGAAGACCTTTGTGAAAAGAGATAATTTTGATAGTAAAGGTTTCATTGCTGAATATGTGAAGAAGATGGTGCCTGGTCAACATGTTCCTCAGTTGGAGGATTATTGGGAGGGTTGCTAGGGTGAATTTGAAGTAAGGAAAAGGAGTTGGTCCAGGTTAACTTTGAAGAAAATCCACGACATGAAATTGCCAATGGACACTTCAGGTGTCACCATTGATGATGAGGATATACTTGACTCTGAGTTTCTGAAGTGGGTGTGTAATGAGCCTCTTCCAGAGGTGGATTCGAGTAAAAAGATGGAGGATAGTATTCAAACACACACTTTCAACATAATTCGCAGGACAAAAAATTGGCTTAGGAGTTGCCGATTCCAGTCGGCAAGAGCAACCAATTCAAGAAGCAAAAGTGGGAAGAGGAATACTGCAAGCAAAACTTCTTTTTTTTTATCTAATATTCCTATTTCTATTGCAGGAAAAAGGCAGGCAAGGATTAAAGAAGAGAAACTTGACACCAGGGTTGAGCTTGCTATTGGTGGTCGAATTACTAGGTCAAGGTCTAACAAGAGATTTCAGTTGTCAGCTCCCCGTCTCATTCTTGGTCTAGACGCAGAGGAAGTACTGTGCGATATGGCATCCCCTATTTCTAATACAAACAAAATCTCAACCGGCGTAGACACTACTTTCCAGGATCAAGGGACACTTGATATCCAGTCTCATGCAGACAGTGCCACATTGTCACCCTCAGGAGGATTTCCACCCATGCCATCTAAGGAATTGACTCTGGCACCCAAGTGGTTGAGTGATTCAATCACCAGGAAAAGGAACGTGGTTCCTATTTTGGTATAAATGGAGGATGCTATGAGTAAATGTCTAGGAAAGTCTACAAAGCCCAAAAAGCTAAAAATGGAGGCCATGATTGATTTCGGTGAAAGCACGAAGCATTGGACTATAGACATTGCCAAACCCACGTCTGACAAAGATGCTGTTATTGCTTCATAAGAAGACTATGCTATTGAACGAGTTGATTTGGGGGTCGGAACAAGAGTTGTAGATGTGAAACATCTGGTGACTTTGACTAAACGAATTATCTCTCGTACTTGGAAAGACAAAAGAGATAAGGCCAAGTTAAAGAAAAATTTAACACAAATGGCTCAGTATATTCATGCTCTGTAGAACAACCCATTACCGTTGTCTCAAAATTTAGGACCATTTAGCCCAAAATCACTTGGTAATCAAAAATTCTTTGATGAGGTTCAACGAAATAGGATGATTGCCAAAGTTTTCTCAGAATGGCTCACCTCAATCATGCATCAAGTGACCAATTACATAACGAATTTAGTCTAGATCTTCAAAGATGCTAATGAAGTCACCAAGGCATTGGATTCTAACTTAATCTCATGGCAGAAAGAGAAAACTCAATGGGCAGTGATTTCAAAACATGTGCGTGATATTCAACATTATGGTCTGATGAATTTTCTTGCTGAAAATCAAGTGCCAGGGTTAAATGAAGATGTAATGTTTATTTGCAAAGAGAGTATTGAATGGCACAACCAGATTATTGAACAGGTTCATAATGAATCAGCTAGTCTGCATGGCAAAGTAACAACTTTAAGGGCGACCATGCAGAAGGATTTTCACTGCATGGATGTTCAATTGCTTAAAGAATATAGCGAAACCTTGGAAGATACCACAAAGATGATTAACTAGTTTAGTAGCCACATTAAACAAATCAAAGTGGAGAAATCCTTGGTTGTGGAAGATTTCACGAGGATTTTCAAAGTGGAGTCAATGCTCACAGTTTGTCTTGATCACCTGGATTCTCACAGAGACAAAGTGCAGATGGTGAAGAGAAAGAAGGAGCTCTGGAAGCAAAGGGTACACATTAGTTTGCCACACGTAACTATAATTCAAGAATTTTCAAAGGTGCATTGAGAGTGGAGCGCGATGAAGGCGGTGATGGTGTCTGTCCAAAACACCAACCCAAGTGATCACGCCGTGACCGAGCAGACGACATGACTAGCACTGCTGGCAGTTGTTTGCCAGTGAGTCTAGTCATTTTTCCATAGTTTCGGTTATACAGTTAGGTTTGTTTTTTATTAACTCTTACGAGTTAATTTTACTTTGGTTAAAAACTATTGGTCTGGCAACCTATATATATGTTTTGTAATGACTTTGAAAAGGTTCAATAAGTTTTTGAAAATACTATTTTTTAAATTAGCTAAAGATGTTGTGTACGCAGAAGGTGGATTTTCATCAATGAATGAAAATCTCATTAACAGTTCTCTTTGATTTCAAATCTATGCGTTTGTTATTTTGGAATTTGATTTCTATGAAAATTTGTTTCAAGGAAGGAGCCATTATACTTTCTATGTGTGCAGAAAATTATTAGCGAATTTCATCTTTAAAAGGATTTTCATTTTGTTTTAGTGTACGTGTGAAGTCTGTTGGCTTTATATAAAGAGTTATATATGGATCAGTGCTTGCATTCATTTTGTATTGACTGGTGAATGCAATTACCTTTTAGTGATTTCTGGTGAAAAGCATTCTATTGATTGTGTGTAATTTGGAGCTAATTGAATATTTATTAGAGGGAGTTATACCTTAATTCTGAGGTTAATCAAACATAATAATTTTCCAACTGATTGGTAGGGTATTTGTCTTTCTTTTCATGAGCCATAATGTGCAAGGTTAAATAAATAAAGATAGACAAATCTGTTTATCAACACATTTATATCATAACCTAGGACCAATTTTAGTAGGTTAGCTCGAAAGGATATTACAATAAAATCAATTTACAATTAAAACAATATCCGATGTAATAACTGATGCAACATGTCGGCTTGATGCATTTGCAACAATAATAAATCATCTCCATAGCGTGTCATGCTGATTTGGAAAAGATAATCCTGTCGGTGTCTAACCTGGACCTATTTGCCAATAACAACAAATATGCAAATACGAATATGCCAATAAACAAATTTTAAAGACAAAGTGTCCAAACGATGTCTTCGACATAACCAAGTGTTTTCCATGCCATTCCAAGTGTCAGTGATCATTATATCCTGCCGGTGTACTAGATACCGGTGACTGTGTATGAGTCATTTTCTTGCCGATGAATGTTGTTGATTCTCCAAAGTGCCAGAGTTGATAATGTTTAGTAGGTGTTGACATCAATGACAAAACCATACCAAAATAACAACATTGGCTGCCCTCTCATTGTATTTCAAAACAAGGTTGCCTTGTTTGAATCCTGGGTCATAACTTTTCTTCTTATCAAACCACCTCTTGACAGTTTGCTGAGTGTTTTGAAGGGAAAGAAATGTTGCTTCCCTTGCTTCATCTAGTTCCATAATTTTAGCCAATCTCACCTCCATAGGACCATTTTTTGCCACCTTGATAGATTTGAGTAATTGTAAAGCGGGGATTTCCAGGGACATGGGGAATAATGTGTCTTTGTCGTAGATCGACTTGTATGGAGAATTCTTTAGGACCTGTTTGGGTGTTATCTGGTCTACCCATAATGCTCTCCTCAAGTGGTGATGCCACTCCCTTTTAATGAGCCTTATGAGATTCTTATTAGTGGACTCAGCTAGGCCATTTCCCTATGGATAGTAGTTTTATGAGGTCTTCAGGTAGATACCTCTACTGAGAGAGAACTGGGTGACTTGTGAGCCTATGAATGCTCGTGCATTATCCAATATTATGGTCTTTAGCGGACCATATCGACACACTAAGTCTTCCAGAAACATTAATATTTCAATCTCTGATGAATTCCTGAGGGGAATAGCCTCATACCATCTGGTGAAGTAGTTAGTCATAGTTAAGATCCATTTGTATCTAGTTGAGCTTGGAGGGTTGATCATCCTATGAAGTCGTGACCCCATTGAGCAAAGGGTTCTTCCACCATTATGGGCATGAGCGACATTGCCTCCTTTTTGCACCTGCCATTGTAGTACTACCATTCTTTGCACTCTCTCACCAGGGTGTGCACATCTTTAAACATAGAGGGCTAGAAGTACCCAGTGCAAGTGATCTTAATGATGGTAGTTTGTGCTGAAAAGTGTCCTCTTGATGAACCATAATGAAATTCATGTAGAATCTTACTAGCTTCTCCCTGGTTCACATAGTGGAGCAAGATTCTGTCAAAGTTTCTCTTAAAAAGTACTTCATCTAGTAGGCGGAAGCCGTTGTTCTGCATCTTGTAAAATCTCCTCTTTTCGGGAGGGAACCCTTTAGGAAAAATCCCAGTCTTAATAAAATGTTTCCGAGTCTCCATCTAGCATGCTTATGTTGGTTCAGAGGTGACCATTACAACTTCCCCTATAGAAACCTTAGCTTGTTGTGGTTCAAGCTCTTGGGCTATGTATTCACACAAACCTTTGCCATAGATTACCTTGGTGGGTTTGACATCAATGCCATATTCCAGGATTTTGGTAATCCAGTTCATCCTCTTCTCTGTAATGCCACCTTCTATGATATATTCTCTAACTAAGGGAGGGCGATATGCACAGTAGACTTATTACAGGCGATAAAGTGCCTACACTTGTTTAGGCCTTTGACGATGGCCAAAGCTTTCTTTTCAACAAAATTGTACTTAGCCTCATATTCCTTCAGAGTTTTGGAATGGAAAGCTATGGGGTGTTCACCCTTTTTGTCTGCATCTTTCTAGGTTAGAACCATAACAATGCTATAATGGCTAGAGAAAACATATATTATAAAATCTTTCGACAAATCAGGGTTGGATAGCATGGGGGCTGAAGAGATGGCATCTTTGATCTTCTTGAAATCCTCTTTAGCTTCAGGAGTCCATTTAAAATTCATTTCTTTTTTAAGCATTAGAGTGATAGGCCTCACCATCCCAAAAAAGTCTCAGATAAAGCAACTAACAAAGTTAACCTTACCTAGGAAGGACTGGATACCCTTTTTGTTGACAGGAAGAGGAAGCTCCTTTATTACCTTCACTCGATCAAGATAGATGGAGACTCCTTCCTTTGACACTACGTTCCCTAGTAATTTTCCTCATGGGACCCCAAATATGCATTTCTTTGGGTTCAAGGAGATGCCAAACTCCAAAGACTTCTAGAACACTAGCTCAAGATGATCGAAGTGATCTTCATTGTGTTTTGAAAACATGGTCAAGTCATCCAAATATATGAGGATGATTTTGTTAATGAGCTCCTTTAAATCTATATCCATAGCTCTTTAAAAAAGTTGCACTGACATTTTACAACCCAAATGATATTTTTCTGATAAGCGAATATTCCCCATTTGGTTGTGAAGGTTGTCTTATGTTGATATTTTGGCTTCACTAATACTTGATTGTAACCTGAGAAACCATCCAACATTGAGAACATCTCTGACCCTACTACCATTCTTAACAACTGTTCCATTGGTGGCAAAGGATAATGATCTTTTAGAGATGCTTGGTTTAGGTCTCAAAAATCTACACAAAGCCGGATATCTCCATTCTTTTTCCTGACTGACACCAAATTAGATACCCATGTACTATGCTTGATGGGGTAGATGATCTTTGATTCTATCAGCTTCTTCAATTCCTACTCCATAAGGAACTCAAATTTCAGATTGACAAGTCTCCACTTCTGTCATACCGGATTGGACCCATTAGTGAGCTCAATGGTGTGTTGAATGATGCTATAATTATACCCTTTCAAATCTTCATATGACCATGCTAGCACACCTATATATTCATCACAATATCGAGCTAGTCTATCTTAGTCTTCCAAGGGAACTTCCTTTCTGACCTTGAGTATTCTCCCATTCCCTACTGACATTTCAGTGTAGTTTCCCTTATCAGTTATAAGTTTTCGCTTGTCATTTTTGGCATCATCATGGTGAAACAAATTTTCCAGGGTGATCAATCTATTTGGGAGCTTGTTGGATTTCAATTGAATGATATGATCCCCATAAGCTTCCTTTACCTTAGGTTGCAATTGATCAACAAACTCTCCCAATTTTTGAATTAAAAAAGTGATTTTCTCGTCACTTTCGAAAACTTGCTAGTGGATGTCATTGTCAGGAATAGCTAGTCAAACAATCACACAGACCACCTGGGGATTGGTGAGCAAGTCTACAATAGGATCAAATTGTGATCCAATAGTATCCAATCGATCAACAGATGCATTTGTCTTTCAAGGAATTCTCTAGATGTTGAAAGCATTAAAGATTTCGATCAAATCCCATGTCCTATGTAGGTAGGATCTCATACAGATGTGTTTGGTGCTAGAGATTCCTCAGACCTAGTGTACGATCAAATCAAAATTACCCAGAACTTTCAACTACTTTACACCCATCCTTTTTGTGAAGCTTAAGCCTTGGATCGGTCCTTCATATTCTGCTTCATTGATGGAGCAAACAAACTGCAGGCGAAAAGACTTCAAAATCTATTCACCTGAAGGTGAAGTAAGGCAAATCCCAGCCCCTAAACTTTCTTTGCATCTTGAGCCATCAAAGTGTAAGGTCCAGAGCATAGATGACAACTCTTCTTAGGTCAATAGTTCTTTAATTAGTTTTGGGATGACTTAATCTTCATAAAAAATGCAGTACGTACCAAGACCTATGCCATGATAGTTGGAGTATGGGTCAGAATTTACGAATTCAATGAGAAAAACCTCTTGCTCTGGTGGAATATCCCCAGTCACCTCCTCATCCTCAAGATGTTTTACTATTTTCCTCTCTTCATTGGAGATGGAGGTGTGAGTTGGCTCAAAATTGAGCATAGCTTGATCCGCTACGTGCTCGGTGTGAAGGGGTTCTGAAAGAATTTTGAGTTTAGCACCATGTTGGGTTCGAAGGGTAAGGTGGGACTAGTCTAGGGATAGGTAACCTCCTATTTTGGCGGTGAAGTCTCGAGACAGATAGAGGCCAAAAACATGCGGTATGTCAATAACTACTACTTCTTGAGGCACGTTGATGCTAGGACACATGAACAACGTCAGCAAAAGGATTTTGATAAGACCCATGGTCTGGACCTTATTCCCATATAGTTGCATAACATGCCTATTTAAAGGCTCATATTTGATATTCAAAACCTTAACGATTTGCTTAGGAATGACGGTGGTGCTGGCACCAGAATCTATCATAGAATTGTGTAAAATCTTATCTCCTACTATGAGGGTCAAATAGAAGGATTTGGTTTAAACTTACCTTTCGCTTGGTATTTAGGAGGTATGGCCTCATTTGTCAACACGGTCAGTGAGCATGATCTATCCGCGGGGGGCTGAAATTTTTCTTCGCTGATCTGTGGAGAATTAGCATCATTTTCACCTGTAGTTTTCCCCACCTCAGACATATCTTCTTTCAACTAATTCTTTTGCTCTGGGATACTAAGGAGATCTCATAAGGAGACATTGGTCGAGGCTTTCTTTAGCTACTCCACCATGTCCAACACTGATGATATTGATGCCTTTTTCTCTTAGTTTATAAGGGATAAATTCCTTTCTCGGGTATGTGATAGCAACTGCGGGTTGCTCAGGAGCTTTATTTGTGGTAAATATCCCTTGCGTGCTTATATTCTCCCCCGTGAAGTGCCTTTTTGACCAGAGGTTGTAATCTGATCGCACTTGAGGATCCCCCAAGCTTGATGTGGTTGTGCCATTTTTTAGCATGACATCTTCATCCTCCATCCAAGAGAACAATGCATGGTCCAGAGCTATCTCTTCTTCTTGTTTCATTGACATACCTTGCATATGGGCAATGAGAAACACATTGTCCATGGTAGGGGATGCGTAAACCGAATCATCTGAAGCCATGCTTAGGTTTCATTAATCTACAATTTTTTTTTGCAAATTACCTCTTGGACAATTTCTTGGGGTGTGGGCATTGTTACATGGAAAACATCAAGAATTGGTATCATCCACTAGATTATTTCTTCCCACTATCAATTCTTTACTAGTGTTAGGGTAGACAGTCTGCAAAGGATTGAGTACCAAAACTATCTGGCCATTCAGCTGACTTGGGGAAGTTTAGTTATTTGCATATTGGTTTTTCTAATATGCAGGTCTATTCCCTTGGAAATTTTGTTAGAAAGGGGGTCTAGCAGGTGGGATTTGGGACCTTTTTAGATTGACAATTTCATTCGAGAAAGTTCTCAACAAAATTTTCATATCGTTGACCTCTGTGGCCAAAGATGAGGGTGGAGGTGGATGTGCTTGTTGGGGTCTGGGGTACACGTACTTAGATATGGGAGAAGACATACTGGGCATGGCTGGTTCAGGGACCTGACTTGATAGCTCAGGAAAGACCAACATGAGTATTCATGGCTCAAGCTTCCTAACATCGATTCGATTATTTTCTACTTGGATTTCCAAATCAAGCACTTGCGGGAGGGTATTGCCTCCTCGAGATTAAATCATCACATGTATATCAAAGTTGAAGGCCTTTAGATAAAAGATGAATGCCATATCCGTAGAAGGGTAGGCGAACAATGGTATTCTTTGCCAAGTCCTTTGAAACCTTAAATTGAATTATGTCACCATTTCCTGAGGGGCTCTCTTTATGGTAATCAATTGATGCATCAAGGATGACCTATCAGCCTTGTTGAAGAATCTTTGAAAGAAGTGGTCACCCAGCTGATCCCAATTAGCTATAGAATTTGGACCAAGGGATCTGTACCAATCTAGAGCTCTCCCTTTGAATGATGCCATGATAAATATCAAAGCTATATTTTTCTTAGTGATGTTATGGACAATGCAAACATTGGCTACATCTTGTAGGTGCTCCTCAAGAGTCTTGGGACATTCCCCAGTGAATTTAGGGACAACTTTTAGCACGACAGAGGGAATCGGCCCCCATACTATAGGTGGAATGGGAGGAATGAGAGGACTTCCATTGTTCCATGTCATGAAGTTTCTAGGAGGAATCTAAGTTTTTATTATAAGAATGACCGCAGGAAAGATATGTGGGTTGTAGGAAGAAGAGGCTATAGGCAAATGGACGTTTACCAGGGGTGGAAGGAGCAAACTAGAATTCAAAGCTGTCTGAATACTGGTAATGGGTCTATGACTCATAAACTAGCTTAGGCGTTTTCAAAATTTGGGTCCCACCGAGTGTGCCAGAAAAAGATCCACTGACTCTTAATTTTACCTTAAACGTGAACAACCTTATGGGAAATTCCATGATGGGGGACCTATTGCATGAAACTCATTGAATGACCTTCAGTTTGAGAAGTCGGATCTTCATACAATTGGGGGAGAAAAGGGGAAGGAGAAAACTTAAAACAATTGATCTACAATACTTAGGTGATATGCCAAAGCATTTTAGAAAAATATTAACAACATATAAAACCTAGAAACATGTGGTTTTAAAGCTCATTCAACAATCTACATGCTCAGAACCATTTGAGAGAATAATTCAATACAAACTCATTCAACATAAAATGATATTAACTATTCATTCAACAGATAACAAGTCTCAAAACATAGTTTAATCTGCAGAGTCTCACAAAAAATATCATAGAAGTTATTGAACTTGAAAACAACACATAAGTCAATATATTAAGCTTCAAATAAAACAATCACAAAGGCTATAGGCACAATCTGACATGTCTATCATTCACCAAATTAAATCAACATAAAGGCTTCTTTAATGAGCCAAATTCTAAAATCTCTCTAAAAGTCTGAACCCTTCTAAGAAAGGAAGAGAAAGCATAAATAGAGCCCTTGACTCCTAACTAACAACTTGCAGTGTCAACAACATCCTAGCAACCACTTCTAATAAGAAAACTTGGCGTGACACACCGCGAGATACTACCCAACAAAATAACCTTCAAAGTTGTTATTCCCACTATATTGTGGTGATCCTTGCACCTACCCAACCAGAGAATCACGATGCAATCCACATCTTGGTTCATGAACTACCATGGAAGATACGTGGCGGCTCAAGGGACATCCTAAGTCAAGCCTAAAAAGAGAACTAGATCAGGTAGCATGGGGATACCAAGTGTCTTTACGTTCACATGATCGATGGTGGGGCTGAGAAGCATACCGTGCTATAAAAATCCAAGCCATGCGACAACTCCACATTCTCTCAACTTTGAAGGAGAAAAGTGAGCACCTAGAGGCAACGTCGAGATGCCACCTAGCGCACACGCTGGCGAACAAAAAAATGACCGAAAATAAAAAAGAATTGCTACCACTTGATCAAAATGCCACCTATGAGCAATCTAGAAATAATGTTAACACTATTCATCGAATACCTAAGGAAAAAGGTAAGAATAATGAGGAGAATGACAAATCCAAGTTTAGAGGGAGATCAAATCTTGTAGAAAGTCCAAATTCATTTGCTGGGATTGCGATAAATTGGGACACTTTCATAAGGATTTCAAAGAAGAAGAAGAGGAATAAGTTTGATTCTGATTTTGAGTTTGAGAAGGAAGATGGTGATGTATTAATTGCATCTTTGTCCACTCATGTGAATAGGTAATGATGCATGGTTAATTGACTCAAGTGCATCGTTTCATATGACTTCTAATAGAGAGTGGTTTTTTGAATATGATGAATTTAATGGAGTAAGGTGTACTTGGGTCATGATTCCCGTTTAGATATTGTTGGTCATGGTAAAGTTAAAATCAGGTTTTCTAACGGTAGAATAAAAAGGATTAGTGGTGTGTTACATATATTTGGATTAGCTCAAAACCTATGGTCTATGAGAGAACTAATAGATGCAAGTGTGCAAGTATTCTTTTCTAATGCAAAATACAAAATCTCAGTATAACAGCTATCCAACAATCACTAAAAAAATATGGAAATTAATGAGTATAGTAAATATAATCTAAATCCATAGGGGTCAAAAGTTGGACAAATAATTTCTTTCTTTCTTTCTTATAATATATAAAATGGTTCTACAATTACTACAATTTTGATTAATCCATTACCATATTTGGCATAATTTTAAAATACAAGATTTTATGTTAGTAGTATAGACACACACTCCATAAAATAACTCTCAAAATTTGCAAGAGAGTAATAACAGTCTATAAGAGTCATATACTATGTCAATTAGTAGGTCACAAGATAGATAAACACATAAATACTTACATCACCAAGCATCTTCCATTTCCATCCTTCATAACCTAAAGTGGAAGAGAGAGAGAAGGAGAAGAAGCATTATCAAGGTGATATCCACCCTGCCATGAAGAAACAATCTTCCCCATGCTACTCCATCAAAGAAGCCTAACCCATTACAAATGATCTAGCAAGGTGTGGCCACATGCATGATGGAATCTAATTCACTATGTGAATCACTATTAATCTAGCATACCTATATGATTGTGCAAAGTATATATTGCACATGCCCATTAATAAACATATTATGGGAGAGATTGCAAATTAGCCAAGTAATATCTATGTAATGTGCATGCCCATTGATAAACATATTGTGGGAGAGAATGAAAATCTTCCATTTAGTAACACACATGCATATAAATCAATGGAGCTAATGTTTAAAACATAAAATGTGCCATTCATCTCACTATGACATCTTAACATTCTAAAAGATGGAAAATTCATTATCTAGTAGACAAGATCATACTAGAACTAGCTCTAATAATATATCCCAAGGAGAAAAAATTTACTAGGTAGTCAATCAAGAAAAACAATTTCCACTCTAAATGTAATTCTCTAATCCACTTGATACTAATTGGATATAAGAGGTAAAGGGTTTAACCTTTGCAATTGCTATCTCCCAAGTCTATAACCCTTCTAAAATTGGTGGAGGGATAATACTAACTAATAAATTCTCTAAATTTTATAGTATTACACTTATGCCTATTGAAATTATGTATTTTCATTACTTAACAATTTTCAATTTGCTTATTTCAATGAAATAAGGTAATGTTTAAACAATCATAACTTTCACGTTCCCTAGTCAAAATCAAAATTTTAATATATTTTTGAAAAGGAAAAAACTGAAGAATAAAACCTCGAAAATGTTTTGCATGAAACCCAAACATATGCGAGCAATTTTCTCTACAAGCCTATCCACTACTTCACCTAGAATGTTGGTTGTCAACAAAATAGTTTTGAAATTTTAGATATTTACAAAACCTTTGTAAAGATGTTCTAAATAAGCCAACTTAATCTTACAAACTTATTGATTTCTCAAAAAAAAAAAAGAGCATATGCACATATCATATACTCAAAAGGTTGGTTTCTCTAGTGATGTTGAGAGAAATACCACTCCAATTTGAGTTTATTAGCTAAACCCACATGTTGGTTAAGTTCATTTGTTGGAATGAGATGGCAATGGAACCTATATTTAACTCTCAATATTTATTTCAATCAAAATTACTTGAAATTACTTTTAAACCCTCCAACATACACTAAATTAAATGAGTGAATTGAGAGAAAACAATGATACAAATCCATTTGAAAACTTTAATGAAATATCAATTCAAGCTTTGCACATTTATCTTAAATTTCACCATTTATTCAAACCTAAACTAAAATATTCTTAAAAATGTAAAGCAACAAATAACAACAAAATTTTACTTTCTTAAAATCATCTCAAGTTGTGACATTAATGCATTTAGCACTACAAAATGGATGGAATCTTGCTTAAAATATGTATAGAAAATTGATTGAAGTAGTAATTACCTATTCTAAATAGTTAAGTAAAATTTTAAGCCGTACTTATAAATCTTGGAATCCATTATAATTTTATGTTGACCTGATTTCAGTCATGTCTATAGTTGATAAATTAAATATATTCTTCCTTTAAAGAAGGAAAAAAATATATTTCTCATGTGATTTCCTTCCCTGTAGAGATATATGAATAGAAATATTACAGAGGATGTTCATTTCTCATATTCAATTGAAATAATTGAATGAACTTGGTAGGAAAAGAATAAAATAAATTCAAATGCAAGCTGGTTATAGAATAAGGGGTGTAGAAGCATTCTATGATGATTGGATAACATTTTTTAATCATAAAGCTTGATTACTTTCTATGAGATATACTAGTAATAGTTGTGTGTGTGACATCTCTATTGTAAACTAGAGGATGGACTATATGAATGGATAACAAAGTCCAATTAACAATTAAAATACTAACAATATTTTAGTGTTGCTCAACATGCACATCTCTCATATGTATTGTGAAGTAGCTAAATTATGTGATATTAATTTGGTGATAAAGAAACCATGTTTAAACCTCAAGATAGAATGAAATGGGAGCTACAAGCATTTTTGCAAGATATAATGCATGTAAAGCTCTTAAAGAGGTTAGCAAGTATTGTATTCATTGAAAATTGGTCTGGAGAGAATTAATTAAATATGAGTTATTTAATTAATGGATCCTTTAGAAGTAGAAGAATTAAGGATCCATTAATTAAATTCAAAATTAAATACGAGTTATTTTATTTCTAGTAGTGAAATTCCTTTAGAAGGCCTACCCTCCTGAGAAGCCCATAAGGTCAGGTGAGAGGGGAATGACCTAGGTGGGAATGGCTAAAGCCAAGTTCTTCCAACCCACTATAAAATAAATGTGGTTTCGATGAAAATTGAGATCAACGGAAGTGCTCAATAATCGCTCTCCTTCGTACCTTTGGGTAAATAAAACCTTGGTTCTCAAGGCTGGGAGACCTCTTAATGGAGTTTATATCCCAACGCTACAAATAAATGCTCGTACTAAAGCTGTTAGAGTAGAAGCCACCCTTTTAAGCCTTGGTGCGATAATTATCAGTTCAAGGGGATATAAGGTTTTCCCCCTAAGACACTCACCATCAAGCTCCTTGGAGGAAAGACAAAAATCCTCGGCTTTGCATAAGCTACTTGTAGCCTTCCTAGGAGAGGGTGATTGGGTCATCCTTCCAGTCCTAGAGGCCCCTACTTGCCACCTCTCAATAAAAACAATAATGGGTACACCCTCTTAGGGTGCTTACACTTGTGTCATGGAGATTCCAAGTTATGGGTTGGGTTATCACATTCCATCCAATCCTTTAGGCTAGAACTGTTTCAATTGTCTTCTATGTATTATACCCATGGGAATTTGGGCTTTCTTTGAGCCCTAAAGTTACACTCAATGTTTAGATCATAGGGTAAAACAATTGTTTGACTACTTTCTTCTGTATTTGCAATCATTATTTAGAAAATCATCCATTGAAACAAACAAAACTTTCAATTCGAAACAAGATCACATTGTCAAAATATTGAACATTAGGGTAGTTTAACACATTAAAACTATAGATTAGCACATCTTGATTACATGGTAACACACAAAACACACATAATAGTGCATTGGAAGTATAAAATAGAGCATAGACTAAACATATTAGTGCATCCAAGGTATAGATTACTGCATCTAGATCATAGAGAAGCGCATAGATCAAACAATTTAGTGCATACATAGTCTGAATTAGTGCATATACCTATTCATATATCAAACAAAGAACAAAATCCAACATTTCTCAGAAAACAAAAGTCAGATTCAAATACCCTTTTCAAAGTTGAGGTCATTTTCATCATCACCAGGTTAGTTTCAAAATTAGGAAATTTTGGTTTTGCAAGTGAAACCTTTTTAACATGACTTAGATAAAAAAATTTTAAGTGCATAATTATCACTTTTGATCTCTACTTTTTTAGTACAGTTTCATCATCAGGATCTATCATCCTTAATCACGAAACAATAGCTTTTAAATCAAATCAACTTCGTGTAATCCATAGGATCTTTCCTATTTGACTTGGTTAACTCACATCGAATTAGTACTTGAAACAATGATCAAAGCTTAAAAATCTTAGTCACTTGTATGCCAGTTTTGACTAGAAGTCAAAAGAGAAGACTGAAACAAGAAAAATAAAAACAAAAATCCACAATGGAAGAAGAAAATCTTATCCTTCATCGAAATAGACCACATGATCAAAATGATATGATGAGAAATATCCGAGGAAACAATCAAAGAAGCACAACAAGATCCTAGGTTTGGTAAATTCATGGAAAAGGTGTTGGAAACTGACAAAGATAAATACTTTCTAATGTTGGCAAACTTGGGTGTAAAATTACATCATTAAATTGATGTGACACCAATTTAAGCTCAAAAAAATACCAATCAAACTAATGACACTCAAACTGGTAGGATCAAGGACAATAGAAACAACAAAACAAGGAATAACCTGGATAATCCCCTCTTAGCACTCACATAACAAATACAAATACTTCAACAACAAATCCAAGATATGCAAGGGGGAACAACAAATACATACTCATTGGAAGATATTTGCCCATATCCATTCGACAAAAAATAAATATGATGCCTTTTCCACCAAATTATGAAATTCCTACATAAGACAAATATAATGGTAAAACGGATCCACAAGATCATGTGTGAGAATTTTATACAATGAGTATGGAATTTACACATAATGAGACCTATCTAATGAGATTATTTCCAAGGATCTTGGGTGGACAAGTCATGTAATGGTTTTCAAAAGTTCCACCAGGTATTAGATCATTCGAAGAACTAGTAGACAAATTTGTTACTCAGTATTCATATCATTGAACATAAAATAACCATGCTAGATCTATGTAACACTGAATAGAAAAATGGAGAATCTTTCACTGCATTCTTACAAAGATGGAGGTGATTTTTTGCTAGGTATCCTAATCGTTCACTCAAATTATAATGTCCACCAAATTTTGAAAAACTAATCGAAAATGGAATCAAGATTGAAGAAGCTTTGGTTAAAAGATAAGTATTGAAACTCTATAAAGAGGGAGAAAATTCTTCCAACAATAATAACATCAACCATAAACCAGAGTTTTGGACAAGAAATAGAAACATTGTCAATGATGGGGTGGTTGATGCTAATAAGTTAAAACCAAAACAACCCATCTTCAATCTATCAAGTCATACAACGGTGGTTAATCAAGACAACAAAAAACCTCAACCACCTTCCACCAAATTTTGTAGAAAATTTACACCTATTGGTGAACCACTTGAATCAGCTTTGAAAACACTTCTTGCACATAAATTGATCACATTACCAGAATAAAGATATTTTGAGCCCAAAGTCAAACCAACATGGTGGAATGACAATCATCATTGCGATTGCCATAGAAGTAAGGGACATAAAATGAATGATTGCCAAAGATTGAAACATGTTATCCAAGACTTGATAGATAACAAAGTAATAACTATGGATGAACCTAAAACAAATGAGGCACACCTTTCATTTAAAACTCCACTTGTAAATTATGAAAAGGGTGACATTAACATCAAAAGATAACAAATGAAAAGAAAAGGTCAATTATGCTCACACTTTTGACAATGTGGTCAATGCCATTGTGGTTAAAGAGAAACAACAACTTGAATCTGCAAATGCAATCATAAGAAGTAAAGCTAAGGTAACTTTGCAAGGTTCAAAAACTGATTTACCATCAACTTCTAAATAATACAACATAGTGGATCAATTACAAAAGATACCCACACAAATATCTATATTAGAGCTCTTAAAAATTTCATCGACACATAAAGAAATTCTTGAAAAATATCTACTGGATTCCAACGTCCCTAATGATTTGGGTGTTGATCAATTTCAAGCCCTGGTGGGACATTTAATAGCCCCTCATTGTTTATCCTTTACAGAAGATGATGACATGTCTCTACAACATCCACATAATGCTCCTCTTCATATTGAAGTCCATATTCATAAAACGTGAGTCAAACGTGTCCTACTAGATAGAGGAGTTGGTTTAAACATTTGTTCATGCTTTAGGATTTTCTGAAAAATGCAGTCGATCCTCAAAAAAGGATCACAATAAAGGCATATGACAAAGAAGAACATTCCTCTAAAGAAATAGTGATGTTTCCAAATAGAGTGGGACCCATGCAAAAGGATACAATATTGTAAAGTGGAAAATTGGGAGCTTAGCTAATTCTCCACAGGGAAAGGGAGGACTTACTAAGCTCAATTTTCACCTGGGGAAATTTACATTCAAAAGAGGGGGATGAATCTACTAGATCTAATCCTAAAATGATGTAAGGATTGAATATTAATTAGATTGATTGAAATTGGAATGTGTTTGACCCTCTTTTGCAAGTTGAATAAGTAAAGTGCTGGAAATAAAGATAAAGTATGCAAAAACATCGAGCTATAGATTCAAGATTTAGTCATGCACTTGTATTTGAGAAGTTTGAGATGATTTGAAGCTTCTTTGCAAAATTGAGAAAAATTTGTAGGGACCGTGTGTTCCGACAGGGGTGCCCTCCTATTGATCCTCCGAACGTTTCACGTGTCAAAAAGGGTTTTTTCATCTCTGCAAATAAAGCTTAATTCCAAAATTACAGTTGTGCACTTGCTTCTTGCACATATAAAGAAGAAGAAAGGGGTTGGGAATAGGGGTTTGTCTAAGTCAAACCCCAATTTGTAATCAACCTTGAATGAAATACTGCATATGCTTGAAATAAATGATGGAAAGGTATACCTTCAGATTTGCAATAGATGATCATGATGCTTTGCTTCTTAGATGTAATCACATATGTTGTATGAAATGACATGAACATGACAAAACCCTAACACACACATTCTTGCAAATGAATGATGTAATATTACTCCAATGGATAAATGAAGAGTATGCAGCCTTGAAGAATGCTAGATGATGAATGCTTGAATGCTTGAAATCCAATTCCGCCTTCATGAATGTATGGTAATCTCCTTATCGTGTGTTATGCCAAATGAGAGGGGAAGACCTCCTTATATACTTTCTCATCATTAATAATTTAGTTTTTTGACAGAGGCGGACATAGGGGTTTATTTCTCACTCACATTTGAGATAGGTCCAAAGGAGAGGGGCCAAGATAGGTCCCCTTTAGGGGATCCCAGGGCACCACACCCTGGTCTTGCCCTATTTTGGGGTAGGATAAAGGTGGCCATGCAAGGTTTAAAGTCAAAAATAAAGTTTGGTTGCATAAAAGAGGCATAAATAGGTCTTGATCAGGCATGGTGATGAGACTAGTAAGGTGAGGGCCCAAAATACAACCAAAATTGCAGGGGGTGTAATTTTAGGATGCTACATTTAGCCCCCACTTTATTAAGAGTATGAGCTTATGCAAATACTCATGGTAAAGTAGAAGAAGAGAGAAGAAGATGAGGAATGTAGAGAAAAATCACAAGGAGCATAAGACATCACTAATTTCGAGGAACCTGTCATAACCCTCTTTTTGGACCTTGATATGAATTGCTACTACTACTATTATTATTATTATTACTACTACTACTACTACTATTATAATATTATGAGTAATGTTAGATAGAAAATATAAATTGAAATAAGGTTGAAGTTTTTAAATAAAAAAGAATTTAAGTGGTGACACACACATGAGGTCATAATTTTGAAATTTCTTATTTTCTCAATATGACAATTTAGGACATGTTGTAGGAGAAAATGAGAAGCTTCTAGAAGTAATTTCAAGTCCCATATTCTTTCATGTAACTCCTCCACTAAGTTATCAATCAATTTTTCATGAGGACAATTTGGGTTAAGTAAGTGGATTATTACATGTGGTATCAAAGCGAAGGTTCAAGTCTATGCCTTGATCTCACTTCAACTTATGGAATTTTGAAGAGTATCTTGGAAGTAGTAGGAGGTTGTAGAGGTAAACCACAATATATTAAATAAAAAACTAAATAAGAAATTATAATTCCAAGAAGACCTAGATGGTAAAGAAAGTGGAAGAGGAAAGAATACCACCACTTCAAGGAGTCAAAGGGAAGCTACCAATGATGGAAATCAACTAAACCAAGGGAATAATGAAACAAGAAGTTGAAACTATAATAAAAATATTAACTAAGCAAAGGGATGAGATCAACTCCATGGAACAATAAATGCAGTCAAAATAACATCAAGTAAATAGAAGTAGGATTGAAAATGAAAACTTTGGCAAAAATAAAGGAAATAAGATGGATAATAGGAGGAAGAATAATATATATTGCAATTATCTAAGGATTTGAAGGAAATTACTGATAGTTCTGATACTTAATGTTAAGTACAAATGCCAAGCTAATAAGATGAGAGGGGGGGTGAATCATACAACCTTAATCATCCATAAAAACAACAGATTCAACCTCGGTAACATATACTTCAGTAATATAACCAAAACTGCTAAACATGCAAACTCAAAAGCATATAAACATCATAAAACTCAAAACACCAGATTTAACATGGAAACCCAAATAGGGAAAAACCACTATGGGATTTCAGACCCACTAAGAAATATACTCTTCTAGAGTATGCTCAGTTAAAAGCAAATCCTGTTAAAGATTACAAACACATTGCTAGATGTGACCTGGTTAAGGGATTTCCCTCAGATCGGTTAGGATCTTCACCTTTTTAGAAGTGACCTTGTTAAAGGATTTCAAACACTCAATCAGGATGTCACCTTGCTAGAGGGTTTTACAAATAAGACTGTTAAGTCCACTCGGTTAAGAGATTTTCTATCACTTCACAAAATAACAGTAATAAAAATCTATCTGCAACTTCACATCTAAAATTCTAAAGCAAATTCTTATTTGCTCAATAGAATAGGACTTATCTTGTCCATCTGCTGGCTCTGTACACTATTATTCAAATAAGTCTTCAAGCTTCTATGCTTGGTAATCACTATGTAGCATCCCTGTGCATACACTTGCCCGCATGCATTGCTTATCAACAGTTCCTTATTTATAAACAATTTGCCAACCGCTTAATCTCCTTGATCACATATCCCATAATCAATCATAGCCATCAGATCTTCAAACTTGACTAGGTTCAATGTATCCTTCAATCTGAAAATGTTTTACCCCACCTTGGAACTTGCATACATTTCTTGGAACTTGTGCTAGGGTATTGCGGTTCAATCTGAGCTGTAGATCTTCCTGCTGATTTTCCTTTGCCATAGATTCTTTAACAAACTTCATGCACGACATACCAATCATTTAATCATAGCCAACTCATCAGCTTCCTTCATTAAATAATGCTTTCATTCATTCAATGCATTCTGTTACTACTCGGTTGCAACTTGGTAAATACTAAGCTTCACTCGGTAGACATTCTGCCTTCATTAACCGATAGTGATAACCTTAGGGTTTACCGACTAGGTTCCTTAGGGTTTACCGACTAGGTTCTTTGCTCAGTAACATAGTATAGTATTAACCTTACAATCAACAACATATGTAGGATATCAAAACAATCTAAACATCATGATCTCATCATTGTCCAACTCGGTAATAGTTGCCCATTGAATAACTTATTCCTCCCCTTTTTCATCACATTCTTTCTATGTCTTTTACCAACATCTTTATACTCATCAAATCATACTTCTTAAGATATGGCAACATCATATTGAATTAGAAAATCAATTTCTTGACATCAATGACAAAATAATAATATTAAGACAGTAAACATCCTTAATCAGTTATATCCATAATCATCAACAACCTTCTCAATATCCTTATTGAAATGCCAACAATCTCTCCTTGTCTGTTATAATGCCAACAATTACCCCAATTAAGTTTGATGGAAAGCAAAATTGTGAAGCATTTGAAGATTGGTTAAATGAAATAGAAAAATACTTTGAACTAAAAGACTTTAGTGAAACAATTATGTCATTATGGGGTTCCTATCAACTTAATGGGGAAGAAACTAGTTGGTGGACTAATACTAAGGAAAAAAAAGGGGGTATAATGAGGATATAATCACATGAGGCAATTTGTTCACAATTTTTGTATAAGGGGGTTATCACAACTATTCTTCGATGAGAAGGCAACATCATTTCATAATCTTCGACAAGGGGCTTTGACAGTTCAATGACATTGAAATAAGTCTGCCAAATTGTTAAAGTACGCACCTATGTATCAAAGGAATGAGAAGGGTTTAACTAGGAGGTTCATTTTGAGACTATAAATACCAACATAAGGGCAAATGTTGATGTGCATGGACTCATAGACATGAATAAAGTACATGATAAGTCTCTAAAGTAGAAAAGAAATATTCAAGCTCTAGAAACAACAAGATTGAATTTTAATGAGAAGGGGAGCATGAATTCAAGGGAAATGCAAACTTCAACAAGGATCAATAGAATAATTTATCTGAAAGAAGCCACATCATAATCAAAATCAAAGGAATGGATACAATACTAATAGGGTATATGATAACTTATCCGCTAAGGTTTGATGAAATAAGGAATGATCCTCCTAGGAATCAAGGGGAATAATGATAGAGCCATTTTGAGTCTTGGAGAAGTGCTAATACCAATTGTGCAACAAAGAGATTGATTTATGCAAGTACAATGGAATCAATATGATGAAAGGAATACTACACAAGGAGACTCAATTATGATGCAGCAGATGTTTTCACTTTGGTTATATGAACCAACAAACTCTTTAAGGTTATAATTAGTGCATCGAGACGATGCACAATTTAAGGGGGGAAGGGTGTTAACCCTCTTTTTGGATATTGATATGACTTGCTACTACTACTACTACTACTATTATTATTATTACTATTACTATTATTATTATTATTATTATTTTATTTTTTTTTGATAAAAGTGGATTTACCACTAAACTTAATTATTATTTTAATTTTTACATGGTGTCTAGTTCAACGAGCACTGGAAGGAAAGAGCCAGAAAGAAAGCCTTCCAGTATTGCTTAAAAAAACTTAAGGCCTACCTACCCATTACAAGAAGCCTCAAGGGCATATTCAAAAAACCCCCTCCCACATTACATAGAAAGCCCATTGAGTACAAAGGGGCTGCCATAAATGGCATACAAAAAGAAACCAGTTGCAAACATTTAATATATAATCATCCCTTCAACTGACTGTGAGGAAACATCGCAAAAATGCAATAGAAGATCATCCACCGGTGAAACTTTTAAATTGCAAAAAATTAACATCCTCGCACCACACCTGGCTACACAAAACAACTCTCCATTACATCTATTAGCAGTAAACTCAAGAAAATACATGAAACCACTGTAAGTGAGCAAGCCATAATCAAAACCGTGAACAGATAGAGTATAATCCATATCAAGAGAAGAGTATTTTTATTATTATTATTATTATTATTATGAGTAATATATATAAAAGATAAATTGAAATGAGGTTGAAGCTTTTAAATAAAAAGGAATTTAAGTGGTGACACACACATGAGGTCATAATTTCAAAATTATTTATTTTCTCAATATCCTAATTGAGCACATGGTGTAGGAGAAATAAGAAGATTCTGGAAAAGAAATTCAAAATTCAAAATATTAAGGAATATATATTATATTTATAAAATATATGACATGGGAGTTCTAAAATTATTCTATGACAAGAATAATTATATTCATGGCATTTTTATGACAAAGGAGTTACAAAATGCATTTTGGTAAAATGGAGGAAAATTCAAATTTAAATTTAGAATGCATTGTCAAGTGTAACCCCCAAAATGCATTTTTTTTGCATGAAATTAATTTTGAAATTTCTTATTTTCTCAATATGACACTTTAGCACATTTTTTAGGAGAAAATGAGAAGCTTCTAGAAGTAATTCCAAATCCCATATTCTTGCATGTAACTCCTCCACTAAGTTATCAATCAATTTTGCATGAGGACAATTTGGGTTAAGTAAGTGGGTTATTACCAAGCCCCTAATCTTAGGATCTTAACTCACTCAAACATATGCAAGGGCACACAAAAAAAAGACAAAAAAACAAAGGAAAAGGCACACAAGACCTCAAGTCAACTAACCGAAGAGACATCAATATCAAAATGTCTCAACAACTAATATCATTCTTGAAAATTACATCTCACGAACACAAATGATCATATAAAAGAGAAATCAATCATCATCCATGAACTATCAATAGCAAAACTATGAGTTCATGAGAGGAAGGAGAGAGAGCATGAATACATGCTAGATTTGTTCATCCAGATGACCCATAAGAAGAATGATGAGAGAGAGCATGGACTACTCGCTCCTAAATGTGTTTATCTAGGTGATCGGACAACTTACCCCTAGATGTTTTTGTAGACATCTAAAAATTGTCAACGCTTGCGGAGTCATACTTTAACATTTTCGCATTGCCTTATTTTAGGGTTTTTGGGTCGCATTAACATTTCTTCTATGTTGCACACTTGGTCTTTATCATTTGAAAGCATCGAGTCCTTCTTCTGCATTCTTCATTTGTCTCGCTTTCGAATTTGTTCTTGTCGATAATAATCTTCAGTCATGAATTTGGTTGATCTTATCCTATTGCATCAATGTACATGATCATTTGGCATATTTTGACATTGTCAATTCAATTTCATTTTGGACATCGTCAATCCTAATCGATGATAGAATTAGGGTTTTGTCCTCTTGTCAATCTTGTCATCTTGCGAATGATTCATCATCGATCCTTATCAACTTGTCAATCTTGTCATTTTGCGATCAATTTGTCATCAATCTTGTTATCTTGCGATCGATTCATCATCGATCCTTATCAACTTGTCAATCTTGTCATTTTGCAATCAATTTATCATCAATCTTACGATCGATTCGTCATCGATCCTTATCAACTTGTCAATCTTGTCATTTTGTGATCGATTCGTCATCGATCGTTGTCCTTTTCAATTGTGTCAGTTTGGATCAATTAGTCATTGTTCCTTGTCAATTGGCACCTATCAATTTGATCTCTTTATCAATCTCAATCATTTATCAGCATTGGTCCTTTGTCAATCAAAATCATGATCAAATCGACCCTACATCAATTATCTTTTGTCAAGACCTAATTGTCATCCTTGCATTTCTAATCCATCTTCTAGGGTTTTATGATTTGTTCATTTAATCTTGTTTGTCATTTTCCCTCTAGGTTAAATAATTTATTTATTTATCCTAAGTCTTCTTGTCACAATTAAATATTTATTTAATTGGCTAATTACTTCCCCTTCTTTTTGTGAATTAATTAATGAATGAAAAATTATTAATTAATTTACCTAATTTTCATCAATTTCTAATTTCCTAATTTCCAATTCATCATTTCTAACCTGATTTTCTATTTCTCCTATTTTTCTAATATTTCTCCTAATTTCATGGGAATGACATTTCAATCTTGTCATAATTTTTCATAATTTGTCAATCAATCAATTTTGCATAGCAATCTTGTCAATTTTGTCATAATTTGTCAATCAATCAATTTTGCATGTCAAGTTTGTCATAATTTGTCATATTTGTCATTCTTGATTTGAAATTTCCTTTCAAATCTCTTCATGCTAATCTTGTCATCTCTCCAATTTCTCTATAAATTGGATGAGTTTCTTCAATCAAAGGATCAATTAATCACATTATCGAGCTAATCACATTTTCAGAGAATCAATCACGCTTCTAGTATCCTTACGCTGCCATTTCATCTTGCTTTCATGCTATGCCTTTGCATTTGTAGGCGAGATCCACAAACAAAGCAATTTGAAGGAGAAAGAAGGACAATGGAGAATTATGGAGGAGATATTCGCGTTTGTACTGGTTTGCATTTGATTTGAATGTCTTGTTTTCATATCTCTATTGAATGTTTTTAGGATTTTTTATCATTGCAGTCTAGTTTTCATGATTGAGCTAGTCTAATTTGCTATTTGCTTTGAGTCATTCCAAATTCCTATCTACATTTCTTGGTGAAATCGACGTGAACTAACCCCTCTAACCATGTTTTTGAGTGCTTTTGAGTTGATTTGCAGTTGAAAAATCAAGAAACAGGGTGACTCAGAGCTTTTTGGACACTTCTGTGCCTATGTCAAAGCATTCTGCGCCTATGTCAGGGCATCCTGCGCCTATGTCAGAGAGATCTGTGCTTGTGTCAGAGAGATCTGTGCCTATGTCAGGGCATTTTGCACCTGTGTCAAGGCATTCTATGCCTGTGTTGAGACATTCTATGCCCGTGTAAGGCCAGAAACAAAGGTGAAACTAGTGTTTTTACTTGCAAATTACTTTGTTTTCATTCTGTTCTTATATTCTGGTTTTTCTTTGGTACTGATTCTCTGTGCAGCACCTTGGCGTTATGTGTGATGAAGACATGAAAATGAAACTACTAACAAATCTTATGCAGGACGTGGTCAAAGACTTTTATTAAAACATCTTGCATGTGATTTTTAAAGTAGTTGCACATTTAATTTCTTAAAGGTTAATGAACACCATGCATTCTTTGTTTGCTTTTAGTTTGATTGCATGTTTTAACCCTTATAATTGGGCTTGCCTCCCAATTTTCCTGGCACTTCGCACAGGCATTGGTGGGAGGGAATGACCCTAAGTGGTGACGGGCTAAAGCCAAGCTCTTCCGAACCACTCTAAATAACCGTGGATGCAACGAAAGTTGTAGACAATGGGTGTTGGAATGGTATTGTGATGATTTATTCGCTGGATCAATACCCACCCGAATGGATGCCCTTACTAGAATCTATTGTTTTTAGAAGCCAAAATCCTTCTATCTATTGGCTTAGGCGTTGTGATACGCGCATGCTGAAGACACCTCTCATGTACTCCTTAGTTAGAGATAGCAAGTTCTTGGGAAGTGATGCCCCTTGAACTCGAAGCTTGGTATGCCTGAGAAGTGAGTGCACTATAAGGGGGAGCCAGTGCTACCAAGCGTCTAGCTATCTGGCTAAGTGTTGTATTTTATGGTTAGAGGATTCAATAGATATTGCCCTTGCCAACCATAGGAGTTGTTGTGAATGAGCATGATTATCTTGGGTCTAAGTCCAAACATCTTGTCTTTTGTGATTGTCAAAAGTTGAATTATACAATTGTCACAAAACATCATTTGTCAAACAAGTCCAAACATTGTCCAAACAAGGTTTTAAAAAGAGAACATTCATGCAACAAAGTTCAAAACATTTTCAAAACATGGCTTTCAAACACATTGAAAACAAAAAAAAAAACTTTGTCTCAACATTCATGTCACTTTAAGCTAGGTTTTGCATAGTCCAACTTAGGTCCTAGGGCATATTGTCATCTCCCTTCATTTTAGTTCTTTTTATTGCAAGCGTCCTCATTTTGCACTTAGGTTCAAAAACATTTCTCTAAGTTTTCATTTCATTGTCATATCCAAGATAGATTTCCATTTAGGTTGCATAGGTTGCATTTTGCATATTCCAAGTCATTGGTCTTCACATATCCTTATCATTGTATTGTCATATCATATCCTTAGATCATTTTCATGTCATATCCTAAGTCATTGTCATAATCATTGCCTTCCTGCATTTAGTCTCAAAAATTTGATTTGTCAAACTTGGAAAATCAAAACTTTGGATAATACCCTAAGTTGTTGTTAGGAAGTCTTGATCTGGTCTAAAAATTTGTCCTTTTATCAATATCATTTTTGTCAAACCTAGCTTAGTATCCAAGCATATAGGTGAGACATTGTCAATTTGTCCTCTTGTCATTTGGTCCTTTGTCCTTTAAGGTCTTGGCTTCATTTCAATTTCCTAAGGTTAGGTCTTTAGGTTTGCATTTCAAAAAGTTTGTCCAAATCTTGAAAAACAACAAAAACATAGGTTGCATTCTTGCCATAGATTGAATTTTCATCTATTTAGGTTGCATTTAGTTGCATATCATACATCATCCTTTTAAAATCAAAAAAATCCCAAAAACATTGCATAGTGACATGTCTATTGAAACAAGGTTCCAAGCACCAATGATGCAACAAAGTTCGACGTATCAACCGACAATGCAATCGAATTTTAATCCAAGGCAATCACAATTATATCCAACCCAACAACAAGGCAATATCGATCAAACTTTTTATGATTAAACAAGGCTCCAAATACAAAAACTAGAGGAAAAACTAGTCCGAGAAAAAGAGATCTTGGAACAAAAAGTGAAAAATAGTGAGAAGATTAGATCCCAAATGTCCAAAACATTTAAAAAATTTCAAGGTCCAAACCCAAAATTTGAGCCAATTGATGTAAAAGCTCTTATCGAATGATCAGACATACCAGCTCTCATCTCTCAAATAGAGATGATGAAACAATTTCAAAAAACAAGCACAAATTTCAATCAAATCCCAAATCAAAATTCATTTGGGCAAATTTCATTCAATCAAATCTCAAATCAACAACATATCCAATAGACATAACCAATGGTCCAACATATACAACCAACACAACCAATGGTCCAATTTCAACAATATGTCCAACCAACTATACAATGTCCACAAATAGTTCAACCAATGGTGGAATATCAATGTCAACAACCACAACCAAACATTCAAAAACAAAGGTTGCAGCCCACACCAAGCCAAGTTTCAAACATGTCAGAACAATTGAACCAAGTCCAATATCAAAACATGACATCAGACCAGAACCAACTCCTTTCCAAACAAGTTCAAATTCTAGATACAACCATGTCAAAACCTTGAAAGAAAGGTGGCTTTATTGCAAGGATCTTAAGGAACCTACCAAGTGAGTTCTTTGAGGAAGATCAAGATAATACAATTATGTCTAGCAATGACTCATCCCCCCACAAACAAATTGACTCTCCAGTGGCATCTATCCCTACACCTTTAGAAGTTTCCCAAGAACCTTCCATATTGTCCTCATCAAACAATACACCCAAGAATGCAATTATTCAAGGGCTATCCATAATTGATTGCCAAGATAATCCAATTCATGATACACATACTTGTCATGTTTCAGAAATACAAGACCCAATGCCACCATGCACTTTATTTTCATCAAATGCTTCTCTTTTAGAGAGTCCCATTCAAATTCCATTTCCTTCATGCCAAAACATTGATTCCTTGTTAGAATCCCCCATGCATATCCAAAGTCCAACCCCATGTCAAGAGGATAATTTAGAGCATGAAGAAACGTGTCTTAAAATAGATCAAGATCAAGATCCTAAAACCTTATCATCCCATCCAATTTTTGACCAAGATCCCATTTCCCCAGACACTCGCAATGATTCACTTATTCCTATCAATTCTATCCAAGAACATGATGTCCTTTCAAATCCCATTGACATTCCACTTCCTTAGAAAGATCAAGATATTCCTTCCATCCTTTCCGATGATCCCATTAAAAGTCAAGAGAAAAGTGCCTTTAAAGAGGATTCCAATGATCTTCCTCCTTGTCAAGATCAAATTATTCCTTTAAATCCTCCACAAGATCCTTTTGTTCCTCCATCTCCTTGTCTTAATGCTCCATATACACTCCAAGATCGCATTTCTTTTGATGATCCCATTATTTCTCCCATTCCATCTATTGAAGAGCATGTCATTGAACCATGTCCACTACACAATCCTAGTCCCCCTCATGA
The DNA here is from genome assembly GCF_030272615.1 of Cryptomeria japonica. Taxonomy (NCBI): domain Eukaryota; kingdom Viridiplantae; phylum Streptophyta; class Pinopsida; order Cupressales; family Cupressaceae; genus Cryptomeria; species Cryptomeria japonica. Next base: position 200,685,608 of record NC_081406.1, read on the forward strand.
TCCTAATTCCCCTCATGATTCTAACATGTCAGTGCAAGATGTTCATGAAACCTCGACATGCATAATGGGTTCTTCCACTTTGGTGCAATCCGATCCACTTCAAGATCTCATTATTTCTCTCATATCATATCCACCTCATAATGGACTCACATCTTCTTCCCAAAGAAAAGAGTATCCTACAAGTCAAGATATTCATAAAGGCAAAGGGGTAGACATTCATAAGAAAGAACTCCTCCATATCAAAGAAGATCTTAAGGGTCATGTCTACACAACTCACTCTCAAGATGTTGGTATCCCTCCATCAAAATCAAAACATACACCTTCCCCATCATACTTTCCATCCATCTTAGGTCCTTATACTCCTTCATCCTCTATGCAAGGTCAACAAAGGCACACATCCTTGAGTAAATTTCATCAATCCAAAAGAACTCCACTTCATTCCTATCCATCCATGAATTCCTTTCCCCCTCCAAGCAATTTGGATTGCAAGCATAAAAGTCATAAGTCTAAAAATCCACATGTATTCAAGGATCAACATGTCCAATCTAATCAACATGTCAAATAAAAGCAAAATATGATCCAAAAAGAAAAGGAAAAATCCAAAAGGTCAGAAAGGCCCATTGCTCAAAAACAAAAGTTAAAATCTATATGGGTTCCTAAATCCCTTGTGTTGGCAATGCACTCCAAGGAACCACAAAAGCATGAAAAATCAAAAACCATGTGGATCCCTAAGTGGCTCCTTGAAGCACAAAAGCCTAAAGAAACATCCAAATTGGCATCCAAAGTTGCTATTCCTCCATCCAACCCTCTCAAATTTGTTCCTCCATCACCTTCTTCATCCATTTTGGGCCCTTATGTCCCAAAATCCCAAGCTATTCCTCCATCCAAATCTCACAATCTGAGATCCATTTTTCCTCCATCAATCCACCAATCGTCAAGGTGTGTGCCAATGTTGATCTTGCCTTCATGTCCATCCACTGAAGCCCAATTCTTCCAATACCCTATCCATTATCCAATGCATATTTTCCATCCTTCGATCCCTTTGATCCAATCCTTTGCATAAATCCTTGTCTTAGTTTCATCTCTTTTTCCATGTCCTTATCCTACCAACGTCTTTGAGCATACTTTTAAAGGTCATGGTCCATTTTTTTTTCAAGGCTACTTCCAAACAAAAAGATGCTTGAGTCCTTCTTCCATCCCCTATCATGTGTCCATCTTCTACTGAAAAAGTCAAAATAAAAAAAAAAAGTGAAAAAAAAAGACAAAAGAAAAAAGTAAAGCAAAAATAATTCGTCCACTGGTGAAAACCTGGCAAACAGGTGCCTTGGGCAAGTACCGTGATGAAAACCTGGCAAACAGGTGCCTTGGGCAAGTACCGTGATGAAAACCTGGCAAACAGGCATCATGCATAATCTATGAACTTCTTGCATACCGTACTTGTGGGCAGGTTTTATCCTATCATATCCTTTTGTCCTTCATTGTTCCATTATCCTATCGAACCCATGTCATACTCCTCCATTATCCTATTGTCCCTCATGTCTGTTTCCTCTTTCCACCTTTGATCTTGACAAGGCTGAGGATGTTCATGAGCATCACACATCTTGTTTGTAGCTTTTAGTCCATCATGGCTTTTGGTATTTATCCATTTTCTTATTACAACCTTTCATCCATATTCCCTATCTTATTTCAACTCTCTGCCACTATCCCTTAGCCTACCCTGACCTTTAGTCCATGTCCCTTATCCATTCTTGGTCTTGCTTATCCTATCCATATCTTATCACTATCCATACACTTTTTTTCGTTCCTTGATCTTGATTTGACATAAGGACGCAAAATTTAAACATAGTTTCAAAAACCTCTTGACATGTCCCTCATGCCATGTTCTTGCTTTACATTGTCATATCCAGTCTCTTGTCCCATCACGCAATAGCCCTTGAACATTACATCCGTATTGTCTCCATGATAAAAGGCCTTTGTCTTCCCTCTATCCACCATCATTTTAGCAAGCCTATTTATTCACCTGTCATATTCCTTGCCTTGCTAGACACTAGGGGCAAAATCATAAAAATTGAAAAATGTCCTGAAATAATTTAAAAAAATTGAAAAATGTCTTTAAAAAATCCCTAAAAATCATATAATGTCCTGAAAAAAAAATCCCTAAAAATTGAATAATGTCCTAAAAAAAAAAAATCCCTAAAAATTGAAATAAAGTCCTGAAAACAACGAACAAAACAACAAAAATTTTCAAAACATCAAAATCCAAAAACAATTCCTTTGGCATTTTGCATTTTGTCAATAAATGGTACCCTTTGTGCATGGACAGATCGCTGAGCATACATCCAATGACAAATCGATCAAACATTTGTCAATGTGCATGATCATTTGGCATATTTTGACATCGTCAATTCGATTTCATTTTGGACATTGTCAATCCTAATCGATGATAGAATTAGGGTTTTGTCCTCTTGTCAATCTTGTCATCTTGCAATCGATTCGTCATCAATCCTTATCAACTTGTCAATCTTGCCATTTTGCGATCAATTTGTCATCAATCTTGTTATCTTGTGATCGATTCATCATCGATCCTTATCAACTTGTCAATCTTGTCATTTTGCGATCAATTTGTCATCAATCTTGCGATTGATTCGTCATCGATCCTTATCAACTTGTCAATCTTGTCATTTTGCGATCGATTCGTCATTGATCATTGTCCTTTTCAATCGTGTCAGTTTGGATCAATTAGTCATTGTTCCTTGTCAATTGGCCCCTATCAATTTGATCTCTTTATCAATCTCAATCATTTATCAGCATTGGTCCTTTGTCAATCAAAATCATGATCAAATCAACCCTACATCAATTATCTTTTGTCAAGACCTAATTGTCGTCCGTGCATTTCTAATTCATCTTCTAGGGTTTTATGATTGTTCATTTAATCTTGTTTGTCATTTTCTCTCTAGGTTAAATAATTTATTTATTTATCCTAATTCTTCTTGTCACAATTAAATATTTATTTAATTGACTAATTACTTCCCCTTCTTTTTGTGAATTAATTAATGAATGAAAAATTATTAATTAATTTACCTAATTTTCATCAATTTCTAATTTCCTAATTTCCAATTCATCATTTTTAACAAAATTTTCTATTTCTCCTATTTTTATAATATTTCTCCTAATTTCATGGGAATGACATTTCAATCTTGTCATAATTTGTCATAATTTGTCAATCAATCAATTTTGCATAGCAATCTTGTCAATTTTGTCACAATTTGTCAATCAATCAATTTTGCATGTCAAGTTTGTCATAATTTGTCATATTTGTCATTCTTGATTTGAAATTTCCTTTCAAATCTCTTCATGCTAATCTTGTCATCTCTCCAATTTCTCTATAAATTGGATGAGTTTCTTCAATCAAAGGATCAATTAATCACATTATCGAGCTAATCACATTTTCAGAGAATCAATCACGCTTCTAGTATCCTTACGCTGCCATTTCATCTTGCTTTCATGCTATGCCTTTGCATTTGTAGGTGAGATCCACAAACAAAGCAATTTGAAGGAGAAAGAAGGACAATGGAGAATTATGGAGGAGACATTCGCATTTGTAATGGTTTGCATTTGATTTGAATGTCTTGTTTTCATATCTCTATTGAATGTTTTTAGGATTTCTTATCATTGCAGTCTAGTTTTTATGATTGAGCTAGTCTAATTTGCTATTTGCTTTGATGCATTCCAAATTCCTATCTACATTTTTTATCTAGGTGATCCATGTGGGGAGGAGAGTAAGAATAGTCTATTTGTTTTTAGCTAGTTCCACCCATCCTCATGTATGTGTGCAAGTGATGTCTAGTTTCAAGTGTATAGTACCTCGTGTAAGAGTCTTTACTCTATTTTTTAGTGTGATTAAACATATTTAAGACATGTAATGTAGATGTGAATTCCAAGGGGTGATTGTGTGTGTGAAAATGTGTAAATTCTAAGTGGTGAAGATACATGACTAGTTTCGAGGCCATTCTATTTAAGACTGTTGTTTTTGGTGTTGTGTTACCCCATCTAAGACATATATCAAATGATGCATCTTCTTTCAAGTGTGAAGCATCTCTCTGTAAATTTTTTACTCTAGTTCCGAGAATGAACACCCCGTTTAAGACATTCAAAAATGACATGCGAGAGCATAGTACAATATCATACAAGGAAGCAATGTGGATGCCCCCCCCTTAAGATGTCAACATAGTTTTATGTTGATGTATTAAGGAAGCTATAGACAAGGATACCAACCTTCAACACCAATGGGATATGCTTTAGGAAATAATGTCATAAGTCCAAGCTAGAGAGGGAATACTCTTCAAGCAAGAATAAGTCAGTTGAAAAAGAGATACCTTATAACAAGTATAAATGGGATCCTTGGAGGAGAAGAGATCTTTTCTCAAAATACATCTACCTCCAAGAGGAGCTATCTTGAACAAACATAACATCTTCTACCAAAATAAAGTAAGGAGAACAATAAATCATACCTTCCTCCTATTGCTAGGTGAAAGGGATTCTTGTTGAAGGATGCCACACTTTTGGCCCAATGTGGGGGGTAAGTTTATGATAGATACACATTCCCAAGTAGAGAAGAGGTTGTAGGCAAGGACTTAGAACTCTTGTATAAGAAAGAATCCTTGAGCAAACCATAACTTCACAAAAGGAATGACAACAAATCATGAAATAAACACCACTCAATCAAAGGAAAGGTGGATACTTAGAGAGAAGAGGGAGAGAGGAGGAGAAATCAATCATTTCCCCCCAAGTGTAAGGACAATGTGAATAATTGCACAATCTTCAAAGGAGAGATTAGGCATAAGGAAATGCACAATAAACTCACATGAATATCCAATGCAAGAAAAGACATTAGTATATGCAAAATGCATCTCAAAAGAAGTTGTAATCTTCAGAGAGAGAGAGATCACATATTACCCTAAGGAGGGACTAATCATAAGAGACATACCATTGCCAGAAAGGATATCAACACATGAAAAATGTATCCCTAAAGGGAAAAGTGATACATTAGATAGAAAGAGGGAGGGATAGAGGAAGACATCCTTTTCCCCAAAGCAAGAGGACAAAGAGGATAATTACACATCTTCTAGAGAGAGGTTATTCATAAGAGACAAACTATTTCAAACAAAGAATAGGTCCTAACCAAGGAACAAAGATGTGCTCGCATGAAGGATAACTCTATGCAAGAAAGGGCATCAAGTGATGAATAACACAACACAAAAAGAAGGGGTAATTCTCAATGAGAAATGAAGAGAAAGAAGAAGGTTGAAAAAATTCTTCTAAGGAGAGATTATTCATAAATGATTCACTATCTCAAGCAAGAAATAGGTCCCATCCAAGGAATAAACACATGCTCACATGAAGGATAATTCCATGCAAGACATGATGCCAATTTATAAATAATGCAATCACAAAGAAAATAGTGAAACTAAAGAGGAGAGAAAGAGGGGAAATTATGTTGCTACCCCAAGATATTTGAAATTGAAGAAGAACCACCTCTAATGACAAGAAGCCCCCAATTAAGTTAACTTCTTATGTCATAGGGTGAGGAGCAACATGAGGGTGAAAGGAGTTCTAAGGCACTACCTTTTCACCTAGAAAGAGAGCAAGATTTGTTGAAAGACATATACGAGCACAATCTTATTGTTCTTGAACAAATTCCTTAAATGCTTTACACTTTCCAATAGAATGAGAACCACCATGATGAAAAAGACAATATTAATTTCCTTGTTTATGTTTAAACTTCACAAAAGGAAAGACAACATTCTTATCATATTTCAATTTCCAAAAGATTCTAGTTGCTAATCTTTCTTGATAATTAATAGATGTAGATTTATTATTTGGAGATTGAGGATAATAGTTGTTATTGGAAGAAGAAGGATTGTCATCCATGATTTTAACTTTACCACTATTGATAAGTTCTTTTATTGAATTTTGAAAATTGGGATAATCATCAGCATGATGATCATAGGTTTGACGTAATGAACAAAAAGGAGTTTTTGAAGAAGAAGCTCTTTTGCGAGCACTAGTGTCTTGTTGTCTTACAAGATGATTTTTGAAGTCTTGGATCCTAAGGAGCTCATCCATAAGAGATTTATTATAATTTCCTAAGCCTTCTATTTCTATTTGTGCATGAGGGTTTATAGGGACTCAAATTCCTTCTTCAAATTTTCCAAGTCCTTGGCAGATGGGGAAAGAAGATCCTTATCATCTAAGGCCTCATATTTTCTTAATGTTATGTGGGGAGAGAGATCATGAATGGAATGCATGACATCGTCTTCTCTACAAATGCTTTGATATTTAAGATAAGGTCTAGGAGAATAAGGAAGATCTAGAGAGATGGAAATACTAGTATTTTGACCCTGCCCCCCTTGCTCAAGGGTATGTCTATGAGAAGAAAATGGAGCTATGTTGCTCTTCAATGCTTGATATCCATTGGAGAGATCATTGATAGGAGTATTAGCTCTTTCCTCATTCACACTAGATACCCTAGGAGAGGTACAAGTATTGGGTTTCTCATTGTCATCTTTAGGATTAAGATCTACAAAATCTTTTAGGTGATCTACATATGAAATGAATTTGCTCAAAAATATCACCAAAACACAACATATATGAAAAGGAATCAACTTGGAAATTCAGAGAATACAATATGTCCAAGTGTTATGAATAAAAGGAAGTAACATGAAATGAAAGAAGCCATTATCCAACACATGATTATAATAAATATATGTAAAAAGCAATGTAATCATATGTGAAATAGCAAATAGATCAAGTTCATTAATTGCCATGATTAATATTAAGATTTAAGTTCAAGCAAATAAATTAGGATTTTATAAATAAAACCTCTTAATTTATGAATATTAATGAGATTCAAATTTGATTCTTTTTTTTTTTAATTTTGGAAAAATGTGAAGGTGAGAATTTGAATGTTGAGATTTAGAATTTGAATAATTCAAAATTTTAGAAAAATGATTATTCAAAATTATGCAACCTTCTAGGAAATCAAAATTTATAATCAAGGTCTTGAAAATAACCTCTTAATTTAAATTTAAAATTACCCACAAGAAGATTTGAATTTATTTATTTTTAAATTAGGGCTTTGTTAAACAACCTCTTAGTTTTAAAATTTGAAATGCAGAAATTTGAGAATTGAAAGAATTAATTTAATTTTAAAAATTAGGGCTCTTTTTAAGTAACCTCTTAATTTTTTTTAAATTTGAATTTGAAATAGTCCACAAGAGAATTAAATTTAAAATTAGGGTCTTGTAGAAAGAACCACTTAATTTAAAATTTAAATTCGAAAATAGATCTAAGATTGGAATTTGGAATTTGAAAAAAATAGAAAATACACAAGATTAATTTAAATATAGAAATTAGGGTTTGTTTAATTAACCACTTAATATTCAAAATTAGTTATGAAATTTGACTTGTAGATGAAAATTTGAATTTACAATTTGAATGGATATTCAGATTTGAAATAATTAATCCAAATTAAGCAATTCACAAGCTCAATTTTGAAAATAAGAATTAGGGTTTTAGTGAAATTAACCTCTAAATTTTTAAAATTTGCAAGGAAATAAAACTTGTAAATGAAAATTTGAATTTTAAATTGCATACACTCTAATATGAAAACAAAACCCAGAATTAATGGTGTAAGGAGTCGGGTTCACTAAAATGTAAAGGTGAACACTAGCTATGAAAGTGATGTAACAATTAAGTGCATAAGCTAAATGTTTCAAAAATGATTACAAATATGAATTGATTAATTACATATGAATCAAGTCTAAAAATGAAAAAAAGAAGCAGGCATAGGACACATTGAGTTCACCAAAATGTAAAGTGGAAAATTAGGAGCTTAGCCAATTCTCCATGGGGAAAGGGAGGATTTACTAAGCTCAATTTTCACTTGGGAAACTTTACATTCAAAAGAGGGGGATGAATCTACTAGATCCAATCCTAAAATGATGTAAGGACTAAATACTAAGTAGATTTATTGGAATTGGAATGTATTTGACCCTCTTTTGTAAGTTGAATAAGTAAAATGCTGGAAATGAAGACAAAGTATGCGAAAACAATGAGCTACAAATTCGGGATTCAGTCATGCACCTGGATTTGAGAAGTTTGAGATGATTCAGAGCTTCTCTACGAAATCAGGCAAAATTTGTAGGGACCATGTGTCTGAACAGGGATGCCCTCCTATTGATCCTCCGAACTTTCTGCGCATAGAAAAGGGTTTTTCCATCTCTACAAATAAAGCTTAATTCTAGAAGTACATGTTGGCAATTGGCACTCATCCAATAAGGTTCATGGCATTATGGGTTATCATTGATGGCCACTCATCATCTCAGGGTAAATGGTTTCATTGTTTGGTTAACCAACATACATTGCACTTAACCGGTATGCGAGATTTTGATTACAAATATTTCAGTGAGTTTTGGTATGCGATTGGAAGCAATTATGTGCAGTTTCACATGAACAACTTAACTGGTAGCAGAATAGAGTATCAGAGAACTGGTATACAAAGGAGGTTATCAGAGCATTCACCAAAACTTATCCAGCATGGTGAGATGCTATTTATAAGTTCATTTTTCAGTTGTAAACACTTTGTAATATTCTGTAAGTCAGTGAGACTTCCTATATTTTGTGTTTGAGCAGTGAGCTCTAGGTGGTTGGCCTTTCTATATGTGCAGACCCTCTTATGTAATATTTGTATACCTTGATCAAGTATATAGATATTGTGGGTATCAGCCCCACCATGGTTTTTCCCTTTGCAGGGTTTTCCACGTATAAATCTTGGTGTTATGGTGTTGCCTTTCATTATGTTATTTTGTGTATGCATTCTAATTTTATTTACTATTAATCAGTTAATAAGGAATAAGTTTAATACGCACTTTACTCGTAGAACATTGATTCACCCCCCCTCTCAGTGTTCTTGGATTCCAACAATTAGTATTAGAGCTTGGTTCCTTGGAAGAAGTTTAACCACTTGAGGAAGATCCAAAATTTGGAATCAATGGAAACCGGTCTGCAGCATCAACTTAGACCTGCTCTTGAGGATCTTGATAATGAGAAGATGGAGAACAATAAAATCTAAAATGAATTTAAGCAAGCCTGAGAACACATCATTTCATTGCAATGAAATCTTTCAGTTGTCAAGGCTAAGAGAAGAGAACTTTGTGATCAATTGCAAAACTAGAGCAGTGATGAGGAAGATGCTATGAAGGATCATTGTCAAAAACTTACTTAGGAGAACACTGTCTTGAAGAATGATATGCAAGCCCTAACTATGAGGATGTGCAAGGATAGTGAGGACATAAAGAAAAATGAAGAAAACCTAGCTCAAGTGTTGAAGTATAGATCTGAGGAATGCAACAGATTGACTCATGAGAATGATATGTTGAAACTTGAGTTGACCCAGTCATGGAATAATGAATAGGAACTTGAAAGACATAGTATTATCAAGAAGGGATGATTTGGCTATTGAAAATGAGTACAAGGTCAAGTTCAAGGATAGCTCTACTAAACTTGATGAACTGTTGAAGAATCAGAGAGATGCTAATGACAAGAGATGTCTTGGTTATGAAAAAGGAGAAAGCTTCGGTACTGCACAAAAAGATACATCAACTAGAAAGAAGTAGAATCATGTCAACCAGAACTAGAAATCACTGATAAGATAACTTAATGCTCACAAATTCAATGGTACATTCTTTATTTGTAATAAATATGGTCATATGGCTAGTCAGTGTAGAAATAGGAATAATCAGAATAATGCATCAATCACCAGTCTTGGAAATGTAAGATGCCATGCATGTAGTAGATTTGGACATATGGCTAACCAATGCAGATCAAAAGGAAATCAAGTAAATCAAGGAGTTAACAAGGCAGTGCAGAAAAATAATAGTCTGTTATGCATGCAACAAGATTGGGCACATTGCTAAATATTGCAGAAGTAAGAACCCACCGACAACTAATGGAAATGCAGATGAGAAAGGAAAAGAAAAAGTGGAAGACATCAGGAAACAACATAAGATGAGATGGGTAAGAAGATCAAATAAACCATCGATAGAACAAACGATAGAGTTATCAAGTCCTACACCGATGACATATACAATCAGTAACTAAGGCACTCAACCTTAGGGGTAGGCAAATCATTGAAGATCATGCATATACCCCGGATTAGGTCTATAGTTAGAAGATTTTGATTGCAAATGGATATTGAGGAGATTTCAGTGGTTTACCAAAATCCACTTGTAGATAGTGTAAACTAGTCAAGCCTAACCGACAACATTTATTACAATGAAAAATTAGAGTTAGCATCGATAAAAGGGGAAGTTAAGTTATTTTCTTCACACAACGATCAAGTATTCAAGCGAGAGAATTTCTAGAGCATTTCAAAGTTCTAAAGAGAATTGAGCGAGCACTTTCTTTTGAGCAATTTGATCTCTTGGCAACATTTTTGAGGTATTTTCATGTGTTCAGAAACCCTAGCTTTCGTGTTTGGTTGCAATGGCTTCATCTTCATCCGACATTGATATTCCCTTAGTGGTTGAGATTAAGAACCACCCTCATCCCATTTTCAAGAAGCATCCTTACAAATCCCTTTTGGACGAGCCATTAGGTGCATTTTCGCAAGTTTATCATGGAGTTCTTCATATGGAGGATATTAGGGCATACATCCACTGCAACATTGAAGAACTTGGAGATTATGAGTTGTCCTGCATTTTCACTAAAAACCTAATTTCTGACAACCAGCTAAAACTAGAATTTGCACATTTACAGAGGAAGTGTTTCATGCAGTTTATGGATTTCCTAACTTTTGATGAGGCAGAATGGGTATGCTATGTTTTGAGCTGCATTCATGGAAAATTCATTTGGTTGGACCGACCGTACATGATTACTGAGGAAGTTATCAAGAATGTCACATCTCTTTACAAAATCGGAGGTGTTACCAGTACTAGATGTAAGTTATCTCACACTGAAATCAATAAACTTACCAGCGCAACTTTTGATGGAAGGTCTATGAGGGTAGATTATGTCAGGGACATAGATGTTAATTTTGTAGCAATGGTTATTGGTTATAAGGTTTATCAGTCAAACTGGTTAAACTCTATAGTAGGCAACAACATTATGGTTTCTTATCAAATTGTAAAGGAGGATATCCATTATGATCTATGCAGTGTAATGCTAAAGGAACTCATGACTAACCTACAGAAGATCAAGCAAGACAAAAAGAATACTTTCTGGTATGGCTCCTTCATCATTTATCTATTATTTTACTTTTTGGGCATTGTTCCTGGTTTTGGAAAGACTCGGTGGTATTTTGACCTCTTGGTAGCAATCCAGATTGCTCAAATTTTTGATAGACAAGGTGATAAGGATAAGAAAGCCAATCTAAGGGAATTTTTCAAAACATTTTCAGGAGGAAATGAAGAATAGGTCCAAGATTCCTAAATCTATAGTTGAGAAATATAAGGACACAATTTTCTTTATGGTAGATAAAGATGAATGTATGATGGAGGGCGTACAACCCAAGACTATATGGATAATGCCTATGGGTTATGAGGTTGAGGAAGCTACTTTGGTCGCCTATGCACACCAACTTTTGTAGACACTGCTAGATGAAAAGGAAGAGAAATTTGGAACTACTAAAGAGAAAGGACTTAAAGTTCATTAGGAACAGGTAGCTCTGGTAGTCCAAAAGAGGATGACTTGTCTAGCAATGGAGTCATTGATAAGTGAAGGTGCTGATAGATCTAAGGTTGAGCAACATGTAAATTTTTTGGAAGAACAAAGGAAGAAAGAGTTGAAACAGAAGAGGAAAGAGGAAAGGGAAGCCCGAAAAGAAGCTCAGGCTACACCCAATGTGGTCCTAGTTACATTTGAGATCCAAACAAATGAAAGTTGAGCTTGCTACTTAGTCACCGATAGAGCCACCCAAGAAGAAACCTAAGGCGACCCGACAATATATGACTATTTGTTCTAAAATAGAATTAGGTATTGAGATCAAGGAGGTTCCCAAGGGGAAAGACATTTTTTCTAGAGTGGTGTTGTGACGTATTCACACATCGCCCCATTGCAAATGGGGACCCCTTCTTTTTTACCTTTTCTTTCTGGGGTTTGCTTTCTGGGTTTTTAGGGTTTTGTCTATTAGCCTTTATATTTTGAGTGTCACCAGGGGGATCACTAGGATGGCACGCTCTTCTTAAGCTAGGGGGAGTCAACATGTACTCCCAGGTTAGGATTTCTTTGAAAGTCTCCCTTAGGCCTAGTTTTGCTCTTGTTGCTAATAGTGTCTTGTTTGAGTTTCAGGAGGTCAATGAAGCTTGGTGAGTGAATATCATCTTTGAAGATCTGAGTTAGGTCAAATTGGTGAGTGATGAAGTCTGGAATGTCATCCTGATCTTCAAATGTCCTAAAATTTGGCAGTCTGGAATGTCATCCTGATCCTGAAATTTGACTAAGTTTGGAATATTGAAGAATCCTCCCAAAACAAGATTTTGCATTATAACTCCTGGAGGTCCGAAACCACTCAACCATCCTGGCAATATATATGGAATATAACTTAGAGTATAAGAAAGAAGAAAGATATAAGGAAATGTCACTTATACTTAAATGTTATATTCCATATATGAATCCTGATGGAGAGACCAAAATGTCAAATTTCGCTCCTGACCCTTCCAAAGGGTCTAAAGCAAATTTCAATTTTGCTCCTGACCCTTCCAAAGGGCCCAGAGCTAATTCCTCTATAGGACATTCTACTTTGATCCAAACTTATAACTAACTCATTCCTAGGCATTATTGAGGGAAAAACACTTATTTGGAGTGAAGAAATGTGAAAGAGTGAAGGATTTTTGACCAAGACAAGAATTTCACTCCTGACCCTTCCAAAGGGTCCAGAGAAAAATTCATATGAGACCCTTTTTTCTTCACAAAACCTTGAAGTGAATGCTAACTTGGACTAGAGGATGATTAGGAGAGGCCTAATAAGTTATATCCAAGCTAAAAAAGGGAGGAAAAAGGTGAAAATGAGCCTAAAAGGAGAATTTTGCTTCTGGCCCTTCCAAAGGGTCCAGAGCGAAATTCACTTTTCCTCTATTTTACTCTTTGATATGGCCAAGTTTTGGATTTTTGAGGCATGGTTGAGGAGGATTTGATGTATATTTACCTTTGAGAAGAGGTTTGAGGTGATGAAGTGGTAGAAATCAAACCAAAAGGAGAATTTCGCTCCTGACCCTTCCAAAGGGTCTAGAGTGAAATTCCCTATAGGTCATGTCCTTGGCCTAGGTCCAAAGCGAAATCCTCAAGTTTGACCCCCTATCTTGCCTAAAATGATGAAAATGAGCTTGTCTTGAGCTAGTTTGATGGTGGATTTACTTAAATGTGGAGAAACGAGCTTGAATTTGATCAAGTTTAAAGGATAATTGGATGAAGGAAGTGGAAAACCAACCAAGAATGTGGATTTCACTCCAGACCCTTCCAAAGGATCCAGAGAGAAAATCCCCATAGACCTCATTTTCTTCCTTGTTTTGGCCAAGTTATTAGTTTCTAAGACATGTTGGAAGATGGATTGACATGTTTTTGCCTTAGGGAGTGACTCAAAGTGAAAATGTGAAGGATTTTTAGCCTAAAATAGAAATTTTGCTCCTGACCCTTCCAAAGGGTCCAGAGCGAAATTCTTGGATGAGGTCAAGACAATGGTTCCTATGGCGTAGGTGCAAGTAGAGTGGTTTATTTTTTCCTTGCAAGGAAGATTGGATTTGAAAAGATGAAGAGTTAAGCCTAGAATGTGGATTTCGCTCCTAACCCTTCTAGAGGGCCCATAGCGAAATTCCCCCAAAACTCCCTTTTTTCTCAATTTTGTGCCAAGCCAAGTGTGGGTTAGGGTGAATTATGATTGGAGATGTCCTTAAGCATGGCTTTGAGTTTATAGTGATCACCAAATGTGAAGGATTTTGGCCTAGAAGGAGAGTTTCGCTCTTGACCCTTCCAAAGGGTCCAGAGCGAAATTCCTAAGATCACCTATTTCCCCTTCAAAACAAGTCAAACTTTTGGTTTTTTATGGCCTGGATAGGAATAGATTGATATGTCCTTTCCCTTTTGAGGTGAAATGAAGTGAAAAATGATGGAATAAGCTCAATAAGGTTAATTTCTCTCCTAACCCTTCCAAAGGGTCCAGAGCGAATTTCCTAAAATCCACCTTTTCCTTTCTTTTTGTGTCCAGCTAAGTGTGGATCAAGGTAGATTGAGCTTGGAAGGACCCCTAGGCATGCCTTGGAATGGATTGTGGCCACCAATTTCTAAGAGTTTGAGCTAGGACAAGGATTTCTCTCCTGAACCTTCCAAAGGGTCCAGGGTGAAATCCTAAATAGGTCATGTCCCTGGCCATGATTTTTAGCAAAATTTTCCTTTCTATCCATTTTGAGGGTCAAGCAAGTGTTGCATGTATGGGAGAGGGATCCAAAGATGAGAGTCCAAGTATAGAGAGTGAAAAGGATAGACCTTGGTGAAGGAAAATAAGAAAGTCAAGAATTTCGCTCCTAACCCTTCTAAAGGGTCCACAACAAAATTCCTTATAGGTCCTATCCTTGGCCAAGGTTCAAAGTGAAATCCTCTCTTTTGGTCTTTTAGGAAGTTAAATCAATGATGTCTTTAGGAGAAAGCAATTCAAAGGTCAAGGGAAGTTCAAGGCGAGGAGATGATGAAATTTGAGCTAAAATGCAAATTTCGCTCCTGACCCTTCCAAAGGGTCCTGGGAGAAGTTTTTATAGGTCTTGTCCCTGAGGAGGATCTTGAGCGAATTTCATTCTAATGCATTTTTGTTGATGATTTAAGGTAGAAAATGCTATGTTGAAATGAATATGTCATATGTGCTTAATCATCCTTTGGTTTATTCTGCAGATAAAAGAAGATCAAGCCTAGACAAGGATGACCTATTCCAGTCCATCCTCATCAAGGGCATTCCAAAAGCACAAAGATGAACTCAAGGCATTTTAAAACGTTGGAAAACTACAGGTGTTCAAGAAGTTGCCAAAAATTTCACTTCACCACACCAAGGAACTACATGATGACAAAGAAAGGCTTTGTTAGAACTTCAGGGTGAGATATGCTATTGGAGAAGGAAGACTTGACAATAAGGAAGCCTCATCAAGCAAAGGAAGTACATCATTCATCACGTCAGAGACAGAAAAGGATCAACCAAGTCATAAGTGTTAGACAAGGCATCCCAGTCATCATTCCTCCAGTCGGATTGGTCCACCTCAACATGACCAGATTCAATGTACCTAATTTATCAAAGATGACACAAACTTTGAGGCACCTACCTCTATTTCCTATTGGCTCTCAAATATTAAATGTAATTTTCTCATTGGCTAGGGAAGTTTGTTATAACAAACCCTAATTAAGGTTTCTATCTTGTAATCCTAGCCATTGGTTCTAAGTCAATCAGAGCCATCAATCTGTAAAGGGATCTCTATGTAAAGCCCTGACTCCTCATTTGTAAAGGTTAATAGTTGGGGAATAGTTAGAAATAGTGATTAGTTAGAGAGTAGGAAATAGTTAGAGTAGAGTAGAAAGAGAAGGCAAAGATTGTTGCCAAGATATTGTTGCAAAAGACTTGTGAACTTCAATGAAGAAATGGTGAATTCTATGGGTCGATTCAATAATTTGCATGGTCTCTATACTTCTAAAATTTGATTTCATGTTATTAGGTGAATGGAAGAAATTTGTATATCCATACTACTAGTGGTTTTTTTATTGTAGACTTGCCTTGCGTAGTCAACTGGAATCATTCAACTTAAGCTTAACTTCAATTATCACTTCTTCATTGATATGCATTAACCTGACGGTGTCCATGCTTGTAGCGGTGATCTAAACATCATAAATCTTTCCTCAAAAGATCACACTAATCTTGTGGAAATGATCCTAGGATGTCTAAGCAAGACTTAGTTAGAATTTCATCAAAGGTCATTCATTACTCTTATGTTCTTAGTGTTAGAAATAGATCTCATTCCAACCCTTATCCTTTTTCCTTTTTTCAAAATCAAGGGTCGGTGAAATTCCACATTCCAGTAATATCCAAAGCAAATCAGATGCTCAAGTCATCGAAAGTAAGTCCCTTGTGATTCTAGCAAAATCACATCATACTGCAAAGAGCTTATCCACACATAGAGAACCTACATATCAGAACCTTAAGGTTACTTTGACTGATCCTTCTGCAAGATCTTCAGTAGTCAAGAAACTTTGTTCAAGAAAGGATAAGGTACCTATAGGTATTTTATTCTATGTTTGGTTGTGTACAAAAGACACATCAACAAGTGGTAAGGGAGAAGAAAGAAGAACAAAAGTCTAAACCTTTCAAGGAGACTCCTTAAAGGCCAAAGATAACCATTGTACATAAGAGAAAATCCAAATCGAATGAGCAAGATAAACTAGAATCTAAATGGAGAATTGGTAAGAAAAATATGAATGCACAAGATTTGATAGGAAAAATTGTAAATGATGGTAATTTAGATAAAATTTCTTCATTCTTTGACGATTTCGGTGAGGAGGACAAGAAGAAAATAGAAGAGGATATTCTTTTATATCTTGATTCATTTAATAGAGAATTGATAAAATTAGAGAAGGTTTTCCCTAAGGAGTTATTTGATAGAGTTGAGGTCAGAAAGCTACACACATAGTCTTTGGATAGATAGATTAAAGAGACCGAATTGGTCAACCTTTGTCCTTCAATAACTCCTCTGAAAATGGATAAGTTAATCAATAAAACAGGATCATTAGAATTTAATCCCAAATTCAGAGTTAATAGTCTCATGATGGATAGACTTGAAATCAGAAAGGAGACAATTTACATATGGGTGAGAGTTCTTTTGGGTCTTGGCTATGAGTTAAGTTCCAATTTTGTACAATCACAAAACATTCAGTTACCTAAGGATATGAAACTGATAGATAAACCAACTGTAAATACTGAGAAACCGACAAACATTCAATTGGATACCACTGTACCGGTTATTGAGTTCCATTTTGAAATAGAGGATATCTTGGTAGATAATGTACAGATAACAAAGGATACAAAGGTACATGTAAATAAGGATATAGGTGCGGAGGATTATGAAGTTTTGGGTGAGCCAGCAAGTAGCAAAGCTACTAGTGCACAAGAGCTAAAGGATACAAAGGTTATCTCTCTGACTAATAAGGGTAAGGAGACTGTGGTGGATCTCTCTTTGAGCTTGGAAATTGACACTTCTACCATAGCTAAAGGGAATTTGCCACAACTTTTCATGAGTTTTGACAAACCATACCATATGATGTCACCAAACATAGAATATTTTGGCAGCAAAAGATCTTTAGGCACATGCTACTCAGGAATTACCTCAGGCAGAGTCAAAGGACGGGAAAATGATTAAGCATAGTTTTGAGGTTTTGAACCAGTTAGTCCCAGAATTTCAAGCTCTGGATGGTGCAAGATCTTTGGGTAAATTAGAGGAAATCATTGATTTCATCCCTAAGTATTGTGATTCTTAACTAAATATTTCACTAACAGAGGCTAAATAAAGTTTCGTTTTGGCCCAGAAGTTAACATTTTTGTAACTGATTGATATGGGTAGGGAGAAACTTCAAACTTGTGTGCAGTCCATTGATGCAGCCTTGGCTGAAGGAGGTAATGTTTATAAGACCTGTCTAGATTTTGATAAGCTAACCAGCTCCATAGACAAGCAACTATCTGATTGTAGGAAAAACTTAATTCAAATTTCTAACTCCTACAACTCGACAATTAGTTTGAAAAAATCTTTGGATGGTCCAATTTTGATGGTTATGGATCAAATTTTTGAATTGGAGAAGGATAGGGACAGGATAATAAGGAAAGAAAATGAGCTTCAGAATCTAATTGGTCTTTGACTTGATAATCTGCTATTTCATAAAATAGAGTGTATTTCTAGCTTGCAGAAGGAAGATCCTACTACTTCAGAAGAAATAGAATATCATACCAGCATCTTGAATTGATTCATCTCCATTCTTAAATCCCTTAAGAATGGTTGGGATACTTACTTTTTATTTTTGAAGAATATGTATGCAAATATTTTGAAGTTTGTATAGATCCGACTCATGTCTATAACTGTACATAATTCTTTGTGGGCACCACACTTTGCCATTGATGCCAAAGGGGGAGGAATAAGTATATATTTCTCATGGGGAGCATCAAATGTATATAGCAGACACATGTACAGATCACAGATTCAAATTCAATGGCAATTTCACAGATGGTATCAGTTTTCACATGAGTGTTGCCATCAATGCCAAAGGGGGAGATTCTTGGAAATTGACACTCATCCAGTAAGGTTCATGGCATTATGGGTTGTCATTGATGGAAAATCGTCATCTTAGGGTAAATGGTTTCATTATTTGGTTAACCGACATACATTGCACTTAACCGGTATTGGTATTCACATTGCTTTACACCAGCACCAACACTCACTTCATCTCAGCTAATTCATGATACCGATAACATGTCCAGATCCCAATAACCTGTATTTGGACCCCGATAATGGATAGGACTCGGCTAAATAAATCTTTTGGTCTTGATTATGTCTTCATGGATTTTGGTGGTAATGTGTGATGGCCAACATGGTCATTAGATTTATGTTTAATTTTTATTATGTTTTGAGAAATTGACTTGTATATATTTTTTGTTGAAGCCAACATGGTTAAGTTAGATGGACATTTAAGAAGATCACCTCAACAATAGATCAGACATATGTTAGATGGTATGGGAGCTTTTGATTGCATATATTTTAGTGAGTTTTAGTATACGATTAAAAGCAACTGTGTGCAGTTTCACGTGCACAGCTTAACCAGTAGTAGAATAGAGTATCAGAGAACTAGTATACATAGGAGGTTATCGGATCATTCACCAAAACTTATCCAACATGGTCAGATGCTATTTATAAGTTCATTTTCAGTTGTAAACACTTTGTAATACTTTGTAAGTTAGTGAGACTTCCTATATTTTGTGTTTGAGCGGTGAGCTCTAGGTGGTTGGCTGTTACTACTTATTATAGTTGCCATTAGTTTTATATCCAAAGTCATTCTATATACTCTAGTCGGTATGCACAGAGCAATTGGTTATAGAAGAAAGTAGTCACAGAGCATAGTATACACCGAGCTGTCTACCGAGTAACACTATATGTCTACTGAGCAGCAATAATGATACACCAAGTTGATGTACACTGAGTGAAATGTTTTACCAGATTCATTAAACCTAGACACTTGTGTGGAAACATGTTACAAGATCGAGGAGCAAAAGAACCGTTATCACATTGGAAATTGCACTTAAGGATTGTGTATGATTTTGAGGTCATCCATCCAATGAAATATTTTGCATGGTTATTCATTCGATAAATCATGTTTGTAAGATCGAAGCAATGAGCCTGATCACCGACATAAGATATCTATTTATACAACATGAATTGAGGATCAAAGTGAAGAGAAGAACGTGTGTGAAGCAAGACACATGTGACAGACAAGGAAGCACTGAGTATTGAGACTATCAGAGACACAGAGGTCACCAAGAAGGATGTCAGAGAATAGTCAAAGAATAGAGTGAATAGAAGAGTTTACCGAGTTACTTTATGGGTTACCGAGGTATGCTACAAGCAAGGTAATCTCCTTTTGAGCACATAGAATCTGCTATAACATTCCAGATGTAAAGTTGCAAATATTTGTAAAGATTTTATTATAATATTTTGAAGTTGTAAGAGAAACCTTTAACAGGGTAAAAGACTTTAACAAAGTCTATAAATTGTAAAGCCTTTAACCAGGTGCAACATTTAGAATAAGTGTTGTAAAATCCTTTAGCAAGGTAGATCTAATGATCTTGATACTCCTAATAGGGTAAGCTATCAGAAATAGCTAAACATGTAGCTCTAACCGAGCACTCTTTATTATTGCAGTAGTGAAGTTGTGGGTGCCATCCCCACTGCAGTTTTTCTCTCTAACCAAGAGTTTCTACGTAACCAAAATATATGTGTTATGGAGTGAATCATGTATGATTGTTATCTATTTGTTTTAGCTTTATGTTATGTTACAACAGTTTGTGGTTTATGCATAATAGTAAAGATATTATTGGAGAAAAGTTTTGAAGTACTGATTCACCCCTCCCCACTTAGTACATTAGCTTTCCATATTGGGCCTAACAATTGGTATCAGAGCTTGAATCTTGGAAAATGATTTAACAGGCTAAAGAAAAAGATCTCATCAATGGAAGGCTATAAACAATCTCGGAGAATTGTGTATTTCCAAGAAGAGTTGGATCATGCTAATCAAGTGATTGCAGACATGCAAAAACAAATGCAAAAATCATTGAAAGTTAGAAGAAGATTATCTGATGATTTACAGGACTCTCAAGAGCTAGTGGAACAAATTGAAACATCATCCGAGAACAGTATATCTGAAGAAACTGAAGAGATGATTGGAGAACTGAAAGAAAAGAACAAAGCACTGATTGATCAGCTAAAAGCAATGAAAAGAGGACATGAACATTTCAGCACACAGATGACTAAGAATCTTGATGCATTAAGGACAGCCAAGGAGAAAGTAAGAGATCTACAAAGAGAAAAACAACAGCTTGAAGCATTAGTATCTGAAAAGAATGATGAAATCACAAGGTTAACTAAAATTCAAAGTAATCTGTTAGATCAATTAGGTTATTTACATCATGAAGCAAATCTGAAGCATAATGAGAATCAAACATTGAAACTTGAAGTATCAAGATTGACTGATGTACTTGAAACAAAGAAGAAATCCAAAGAAAGATTGAAGAAGAGTTATGAAGCATCGAAGATGTTGGATGAGAAACTGAATACAAGAAGACCCAATAAAGAAGAAGGACTTGGTTACAAAGGAAAAGAATCTACCGAGAAGGGAATCCACACTACCAAGAGAGGAGAATCATCAAAGCAAGTTGGAAACAAGAAGAACATCAAAGGAAAGAAGCCTTTTTGCAACTACTATGGAAAACAAGGACATACTGCTAATATGTGCCAAATCAGTAAAGGTAAGCAACCGAATGTCACTAAGTCTAATGATTATTGTAACAATTGTAATAAGTATGGTCACACATCTAACCAATGTAGGACAAAGTCTGTTAGCAATTATTAGAAGGCAAAATTCAAAGGATTTTGTAAAAACTGCAATAGATATGGACATAGTACTGAGAAACATTGGTTTAAGCAGAAGAACTATATGTGGTTTGCACACCGAGCAAATGCTAGAGGCTACCGAACTCACACAAATCCTTACTAACAATATTCTATGGTACCATGGGATTACAATACAAGGATATGGTGTGAATGTTGTGGAAGATATGGACATATAAGTGCCAACTGCTTTATAAGGTTTGGAATGAACAACTGAAGATCATGGAGAAATCCTAGTATGACATGTTTTCATTGTCACAAAGTTGGACACTTGGCTAGAGATTGCAGAGATCAACCTAGAGGAGTCACTGAAGAAATAAAAGACAAATTATAGATGGTTCAGTTTTAATGCACCAAAGAAACAAGTGGCCCTAACTAGAAAGCAAGGAAAGTTTGTTTGTTCAAGTTTTAAAACACCAAAATAAAGTTTGTGATTTTTAAAGGGTGAGTTTTTAAACCTGCACAAACAACAACCGGTTAGTAAAATTCATGTCTAAGGGGGGCTTCCACAAGCCTAAAAACTTTTATTTTTTCGGTTACAAGGTCCTTTGTACAAAGTTCTGTTACAATAGCGCTAGTCTGTGTTTGAACAGAAGCGCTATTTAACACAAACGCGCTAAAAGAAAAAGAAAGACAAAGAAGGCAAAAGCGCTAAAACAGGGTCAATAGCGCCAAAATAGTGTCGAAAGCACAAAACAGTGTCAAAAGTGCTAAAATTGATACAATAGCGCTATTGTAAGAACAATAGCGCTATTGTAAGAACAATAGCGCTATTGTAAGAACAATAGCGCTATTGTAAGAACAATAGCGCTATTGTAAGAACAATAGCGCTATTGTAAGAACAATAGCGCTATTGTAAGAACAATAGCGCTAGAAAAACAAGTATTGATAACGCTAGAACGAGATCAATAGCGCTAAAGCGCAACCTGTGTGACAATTTCAACATTCAAACATGTTATTGGTTTAAAAAAATGATCTTTTTGGTGTTTGGATTCACATCGGGTTCACCAAATGATGCATTGCGAAATGGACAAAGTTAGCAAATGACAAACAACACAAGACACAAGAAAATCGTTAGTGTTAGTCAATCAAAAACTAATCTAAACAAGCATATCAAAAGAGATACTAAAATCATGCTAATATATCTAACAAATGAAACAAAGATAATAAGGCATCTCCAAATGCCTCTTAGCATGCTCTTAGCTCCTTCTCCCTTGTTCCTCTCCTCTCCAAGTTCCAAAATAGTGTAGCTCTCAGCAACTTTTTGCACTATGGATGCTTATGGAGGATTGAGATTTTAGTATTGTGCTCCAAATGTAAAATGAAAAGCTTAAAATACTAGATGCTATTAAAATGATTGATTTTAACCAAAATAACAAGATTTTAGTTTGCTATTGCTAAATGCTCTCTAAAATGCCTATAGGTTAAATGCATACAAGTTTTTAGGATCTGGATTATGAAGAAATGGGCTCTATTTATAGGGGAAATAGAGCAATGGATGGTTGAGATTGAACAATCTCAACAAGGGTTAGGATTGAATGATTTCAAATCCATGTGAGGGCTTTCAACCCAATCCCAGGATGACAAGTGTCAATGTGAGATAGGTTGAGAGGAGAGGGAATAAGCATTAAATGCTTGATATA